>NC_139763.1:31295082-32495082 GCF_965231275.1 Zosterops lateralis
AAGCAAGATGGGGGAAAGATAAGTGGCATCCTGTTTGTGGATATGATGTACTGCTAGATACAACACAGAGGTTGCTTCAGGGTGGGAAGAATATATTTTAATCAGGAAAGAATTAAAGAATTGCCTTTTTTTCCATTTCAGGAGAGTATAAATGTAATGGATGTGAAGTAGTGATATTTTTGTTTCAGTGGCTGGCTATGAGGTTATTTAACATGTCTTAGTACTTCTTTTAGTGAAGTTCCTTGCAACTGTTTTTGTTTTCCAGCTCCTTGCAAGTGTTCATTAATAGCACAGCGGGCAGAGCTCTGTACGTTGATGAAAAACTACCAGCAAGCTCTTCACGACGCAGACATCCTGTGCCGGAACAAACCCCACTGGCCCGCGGTACGGTGCTTGCCTCTTGTAAAGACCAAAATGAAAACTGCTTCTTCTCGGGGCTTCTCTCTGTTCTCTTGGGGACAGTGCTGCTGGGGGTGTTATTGGAAGAATATCATGGCATTAACAGGGCCAAAAACATCTTAAGTTTTTCAAAGAACAAGTCTGGAAGGTCCTCAGGATCTCTCCAGCTGGTGGGATTTTGGTTATGGGCAGCTGATGGTGTGGTTTTGTTCATGCTGGTGCCTGTTATCTGTTACAGCTTGTGCTGCAGCTTGGCAGCAGAATCAGTCCATAAGGCTCTGACAGCCCAGGATGGCCCTGCAGGTCCCTCTGGGATGTTGTGTCCTCAGGAAGCAGTTAGCTTTGTCATCCTGCTGGCCAATGTGGTTTTGTGAGGAGCCACCCAGACTGTATTTCAGGATTATTTTCCTTCCCTTCTTAATCCTAAAATTTCATATCTGGGATGTCTTACCTGCATCATGGTGTTTCATAGAGAGGTTGGGATTTTTTTCGTAACCAAAGGATGTGCTACAAGGAGCAGTGGGCAGTTTGAAGCAAGTATCAGAAATAATGCTAGGAGAGAGAAATGGAAGAAACACCTGTTTGCCTGAGGCTGGACTGAGGATCCCCACCTAGGATTACACCTGCAGTCTCTTTCCTATCATTAGCAAAACTGCAGCACAGGTTTGAGCAGGTAAAGCCTCTGGCTGCTTTCTGGGGAGAGCGTAGCATGGGGAACTGAGGAAGGATTTAAGGCAGACACTGTCTTCCTGTGGAGACTAAGGAGGTGTTGCATAAATGCCTCAGCTTCCTTCCTGAGCAAGCAGGCTGCACATCTAGTGCTCCATTTGCAGTCAGGGATGATGCAGGGCAGGCAGAGAGGTGCTGTCTGAAACACCAGTCTCTGGCAAGTTAGGTAATTGTCTCTGAAGGCTACCTGTCCTGTCACCCATTAAAACCTTTCATGTTGGAAGGCAGTTCATAATCTTTCCCTGCATCCAGTTTGCTTCTGTATCTCAGATAATTTCTCATCAAGTCAGGAATCCCATCTTAGGTGATGCTGGCTGGGTTTCTGTGCAGAGGGAGAAAAATTAATTACACACGTTCAGATGTTTTCTTGAAGTGTCTTCTGTTTGCCTGAATCCATGGAAATGTGATGCATGTCAGTCGTAGGCGGATAAAGGTTTCATTAATCACATCTCTGGAGAATGTTAATTGAAAATGAAATTTGTCATCGTGGCGTAACCAGCAGTGTCTCGGACGTACTTCACTTGTGTTTTCATGTTTGTGAGGACACTGACATAACCTGTGCTGACCCAGAATCCATGTTTTCCAGAAGTTCTGGGCATCTGCTTTGTTTTGTGTGTTTCATCTCATCCTGGCAGAGATTAGCTCAAACATTTGTTGTGTACTCAAAAAAACCAAACCCCACATAAAATTAAACTTAATTCTGGGAGTAGTTCCTAGGATGCACGTGTTCACCTACCAGTATCTTTTGGCTTATTGATAACAGATGTAGTGGCTTGCTGAGTTACTGGTGAAACTGCTTGGTATGCTGTAGTCATTGGAGCTATAGATAAGTTGGTTTCTTTTCAGTTGCTATGAAAACCAGGTCCTTGGACTCTGTAAGACAGGGAGGAAATTTCCAATTGTGTTTTTTATATGGAGGGTAGACAGAGGTGCCCTCCTGCCTGCTGCCTGTGGTCCTGCTTGGATCTCTCCTTCAGTCTGATGCTTGTCAGGGGTATATGAAAACAGGAAAGGGAAGGTGGCAGCAGTAGTCTCTGAGTCTAGGGGGCTCTAGTCCCTGGGCCTAACTCCTGGTGTTGGATCTTTAGGTACTTTGTCTGTGGACAGCCTAGCTCAGTCCTCTCTTGCAGGTCAAATAAGGACATTGCTCTTATGGCCCCAAAGGACAAGTTCAAATGAGCTTGTAGGCTCCCCAGTGCAGTCCAGTAATGCTGACAGTGATGGCAGGCATGTAAAAGATTATGTGGAGGCTGTGCAAGCATCCAGGTAAGAAGGTCAGGGTCAGGCCTACAGTGTCTCTCTTGTTTACTGCATTGAGGAAAAGAAAAATGGATCTCACCTGAGGAGAATCAATGTCTACTGAGACTTCTTGTACAGGTCACCAAATGATATCTGTGTTAATTAACCTGGCCTATGCAGTGCTTGCTACTTGCTTTTGGCATGAGCCTCCTTCCAATTCCAGTGGAATGGTAAAGATCTTAACAGGTCTCAGCTAGGACGGCAGTATTGAAAGAAAGAGGGAGTTACCTGCTCAGGAAGATTATGTGATACTGCATCTTTCAGCATTACGTGAAGGAAGAAAAGTGGATCTGCTTATCTAGCCAGTCTCTTAGATGAATAATGAAGCTGTACTTTCAGTACAGCCTACAGATGTTCACATGGGTCAGGGGTGGATGTGTAGAGCACGCTTCTGTCTAATAAGCAAGAGGGAAATGCTTAAATGCACACTTAGTTTCTTTCCATTGTAAAGGAAGTAATTTTCATAGTCAGATTAAAACATATATGCAGTTTGTTATCTGTAGGTAAGTTCAGAGGTGAAGCATTCCTCTCCCGCTACTAGTAAGAGGTAAAGTAGGATTTATTCCCAAGCTGGCTACCATAGCTATTGGCCATGGGTGTGTTACTCCAGAACATGGGAGAGAGGTAGGGTGGCTAAGATGCTTCAGGTTAAGCATTGGTACATTGCCCTAAATTCATGATGTTTTTGGGCCAAATAAAACAAGTGGAGAATTATCTCTGTCCTAGTAGGACACCCAGGAGAAGTGACTATCATGAACTCAGCTCCCACTTCCAGGCTGCCCTGAGCCACTGCCTTTTCTGTGCAGGTGCATTACTTTTTAAGTTTGTCCTGGTGAAACTGTTCTCTGCATCCAAGCACAGTGGGATGCATAGTAGACTTTGTCCCTAGGGAGGGGAAACCACCCCTCCTTATTCCCAGCTCTTCTCTCAGGTAATGAGCAATGTCTTTGGCAAGGGATGATGCAGCAGAGGGTTACTGGGCAATCTTTCTTCACCACAAGGGACTGAATTTCTTTCAGTCACACATGTTGAAGAGGTTGTTACCTGAAAAGCATCTTGTTCTTCACCTGCAGAATGACTTGAACTTTCAGGTTTGTTTTCAGGTGTCTTGCTGCCACTTCAGAAATGATCTCTAGATTTGTACGTTTCCTTTGTGTGAACAGGGCCATTATGTGAAAGCAAAAGCTCTTTCTGGATTGGAAAGGACTGAGGAGGCATTGAAGGAGTTTCTTTATTGTGTTGCCTTAAATCCTGAATGGAGCTCAATGAAGAAAGAAGCCCAAAAGGTATAAAATATATTTACTGGCTACTTGGCCATAGTGCTGCTTTTAATCCCACAGCCAAATAAAATTCATGGTATTTCAGGTGATAGTAAACACCCAAAGGAGAGTTTGATTCAGTAGATTCTCCAGTAAACCTTTTTAGCATTATGCTGTGTGAGGCACCTCTTGGGTTTGGTTGATGCCTCAGCCAGAGAGATTATATATTTGTAAATTCCACTGCATAGGCTTGAGGCTGCTAATTTTAGTACCCCTCAAAAAATGACTTCTATGTGGGAAGTGGCTGTGGATTGAGAAGAGGAAGCTGTGTGCTGCCCTGTCCTGGAAAAATCCTGCAGTCTTTGTAGAATTTTGTTCCTTATGGGAAGTTAGACACATTAAGTGCTAACAGCCTATCATCAGATTCTCTGTGACCATCCATACATGCTTTTTATAAAACGAGATGAGAACTTGGCAAGATGCTTGGTGGGGACTGGTGAGAGGGGTAACAGGCTCTACACAGCTTTAGGCTAGGGGTTAAATCTACTTGAAGATGGAGGAGAAGGACAAAGAACACAAGGAATATTTAAACACATCTCTATTAACTGGTTTTGATGGGAGAGCATGGTCTGAAGAGTTCTGGAGACAGGGTCTGAGTGTCAAAATGGAGATGGGTAGAATCAGGAAAAGGATGCAACAAACTGCTGCCCTGGATGCTCTTGGGGAGCAGAAGGCTTTGGTAAGGCAGGTGGGCACCAGAGGAGCACCTTGGAATGTGACTGTGTTTGTCATGGGCACTGCCATTCAGGTTTCCCATGGGCTTTGGGAAATGTGGGATGTCTTGGATGTTGCAAGCGTCTTGGCATCTAGAAACTGTGAAGTTTGTGCATCTGTGTTCACGTAAACATCAATATCTATGTCGTAATTATTTTTCTTTTTTTTCTCTCTCTAATTGACTAGATAATGTGTGAGATGTTTTTCCCAGCCTTTGAAAATGTGCATGATAGTCTAACAGCACCTTTCTCTAGTCGAACATCCCATACAAGATTGAAACCTGCATTTCTGAGTAGCATAAACACACAGTCAGCTGTGGAAGATAACTCTGTTGCTGGGTCCTCAAAGGTAAAGCAAAAAGTGTTCAACATAAAAATACAAAAAATAGCACATGGATCTTTCTGGTCTGTGTGACATTGTCTTTGTCTGCACCTGTGTAGGCACTTACTTTCATGGTAAGCCTATTTTCTCTATTGCTGTTGGACCTCTTACTGGGATGTACTTCCTCAGAAAAATAAGAGTTAACCTTTTTCTTCAGAAAACAATGTGATGTTTTCATGTGGGAGTCAGTTGTGTTTGTGTTTTTTTTCTGCTGAAGATTTTAGTATGACAGGAACATAATTTCTAGAGACAGGAACTGTAGGGAGAGACAGTGGCCTTACTTTATGCAATTGGGAAATGACCTTCGATACAGACCTTTCTCCATTGCTAGGCTTCTTGTGGGAACATTGATCTATTGCTGATAAAACTAATAGATAAAAGCAAACCAAAATTGTCTCATTCTGTATATAACTGTTCTTATTCTTTTAGGATACTATGTTCAGGTTAACAAAAACCCCGTCCCAAGAATCTGATGTATTCAGAAGCACTGATTCTTCTGTTACCCATCATGTACTGGATCTCTACTTTGATGACAACAAGAAGTCTTTGGGAGCTATTCTCTCCAGTTTACCTGGAGTTGGCTTAAAAAGAAAGCTGTCCAGTGATATGAGGGATTTGCAGAGCTTGGATGTCCCCAGTAAAATTCTTAAAAAAGGTTTGTGTTGTAGCTTAGAAAAACAAATTCTCTTACACATACTGAAAAACTGTAAGCATTTTTACTCCTCCCTTTTCATAGGTGTCAATAAAACATTCCCTATGGGAATTGGGATAATATTTTGTTCTTTGATGTATTTGTTTCTGCTCTAACAACCTATTTACCTTATTCCAGAGCAGTTTAAGTTTGTCAAGTGAAAACTGTATTTTTCTTTCTCAAATGGGCCATTTCCAATGTAATGTGTGTGTAATCCACTCACAGTTTAGTCTTTGTGTTCGTAGCGCCGTTTCCATTTTCTAGGTTTCAGCTATAGCTGAACTTCATTGTCTTTCTATATGATGGAAAGATTGAAGTAAGCCTGGAAATTAATCTTTAAGTAGCATTAGAAACGATCACATGCAACTTTACATGAAATTTTCCAAGCAGACAAAGAAGCCTTTTAAAGGGTAATAAGTCCCCACCTCCCAGTTTTCTGTTACTTGATATAGCTGTGCTTACAATTTATATGCTTCTCAAGCTTCTAACAAAGACTTCCAGAGTGGCTTTAGTACTCAGGGCTAAAAATGCCGAAGGCAGTACTTCACTGAGTAGTGTAATAATTCGTTAACACAGACTTTGAAAATGTTGCTGTGCTGGTGTGATTTCCCCCCCAAAACAAAACAAAAAAACAAAAAAACAAACAAAACAAACCAAAAACAAAAACAAACAAAAAACCCCACCCACCCCAAAACAAACAAACAAAAAAAACCCCATGCCTTGAAAAGTTTGACTTTTGAAAATGTTCCTGAAATGTTCCTGAAAATATTCCAAGTCTTCAAGTACAGCTGTCTGTCTGCGACCTCTACAAAAGATCAATATATGGCCAGTTTCTGATCACACTGCTGTGGAGGAAAAAGCCCTGTACCTGCCTGTGATCTGCAGAACCAGTAAATAGATTGTGAAATCTGACCTGTATCTTCACAGGGAAGGCCAGAGATCATGTTTTACCCATAAGCACTAATTTCTGGTCTGTGCTAGGTCCCAGTGCCATATTACTATTTGCAGAATTAACACAGCCAGGTTCTTGCAATTACTAAATGCTAACATTTAGTGAGATGTAGGTTAAAGATAGCACTGTTTTTCTTTGTAGGCCACACACCACCTATCATGTCTGTGCTCGAGATAAACCAGATGCTGAGCATAAGTTACTCTTTAACAAAGCATCCTAGCATTTTAACTTAACATAAAAAACAGAGCTTTTTAGCGGTCAAGAATTTGGTGGATAAAAAACATGTTGAGGCAGCAGTCATGGCTCTGTTGCAACTCATCACAAAGATGCAAATTATAAAAGAAGTTGCAGAATTTGCTTTTCTAAATTTCAACAGAAGCTGGAGCTGATAGCTTTTGAGCCTAAACAATGCTGCTGTGAAGTTTGAAGTGCATACCCTTAAAGTGCATTTAACCCAGAGATACAAATCATCCCCAAAAATTAATCTGGGTAGAATTTTAAGTGAAGTGTTTGCCTCTCTGTTTGCAGATTGTTGAGCTAATAAAAACTGTGTTAGCTAATGCCGCTCCAGTAGTCCTTTTTAGTTTTAAGCTGTGGGAAATTTGGAATTTCTACAACAGTCTAGTCTAGAAAAATGTAATCTTTTTTATATTTGTAAGAAAAAATACCCCTGCTGAGAAATCTATAATAAACAGTAATGAAATATATTTGACTGTGTGTAAACAAATGAAATTCTGGACTTAATGTACTTGAAAACATCTGGCCTGGCTGATGTGGGGGTAGTGGTGGGAAAGCAATAGCAGAATATTTTAAAAACTAGTCTAGAAAAACCCACAACACAATCATTTTTGGAGAAGCAAATAATGGGTATTCAGCTCTAAAAAGTGTATTCTCTGGCCTCAGACATCATCCTCTGCTCTCCAAAAGATCTCCTGCCAAAAAATCTAAAACTTGGATGGGAAGTATGTTTGTTAGAAACAAAACTTCAGAAAAGAAAAGACATGAATCAGGTTCTTTATGGAAAAGTCAACAGTGTAAAGAACATTGGAAAATGCAGTAATGCTTACATCTTTACTATAATAATCTTCTTGACTACTTAGATGGAGATGTTTTACCTGAAAACACCACTGACACTTCAAGTGAAATACCAACAACTCTGGTGGATGCATCGGACTTTGAGTGTTCCCTCTGCATGAGGTATGACTGTGTTCACCTGGCATTAACATAACAAAGCCCCTCTAGCTTCTGAAAGAAGTTACCATGGTGTAAGAAGAGAAATCTGCCAGAGAATGTCTAAATCATGACTCTGTTCCTTTTTGCTGAACCTTAGATCTGGTGAATCTTTACTGATGTGGTTTTCTCCATTATGTATGCGGTTCTCCATTGTAACACTGTCACCTGTGCTTTGTACAAAAGCAGAAAACAAAGAAAGAGCTAGGACTAGTTACTCCTCTCCACACATTGGGAATTGTTTTTGTTGGCAGCTTAGCTTTTCTGTTCCATGTTTTCATGTTAAGGTTGTTCTACGAACCTGTTACCACACCCTGTGGACACACCTTTTGCCTCAAATGCCTTGAGCGTTGCCTTGACCATAATCCACTTTGCCCACTCTGCAAGGAAAAGCTGTCAGAAGTAAGTATGTCCTTGTCCCAGTTAACAAAACTTGTGTTCTTCTGGAAACATCTATGTGGAGGTTTGCTCTGGTCTGCTTGTGAGCTGCATCCAAGGCAGCGTGGCCAGCAGGGTGAGGGAGGTGATTCTGCCCCTCTAGTCCTCTCTGGTGAGGCCCCACCTGGAGTGCTGCATCCTGCTCTGGGGTCACCAGCACAGGGTATCATGTCCAGAGAAGGGCCATGAACGTGGTCTAAAGCAGGAGCACCTCTCCTATGAAAAAAGGCCAAGAGTTGTGGTTGTTCAGCCTGGTGAGGAGGAGGCTCTGGAAAGACCTGATCTCAGCCTTACAGTACTTCAAGGGGGTTTATAAGAAAGATAGGCACAGGCATTTTAGTAGAGGGGTAATTCTTTTAAAGTGAAAGAGAGTTGATTTGAAGAGATTAGGTGTAAGTAAGACTTTTTTTACCATGAGGGTGATGAAACACTGGAAGAGGTTGCCCATGGAGTTGACAGATTCTCCCATCTCTGGAAACATTAAAGGTCATGTTGGATGGGGGCTCTGAGCAATCTGATCCATTTAAAGATGTCTCTGCTCACTGAAGGGATTGGACTAGATGACATTTAAAGGTCCCTTCCAACCCAAACTTCTTTGATTCTGTGAAACTGGAACAAGACAGTACTGACAGCATCAAGCTATGCATAGACCTCATTTACTCAAGGATATATTTGGCATTCAATGGCATACAAGTGGTTTTGCTGGTTCTTAAAGAAATGGAGGCTTCCAGTATCACATCAGGCTCATACCTGGGGATCCTGAGCCATAGCTGTGTTCATACCAAATTTCCAGTTTGTGTGAAAACTGGTGTATGAGAAATGGTTGCTCCTTGGTCAACATTTGTCAGCAGCAGACATAAGGTATCCTTCTTAGTACTTCTTGCCAGTATGCTGACAGCTGTAGATGAAAAAGATACATGTATCTATCTTTGCAGAAGTGAAGATGGACTGCCTTTTCTTCCTGGTAGTACAACTTCTGACAAAAATGGGTGTGGGATTAGAGTTAAAAGGACAGTGGGGTGAACCACATAGGCTAAAAGTGGTCGTTTTGGTGCCTGGAGGCTGAAAAGGGTGAGGAATCTGTACAGTCCTATCTCATGTGCACTTTGGCCTCAGGGAAGAGTGGGCTGGGAGGAAGAGATGTTACTTGTCTTCTTGTTACTGGACTTAAGTGTTGACTTTTCCTTGTAGTTTCTGGCAAGCAGAACTTACAAGAAGACCGTCCTTACAGAAGAGCTGATAGTCCGTTACTTGCCAGAGGAATTATCTGAAAGGAAGAAAGTTTATGAGGAAGAAATGAAGGAATTATCAAAGTAGGCTCTCTTTATTCTAATGACAGCTGTTACAAAAACGTATTTTTCAGTCTAAATTACTGAAGAAGATTAATTTGCTTCTGAAAATGCACCAAGGAAATGAATTTGTAAATGAACCTGCCAGATGTTTTGTATTTTTGATATGTATGTTGCAGATGAACAAGTAACAATGTGCTTGGATGGTGGAGAGGCACAACAATATTCTTAAAATAAAGATAATCGCTTTTTCCTCTGAAACAACATAATAGCTTTAGAAGTTACAGTGGGAGTTTTCTGGGAGTAGAATTCAAATTATCAATGGGTTATACTTCAGGTCAGGAGAAGTTCAAGGATCCAGTTTTCTCAGTGACTTGTGAATGTTGTGCTATAACTCAGTTAAAAGTAAAACAAAACATGCAGTTAATCCTGAAAAAGTTAGGTGGATTATTGGACTTTAAAATCAAAGGGGTTTACTGAGTTTGGTGATTCTCTGCCACTGGTGATTCTTGCTTTGAACATGGCTGGTTCTTAAGTACTTTGTTACTGTGAAAAGTTGTCACCAAAATCTTGCCATGTGTATCTAAGATGTATCACTAGGCACGTTTTTGGGAAATTGACTATTTCTTGACTTTTTTCCTTTATGGAAGTAGTTTAGAGGGATTGTTTATTTAATATTAAGTATTAAGGAAAAGAGTCCTGAAATATTGTCTTGTGAAAATGGCAAACCTCAAAGAGATTTGAGTCTAAGGAAGATTGAGTCTAAGGAAGCCATTTGTCTTGTATTAAGGATATATGCTGAATATAGCAGCACCCAGAAAAAAAGGTGATTTTTTTTTAACAATTTTCTTACAGTTTGAATAAAGATGTTCCCATCTTCGTATGTACCATGGCCTTTCCTACCATCCCTTGTCCACTCCATGTCTTTGAACCTCGTTATCGCCTAATGATAAGAAGATGCATGGAAACTGGTACCAAGCAGTTTGGCATGTGCTTAGCTGATGAATTAAAAGGGTAAGGAGATGATCTGAGAATGTCCTGGCGTTGCAAAGGCTGCTGTGAGCTAATGGAATACTGCAGCACAGTATACTTGTCTCCCCAAACCACTGAGGTTCCTTCCAATATTAAAGTTGCTTACTTCTTAGTTTTGAACTTTAAACATTCCTTTTTACACAAAACTGTAATTTTATTACTCCCCTGTTGGATAATAGCAAAAATGCAACTCATCGTGCTCCTACTGGCTCCAAAAATAGTATTTAATTGGCTGCGTGTTTGGAAAGCTTGCTGGCCTGTTTGTTCCAGTGAAAACTGACTGTCTGGGTAAGGTTCCCTCTCTGTCTACTCAGTTAAAAGAAAATAACAAAAACAAAACAAAAATCAGGCAAAACATCCAGACCTCCCATCGATTTCCTGAAAGAGTAGTATCGTTTTAATGAGACAAAGTATACCCTTGGCTGAGAAGTCTGTTTTGCTGCTGAATGTTGAATTTGAGTGTTTGTCTTTACTGCTGTGTTGCAATGTCTAAACTATCTGCAGTGAGTGGGTTTGTCTTTCTAAATGATCACACCTTTCATTCATTATTGTGAATTCTCACACTGATGTGTTTCCAGCTCCCTATACAGAGACTGACTAGATTAAAGGTCCCTTACAACACAAAACTATTCTCTGATTCTACAAAAACCTTCAAGTTCAAGTATTTCACAGATAATGGGGTTTTAAGACCATGCTTGTGGGAGAAGCATGAGGTGATCTTGAGAGGTCTGCCTTATGAGATGCAGTAGCTGCTAACTTCAGAACCTACACTGGCAGACTGTAGAATGGATGATGAACGTGGGAATTTTTAAGAACTCAGTAGACAGGCATCCTCAGGAGCAGAATTTTTGTATGTGATCATCACTGGAGCTGAGAGGAGGGCAGTTGTTACTGAGGCTTGGCAGCCTTTCCTTGTCTACTCCATGCTTCTTGGGCAGGGTGGAAATTTTATTTTTGACCCAGACTGGACAGTAAGGTAGCTGTAAGAATACAGGAGATGTTGCAGCTTCCAGTCAGCGGTGGCTGTGCTGCAATGCCATTTGGCATGCTGTCAGTACTGCACTCAGTGGAGTTCAGACTCCAGCAGCAGCTGATGATCCACAGTCCCTTTCAGGCCTATTAGCAATTTTCTGGAAGTGAATACTTGTGAGAGTGAGGACAGAATTACCCTAGGACTTCAGTGATAGGAATTCCTTTTATCCCTGCAGGCTTGTGGAAGAGCCAAACTTATTTGGAATCAGGTATTAATAATACAAAGGGCCAAGGCGTTACAATCCTCAAAACAGAATAATTTGTTTATTAGATAGCTTCACAAAGGATAATTTAAAATGCAGCAGTATGGTTAGGTTTCTGTGTCCTGTCTGTTTTGAGTTACTGAGAGAATTAAGCTTTTTGAGCATGTTAACTTAAATCAAATACTGAAGTGTAGGAAACCTTCATCTGTAGACACCTGGCAGGCTGTTCAAGCTTCTGACACAAGTAAAGAAGTTCTTCTGTTTATTCAAAATTGCGAAATCAACTTGGGAATACAAGAAGTGGGGAAACTTGTTTTGCCTCATCTACTGAGACATGGATACATACCTCCCTTGAAAAACACAGTAACCAAGCATGTTTAGTTCATTACCTTCCTCTGTTTTATTTCTCCATTTTACCTTATAATTGGTGAAAGAATATAAGCTCTTAATGTTGTCAGCACATTTTATGCCTGTCTCTAGGTGCTTTCTTGTCTCTCTGATTCAGGTCCGTGTCTATCCAAAAGTAACTCCTCTAAGAACAAAAAAGAAAAACTCTTCACTTCTATATTATTTTCTAATTCCAGTATGGATATCACTAAAATAATTAATTAAAAACAATTGTTATGTAGCTGTTTAAATACTGTATAGTGTAATATTGCTATAATAAACTAACAGACTTGCTTTTTAAAATCAGTCCTACTGGCAGAGCACTAGGACATAGTTGTGTGCAGCTCTGCTCCTCCTACTCTTCCTGATTTTTTCCTGTACACTGGCTGGGAGTGAACAGTTGTTCACAGTGGTGTGCTTCCCCCCCACCCCTCCTAAACCCATGATTTCTGGTAGAGCAAACACAAGAGTAATTTCTTCATCACTCTGTTGTAAGAAATGGCCAAGCTCTAGTAAAACAAGCATATCCATGATAAAGAGTTTATCAACCCTGCCGGGTTTGGGTCTCTTGAGTTCAGACTAGATACAGTGCTTTCTCCTGCTTAACAGAAGGCTGAGGTGTAGACCTGCAAATGTATTCTGGTGAAGAGTCATTGTGCAATCAGCCTCTCTACTGAAATCACTGTACCACAAAGGTTAAGTAAGCTTGATGAAGTTAAAGTTTATTGCATGCCTGTTTTCCAGGATGTGATTAAAACCTGTACTTACTTTAAATATAATGAATATAAATGTGCTTTTGTGAAGAGGTTATTTGGGGTTTGATTAGAATTTGGTTTTTTTTTTTAAGGAAACAAATGCAAGAAAAGACTTGCTATATAGAAAGCCTTTTTCTTCTAAAGCCTGCAGTCTTCTGCTCACATCTTGGAGTGGGGGGGGGATTTCCCTCACAGCCATGCATTTGTTCCTCAGTTTCTGTACTTCCTTACAGTATCTTTACTCATCTTGTTTACTTTGCAAAGCAGATGAATTTTCCACCAGCAGCTGGCAACTCCCAGCATGAAACATGCTTCATTTAGTTTCCTGTTCCTTTCCAACCCTCCCACCCCACAAACCTGCCCTAAAAATGCTGCTGCCCAGGTCCTCTGAGGGAAGGCAGAAAGGGTGGGGGTTTGTGTGGCTTACGTGAATAAACAGAAATGTTTTGTCACCAAAGCAGAATCCTCTTTCAAATAAGAAATGGTGAATTAGGCCCAGTATTTGTCCTGATGTCTATAAACACTTGTTGATGACTTCCGCTTTTATGCCCTTCTGTCATTTCAGATTTGCAGATCATGGCTGTATATTAGAGATCAGGGACGTAAAGTTTTTTCCTGATGGACGCTCAGTTGTTGATACAGTTGGTGTCCGTCGTTTTAGGGTCTTAAGCCATGGCCAGCGAGATGGATATAACACAGCAAACATCGAGTATCTTGAAGATAAAAAGGTGATCTATGGTGCAAAGTTATTCATACCCATGTATTGCTGGATTCACTTAAATAGCCTTTCCTTATTGCATTTCAAGCTAGCTGTGCATTATTTTTTAAGCCAATATCATTACAAATACACTAAAGCTCTGTTTTAAAAAACATGGAACAAACTTTGTATCTTCTCTCCCTTTCTTCCTTTCTTCCCTTATAATTATCTCTACTTAAAGGGTTACACTCCTTTCATGGATCTCAAAGTAGCTTCTAGGATGCTGAGGTCATGGTGTGTAGGTGAGGTCAGAGTAGCATTTTAAAACTAGTCCAGAATATAATGCCTTCTAAAAGCACATACTCCTGTTGGTAGAGAACTGACTGTTCTCTTGCACTGAACAGACAGTTGGCACACTTCATATGTCCTCCAAGTTCTCATTTACAGAACAGGTCCTCAGATAAATATGAGAATCTGCTCTTAAAATGAGTTCTTAGGGATGCGCAGTTAACCATGCCCTGTACAAGCATCCATTAGAGCTGACTGAGAGCAGAGAAATGAAGAGAGGGGAGTAGCTTTTAAAAACAAGTCCTCATAGCAAACCTGAATCAAGGCAAGTGTTTGTGATGGGTGTTGGCCAAAGACAGAATTTTTGGCCACGCTCTCTGGATCATCTTCAGACCGTGTCTATAAAATTTGGTAGCTGTTAACATTGAGCTTAGCAGTAATCTCCTGCCAGTTGATTAAGTCAGTTTGGTCAAATAGCGTAGAGCACTCCACAGTTGAAGTGAAAGTCTGTAAAGACTTAGCAGGGCTTTTCTAACCTGTGCAGGGGGATGCTGTTTTTTGCCAGGGCATGAAAGGTTGAGCTCATGGAGGTGCCCCTTCCTGTGAAAGGAATAGGCAGTCTGCTCAGAGTGAGCTCTGTGCTCTGTTAAAATCCCTAGTGAAGAGTAGTGGAACTCAGGTGTACAGGCATTGTTTATAGATGGATCCAGAGATCTCCCTCTTCATAATTAGAGTGAGATTTACCTTGTCTCACATTGGAGGCTGGTGTCTGTTCAGTGCCCTACATCCGTGATATGTCTCATGGTCAAAAATCTCAGTCCAAAGATACCTGTTTTGTATGCTCTTAGATACTTACCTTAAGGTGAGATTAGTTGCTCTCTAGAGCTACTTCTCCTCGATTGTGAAGGGCAACCAGAGCAGCTAGATCAGATGTGTATCTGAGTATAACCCAGGTGAAATCACCTATGTGATGTGCACATGTTAAAGGGAGAAAACCCCAAACAAAAACCCAGAGTCAACCCCCCCCACAAATCACCAATTTGTAGTGATTTTTGCTTATGCTTTTTTTTTTTTCTTTTTTTTCCACTAATAGCTACTAGTATAATAGCCTGTGCAACTAAAAAACTCTGCTTCAATGAAGGTGTTTCTTCATGGCTGTTTCTGGTGTTGGGAAAGCATCACTTTCCCTACTTCCTGCCTGCTCGGGTGTCTACCCTCCTTCTCCTTGGCTTTCCTACCGTGGCCTTAACACTTCTATAAAATAGTGCTGGTCTCCTAAGTGCTGTAGCCCCCCCGTCTCTGTGCTCGGTGGCAGTAGTGTTTGTTCTGTTTTGCCAGATGATGTACCACTGTCCAGAGGTCATTCTGTGACAGGGGCTCGAGGTTGTGGGTTTGAGATGATAAATATGTCCCAGGATTAGAGAGCATATTCTTCTATTATGCCAGCATTTAGGAATGGATACTAGTGAGGCAGTTACTGCTCCAAGAAATATCACTTCAGAATACTTAGGGGAGGGTAAAAAGACTCCAGCATCACAGGTTTGAAATCTGAGACTTAGGCACAGTTGGTTTAGATTAGGACATTTGAGCAGCTGTAGTCAACTGCATTATTTTGCTTCGTTTGCTTCTGGGGAAGCATATGGACTTCACGGTATCAAACCTATTTTGTTCCGTCTCCCCTCTTTTAACAATAAGGTTGAAGGACCAGAATATGAAGAACTTGTCCGCCTTCATGATTCAGTCTATGATCAAGCTGTTGCCTGGTTCACTTCTCTTAAAGACAATATGAAAGTGCAAATTCTCAATCATTTTGGATCTATGCCAGGAAAAGAACCAGAGCCACAGGTAATAAAACCTGCCTATTTATGCACCCTTATTCTACACAGAATTTTAACCTTAGACTGTTTTCTGACAGATTTTTGCTGTGATTTTTATACATTCTAGACTCTTATTTACCCAATTTTGGTCTGTTGGCATGAAGCATGGTAAACAATATACCTGTGTAATTTGGTAGCTGAAGAGATAAGTCTTAATGGTATATACTGATAAAGAGAACACCTGCAATTAAGTGTTCAGTTGTTCCTTGTTTTGTGGTGACTTTCTTAGCAAATAGAAGGTGAGAAGAAAGGTGACATTTTCATGGGGCTGGGCTGGTGAATACATAACTGCATGTTTTTCCATCCTTTTGCAGAGCAACCCCAGTGGTCCTGCCTGGTACTGGTGGCTCTTGGCAGTGTTGCCTCTGGAAAACAGAGCTCAGCTGGCTATATTGGCTATGACCTCCCTGAAAGATCGTCTGATCGCCATCAGGCGCGTATTGATATTTGTGACTCGCAAAAGACCCAGATAACATGGACTTGTGTTGTGAGTGGGTACCAAGAACATCTCATGACAGGTTGTTCTGGGGGAGGGCAAAGGGGGAGGGGTTGTTTTTGCATTTTTTTAAGATTCCTTCAAGAAGGAACAGCCCTTTCTGACTGCATCCTGCATCCATCGATTGCATCAGTTTGTTATCTGGGTATTCACCAAACCTTGCACACTCTCCTGTTGTCCTGGTGAAAACTGAGCCTCTACAGAGCTGTGCTACATTTAGAATGTAGCTGATGGATGTGGATAATTGCTTCAAAGTACTGTGATAGAATTGATGTTTCTAGCCAAGAGAGTTAAGTACTAGAGTAGTGCCGTTGGCCTGCATGTGATCTGGATTTTCACTCAGTAGGAAGAGGAAACTGGACAGTGGATTGAAGAGGTGTTTCCTAGACTTTCCTGAAGGTAGTGAACAGAAGAGGAGTTACACTGCCCAGCAGAAGTATGCACGAGGACTATAACCAACAATACTCTCTGTTAGTGAATTGGAAGGCAGTCTGTCATACACCCACATCTCTCTCTCTCTCTCTCTCTCTCTCCTTAGCAAATAACAGTCTGAGGAAAAAACAGGTTAAGCCGTTTGTAGTCAAGGCATCTGAGGATATTTATCTGAAAGAATAATAGCTACTGAATAAGCACACTATTTGGTAGCCTTAGGTAATCCCTCCTTTGTGATTTACATGTTGTAGCAGTATAAGTATATACAAAATGTTTGGAAAGATGTACTTTGGTTTCTTTGAAGAGAAAACCCAAAGTAATCCTAGCCAGTCTTACTGCTAAATTCAAACCAAGCCGCTCACTAAAGTATGATAAACACTGCTGTGAAATAATGATTTCACCCCAAGTACGAGGGAGGCATGCTGCAGTTTACTCTGAACACCTGCTCTACGAGTGGAACCAGTAAGGATGAAAGGTGGGGAGTTTTCCATCTCCCTCCTTCCTGCAGTGTCATGCCAACCTCTCATTATGTAGGGGTGGTCTCTACTGACCATGTTTCAAACCCAAAAGTATTGTAGTTTAGTACCAGTTGCTGTATGTGATGGAAATCAGTCCACAGTAATACCGTGAAAGGAGTCACAAACCGAACCTATAAAGGCAAGTCTCAATGCAAGCTTCAGTCAGGTGTTAATCTTCATTTGTCTCTTTGATTATTTTTTTATGTATTGTTTTGTTAATATCTAACTTCAATAGCTATTAAATTGATCGCTTGTCAGTCAAATGATCAACATATGCTCAACTGCCAATGAAACAACTCAGTGTTACCAATTCAATTGGCATAGTTTCCTATAACTAGAACTGATACTACCAGCAGGGAAAAAAAGTTGACTTGAATCTCGATGTGCTGCAAGCATAGCAAGACCAATGTAAAGACTTGTTCATGTGCAGAAGTCTGGTAAGAAGAAATGGCTGCTTACCTAAATGGTCAAAGTGCCTGGTTTCTTTTTTAGTTCTTTTCTCCTTATTTGTCAATGAAGAGGTATTTAAACATTTTTTTTTTCCACTTTGTACATGAATTCTGGAAGAAGACTGTATTAAAATGCAGTGATTAGCATATATTACCTGCTTTCTTTGGGTATTGTAGTTATAACCTCTGTGGTCTGGGAAACAAAAATTCAGGTTTTTTTCCTTTCAGCAAATGGCTACCACAAATGGTTTCTGTAACATACCCTGAATGTACTGTAACTGCCTCTACCTTGAACACGCCTTTTCTATTTAAGTAGTTTGTAAGTATATTCTCTGAATTGTGAAGTGCATAATGTACAACCAATGATGTCATAACCTCTACAGTAGCCTTCTGCAAGTTCTGCTACCACCACCAAAATACTCAAAATTCAAGTTGAATGCATTTTCTCCACGATTTGAAGATGATGAAGAGAAATTCACTGAAATATAAAGGAATTGTTGTATTTGTGGGGAGGAAATGTCACAAGTCAGTAGGTCTTCAGCCGACTGTCAGCTGAGCTACTGAAGGGCAATTTCACAAACTAATTCTCGGACCAGAAGATGGACTGTATTTGATCTCGCAATCCTTTCTGTTCAGCTTCCTGTTCTTCCCATTCCTTTCCATGCTGTGTATTTCTTCAAGACTTATTCATCTTGCTTATTTGTGTGTCTGGCCTAGTTTTGAATATTACTAGTTTAGCTGGAAGAGGTTGCTGATGGTATTTGTATATTGCTGGTCCCTGATCTTATATGTGCTTAATTTTACAGATAGGAGTGCATTTAAGAAAAAAAATATCAAGGTGCTAGTTAGTGTCTTGGCTTTGCCTCAGTAAATGTTAATGTTAATATTCTTCTCTGCAAAAGTGATTTTTTCAAGATAACTACTTCTGAGGTACTTCTGACAGAAAACGCTATAAAATGAGAGGTTGTTTACTGCTGTTTTGTAATGTGTAAAGACATTCTACATGGGAAGTGACATTACTGTGTTCATGAAGGCCTGCATAGTTAATAGAGTGATTTTTATTGAAAAGAAAGCTGAACTGTAGAGGGATTTTTTTTTAGTCAAGGTTTAAAGCGGTTTGTGAATATTTCAGTGACTGATGTTTTGGATAAATGATAACAACAAAGGAATTGTCTGTGTATGGATGCAAATAATAATATTAGCAGCCCAAAGCTGACATTTCTTCCAAAACATTGAATGCTGATCAAATAGCAAAGCTTTAATAAACAGATAAAATCACCACTGCCCTGTGGTACTTGCTTTTTAAGGGGAAGTACCAGTTTCATTTTTACCAAATCACCTCTGCCATATAATATCTGCAGCATCCAGTAGTACCTCACAGGAAAAACTGTCTTGTTGCTCTCTAGAGGAAATGTCCACGCTACAGTCTGCGCTTAGGTGTAACTTGTTGCCAAGGTACATGTGAAAGCATTGGAGCTGAGCTCCTGGAAGAGATAGACAGGATTTGTTGCCTTTCTAGCTCATTACACTTTTCTTGCTTGCTGTCCAAGCAAGGATGCTGGGATATATGATGAGTCTTTTCACTGTGGTGAATGTGGCCCTTCTTTATACATCGTAAAGAGGCCAAAAAGAAAAAAAAATCCCTCTACCTCTACACCTGTTGTTCACCTGTAAAATTTCAAGCTACAAAATGATATATATATATATTTTAACCTTTTTTTGTCTTTCGGAAGCATACTAATTGTTTGCCACTGAGGCCTTTTATCTACTGTATTTTAATATGTTCATTTGATAGTCATCGAGATCTCTTTGTACTTCTAACCTGTAGAACTTGTCATGTTTCTTACTGCTCCTTTTTCCTTGTCCTCCAGTCCACTTTTAAATTGATAAATAGAAAGCTGTACACTCTATTCCTGTTACATTTTACACTAGTGGAACTGGTATTTTGGTAGCGCCTTAATTTTGCAGTTGTGAAATGATTGTATCAACTCTTATCTGGGGCTTCTGACCAGATGTAAATGAGTATGTTTAATGTAGATAAACTTGAAACCATTTTTTACTGTTTTAAAGCTAGAAATGAAATGGAGTGTGTACATATGTATAAATATAAATTATTAATCTGCACCTTTTTGTATCTAGTAAATACAGGAGAAGTTCATGTTCTAACCACATTTGGCACTTCTTGTTGCATAAACAAAGCCAAAACTTTTTTTAAAAATTGCTGTGTTCATTTCATGTGTATTTGCAATATTCATGGGAAATGTGTTTAATTTATGTGATATTTGGAATAAACCAGGTTGAATTTATGAGAGTGTGAGTTCATGGGGAAAGCTTTATCACTGTGAGGACTAAGAGTTGAGCTGAATATGCTCTGAATGAAACATGCTGCTGATGTGCTGCTGTCAGAAGAAGGGCGATAGTTTGATTTTCCTGACAGGAGCCCAAAAGGCTGAGAATTGGCCTCTTGAGGCTTTAAGAAGCAGATGGCATCCCAGAAGCAGTGGTTAGATGTTGGCATTCATAAGTTGCATGGCAGTTGTTTTATCCTCAGTGCGAGGAGGTGGGAGGAGTCTGCAGAGGTTGTGGCACAGTGGGGTTTGCTGGGCACCCAGGGCAGACTTTGGCACTGGGTGTGAGTGTGAGGGGTGGATTTGAAGGAGGGTACGAGGGCCTCAAAATAAGAGAGACTGGAGAAGTTGAGGGGCCCTTAGCAAGGGCTGGGATGAAGGGGGTGAACCTTTAGCTTTCTCAGGAGTGGGTTGTGACAAAGATGGGGTATGATCATGAAGTGGGCTCTTCCTTTTGTAGCTTACTGGATTAGTTTATAGCCCTAAGCATGACCTGAGTGGCCCGATAGACTAAGCTCTAACAAATACATGGTTACAATGAAGAACAACAAATGCTTTATTGTCTAAGCCCAGTGAAACAGAATACCTTCAGGGTGCTGTGAGGGAGGCAGCGTTCCAGAACAAGGCAACTGGACATGGTGTATCAGGGGGTGGGACACTGGTCTGCAGCAAAACTTTGATGATACTTATGGGTTCCTTCCAGCTCAGGCTATTCTCTTCTAAAACAGAGTTAGTAATGTGAAGACAAAAGCCAAGTCAGATTGTGGAAAGCGTATCACATTCCTCGGTTACATCTTCCTGCCAGCTAAGCTGTGGAGCAAAACTGCTGTGAAGGCATTTTTGTAAATACTAGCCTTATTTTTTAAATCCTTTTAGTGTTAGATTGACTGACCTTTGTGTCTGTGTTCACTGAATGTCTAAGTATACAAACATCAGTTACAGGACTGTTCTTTTAGATTGCAAGTGTGTGTGGGAGCGTCTGTAAATGCCGCTTGAGCTGCTTCAATACCCTGGACAACAACCTTTTGAAACAACATTCACCGAAGAAAAGAGGTTATTAAGGTTTCCTTTGACTAACCAGATCATCATGCTCCTCAAGACTGAGAACAATAGAGGTAAAGTGACTGCATGAAGTTAGTAAATAGCTTTTGTCCCCCTTATTCTACATGTCCTGTGCTAGTAGATAGATACCAAGCCCTGGAAAGGCAGCATCTCAGACTGCCTGCTTCCCTGAGCAATGCCATTCCATAGAATGTGGAAACCTTAGTGTTCTGTTGTATCAAACCAGGGACCAAAAATAATGCTGCTTAATTCTGTCCAACAGCACTTGCTTGAAGCTGTTACCTTTTGAATAAAGGAATAAGAAAGATTGGGAGAAAATCTGATACTATCATGTGCAAAAAAAGAATAAAAAGAAAGTGAATCCATACCAGCACTTTACTTAGTTCCTCTAACCACTGTACCCACTACACTTGCAGCTAAAAGACCAAGCATGTTTTCCATTGCATTTACGTTACATGGTAGGAACAAGTTGTTTCTAAATCGAGATGAATATCACTTGCTGACAACTTTTATAGCTCTGTTCTGCCATATGTGGGGTTCTGCCTTGTCTGCTAAATTTGGGACTTCATGCATCCATGGAAGAAATGCCATCACTTGCAAATGTTTCTTATATTTTTTTCTCATAAACATCTGCTGCTCTTTTTGTGCAACAGCCATATTGGAACCCTGCTCCTGGGAGGACCTGGATTTTGAACACAGAAACTTTTGTTGGGGATTTTGTTTGAGGCTAGTTAATCTCACTGCAGACAAAGTTAGAGAAACTCTAGTTCCCTTTTCCCTACCTAGTATGCTCCAGAGGCAGAGTTGGAACTTTTAAAGTTATAGTCCTGTGTCCGTGCAAACCTGAGGATGGCATGTTGAGAATGGTATATAGCAAGTGACCAAGAGCATTATTTGTCTTTAACCATAGCAAAAGCCAAAGGAAGACACTTCTCTGTAGCCCCTTCAGCCCATCAACCTATTCCTGTTCACAGCATCATAAAATCCTCCTACTCTCAGTTCAGCTCATGAAGCCCTCAGGAGACCCACTGCCCGTCATCCTGTATCTTGCCTGTGATTCCCTGCCCCTTCTCATCACAACATCTTGTTCTTCCCTTGCTGACCCACTGGCTTTCTTTTCAAGGGAGAAAAGAGAGAAAAGGTAAATAAACCAAAAGCCCAGGAAGGTTTTGCTGACTGGTGGCATCAGTTGCCAGTTCTTTGGCCAAAACTACAGTAAGAGAGCAGGTTCAGGCTGCAGGATTTCTTAAATCAGAGTAGATCTAGCAGCGAAAGAAAGATTCTTTTAAAGCAGAGGGAGGGAGGAAATACAATGTCCATCATATGTGGAGAGATATCCAACTTCAAGCTCAGCCCTGCCCTGGAGCAAGTACCTCATGTTTTCTGCTAGTGGCTGGGGTACTTCACAGTGCTGGCTGGTTGCCCTTTTTGCCTAAGAGAACACAGACTTGCTGTGGCTAAGTTGTTGTGGTATCAGAAAATGCCTAACTGCTCTGTGCCAGCTTTATTTTCTTTTATCTGAAATTATTTGGCTTGGGCAGAAGGAGGAAGATCATCGGTTGCCTGAATGGAAATCCACCTAGCAAGGGTCCAGCACCAATGAGATTTCCCCATTCTCTCTGTGTTCAGGGTTGATCTATCACCATGAGGCTGCATGGAGATCTGAACCTGCCACCAATATGTCTTTCATCAGTTCAGTTAAACCACCAGTGATGATGTGTGTTACAGAGGACAGGTCTTATATCGAGATGTATCTCAAAACTGTCAAGGTAAATTTGCTTTCTACCACTTAGATACATGTCACCAGAGCCTCAGCTGCATCAGGGAGACTTTACTAAAGGGTGGCTTCATTCCTGATACCTTCATGCAGCTGCCTGGAGCCCTGCCCATACTTCTAGAAACACTGTGGAAAGGACACTGTTGTCTACAGGCACGTTAAGAGGTGCTTCATGTGGAGCACTCTCAGATCAACTTTTAAAGTAAATCTGTGAAGCCTTATGTTGTAGACCCAAAGCTCACTTACCAGTGGAGACCAAGATTCAAATAGAGGTGTTCAAAGAAAACAGAAGTTACTTACCCACCAGAAATCACTGTAATTTCCCCCTCCTGGTTCTTTCTTTCCTTGGTCACTACTGGAAGTGGAGGGTGGGAGAGTACGTGAGGGAACATCCAAATCCCAGTCACTGAGCTCTGTGGTGGGACCACAGTATTTCCAGAAGAAAGGTGGATGCTGAAGTATCCAGCCTGGTTTGCTTAAGGTGCAGTGTTCCCAAACCTTATGTGTATTTGTGGAAAAACTGTTTGGAAGATAGGAAGTTACTTTAGAGTAAGTTTCTATTCTCCTTTGCTCACTGTTGTTATGAATCAACTTTCTCCCTCCACACCAGGTTTACGTATGAAGCTCAAGATTTAGCTCATTCACACCCAGGCAGAGTAAATCCTCCATAAGAATTGGATCCTCTTCCAAGTAGTCTAATGTTTTTTCTCAATATCGAATACTAGCAGACACTTCAAAAGTACAAGAAATGCTTGAATGGGAAAAATGAAAAGAATCTGGCAAGATGTTTCTTCCAAGTCCCTCAATTTGAGTCTTCTATGTATCCTGGAAAACTTTTTTTTTTTTTTTTTCCAAATTTATATATAGAATTTCAAGGAGGCTCTGAGTTTGAGGAACTAATGTGACATAATCATGGCATTCATAAAAAACAATCTATTCCTTCTATAATTCTGCACTATTGTGACCTCAGTACCACAGCGTATCAACACATTCCTCAGATTATTTATGCATAAAGATCTTCCATTTTTCCTCATTTTTGCATTGTTTTGTCTAGACTCAGAGCTTCTGTTATTTCTGGTATGTTTTGTGTTGCTTAGAGAGGCTCAAATCGATCACACTTTCCTAAATAAAGGAACTGTTAAAAAAAAAAAAAAAAAAAAAAAAAAAAAAGGCCTCCCACTCTTGACACACTGAAGTGTTTTGTTTGCTGTGTAGACAGTTACAACGTTGTGTTCAGAACTCTTTATCTGAATCACGAGCTTCTTGTTTCACAAAGGTACCTCCTTACCAGATGGTGCTTTCAAGAAAGTAATTTTCTTGTTTACTTTGCAGCAATTGACTCTGCCTAAGTGCTGGCTTTGGCCAGATATTTTCAAATATTTTCAGTATGTGCTAATTCTACAGTGCAGAGCCTTCTTCATTTTATTTTTGAGAGTAGTAAGCATCGGTAAGAGTTGATGTTCTTCCAGTTGTAAGACAGCCTGGGTTTACATCCTTTTTTAAGCAGCAATATCTGTTCTTCTTTAGACAGACAGCTGCTGCAGTTTGCTTTTTGTTCAGCACTCTATTCCTTCTGTTCCTGGTGCTGGAAAATCTCTTGGCACAGAGGAGTTAAATATTTGTGAGCTCTTGCTTGAGTCATCTGTCCCGGAGTGGGGAGTGGGTTTGCTTGCAAGCACGTATTGGTTTGGAGCTGGTCCTGGAACAGGAGCGCAGGGCTCACGTCCGACATGCACCGCCCGGGCAGGAACCAAAGCACAGGCGCTGCAAATCCAAACACACCAGCGAGGAGGGGAGACAGGGCTCGGGCGGGATTCGCCAATGGCGCTGCCGCTTCGCCTCCATTCATTCCAGGTGGAAGAAGGAATACGGGGAAAGCAGGGACGGTTTTGGCTCTGCCTCTGTTCATCGGCTGCATGTGAGATTGTTCTCTGGCACAGGCACTGCTTGGCACAGAAAAGATGTGTGCCTGTGTGCAGTGTGAAATCCTCTCTCGCACCCAAAATATGCAGCTTCACACAAACTACCTGTTGGGAATGGCTCCTCAATTATACAAATTTGAGAAGCTGGAGAGGAAGAGGGTGTAACATTATCTGGAGTCCAGGGAAATACTGATATTTCATCTTTCAGCCTCTAGCACTGAAGGGACTTCCTAAGCCAGATGTGATGTCTGTGTGTCTCAGAGCCCTCAGTACATCTCACACCTTTATTTTTTGTGGCACCGTTTTGAACCCACAGACTTTTTTGGCTAGGATGTCCACAGGCTGACTGGAGGGTGTGTAAAGGACTGCTTTTCATTTTGGACTAGGATCTTACTAGGTTCCCTTTGCACTCCCTATCTCTTGCATTGGAATATTGGAAGTAAACAACAGGGGCTTGGTCTTTGCGGGGCTCAGGTGGGTGAGGATGGGCTAGTGAAGGCAGGTTTTTGGAAGAAGCCATGGGCAGGTGGCCTTAACATAATTTTTTCCAACTGAGGAAATTAAGGGGCACCAACAGGAGGCACCAGGAGCTGAACAAGGAAAGGGATTGTTCCTCCAAGCTGGTGATCCCTTTTATTTTCCACTTCTGCTGTGGAATCCGACCAGAGAGCCCAGGCTTAGTGTCTCACTTAGATCCCTTCTGTAATTTCTCAAGGTCAGCCTTCACTGGTATAAGCCTGAATGACTCAGCATTATCAAGAGAATGGTCCTGGGAGGGGTGGCTGAGGGAGCTGGTGTTGTTTAGCCTGGAAAAAGGGAGGCTCAGAGGAGCCTCTTCAGCTCTACTCTCCCTCTACTCACTCTCTACAACTACACAAAAAGAACTTTTGTTGAGGTGAGGGTAGGCATCTTGTCACAAGTAATAAGCAGTAGCACAAGAAAAAACAGTCTCAGTTTTACATCTAGGAAGGTCTATATTAGGAAAAATTTCTTCACCACAAGCGTTTTCAAGCATTGAAACAGGCTGCTCAGGGAGGTGGTAGAGCTGCCATCCATGGAGGTATTTTAAAGACCAGCAGATGTGGTACTTGGGGACCATGGTTTAGTCATGGACTTGGCAGTGCTGGGGTAAGACTTAGAAGATTTCAGAAGGAAAACATTTGGATGAAACATAGAATAATAGAATCTTTTAGGTTGGAGATTATCCTTACAGTCAACATTCTAAGTCTAGCAGTCCTTTGCTGAGTTTTCCTGTTCTTCTTTGCCTAGATCTTTTCTGTCTATCTTTCCCTTTCCTGTACTGGGATACAAAGGAGCTCGAGGGTATGGAGGGGAGCAGAGGGAGCCTGAAAAGAAGCCCGAACTTGGGTGTTTTTGCTTAGCCACCTCATTGACATCCCAGCCTCTCCCACTTTGCTCCATCACTCACTGTAGCCCCTCCTGGATGGTGCAAGAGGTCATGGAGTTGTGTGTAGCTGTTGTTACAATGTGCTGGTTTTGGCTGGGATAGAGTTGGTTTTTGTTGCAGTAGCTCATTTGGGGCTGAGTTTTGGATTTGTGCTGGAAACAATGTTGACAACACAGATGTTTTAACTGTTGCTGGGCTGTGCTTACACAGAATCAAGGCCTTTTCTGCTCCTCACCCCACCAATGAACAGGCTAGGGGTGCACAAGGGGCTGGAAGGGGTCGCAGCCAGGACAGCTGACCCCAACTGACCAAAGGGATATCCTACACCCTATGGACTCAGGATATAAAGCTGGGGGAAGAAGGAGAAAGGGAGGAAGTTCAGAGTGATGGCATTTGTCTTCCCAAGTCACCATTATGTGTCATGGGGCCCTGCTTTTCCAGAGCTGACTGAACACTCGCTTATCTGTGGGAAGGGGTGAATGAATTCCCTCCCTCACTTTGCTGATGTACTTGGCCTTTGCTTTACCTATTAAACTGTCCTTATCTGAACCCACAAGTTTTCCCACTTCTGCCCTTCTGATTCTCACCTTATCCCAGCAGGGAGAAAGCAGTGAGTGGTTGTGTGGTGCTTCGTTGCTGTCTGGGGTTGAGCCATGTCATGCAGCATGCACACATGCTTATTTTGGTTACCACTGGTTACCCAGCTCCCCTCATTGCATAACGTCTGACAGGAACACCAGGTGACTTGTCACCCTATCTCCTCTCACCTCCACTCACCTCTCGACTCTTGCTCAGGCAAAAAGGCAGCTGCCTGTGCTGTGCTGAGCCAGCCCAAGGGCTGCACCCTGACCCTAGCATGGATCCACTTCCAGGCACCACAGAGAAGGGCCCTACAGCAATCCTCCTCTGTGCCATGCCATGCCCCACCAATTCTCTTCTTGACAATAACTTTATGCCTTCTGGGCTGTACAGATGCAAGTGTTTTTCCTAGGCACATTTGTGCAGGCAGTTACTGCTTGTGTGTTCTGAACCCCTCTGGGAGTTTTAGTATAATATTTGTACTTCGGGAAAATTAGTATCTTTACTCCTGGGAGCCAGGAGTACCCTGCCAGTTCCTAGAAGAGGATTAGGAAGAGCCCTATGAACCTTTTTGCATCCACACATCCTGCTCAGAGAAATTCCTGATTCCTGATTGCTTCTGGAAAGAGGCACTGAGACTCCTTCTAATGCCTTATTTCTCTTGGTAAATTTTTAGACAGAGAACCCTGCCTGGGTGCAAGGTTGTGCCTCTGTTGTCAGCCACACCAGTGCAAGATGACTGAAACCAGCTACCTCTCCCAAGAGCTACTGGGAGGTAATTATATTATCCTTCCCCTGCAGACCGCTGGGACTGAATCATGACAACCACTGACAGTGTTATGTTGCAACCACTACTTATTATTGTGGTTAAAATATACCCAGAGCAAGTAAAACATTAAGTAATCTTTCCCATCTTTCTAGAGGGCTCCAAGTGCTGCTGCCAGCTGGGACAACAACAGTGGGACTCTGTAAGGTCTCATGGCTGGAGCAACAGTCCTCCCCTCCACAAAATTTTAAGTTGCTTGGTGATTTCAGCAAGATTTTCCAGAAGCCTCAGTTCTTGTAGCTTTAGTAAAAAGTGGTGGCCACAGTGAGGACAGAGACACTAATTCCAATTCCTTTATCTGCTAAGGAAAAATCTGCATTTTTAGGGATTATTGATCAAGCAGGAGAAACAAGTATTGAGAAAAAAAGAGGGATGGTTCTGAAAGCCCAGGGAATGACTCGTTTTAGTATTAATCTGCTATGTTGTCTTGCTCACTCAGAGCATGACTAATCCTGCAGTACACTGCAGGGGTCTGGCTGTTGCTCTGCCCAAGTGTGACCAGAGCAGTGTTTGGCCTCTGGGCTTGTGACTAATTCAGGATTGCTTTTATTTTTGTAAGCTTCCAGGCAGGAACCTTGTGATCCTGCCATTGTACCCCTCCTGCCCCCTTACCCAGACTACCATGGGTTTCCTCTTACCCTTTTGCTGTGCTGTGGGATATGGTGGTGCTTCTCTGACAAATGTGTCTTGATGCTGGGGTGCAGCATCCTGGTGCTGACCCTGTGCTGGTGGAGCACTTCAGCCCAGGAATCACAGGGATGCTGTGCCTCAGCTTCAAGGAGAACCCCATGTCTCAGACACTGGGCAGGAGGACAATTGCATTACTGTAAATGACCATGCATCTCTTCAAAGAAAGGCAATTAAACATCTGAAGGCCAGAGACCTGGATTAATGGCAAGAGAGTTCAATCAAAAGCTGTGGGAACAGTGTTACTGCCTAGGTGAAATGCTGACCCCTGGCTGTGCTGCTGCCAGTCTGCTGTTTCTGAAACTTGAGAAAGAGGTTTTGAGACATATGAAAATTTGGAAATCATATTAAGTGATGAATCTTAAGAAGAAATTGCAGAAAAAGAAAACCAAGCAAAATGAACAGTGTTTTTTTTTCCCTTCCTCCCCCATGTGAAATGGAAATGGTATATGGTTTCCTGGTGTGATGCTTTAAGTACTGTGTGTCCCAGTTTCACAGTGTGTATTGTTTCACAGTACAATGTGTACAAAAAATAATACGAGTATGTTGTGGTTAGGCTGTTTATCAGCTATCTGCTTTACTGGGTATATGTTTCTGTAAAGGTAATGTTTTCACTATGAATTAACTATATAAGTAAAGAAAATGAAAAATTTGTTACCAGTATATTGAATCTCACAGGATCCTAAAAAGAACCTGCAGGGACAGGGTCAGGAAGGCAATCTTCTGGGTTTTTTTTCCTTCCCTTTTTAAAGTGTGACATAGTTTGGGGTTTTCTTTGGGAGGGGAGGGGGATGATGTTATTTGTTTTAATAAATGGTTCCTGGATAAAGAAAGCAACTACAGTGTCACTTTGCAAAACTTGCTGTGTCTCCTATCCTCTGCTGTAGGTCCTCTGAGTATGAGATTGTTGTGTAAAGTTGGCACCATTCAGCCATCATTCTGTGCTAATACCTGCAACTGACAGCATGTTCCAAAAGTCCATTAACAAACCCTGGTTCGCATTTCTAATGACTGCTCATTTCAGCCAAGTGTGCTCCTTTTTATTTGTGCTTCATGGAACAGCTTGTTTTCTTACATAAATGTAAGTTGCTGCTTATGGAAGTCTCTTTCATGATGTACATGGAAAGGGTGTTCATTCTTCCTTTTGCTACACATCATTCTTCTTGCAGTCCCTTTAGGCTCCTCACGTGGTGGTGGGACTTTGATCCTTCACCTACTGCAGAGACCCACTGGTCAAAGCAAAGACTGCAAAAGCTTCTAGGCTCAGTTGTTGGTGATTTCTTCTTCTGTGTCCTCTGGCCCAACTGGAACTCTGCAAAATAATCTTAACTTTCTTCTCCTTTTGCTGGCAGGAGCAGGTTAGCTTTGTTCTCTTCTCTGACAGTCAAATTAGCCCATTTCTTCATTAGATCATCTTTCAAGTTCCTGCGTCCTTAATAAATGTGCCTAGAAATGAACACTATATTATGTTCCAATATTTCCCCACTTGGATGGGATACACCCCTCTCAAGCCTGAATCTCCCCCTTAATGGATCCCAGTGCCATTGATGGATCATCAGGAGCTCCCTCCTTCTTTCTCTGTCTCTTTTCAGCATTTCCACATTTCTCTTCCTATCTTCCAGATAATTTTTGTTGCTACTTCCAAAATGTATTTTGAATCACTGAGTTTCATTTCCATTCAGTTCAGCCCTGTGGATGTTCAGGCACATTATCCTTTTCCTCCTTTGTGCTAATGTCTTTCAGCTTTGTAAAATGCTTCCATGGTTATGTAAACCTCAGGAGGTATTGAACAGGAAGGATTTCTCCCAAGACTAGTCCTTGGGAAAAAAACACTAGGCATTTTTTCCCCATCTTCACTAATATAATTCCTTTTCAACTTGAGGCATGGGTCGCTTCTCGTAAGAGAAAAGGCTGAAAGAGTTACGTTCGTTCAACTTGGAAAAGAAAAGGCTTTGGGCTGACCAAATTGCATCTTTCCAGTACCTGAAGGAGTCTAAAAGAGAGCTGGAGAGTGACTTCTTACAAGGGTATGAAGTGACAGGACAAGGGGGAATGGCTTCAAACTCACTGAGAGAGCTTTTAGATTAGATATTAGGAAAAAATTCTTTCCTGTGAGGGTGGCGAGACACTGAAATAGGTTGCCCAGAGAAGTGTTCACTGAAGTATTCAAGGCCAGATTGGATGGGGCTCTGAGCAACCTGGTCTAGTGGAAGGTGTCCCTGCCCACAGCAGGGGGTTGGAACTAGGTGATCTTTAAGGTCCCTCCCAATCCAAACCATTCTGTGTTTCAGTGAACAAGATATTCATGTCCTGTGTTTATTCATCTGGCCTTTCTCCCAAAACCTACCAGCCCTTCACCAGAGTGTAGATGAGACTCAGCTGCTTTGGCATAAAGCTCAGGCTCCCGGGTTCAAACCCTGCTGAATGCTGAATGCTGACTGCAGACCACGCATCTTTTTAGGACTTTGAGAAGCCACAGCAAAGGCTAAGCCCAAGTATAACATGGCACAACATGCAGCTAGAAACCAAAACGAGAGGTTTGGTGCAGAACATCCTGTGACACTAGTCTGAAACTATGTTTTATGTCTGAAGTCAAAAGACAGATTTGTTAGCCCTGGTGCAGTTGCTACTGGCTGGTTTGGCTCTAACAGATGTAACATCTTTAATTTGAAATACCAAAATCTGTCCATCACCTCTGGTTACAGAAGCACACTTAATTAGTAAACCTCAAGCCCATCCATTTATTTTTTAAACCAATTCTCTTCCTGTTCAATATATGTACTATTTTCTTTTTAACTTAAAGATCTGGTACACTGAAATCAGGGATCTAGTAATAAACTTGGTCAAGGAAAAAAATTGTTTCTTCTTTTATTAGGTTACAAATGTATTAGAAATGCCAAAAAAAAAAACAAACCAACCCATATCCAAAACTACCACCAAGTTGAAATTACTTGAATTAGAAAAGATTTTAGAAATATCCACAAGAGGTCACTGTTATCATTAGCAATAGCTAAACAGAACTTCACACTTGAGAGCCGAGCATTCTTTCTCCCTTAGAGGAAACATTAGGTCGTCCAGAATAAATATTCCCCCAATAATATCTCTCTCATCTATCTTACAAAACAAAACCATTGAGATAACAGTTCATTATTCCTAAATTAGTCCTAAGAATTCTAGATTTTAAAGAAACTAAAGCTATTCAACGTTTTCCTTGTCAAAGAATGACCTTTGCAAATCAAGATATTTTAATTGGAAGGATTTACAGGGATGTGCACATGGTTTGGTTTATGGTTTTCCAGGGCACTACAGCAGAAAATATATATAAATAATCCACAAAATTTTGTCTTTCTTAGGTTGGTGGAGGATGGCAATCTCCCTTGAGAGAGAAAGGGGAGAAAGGCTGGGGCCTTATCTTAAAAGACATGCAGACTGGGGAGAATGTGTGAAAATGCCAGCAGAAGTAAAAACATCCGTCTTTTATTTTTAAAGTATAAGATCCATAAATTCCTTTAGATTATATGAAATAGTTACCTGATAGCCTGACAGTTAAATTTGGTGGTTAAAAATGGGACAATTTTGAATTCTGGGACCTCCAGAATGCCAAATTTTCAATCTCATACAGGGGCTGCCTGTAAATTCCACCATGTCAAACACAAGGGGAGAGTAGGATCCATATTATTCAAGCATTCTCTTTTTTCAACAAAATTGCTTTCTGTTACCTTGAAAGAATCACTGAAAAGCATCATATTTGAATGATTATGACACAGACAAAGGTGCCTTTCCTTTCTAGGTCCTCATATGAAATGGAAAAAGAAAGTAGGGAGGTCACCATAATGTGCTATAGACAGTAATTCATAGCAGCAGCATTGGCTACTTAGCGTGATTGCTCCAAAGTATTCTGCTGCCCAATGGAGGCAGTCATTCCTCACAAAGACAGCAGTCTGCTTCCTCAGAGGGAAACAAACAGGATGGAAAGGGCAGAGGGATATTACTTTAGGACAGATGCAGATCAAATGAAGCAGTGCTTTGACTCGGGCCTTCTGCCCAAATGACAGTGTAACTGCTGTGTTAATGGAAACCCTGGAGGTGGAATGAATATGGGCTTTTCTCTGGGCAGGCAGTTGCTGGACCAGAGTAATTCTATACTGTGATTGAGGTGCAGATGACAAGAGACAAAAATAGACTTTGCTTTTTTTTAACATCAATTTTGAGCCTGCTTAAATAAAATCTTCCATTCTGCTCTGTATTGCTCCTTAACCTCTGGCAAGTTGGTCCAAGAGCATTTCTCGTCAACACCTCTCCTGACCTTCTCTACCTGGGCAAATTTGCTATAATAACTGTTACAGAATACATAATCTCCCAATAGTTGCTTGGGAGTAGTTCTCACTAGGTCGTTCTAGTTGAAGGAAAGCCTCTGTATTTTTCCAGAGGGCAGTGATTATTCATGAGAAATAATGTTTTTCAGGAAAGCAAAGCCACCTGATGAGGCATTTTGGAGCAGCTATTGCAGCATGTTTGTTTTGGAACAGCTATTCTGGTCTAAAAAGGCTAGAGGATTTCCAGATAACACCCTGCAGCTGGCTGGGACTGTGCAGCTGTGCACCTATCTACATAATTATGTGGATATATTACATATATCCAGGCACTGAGAAGTCTTAGTGGCATGTGGCCCTTCTTGATCACAAAAGATGCATTCTGTATGCAAGGGGAAATACTGGACAAATGCAGTAGTTTTTCATATCACAGAAACACAGAATTCGTAAGATTGGAAAAGACCTTTAAGTTCATCAAGTCAAACCATTACCCTTGCACCACCATGTTCATTGCTAAGCCATGTCCCTGAGTGCAAGCCATATCCACATGTTTTTTGAATGCTTCTGGAGATGGTGATTTCACCATTTCCCTAGGCAGCCCATTCCAATGCCTGTCAAACCTTCTGGTGAAGAAGTTTTTCCAAATATCCAATATAAAGCTTGACTGGCACAACCTGAGGTTGTTTCCTCCTGTCACTTCTTACTTGGGAGAAGAGGTCAACACCCACCTCAACAAAAATTCCTTTCAGGTGGTTGTAGAGAGTGATAAGTTCTTCCCTGAGCCTCCTTTTCTCTGGGGTGTAAACATCTCCAGCTCCCTCAGCCATTCCTCACAGGACTTGTGCTCCAGACTCTTCACTAGCTCAATTGCCCTCCTCTAGACATGCTCCAGTCCCTCAATGTTCCTCATGAATTGAGGGGCCCAGAACTGAACACAGGATTTGACGTGCAGCCCCACCAGTGCTGAGTACAGGGGGACAATCCCTGTCCTGGTCCTGCTGGTCACACTATTGCTGACACAGGCCAGGATGCCATTGGCCTTCTCGGCCACCTGGGCACAGCTGGCTCTTGTTCAGCTGCACCCCCAGGTCCTTTTCCACTGGAAGCTTTCCAGCCACTCTACTTCCAGCCTGTAGTGCTTCCCATGGTTGTTGTGACCCATATGCAAAACCTGGCAATACGTGATAAGGACCATGTCATGGCTAGAACTGGACCCTCTCAACCTGGGATAAAACACAGTCATGAAAGAGGGGAAAAATAAAATAGGTCATTAGTAGGCAATGCATTAAATAGACCAAAATAATTGTCAGACAAGCTCTTTTCACATGATGATGTCAAATAATTCAGGCAAAATCTATTGCACTATTGTCATTTTTCAACCCATGATATTTTGGCCCTTGGCTATAAAATATAAGGCTGCCTTTGTCATTGAGGTGGACAACTTCAATTTCTCCTCAAGTATTTTAAAATCTTTAAACCTCTCTTTTGACAAAGATCATTGGTATATCTGACTTTTTCCTTTCCATAAAGCACTATTACAAACTGTGTCTACAACTACAATTACTTGACAGTGGCATGAAACACGGCTTGTTTGTGAGCTTGCTCATGAACCATTTTTGTAGTTGATGGAAAGCACAGCAGCATCTGAGCCCAGGCATTGAAGAGGTAAACCCTGTGAGTGAGAGAGAAGAAGGGGTGGCAGCACAACATAGAGCTGGGAATCCTTTTGTGGTGGTTTTCATGTGGGAAGTGGAAAAAAGTTCTCTTGAAACACAATAAAGTGAAAGGCAAATGCTAAAATTGGTGCTTTGAAAAATGAACGTAGACCTTTCTAGGCCATCTGTTTCCTAAATCTGGGAGGCAATCCAGTCTGGAAACCTGTTCCCAAACACCTTTCATGACCAGCAAGGGGTTTCTCCCACCCAAAGCTGAATTTTTTTCCAGGAGTAGGTTCCCTGTAGTGTTCCTGAGCTAATCATATTACCTCAGATGATAACTAAAGAACAGGAACTTGAGTGACTTTTTTTTCTGATTCAGCTGTAGTTACTATAAGGATGGGTAATCTGTGGGGTGCACTCAGATATACCTTGTGATTGAAATCCACATCTGTGACACAGTTTGATTCACACTCGCTGAATATTAGAAAGGCAACATTCATGTTAGTGATCAATATATGTGCTGCATATAACAATAGCAGTTCAGGTAATTAGGAAGGATGCCTAGAATGAAACTGGCATCTGAAACCTGCAGGTTTCCCTTCAGAGAAAGGCATAAAGGAGTAAAGCAGGAGGAATTAGCCGATTTGGTTTTCAAGCCCAGTGGAAAAATCCTCTTTGTCAGTGGCAGAGGCTCTATCAATCAGAGGAGGAAAAGGATGCCACCTTTGAACCTCTTTGCTTTCTTACCTCATAGAGCTTTCGATCATATCAAATGAGGGACGTTGGTAAGGATGTATGTGCACACACAACAACAGCAGGTAAGGTCATTGTAGCCACCAGAAATAAAGGTTTCTTCATTCAGTCCTTGTAAGCCTTGGGCAGCACTTTGTTTAGATGTTTCTAATTACCACAGTATGTTTAAATAGATACCCAGAGTAATCAGCAGGGAGCAACAGCTCTCCTCACTGCCTGGCAGGGCTGATGATGACAAGGGTCATGTAATGGCTTAATATGATGCCACTTAATATCCTACTTAAGCAGTGTAATTATGGGGTTTATTTGATAGAGCAAGAAGGTTTATCTCCTGTAGAAGGCATGAATGAGATTGCCAGATGCAGGTGCTGCTGCATTGTAAGATTCATTTTTTATATTATATAGTTTTTACAGCCTTGTCCACTTGGGTGATTTTCATTTTCTAAATCCAACGCAGTCTGTCTCTTCAGTCTGTCTCAGTGGTGCCCCTGTATAAATAAGCCACTTTCCTCTAGTAGCTGGCAGCTCTCATTACAAATATTTTCTGCCAGCTGCTCTTGGAAGATTTCTTTATTTTAGCTTTTCACCACAAAATGGAGATCTCAGACACTCATCCCATGTTTTAACGTAGTATGCCTCAAAGGAAGTGATTCAGTCTTTGTATACAGTCTTGGTCGACAGCAAAGTTTTCATGCAGAAACATAAAAAAGAGATTTATGTAACTAATATAACACTGAAAACAAACAAGCCCTCCAACCAAGTTCAAAGCACCAGGTTAATGCGTACTTTCTAAATAAATATGGTGCTTTCAAGTTTGTCTAGACCTCATGATCTAAATCTTGAGATGCTCAAAAAAACTGAGGGGGAAGAGGAGGACTGTGCTAAAATTTCAGAGCCATTGGGGCTTTTCTGTAAGAATTCACAAATGCTGAGCTCTTGCCACATCTTCTGAAGGACTGTAACAGGAGAGAAGGGTGCCTGGCATTGAGGGCAAGTGCAAGGCCCTCTGGGGAAGTGTACCCCCATCAGTGCAACACAGGTTCCTGCAAAAAATACTGAAACAAATAATCTGACACCTGGAAGAGAGCAGGGAAGGAGTAGCTGCCAATGTAGGCTTGTCAAGCCAGCCTTATTTCTTTCTGTGACAGGGTGACAGATCTCACTGACAGAAGCAAATGCATGTCTGGTCACGGCGTCTCCTGCAGAGCGCTCACAGGCAAAAGCAGCAAGTGTGTGGTCTAGACAGATCTGCTGCGTGGTGGGCACAAAACAGCTTGGAGAACACTACTCAGAGAGTAACAGCGATTAACTCATTATCAAAATGGAAGTTTTGATCAAGAAGGGCTCAGTGGGAGGCTGCTGTGGACCTGTGATTGCTCAGAGACTTGGGCAGTGCAGCCAGCAGTGCCGATGATGGACTAGAGAATGAGGCTGGCACATTTGCAGACAGCAGCAAGGCGTGAGCATCTCAGTGGTGCTGGGGCAGGCTTCAAAAGGCTTGATATATTTAACATATGTCCTTTAAAAAAAAAAAAAAAAAAAAAAAGAAAAAGAAAAACATGCAATTTAAAAAGAAAATTTCCCAAGTCCAAATGCCAGAGAGGGATCAGCTCTGCAAATAAACAAATCTATAAAAAAAAATTAAAAACTCTAGTGGACTGGTTGTTGAAAGCGAGTCTACTGTGTCATGCTCTAGTAAAAAGGATAAATCTCATGTTCCTACAAGTACATAAAAACATGTAAAATAATGCTTTAGCTCTGTTCAGCTCTGGCACAATCTCAGCTGGAAGGCTATATCAGCTTTGTGGTACTGCACTTGATGGAAGGTGAGACCCAAGAGGAAACAACACAGAAGAGACCCCTGGAAAAGGCAGAGCTAGGAAAGCAACATCTGTTTCACAGGTCTGAAAAACATCAATTTGGCTTAGCCTGAGAAGAGACAGCCAATCCACCCTTCATGCCTCTCCTGGAGGAGCAACTGAACCAATGTTACAGCAAAGATGGTAAGGTTAGACTTAATATAAGCCTCCCTTGCTGAGGCAGGAGACTTTGTCAGACCTCATTACCAGTGGCTGAAGGAGGGCTGAGACAGGCATCTCTGTGGAGCAGCCCCCATGCAGCAGACACAACGTGTCTGAGGGCAGTGGTAGGTGACCCTTCAAGGAGGGCAGCCGGCTCTGCTGGAGTGACCCAGCTGCTGTTGGCACCCACACATGGGCTTAGACATCTATAATTTTGCTGACACTTGTGGTCAAGGTAGTCACCCTTCTTCCAGCTCTTAAAGTCAACTTGCTCTCTCTGCTACATGATGAGAAAGATAATGGAAAACGCTCCTGAAAGGCATAAAGTTGTTCTTGGAACCTAGGAAGTATATGCAAGTGACCTTGGTGTGCTGCCTGCCTGGCATGTGCCTATGTATGCATGCCTTTACCTTGAGGTCAGTGTGACAATAACCTGTGTTTGGGTCAGCACCTCTCTTCAAATTTCTGCAAGATTTATCTGTTTGTTACCTAAATGGCACAGTTACAACAAGGCATTATTTAACAAATGGAGTTAAAATTATTGAGTCTTCTGGAGAAACCAGTGAGTCGTGGGCTATATGGAGTCCCGTGGTTTGAAATTCTCCAAGATATGTAGGTATCTTGCGGTGAGCTGAAGTGCAGGGCACTAACATCTAACCTTTCTTTAAATAGATAGTCTCTTGATTTGCTTCCTGTCCTCCATCTAGTACAAGGGCATGGCACAGTCACCAGGCATCTTAGGCTTTAAAGAAAATGAAATGAAATGGAAATCAAAATCAAAATCAATGAAAAGAGCCTTCTACCGTTCTTACCTCAAGAAGAAACAGCTTTTTGTCCCTGGGGAGAACACAGGTTTGTGACAAACTAAGGGGAAGGACATCCTGCTCTGCCTGCCAGCTTTTGAAAGCCATATCATGCCCTCTCAGCTGGCACAACCAAGGAACTGGCTCTCTTCATGTCCATGGGGAATTAAGGCTGGCTGAAGGAATGTAGAAAATCTGAAGTGATTCAGACAAGCATGACTCAGCCACCCTGTCACAGTAAGTTTATAATGCTGAGGAAGAAATTTACTCTTGAACATATTTTAATTGACACACCAGATAATATACACTGAAAGAATATCTTTCAAAATAAAAGATGACAGACTTTCAACATCTGGTCTAATTCCCTGCAACTATACTAGCAGATGTAAACTGTTATGCATTCCATTAGCAAATACCCTTCCTTTATTTCCTAAGTATATGAATGCAGATGTATATATTTTTATTACAGCTATAATAATCTATCTTAATTTTATATATTCATGCATGAATTCTGGATTTAAGCAAAAACTGCTCATGGTGCACAAAATTCTGCTTGCCGAAATGGCAAGGAGTTTAGCTAATTGCTTATGTGAGGCTAGGATTTTGCTCAATGAGATTATTCATGTCTCGGGAGTTTCCAGAGGCAGTATAAACTGTGAGTCTGAAGCTTAAGTTGTGTTTATAGGCACCATAACTACACCAGAAAAATTCTGGGTTTTTTGTTATTGTTGTTGAGCTTATTTGCATTTTTTCTTCTGTAGCTGATTGAATGAGGACTGCTTATGAGCCCTTATTTTGGCTGTCTCATGGTGATCAGAGAATGACAGAGTGGAAGAGCTGTGCCAGCTTCACTCACTGCGTCGTGTCCCATGAGCCTTCAGGGAGGTTTTGCAGGGATCCAAGGCGGACTCCCAAGTCAAGGCACTCAGGCCAAGGAAGAAAACCTGCCAAACTGCTGGCTCAGATTTTTAACTTAATTTTAATTTTTATTTATATTTTTTCTTGTCTGCAGGAGTTCTTCACAAAGAAGATTCATTCCCAGCTTTGGCTGCCCTTAGACCTGCCAGCTCTCTGCTCTGGTGCACATCACCAACCTCTGTCAGTCCCAAAAGCTGATTAGCACAGACCTACCTGGTAAATTCAGGGGGTAGTAACTTCCAGCAAAACTGTACTGGCAAGTAGTGGGGCTGGTGACCTTAGCCACTGGAGCAGAACCAGCTAGGACAGGATATGCCACATCCTGTGCCCCACTGCCCACTACAGCCAGTGTAAAAATCCCTGCTTTTATTGACCACACAGAATTGTTTTGGTGTGGCATTGCTCAAAGCGTCTAGCACAGCGTCTTCCCAGACAAAGTCTGCTAATGGAATGGGAGGGGGAAGCCAGCCTCCAAAACAGCAGTAGGCTGTCAACAGACACATCCTAGTGCTCATTCATCCAACATCAGCCTCCCCAAATATCTGAGTTACAAAGTAAGCTTTGAAGCCAGCCTGGGAGGGAAAAATTGAAGGAGATGAGAAATTTGCATCTTTTTGTGCATTCAGTCAAAACTGCTCCTGCAAAAACACATAAAAGCCCCTAACCATTATGGATTTGTATATGTAGATTTAGTTCTTCAGCTGCTTTACAGGAAGACAGAGAAACCTGTCAACAGAAGCACTGTCACTATGTTCCATTACCATGTATTTATTTACATGACTATCAGAGACCAGCCACTTAAATAAATCACTATTAAGGAAGTGGTCTACTTAAAGAATTGTGGCCCATTCACCCATAAAACACTAATTATCACAGCAGCACCTCTACAATGAATCACTGGTAATGAGACACTATTATGGAAAGTATCAATTTTCAGTGCAACTCAGCCACACTGTATATGGTCAAGTAATTGTACTGAAGTGCCTAACAAATAAAACTTTTCTATGAAAATACATTGGTCTCTGAGCAAAATCATTTTCCAAGAGGGCTTAGCAGGTTTTTTTGTTATTTATATTAAGAGCAAATAACACTTTGGTCTGTGTTGCTTGTTGCTTTTAGAAAACATGGATAGAATCATGGAATCACAGAATAACAGAACAGGAAAGGTTGGAAGGAACCACAGCAGGTCATCTGGTCCAGCCTCCCTGCTCAAGCAGGGTCATCCCAGAGCACATGACACAGGATTACCTCAAATATTTCTTGAATATCTTCAGTGATGAGAAACTCCACAATCTCTCTGGGCAATCTGTGGCAGTGCTTGGTCACCCACACAGTAAAGAAGTTCTTCCACATGTAATGTGATTTCATAAAGTGGACATACAATTGAAAATATTCTCTGTTTGATATTTCTGTCCACTTCTTGGTAGCATCTAGTGGCAGTGTGTCTTAGTCATAAAGCAGACAAAATAGGTTTTTCAGATTTCCTGAATGTCTTCATAAGATTCCCTCAGGAGCATATTTCCATACACTGAAGGGAGGAAGAGGCAGTTTCATACCAGTGTAAAGTAGGGCAGGGCTTTGGCTCATGGAAAAAAAATCTGCTTTCTCTGAAAAGTAGGTATCTACCTCAGATATTCTGTGAGTCAAGAGTCCATTCTCTGAAGCAGGTGCTCTACATCTCTGCCCTGAAAACTCACATTACAGAGAATCAAGTCATTGCCAGAGCTCATTGCAACCTTCAGGTTTGTTTTAATGGAAGGAGATGGTGCCTCTTGCTGCAAAGTATCTAGAACAGCTAGAAAGAAATCTGCACAGCAATGTGCCTCCCTATCCTCCTTTGGAAGGAAAGCAAATGAGAGGACAAGTCATGTCTGTGCAGGGCTCAGGAGGTGGCAGCCTCAGGCAGTGACGAGTTCTCCAAGCAGGTCCCTTGGCAGCATATCAGGTAACTGCTGCTGCTGGCAGAGCTTTCCAGGCCATGGAAGCAAGAAGCAAGGGGAAAGGCAGTGTTTGTGTTAAGCCAGAGAGCTTTTTACACCATGTGAAGCCCTGGTGTCAGGATGCCCAAAGCTGGACAAAGATACTGTTCTGCCAACAAGTTCCAGAGACTGGCTTCCTCCTAAGTATATCAAAGAGACAAAGCAGGTCCAGGCTGATAATCATGGTTAGCACTTACCAGGGGACTCTAAATAAGAGAACATACCATGTTTTTTTCTCATTCTTGATCTATGTGCACACTGAAGGCCTGCTGTAAAAGCTATTCAACGATGAGTGCATGGCATCAGTCAATAGAAGGGATTAAATACTTCCTCCTGTTTGCTCCAGCTGCAGTGCCTGGTTTAATTTTGAATGCATTCTTGCAGGGGTATGGGTATGGATATGGGCTTCTCCCATATCCTCTGAGGACCACAGCTGCACACTCACACACATCACAGTCTGCATATAGTCTCACGTATATAGACATATTTCCCTAAAAAAAAATCAATTTTCTGGGTTGATCCCTATGGGCTATCGCCAGCTAGACAATTTTTCTCACTTTTTGCATTTCCAAGAGCATCTCCTAGTGTCCATGGGATGCATTTACATAGCCATGCACTACTTTTATCTTACAGCATCTACATGAAGTAGGTTATTTTGGAGGTTTGCTCTTGTGAGGGATTTGCTGCTACTGAGATGTGATTGGGAGCAAGACACCATGGGCATTTACATTATTCTCTTTCCTTAAGCAACTGTCTCTTCCTGATTCTCTTGTGTGAACTTAAATCTCCCAGCTCAGGTGTTCACTGCTAAATATCTTTTTGCTTTCTTCTCTGACATGTGACTGTGCCAAGGATATAGGTGTATCATAAGAGGATAGGTATTTAGTATTTTCCAGTTGGACTGGGCACTTTGTGGCCATGCTGCCTACTTCATGCCAGAACACTGTAGGCTTGTGAGTAGGATTTTATGGGGCCTGATTTATTACAGATTTGTTTATCATGGATTCAAGCAGCTGGCATGAGGCTGAAGTGGTGGTGCTTGTTCTCCAGTGCACAGGACTCTGTGGCTGCAGGCAAAGCAGACCCACAACTCTCACCCAGGTCCTGTTCTCGGGTGCTGCCCTTATTGGCTGCTTAATTGCTCCTGCCAATGTGTAATTCAAAACCACTGGTGGGCAGCTCTGGTTTTGGCAGGACAGGAGCCTCCTTTGAGCCATGAAATAATTCGGGCTGTTGACTTCATCCATCAGGTTTCTCCCTGCAGAAAGCTCAAGGCAGCAGCGGATGTGCACTTTGTGGGTTGGGTTTTCAAATAACTGCCCCTTTTCAAGCCTGGATCTGGTCCAGGGAACAAGACTTACCCCCACATTCTTAAAAAATATTGTATTTCTTTTTTTTGAATTATACACCCAAGTGAGCTATAAACAGAGAGTAACTGCCATCCACAAGAACAAAGGGTTTGCTAAGCAGTGATAAATAATAAATTGCCCAGGAAAAATGCATCCTGTACCTTGGGTTTTATTTTGCTTTGGCTTAGCACAGTTTCCACAAAATTTTTGCAATCATCCTGCCATTATCTTTTCATGACAGAGGCCCTAGGAACTTGTCCAGCCCACAGCGAGAGCCCTTTATGTACCTACTAATGTGCTGGTTCACAGACAGACAGAGGAGGATGCTGATCTGAATAGCAATCAGATGCCAGCGTACACCGCCTCTCTGCAAGAACTGTGGACATTAATAATGTCTCTGGGGAGTGGCTGCAGCTGTAATAAAGAAAAGATATCTGCAGTGTTTGCACAGCTCTCTTCATTCATCCTGATTTGTAGTGAATTGTGATAATAAGGACTTTACAAAATCTGACTGCCAGTCTTGGGGGGAGATCCATCATGGGGGGAAAAAGACAGAAGAAACATTTTTTTCTGCTAAGCATAGTTGAAACAGAGAGATATTCTTAAAAGTGACCCTATTCTATTTTGTGCTTTTGTTTTTTATTGGTTTTGGGGGGGGTTGTTTATTTTTTGTACATGAAACAAGGCTCACAATCCGGTCATTTCTGAGTATAACCTAAGAGGTTTCAATTTGAAGCTCTGACTGGAAAAATGTCACATCACAGGCCTGTTTGCACACTTTATTTCTCCACCCGCAACAACACTTGTGATTAAAGCAAGTTCAGAAAAAATAATTACTTTTTCTCTGAAAGTCCAGATACAACAACAGATCAGTTACATGGTGAAAAACCAAAACTGGCTATCTGGTAGTTTTGAAAATATTATAGACCAGTTCCTGTGAATGCAGCATGTCCTGCCTGGATCAGGGCCTTTGTGCTTCCTCCAAGGCATCAGGAGCTAAGTATGAGTCAGTATACACAGGATAAGGATGGTGGACTTGCACTGCTGCATAACCTCCTGAGGCTTCAGGAGCTGCTCACCTTTACAGAGCAAAGCAATGCCTCAGGTGCCTTCCTGAGAATCGCAAGGCCTGAACTTGGATGCAGTGCCCAGTGTTTCCCTCCCTGGGAAGCACCAGCAGATGCCCATGAGTCAGATCACAGCCAGGCTCCACGTCTCAGCGTTAAATCACACCCCATCAGAGCTAAGCAGACACAAAGGGAGACTCGAGGCACAGCAAGGCTGACTTCGCATTATGTTTACAAACTAACATTTTTCTTTTGGTGGCTTTTAGGCACTTAACTTTTCATTTTGTAATATTGCAGCTGCATACAATCATCTCCTTGCTCCAAAAATGAGGGAGAATTCAAAAACATCACGACAGAAATGTTGGGCCAACTGAGTGACTCACATCTCTGACTTGCACAGCAGGTCAGTCTGAGCCTCAGCAAAGAGGAGGAGATCTCTGCAGTTGCTGCCCAATGAGACAGAGATTACAAGGTATCTCAAGGTATTTGGAAAACAGTTTAAGGCGCTTCAATCTTCGTTTCAGTGCAAAATTACATTTCCACCAGTAGTATCACTGGGAACCATTAAGAACCTGGGGCAACTCTGTGTTCTCTGTCACAGGAGCAGTTTTGGTGACAGTAAAATGCAAGATGGGAAAGTATCTGTGGATGACAGAAGTGCCACTTAAATGCAAGAAAGCTTACATAAATACAAATGTAAACAGGCACAGTGTCAAAAAAAGGAAAACAATGTCTCATAGCAGTGTTGCCAGGTCTTTTTACAAGCTTCTGGTTAATTAAGTTTTAAAAAAATCTCAGTTGCTGGAGTCTTTTGATTGTGGAAGGATCTCATCTCCCATTTCAAATACCAGTTGGACTTCTAGTCCTTTTGGCTGAGTATAAATACCCTGAAATTATGATTTAGGGACTCAGAAACTAAAAGACAAATAAAAAGATCTCCACATTTATTAATTTCAAAACACTTTTGACTTCTAATTCAACGGACACTTTAAAGGTCCACATTGTATTTTCTGAAGGCTTCAATTTTAGCTCATCTGAGCATCTTACACATGCTCAGTGTAAGATATTTCTCCACATAGCAAGTATATGACAGGCATAATGGTAGGAGTAATCCCATATGCACATATTAATGCATCCCTACATTCTCTGAAGATATCAGGAATGTGGATGTCAAAAAAAAAAAAAAAAAAAAAAAAAAAAAAAAAAAAAAAAAAAAAAAAAAGCCCGTAAGTATGAAGATGTCAGTGGTTTCTTATAAGAGTTGGTTGTTTTGGTTTTATTTTTTTTTTTACTTTATGACAAGCTAAGATGTAGTGCCAGGCACATCCTCCCCGCAAGTCCCCAGCCTGCCTTTGTACTGCCTCTGAGGTATTCTGGGGCAAGAAGAGCCTCACAAAACCAGTTTGAGACAAAAACTGATGCTGTCCCAAAACTGTGAGTGGCTCTGCTGGCCAATGCTCCTGTCTGGATGGCAGCAGTGCTCCACCACGAATGCTTTTCTTCTGTCAATGGGCAATTCAGGGAAAAACATGATCCCTCTTCTGCTGGCTCATGTTTGAGTTGGTTCCAGCTCCCAATTATCCAGGCTTGGCTTAGCTCAGAAAGTCTGTCCGAAGCGCTTCTGCAGCAGCAGTAGCAGCAGCTGGGCACCCCTGCTGGAGGAGTGCTGTCAGTCCATGGCCGTGTGCTGGGGGCCTTCTCCCGGATCCCTGTCAAAAACAGAACCCCCCAGGATTTCAGAAGATGCCCAGCAAGGGTTGGGACAGCATGGGATGGGGAGCTCTAAGAGAGCTCTCAATGGGCCACCACTGGCAGTAAGAACTAATGAAAAGTGAGATACAAACCCATCCATCTTTGTTTCACATTTCCCAGTCTTGGAGACAGTAACTGCTCTAGTGGCAAGAAAGAGTTTGCAGGACGTATGGCAGAATGGCTGGTGTTTGCTTACACTTATTTTTTTAGCAAGTGAAAGGGGACAATACTAAGTTTCAGAGTCACCCCAGTTCCATTTAAATCTAGGCAGATCACAGTGTCTCACTCTTACTAAATATACCTGTGCCTGTGCAGGTCAGACAGTCACCTTTGTGCTTTCACAGCAGAGCAGGCATCTGTCAATCCTCCAATATGTGCTTCAGGCTTCGCTTATATATGTCTAAGTGATTAATTAATCTCTGTGCAGCAACTGGAAAATGTAAAGTGCTACATAAAAGATAAGTATTACTATTACTAAATCTGTATTCGACGAGTGTGACTTGACATAAAGTGGCAGGTTTTATCTTACTCATTGCCACTATCTGAGAGGGGCCATTGACAGCAAATTTCTGGAGCATAATTTATTCCTCAGCCGGAGCGGGGTAAGTGGTGCACGCAGCCCCCGGCACGGCGGGGAGCGCTCTGCGGGCAGAACGCGCCATGGGCTTTTCACACATTGCTCCGCTACCTGTGACTCAGAGCCCCGAGCGCGGGGCATCAGATGGGCACGCCGTGCTCCCCCGGGAAATTCGGAGTGATAAATCAATTGCGGCATATGGTAGCGGAGCCCCCGGCTGGGGGAGGAGGGCGGGGGCTCGCGGAGTGTGGCAGACTCCAATGGCAGAGGCGTGATGGAAAGCGGTGACACCGGCGGTGCTGGAGGGATGCGGGAGTGCAGGAAAGGACACGGAGAGCAGCCCACAGCGTGGATGGAGCGTGCTGGGGCTTCACTCTCCCTGCCTGGGCATTTCTTACAGTGCTCACTGCCTGGGTAGAAGCAGCAAGGGAGGTCAGGAAGGCAAGCTGGGATGTAGCACAGCTGGTAAATACATATATGAGCTTATGTCTGATGCACTTGTGGGGAGCCTGGTGCCCTAGGGAATCGATTCTGACTATTCCCTCTGTGCCCTTTGGTAACATAAATATTTAATATTAACGATAATAATTGTAAAGAGCTTTGAAAATTGAGAACCCTGTAGGCAGTTATTTTTATTAATAGTATGGGCTATTTGTGACTTAAAGGCTGCCAAATACTTTCAACTGATTTGAGTCTATGAAGCCAACCTGAGCACACGATGGAGACTAGCAGCTTAGTGCCTCATTTAATTTCTTTGGTTTAGGTCTTCATTAAAGAAAAACATGTGCTAGTGTCACTGGCTTCTCCTTTGATTTTTTTCAACCTTTCATGCTCTTGACATCTTTTTGCAAAATAATGAAGGAACCAATCCCAACAACTGCGCACAGAGAAACTGCCCACATGAGTGTGACCTCTGCCTTTGGCCCTTGACCTGGCCTTCTCAGTCTCTGTGGCCACAGCCTAAAGCATCTACGTGTTTGACTGATGTAATGTATGCTGGAGGGTGTAAATCCACCTGGTTAGTGGTTCAAACCCCACTTTCTTAGTAAGTCAGGTGATACAAGGCTCTGCTTGGGATCAAGATCCCTCCTGTAACAGATGCAGTCTTTTGTTTCAGCCTTCAGCCTAGCATTCCCTCTGGTCATTTCTGGTTTCCCAAAGTAGTGTAGGAAGTGCCTCACTTTTAAAGGGTTTTAAATTAATAAATGACAAATACAGTCACTGTCAGGTAACGTGTCATAGCTTAAGGAGAAGAGAAAGGTCATGAGCAAACCTCAGACACAAAATATGTGGTTTCCCTGAAAAACCTCAAATGCACCAGGAGAAATTTTTCTTCTTGTGCCAAGCAAGGTTTCTGGATAAGTTCCCAAGCATCACTTTCTTAAGGATTTCTTGCAAAGTCCCCAGCCCTACACTTAAAAAATTTAGCTGATCTCTGAATTTTCAGGAGAAACAAAATTAAAGTAGCTGTAAGGAAAAGGGTAAAGAAAAGACCTCTGAGTTGTTTTATTTGGGTTTTTTTTGTTTGTTTGGTTGGGGTTTTTTTCTTTAATTCTTGTTGAAAGCTACCACGGATGTGAGGAAGTCCTTGCAATGAGGACAGAGAGAGTGCCAAATGGAGGCAAATGCAGGGGAAGCGTGAGGAAGAAACAAATCTGGGCTGCCAGCATCAAACTGGTGTGCAACTTCTCACCATATTCCAATTTTTTTTTCCCTCATATTAGCTTATTTGGCTATCATCCTAGTTTTCAGCAGCAATCCCACACAAGCAGACAAAGCTGGCTATACCAGTGAAAACTGTAAGGAGATTTTGTGTGATCCAAAGTTAGCTGACGCACCAAAAACCATGTGGTGAATATGGTGACTTGGGATCACTCTAGGACCTTCAGTGAAGAGCACAGAAAAGATGCTAATTTAAACCTGGTGAAAGTCAAAAGGAAAATGGGACCTTAAGCAGAACCTAATCAATTATCTCATTCTGCAAGATTTTGGATGAGATCCTGAAGTTCATGACAGGATTTAATATGAAACTCATTGACTGCATTTAGTTTTAGGTGAAACTTGTGCTATAAGTCTCTAATTCTCTTTGGAGATGTGGCTTCAAGCTCCTCAGCCACTGAAGTGGACTGTTATCCCCAGGTGGAGCCTACACTTGGCCAGAACACTTCTTTAGCAGGAGATGGGGTAATGCAAGATGGAAACCAAGAATACAAGCCTGAATGAGGAGAGTATGAAGAAAGTGGGCAACTTCTTTTTTTGGGCATATTTCTTCAACTCTGGTGGCAAAATTCCAGTTTTGACCCCTTTTCCCTCCTATCTACAGTGTGTCCACTTGTCCAGTACTTGGATCAGGAAAGGTCATGGGCTGACTGAGATCTCAGTGGGTTTGCTGTCCTTGGCACCCTCTTGCCTGTGCCTGTGCCTGCAGCTCATTGCTGCCAGCACTGCCTCCTGTGATGGGGCAGGGGGGAAATGCTAAACTCTGCCTGCAAACAGCTTGCTTGTTCCACAGCCCTGCAACTTTACATCTCTTCAGATGCTGCTCAGGCGTGCACATGAGGGTGAGGTTTTTAGCTGTCTCAGCATCCCAGAAGATGTTTGTGTTCTGGGGTTTTTTTTAAATGATTATTTCAGAAAGTTATTTTTCCATTTCTTATTTCATTGTTTTATAGTCAGTCTCTGCGAGCACCTCACTAGTTCTCCATTTGCAATGGACTGTGGGTGCTGTAGAGTTATTTGATTGAGTATCAAACTGCGCAATACAAAATTTTTGAATAGTCTTGTTATTGAAATAACCCTTTGGTGTCTCTTACATTTCAATACTGGACTTCTTCCATTTATTTCTGTATAGCCCTGCATTTGGAAGTAATTTGGATCTTGGAACAGCAACCTGAAATTATTGGCTAGCTTTGTGTATAATGTAATGAGTGCTAGACATTTATAAGCTTAGCAAGTTTGTCAAGAGAATATCAGCTTCCGCTCCTCACCCTATTACCAAAGGTGTTCTGGCTGACCCTACAGCTGCCCCAGAGTTTTAGTCATCTAGAAGTTTTGGCTTGAAAATCAATACGAGTTTCAATGATGTTCATATATTTTCAGCCATAGGAGAAATCAGTGTTCTCTTCATCCATCTGATCCTGGAAGCAATGTTATCTAATAACTGAGAGAGCAGACAGGACCTGGCTGTCTTAGGCATGCTCTGCTGAAATGGATTTTGAGACCTTGAATAAAGCATTCAGGCTTTGTGCTTCTTTTGTGGTCTGTAAAGTGTGGGTGGGTGTGAGTGTGGGGGGAAGGGTGTGTGTGAAGAGGATGAAAGAAGGAAGCAGGAATAAAATTTTTTTTGTTCTTGAAAAGTTTCATTATTTTGCACAAAACTCTATACGGGGTGTAGTTGCACACACAGCAAATAGATGCTGCTATAACAGACACTTGAAAGAGGGTCTGTCTAGAGATGGAGCTTTGTACCACTCTTGGAGACCTTTCTGATGACAGATAAGAGAGGCCAGAATCTGTTGTAATACATGTTGAACAGGCCCGCACAGATTCTTATTAACTAGTCAAGAGAAGCTATGCCATGTGCTCATATGCTTACTGAGGACCATGTAGCTGAAAGCTTCAAGCAGGACATCTTGCTTCAGCTGAGCTGCTTCCAGTGATTCAGTGTGCATATGTTACTTGGACATCACTTATTTTAAGAAAAAGAAAAGTAAACAAATGCATGAAAAATACTATAATTGGTTCATTTCTCTAGTGTGGTCTATTCAACTAAACAGATGTGTCTCACTTTCTAGAGAAATCATCATTCCTCATTTTCTCAGCTTGAAAGGTACTTTGAACATAAGCCAAGCCACTTGATGTAGAAATGTTATCAGTGAAACAGACTGGACAGTGTTTTGTTACAATTCTCTAAATATGTAGTAGTCATTGACCTACAAGTACAACAGCTATTGCCTCAATAAGGTTTTTCAGTAGTGTAGATAAACACTACAAGTGAAGACTTGGCTTCCACGCTGGGTTCTGTTTCGTTTCCTGGACAGATGATGGCATTGCAGTCCTGCTGTATTCTGAAAACCCAGCCAAGGTACTCCCAGGGCGAGATCTTGATTTGATTGTGCTATGCACGCTTTAGCAGCTTCAGATTTTGCCTTTTGCTTTTCATGTCTTCAGTGAAACAGATGAATGCTATAATAGCAGTACTTTCTAAAAGGAAGACATGAAATTCCTACATTTATAATAAAAAAGTGTTACCAACCTCATTGTAATTCAGACTTGAACTGTTCACCCTGTGCACGTCCAGAAACTCATTCTCTAATACTAGATGCAATGATCTCTGGAGGGAAGTTTTCCATCTGTTTCCTTATGATGTTAAGCTGTTAGTGCTGTTCATTATTTATTACATCTACTGGAGTATGTTAAGCTATGATTTTCTTCTTGTCTGATATTAAGAATTTGACTTGGTTAGTGTAAAAAAAAAAATGAACCCCAAGGATTTGCATATTACACATTGATATTTAGTGTATTTGGTGGGGTGGGGGGAAGATAGGGGGCTGTAATTGCTCCCAAGCTGCTTTTGTGCTAGCAGATAATTTATATTTAATTCAGCCATACAGAACTAAATTAACCACTTTAAATGGAGATAAATATAGATGTGCTATATATAGGTGGAATCTGCCACCCATACTCTTATTAGGGAGTGTTATCTCTGCTTGACTTCAGCAGGACTACTGCAGGGTAAGATGCTTCTCATTATGAGCTAGGTGGGCAGAATTGGGCCCATCATAAATACGTATGAGTATGTATTTCACCTATATGAATGAGCGTGAGAGAGTGGGATTTATAAAATATGAGCATACAGTTACCAACGTGCACATTAAGCAAAAGCTCACAGGAATATGGTCTGTTCTCTGTATTTTCACATTTTCTATTACGAGAAGGTGTGGCAGAGTTTGGTTATGTTGTTCTATGCAGAATAAATGATACATAATAAACAATTCTCTCTTTGGGGTGAGGGATGGTTCAGCCTGATTCTTCATTTCTACACAGAAGTAATTGCACATTTCTGCAGGTAGATTTCTCATTGAGTTCCTATTTTGTCACTAGTTCCATTAAATCCTAACAGTTTAGGTGTCCCAACATAGCCAGAAGGGATAGGGTTTGTGTTATTATTTGTATCTTTACATCCAGCATCTTGCTCACAGAAATATCTTTGAAGATGTACAGAAATTAGATCAGTATCTTATCACACTGTAATTAAAGTATCAGTTCAGGCTGTGAAACACTATCTGGATCAATTATTGAGGTTACTCCTTACAATACTGGTTCTTTTGGAATAAATATATGTGTTTCCAAACTGCATAATGGGAAGTTTTTGCATATCATTCTCACATGTAGTGTCTTTTGATGTGATGGAGAATTGTAGATGAACTGAAATGTTCACTTGCCTGTCATGTAGCTGGTTCTTTATCATAATAAAGATGTTATTAAGATAAAATCTGTCTCTCCATATTGTAGTATTATAAAATTCAGAATTAGAAATACTTTATCATTTCTGAAGAACAAAGACTATGACTACTTTAAGCAATATCAAAGTCACACTACCTTTATCGGGGGGAGCATGAAGGAAAGCACCAATATTTGCAAGGCATAAATTAATTCTTGTCAGACTTAACACAGGATGTTTGCAATTACCAAGCAGAATAATCACCAAACAATAAAACAAATAAGCTTTTCTAGTGCTTTTTTTAAGTGGCAGCAAAAACCACCTACCTGGGAACAAGATTGCTTGATTATGCATCTGCTCTTTGGACTGCCCTTACGTGGAGTAAATCAACTCTTTAACACACCAGTGGAGCTATGTTGACCAACACCTCCTAGGGTATATCTATAAGATACTAAGTTGGTAATTATAAAGGTCCTATTAAGGTGTTCTGAGCACTGGAAAAATTCTTGGGTTTGCACCCATTAAAGATCACTTGTATAATATCGAACTCATTGGAGTGACTTTGGAGGGAAAGTTTGCATGCAGTCATTGAAAGATTGCAATCCATCTTGTCACAGTAACATCACCCAGTGTTTTTTTTGAAAAGGACACGGAAAAGTGGAGTTAATCACCATACAGTCATAAAGCTCTTCTGTAGTCCTCAAAACCTATGCTCTGTGCTGAGGATTTGGAGATCATCTTTGTAATATGTCTCTTACAAAGACCAGCTCCTCTTCCTACTTTCCAGACAGTTTTAAATGGAAGTTGTGGTACTAAAGGAACACTATTGGTATTCCTCCTCATACATGTTATGGCCTTACTGCATTGTCATTCTGCAAGAAGCATGTTTGGTCCACCAAGCCAGTTAGTTGTGCAGTTGTCTTCTTCAGGCATCCTTACACCTATTTCCTCTCTAAGGTGGACACATTCTTTAGTCCTATCTGGGTATCACCACACCCTTTCAAGAGTTGTCAGATGACCAATAGATGCCCTGAGGTTGTGTTTCTCCATGCTCTCAGGTGACTATATCAACGGATAGTCATATGTGGACTAATATCTGGATAGAGCTCAGAGGTGGTTCAGACATCACTGGGTCAGACATTCCCGTTGTCTGGGCACTCAGACAACAGCAATGTTCATATAATTTCAGTCATGGCCAGTTTCTGTATGCCTTACAAAGAATCCTTTGTATCAAAGTGAATTAGGTTCTATCAATCTAAATGTTTTACAACTTTGTTTTCTTTATATTTTGATAGCCAGTTAAACAGACAAATGTGAATGTCCAAAATAATTAGAATAGCACAGATTTTACAGTATGGTTTGTAAGCTTCTCTTTTTTCACAGAAGTGTATCTATTGAGCCTCATTGAGTTTACCCAAAAACCTTTTAGAACAGTTGATGTCAGGAAATGATGTATAAAAGTGGTGGCATCTGGTCACTAGTGGGGTTCCCCAAGGCTCATTATTGTTGACAGTCCTGTTTAACATCTTTATTGATATTTTATGGATGGTGGGAACAGCTCCACCCTCAGAAAATTCACAGATGACAGTAAGTTGAGCAGGACTGTTGATCTGCTGCAGGAATGCTCTGCAGAGGGATCTGGACAGACTGGATTCATTGGCTGAGGCCAGTTGTGTGAGGTTCATTAAGGCAAAGTGATGGGTCTTGATCTGGGGTCACAACAAACCGTGCAGTGCTACAGGCTGGAGGCAGAGTGGCTGGAAAGCTGCCCAGTGGAAAAGGACATCAGCGTGCTGGTCAACAGCAGCTAGACAAGAGCTGTGCCCAAGAAAGCCAATGGTGATCTGGCCTGTGTCAGCAATAGCGTGACCAGCAGGACCAGGGCAGGGATTGTCTCCCTGTACTCAGCACTGGTGAGGCTGCACATCAAATCCTGTGTTCAGTTCTGGGCCCCTCAATGCAAGAAAAACATAGAGGATCTGGAGCACATCCAGAAAAGGACAATTGAGCTAGTGAAGAGTCTGGAACACAAGTCCTGTGAGGAATGGCTGAGGGAGCTGGCACAGTTTAGCCTGGAGAAAAGAAGGCACAGGTGGGATCTTATTGGTCTCTACAACCACCTTCTGAAAGGAGGTTGTGGCCAGGTGAGGGTTGGTCTCTCCTCCCAGGCATTTGTATTTCTTCAAAAGACATCTGGGAAGACACAGAAATGAAAAGCCTGAAAATTGAACCCCAACCCACCCTTTTCTCCTGCTGTCTTCTAGGCGGAGAGCGTGGCAGAGCACAAACACCAGCTCTGCTCAGGCAAAAGGTCTGGTAACTCACAAAATTATGTGAGAAACCTGTATGACCTCTGTGTGTACTCCAGACCCCCCCAGAAAAGTACATTCCAAAAACTAGGAGTAGTGGATTTGTCAACTATATAATCATGCATATATATGAAGGTTTATTTATTTTATCTTGTTAAATATGCTTTTAGTAGGTAGATTGCACAATTATAACAGTAACACTCTGAAACCACAACTAACATGGCATTTATATTCTAAACCCTTATTTTCAGTCACTTACAACTTTCTGAGAAAAGTAGCTTTCACACTGATTTATCATACTCCACCTGGGACCAGACACAATCATTTTGTCGACAAAAGGGAAGTTTTATTAACATCCATCCAGCCACTTAGCCAATTTGGAGTTGTCTGACTGAGAAAAAGCCTTTTCCACTTTTAAATCCAGCACATAAATTCTGAGGGCTGAGATACCTCCAGACTTCTTTGTTTTAAAAAACCCACCAGCAAACTCAAACCAATTTCACCTGGCTTGAGCAGAATCTCCATTTGTCCCCTTTCTGAAGAAGAAATAACAAACTTAAAAATAACATAAGAGCATTGTGTATGTGTGTCCATGCTCACAGATCTGTGTGTGGGCATAAGTGAGTGAATGTATGGACCAGTTTCAAAACCAAACTGCCACAGGCAAAATCTTCAACATGGGTCCCAGGTATTGAAAGGGTCAAAAACACGTCCCAGTCTTTAATCTTATCCTCTAAACTGCCAACACAGAGAGAGTGCTTAAGTCTGTGCTAAACTGGAGTCCTGATAACTTAAAAGAAAGGAGATATTAATTATGGGGGTTGACAAATCTCCTTAGCTTTTTGACTGTTACCTGCACAGTGGTTGATAAAATGTTCAAGCTAATGGTATAAAGAAGTCAAATAATGATATTGCAGACTTAGAGGTTTATCCCGGGATTAATAAATTGCAGGAGTCCACAGTGAGTTGTGTTTGAAGGGATAGCAGCTGGATCCTTGAAAACAGATGGCCTTCCTTGTCAAAGTAGTCTTGATCTTGTCTAATCTTAAAAGCTAAGCAGGTTTGGGTCAGAGAATATCTGATGCTCTAGGTTGTTACTTCTATAGCAGGAATTGCTGCTCATAACTTGATAAGGAATTTAATGATAATTTTGTAAAAATAATGGAATTGAATGTAAAAATTATAGCTTGGTTTTATGGTTTTTGTATTATTCTCAGTAGCATATTACTGGAATTTCTCTGTGTTTTGAGGATGATAGGAATTAAATATAAGCTTCTTTTGCCTTAATATATGATGTTTTGTTCAAATGGGAAAACATTACCAGCCTGTTGCTGTGACCTGCACCATGAGCTTGAGAAAGATTGTCCATGAACTAGAGAAAATTGAAAATTTCTGAAAACCCTAGTTCCTTTGCATTTACAGTATTTTTTGTTTCATGAGTGTTTTTTTGGCTGCAGCTTGGTGGGTTGGTTGCTAGTTGGTTGTGTTTTATTTGTATTCAATGTGATTTTCTTGCAGATTTTCTTAAAAATTAGTCCTATTAACAAACTACATGACCTCAGAACACTACAGCATGACAATTCAATCCCGATCACTGAACTTTGATACCTACAGTAGTTCAGTTTGAAGTTACCTATTGGTGCCTTGACAGAGCTGGGTATGTCCCCAGGAGACTCCAAGCCTCTGCAAAGCCCATTTCACGCATGCCAAGGAAGCTGTCTGTCAGGAGGTCATGTTCCACCTCTGGCTCCCAAACCAGTTCTGGGAGGGCAGGCTGCTGCCAGACAAAATGACACACACTCATCTTTAGGAACCCAGTGATTCAGCTTCTGAGGAGCAAATTCCCAGCTTATCACCTGGTATTTGTTTCTGTGGGGCGGCAGCATCAAGAGCTGATGCTACTTGATTTTCTAAAAGCCATGATCAGTAAAGATTTTGCTTTCAGCCTTGGTGAGAGCAGCACAAAGCCCTGGGGTAACTGGGGAGCATTTGTAGGTGACCACTGAAGCTGGCCAACACTGGTATTCAAGACTGATCAGATTAATTAGTCTGTCAGCATGGAAGGATCTGGTTTATAACCACTTGACTATTTGTTATGAGGCTTTTTCTTTGAGCACTGTTAACCAAATATAAATGCTTGAAAATAGCACTATTCATGAATCAAGTGAACATGGAGAGAGTAATTGTCACCTTCTTAAAATGCAACGATTCAAAATGCTTTATATAAGCATCTAGGATTAGAAAAATGCTGTTCTTTTCTGGTAATTTATTTTATATTGTACTGTATGATAGTCAGCGTGGTAAAGACCTATATCAATTATAGCATTTCATTACACAGTAGCACAAAACATAGCATTGTATAATAGTTTGCTTGCTTGAGAATAGGCAACTCTATCTCAAACAGTAAAACCCCCCTCAGAAATCCACAGTTAAATTACATCAAACATCTCATACTGTTGCAATCAAAAGACCATTTTTATAAAATCCAATTGAGCAAAATTAATTATTTCTACATAAGCCAGGTTTCAACAACAGAAATTTTTACAGCCGAGCTAAAATTTTGTGAATGATTATTTTATGCCTGTCATAGAATTTCTGATGACAAAAGGAAACCGTTATAGTAGTTTCATACTGAACTCTTAAAAAAGGGAAGCTTACAAGCAAGGATATTATACAAGTATTTATATAAATGCAATTCCGATGCTCATGCACAACACACAGCTACGTGTGATTGCTTTCCCATTGACTGCACTGTCCCTTGTAACCCATTTGCCCCACAACATCAGTTCAAAAGTTTTCTAGGAATTGTGAGGCTCTGCAGATGGTGATGGCATTATTCTAGCTACTAGTCACTTGTAAGACTTCACACCTGACTCACATGTGCCTTTATTTTTGTATTTTTCTTGCTGTAACAGAAGAGTTTTTGCTGAACATCAGTGTTCTTAAAAGTAATTAGATCCTTCTGCCTGAGGTAATGTGGATTAATTTTGTAATTTTGATATGATAAAATAAATAGGCAAACAATAAACTAGTAAAAAACATGAAATACTCTCTAAGACAGAATGTCAAAACTATAGCTCATCTAGGGTTTCTGTTATAGAAATACTTTCACAAGTTTTAGAGAAACTACTAGATAAAAGGGAGTAAAACTGCACATTTAATGTAATGGAAAAGTCATTACTGGAATATCAAAAATATTCCTCAAAATTAAAATCTTTTGTGATTTTCTGAATTTTCATCTTTATGGCAATACTCAGTAATATGGGCCAGCTACAGTTATGAATAGGTACTAAATTTTCATCAGATTACATGGCCAATTTATAAAGAGAATATTTAATAACAACATATTCATGTCTGCTCTGTGTAAAATATGACAACAGTCTTTGCAGGAGCCACAAGAAGAAACAAATCATAGTTTTTTGTTTTGCCTCAAATCGGAAAGGCAGGTGACCCTGCTGTTTCTGAGAAGAGCCCTGACTGTAGCACTTTGCATTTGTACAGTGCCCTTCACACCACAATTTCAAGAGAGAAATAAAAAAGCCCTGCTTAATGTACCTTCCCCTTGGGCGCTAAATCTTGTTATCCCCATGTATGTTTGAGGAAAATTTTGAGTGCTTTTTGGAAAGATTAAACTCCTTCATTTTTTGGGAACCCAGCTTAAGCAGGACCAGCCTCTATGTTGAGAGGCATCAAAGGGACTCCACCCACTCCCACCCATGGGAAATGGCAAGTTAATCACCTCTAAAATACAATTTTCATGAACGAAGATAAAACTAAGGAAAATTCAACCTCTAGTCAATTACTAGAAACAACAAGTAGTGAAAATAAATACACTGAATGCCCCTTTTTAAAATTAATTTTTGAGACCTTCTGTCCAGTGCATTGTTAGTTCACTTTGTAGACTGGTGGAGAAGGATTTCAGAAAGTATTCTAGACATTTATTAGTCCATAAACTTTTCTGTGAGACCAGAATGAGTCCCAGCTCACTGAGGCATCAGGGTCAAGTCTTGTTAAAGGTGAGGAGGAGGGTGAAGGAGAGAGGGAAATGAGTGGTCTGAGGGAGCAGGTAAAGTTTATCAGCCTGAGCTGAGCTACCCAAAGGCTGCTACAGGCACTGTGTGGTACAGCATCAACAACTGCATTTGCTGCTTCCCCAAAGGCAGACCCTGATAGACTTGTTTGTGTATTGGTGAAGAAGTCAAATATTAAAATTGACATACTGTAAGAGGGTTTTCTCAACTGTACTGAATAAAAGGGAAAAAAACCCCAGAAGGTTTGTCAGGTCAAATAAACCACTAGGATAAAAGGAACAAAGTGATAAAGACTTGGATCCAAGCTACAGAAACAAGCATGAAAACACTTTTTTTTTTTTTTTTTTTTTTTTTTTTTTTTTTTTTTTTTTTTTTTTTTAAGTTAATGGGGTGTTGGGTCAGCCAGCTAGTGTGTCTGAACCACACTTTTGAATGAATGTGAGATCTTACAAAAACAGCTTCCCTGATGGGAAAACAGGGAAAAGCTGTTGCACTTTCTAATGCAAAACAACTTTGAATGGTAACACCAGTATTGACATTTTCATTTGATCATAGTTCACTGTAGGGGCTTTTCCTTTTCTAAAAATAATTGATGCAAAAGAGTATAATAAATGTTTTGAAAATCAGATCTATACCTAAATAAGACTATTCCAAAACACAAGAAGCATTGGAAAAGCATGCTTGAATTTGAATAATCATCCTATCAAATAGAATCTTGATATTGTTTACTTACTTTAGAAAGGGAAACATATCTATATAGATATATATAGATATATATAGCTCTATATAGATCTAGATATTTCAATCTGTTGTTTATGTAACAATTAATCTCATATATATACGATTTAAAAATGAAAATATGTATTACCTTACTTAGTACATGGATTTATTTTAAAATTTCAACCGGAAACACTGAAACATTTCCCATGTCTTTGAAAGTTATTTACCAAACAGTAGTAAAGAGTCGCATAGAACAGTCACATTTTCATAGTCTCTTTCTATGCCCTGCTACCTCATAGATTAATTATTTTCCAACACTTCCACAAGAATTGTAACTGTCAAAATAAACTTCCAGGAAAGTCAGTGAAAAAGTTGATTTCAGTGAGAGAAAGGCAATGCTATTTCAAAAAAATCGAAAAAATCCAAACCAAACAAGAAACCCAAACTGCCAAATCCTGAATATTTCAGAACCTTGCAAAACTTACAAGGCAATTTTTCTTTAATGTTCATGGAATTATACTGTAGCTCTTTGAGATGTAAATTTGGCCTGATGACCCCTTCCCTGGCTAATTGTCACTGGTTTCAGCATTGTGCTTTAAGACTGTAATTGCCTCAACTTGTACAATGAACTCTTTTTTTAAATTATTTGACTTTATAAAAAGCCCTCAGTATGCAGCATTGTTTTTCTTTGCTAAAGACACAAATAAATTTAGGCATGTGTTCCAATGAACCATTTAAGTGGGTTCACACCCTGAAATACTTGAAGCGCCCCATAGGCTCTTCTCTTGTCTAGATTGTACTCATCACTGTGATATTTAAATGCTAAACAAATTTATTTCATAATTTTGCTTTCCCTTTCCATCTTTCCTACCCACCTTCTTCTCCTTCCCCTCACACACAGAATGGTAGAATCATTTAGGTTTTAAAAGACACCTAAGATCACTGTTCATAGTACTATGTTTGTTCACAGACTGCAAAACAGTCTATTAGCCAATGCAAAATCCAACACTTTCATAGAAGATATTTTGGAGCTATGGCTTCATTTGCTAGAGCTTCCTGTGCTTTACCAGAGGCAATCTCAATCCAGTGGTGCATTTTGTTTGAAAAGCAGATGAATTCATGTGGTAACCTTAGTGGAGACACTGCAGTTGTAGGGCTTATGGTCTGTTTCCATCCAAGGAAATGCCATAGGGAGAGTTACTGTCTTTTACTGCATGTCTCAAACATGGCTGGGAAAAGTGGCTAAGCTTCCAGTTTCTCTCAAGATCCCTGAGACCCCTGCTCATCTTTTCCAGTGATAGTTCCCTGTTCAACAGATGGGATCCATTTTCTCTGTGAGCTCTGCATCAGTTAGATTTGAGGTTGTTCTGGTACCCATGAATTCCGCCAAGTTGGGCCAGCCACTGAGATCTGGGCCAGCAAGGGTCTCAAATGCCACGCGATACTTTGAGCTGAGGTTAAGATGAGCCAGTGCTGTGACAGGAGAGGCTCCTCTGGGCCTAGTTTTCCTTGTGGTACTCAAAGAAACAACAAAAAGGAAGGAGATTTGACACATGATGTATCTCCAAAGGTGTTGAGGCACCTTTATATGATATTGCTTTCATAGTGTTCCCTGGAGTTATTATTGGTTCCACCTACACTAATTCACTCTCACAGAGCCTGACTCAGAAAAGAACTAATGCTTGTTTCATCTGACAATATCCTAAAAATTAACAAAAATGAGTGAAAAATAGCTGAAGAGGTTATTTTCTGATGTCTACTTTCAATAGGAAAAGGAAATTCCACTATTTTTTTTTCTTCTAACTACATATGGTATTTTGTCAGGTGTAACTCTCAAACGTATTCATTGAAAAAAAGGGTATGTTTTTTAAAAAAGAATACTGCAGTACCTGGGCACAAAATTTGCAGAGGTGAACAACCACATGCAGCAGTCTTTACTTGGTCTTGATACAAAGGTCCTTATTAAAATGTCAGGAGGGTGATACTAAAAGAACCAATTGAGGGACTGGGTCAAGTTAAGGCATTTTGGCATCCACAAAATAGAACAGTACTCTAAAAGCTCAAAAAAGGCTGTTGAAGCTTAACAACCAGCAAGATGTTGTGTAGGTGTGTTTGTGAAAGAGAGAAGCATGCAAGAAAGTGTCCAAGGAAGATGCTTGCCTGGAACTGGAAGCAGATTTAAAACCGTGTGGGGTTGACAGACTCAGCAGGATCTCAGTAATCTTAATATGCCTGGAAAAATACTTGCCATACTTATCAAGTCAAATTGACACCCATTAACTCCTGGTTTCTTCTTGTGTACACTTACAAGATCTAAGGTTTTCACCCTCACTTCACTGTTAGGATGGAGACGTGCTTTATGAAAATTTCACTGAAAATTCTCAGCAGTGACTATAGCACACTTCTTTTCTCTGACTGCACAGAGAGGTCACAGCCTTGCTGCCTATCCACAATGGCTAAAGATAGATTATGTCTGCTGCAGAAAAATCAAATAAGGATCAAAACAACTTATTGATTTATTAACAGCACCTAATTAACCAGCAATGAGTGAACAACACTTTAGGGATAAATACCAGCATGACAACAGATAAACCACAACACTAGACTCTCCCACATATGACATAGTGTTTACATGACTTCAAGCACACCAGCAGCACCTTTGAAATCAAGTCTATTGCTACACCAAGGCCACACAGAACTGCTTTTCCACATGATTTGTTTTTAGCCCATAAAAACAAATCAATTTATGGAAGGGTTATAACCTTGTGGTAAGTCAATCCGGAATTATGAAGTTACTCAGAGAGGCTTGGAAGTGAACACTTTGGGTTGAATCTGGATATGGAAGCAAACTTTTTAGCACTGTGACCAGCTCTTCCTGAGAGACAACTACAGTCCTGACCCATAATTCCTCTGCCCACTTCCAGCCCATTCAAAATGTAGTATGAGAAGCCAGCATGAGCAAGGGTTGCTTTGTCAGAGAAGCTGGTACAGAAACTTCTTTTACTATTTTTGCTTTTCATTGCAAGAGTAACCTTTCAAAGATACTGACCTGTAAAATTCCAAGTCTGAGCTACTGGCATTTTTTTCAGGGGTGAGGAATTTTTGTAGGGTTGGAGGTAGGATTTCTCTGGAAGTGACTTTTGCAGAGCAAAGGGCCAAGGGATGCTAACAACACGGGGAAATTTTGATTGAATTTTCTTTCAAATTTTTCCCAACAATACCATATGTAATTGAATGATACATCCTAATTTCTTTCTGTACTGGTGTTAAACCTCGTTACCCTTGCTTTTTGCAGACACTTTCTTCTACTGATGATGAATGTTGTACAAATAGTGCAGGCATAATAAATCGGTTCTTAATTTCCTTCTAGCTGATCTTGGATTTGGCTGGTGGCTATAAGTGAAGCAAATGTACTAGAAAAATAAATGGTAGGTTTTGATTGTCATCGCCAAATAGTCATTATGAGTGTTAATCACCAAAAGCGAATTCCAGTGTATACTTAACTGCACACCTGTCTGACATCTGGAAAATTGAACTAATCCATTTTCTGAAAGGAACTCCAACTTGGAAATCACATTTGCGTTTGGCAGTGTTATGCCTACTATTGTTACAAATAGCCCTGAAGAAGATTAGAATGGAAGGAAATAAAGGCAATCTCCTTTGTTTTGAGGGTTATGTATTTTGTGAATCTGACAGCACCAGGAGGGAGTTATTTGCCTTGTTTATCAGCACAGAACGCACATGCAGTTCCAAGAGTGCTCCTGCAACACTTGCCCCAGGGTCTGCAAGGGAAGAGTTACACAGCAAAGATTTTTGGAAGGCAGTGCTGCAGGAGGATGGGCACCAGGGCTGGGGAGGAGGTGCAGCTTGGGAGGGAAGAGTGAACCCCATTGTTTGGTGTGTTGCTCTACCCCTTACAACTGCCCTGGTGAAAGCAGAGCAAACAAGGGAAGGTTTCATGCTGTGCCTTCCAAAAGTGTTTAAAACTCTTTTGCAAGCTTTTCCAGATTAAAAGAGCCAATTTGTTAGTGGCACTGTCTCAAAATCTTCAGAATCATCAGGTGAGTTTGTTTCTCTTGAGCAAAGAGAGAACCACATCTCATGCATCACCCACAGCTTCTCAGAACTCCTTAAGGACACCAGCATCTAAATACAGGTTTTGCTAGCAAACCATAAAAGTGAGTGTCCAAGAATCGATGTGCCAGAGATTAAATGAACATATTTATCCTAATATATAAATTCATTTTATATCAGCTACTTTTTAGTTTTTATAGCTTTTAATTCATCTACCTGTAAATAAAAGAATATACCTTCTATCAATGAGAGTGACAGTTATTATACCATAATTTTGTATTTTCTTTCTTAAAAAATATAGAGAGTCTTATGGGTCAATATATTTCTTCCATATATCTTAGTTGTTTTGTCATAATAGCAATACCTAAAAAATAAAATTACACATTACAGAAAATGAATCAGACAACTGATTTTAATTTTGGATTTTTTTAGTCCTCTCATAATGTGTGATTGAAAGTTTGTGAGGTGCTTAGTGTGGTTTATAAAACCCTGTCAAGCTTGTAACTTTGGCAAAGAAAGACTTCTTAATACACACTTTTTAATGTGAAATTACCATATTCTCTCTTAGCAAGAGAGGTCTTTTTCAGCAGCTAAAATTAACTGTTGAAAAACGTTGGAAATGTGCATGGTAATGAGTTCATTCCTGTCAAAATGAAATCATTAATATTAATTTTTATCCTCCTTTGAGTGACTCCTGCACCATTTTTCAAGTTAGGAAAGAAGTTAGAAAATTTGCAAGACCATTTCCAGCAATACAGGGGTAGCAGGTCTCCCACCATCATAAAAAAACTATTTTAATGTCTTGAAAACTTCTTACTTCACTGTTTAACTTCTCTTCTGATTATTTACATATTTACATATATAACTGCAAGGCTGTTCACCTATAAAACACATAGGATGTACAGACCTTGAGATTGTCATAAGATGGTCTTCCAAAAGGTTTTGGGGTTTTTTTTTTAGCAGCTAAGTAGAGCATTACATCTCAGTTCATTCTGTTCCCAAAGGACCTGTTTTCACCAAAGTCAATGGAAAAATTCCCATTGATTTCAGCATAGCTGGATGAAGTCCAAAGTTCAGATATTTACAAGAGGTCTCTGAGTACAGCAAAAATAGGAGGATTCACAGGCTCTTCATTCTTTGGAAGATTTGAGTAGGTATTTAATCCATGATGCGTTTTTTGCACTTAAGCATAAAACTAAAATTTTAGTTTAGCATAAAACTAAAAATAAAATAAATACAAGCATGAAATTAAACGTCTTTTAAAAAAAGTTCTATTTAGTCTAAAAAAACCCACTCGTACGACAGCTGTGCTTACCAAACAGGCAGGTGACATGGAGTCTAAATGACAATAGCTTTTAACAATAAAAAGTAACAATAACAATTTCATTTCTGTGTTAAAATTACAATTTTCACTCCACAGTACATCATAAACCTTTTAAAAGATGGCACTAACAACAAAATCTTTTCAATTTAAAAATGTCTTGCTTTTTTTAACTGGATGTACCTTGTTGCCTTTTGTTTTAATTTGGGGGGAAGGGGAAGTGATCAACTTTTATCCTCGTTTAATGCCAACTAAATATTCCTTAGCTACTGAAGTGACTTAATGACATGAGTATGTGGTCTTATCAAAGTCCCATTATTGTTCTGACAGTATCTCATTTGTATGCAAATCCACTTGCATGCAACTTATTCTTTGGCAAACGGTGCTAGCAAGCCAGCGAGCGTCGTTTTAATTATGTGCATGTCTGTGCACAGTATATTTGTTACTGCACAGGAACATTATGCTGCTGTAACAACTACAGCACCTTATATCACGCTCATGAAGGATGCTGCAGACCATCCTGCAATCTTTATTGTGAGTGATAGACATGCTCTGTCAGTCTCTGTCACCCAAGGGTAATCGCAATACATAAGGCAACCTTTTAGATAAAATATTAATGGGGCACTTTTTTGTGTATTCCCATCTTTTTCATAATGATGCCCACTGGATATCTGTTCAATTGCTGTCTTGCCTTCCCTTATTTCCGCAAATTCTTGACAATTAAGAAAAATTAATCCAGTTAGATACAAACCAAGAGGGAGAACCCTGTGCATTTGTTTGGTAGAGGACAGCTTCTGCTTAGCAGATGTAGGTTAGTGTCAGAGGATGACTGGTGTCATTAGATGTACAGGGGGAGAGGGATAGGGTGTACATGTATACCTGGTAGAGGGTATCAACCCAAAAATAGGGGGAATCTCCCAACTGATTTACAGGGCTCTTTCTGACCCCCCTGAGAAGGGCCTCCAGGGAGATCTGGCCCTTTGTCACGATTCTGCAACCTCTAGAAAAACTGTCCAGAGGATGGTGGGATGGGACATTCTCTGTCCTTGAGGCCTTATGGACAAATCCATCCTTCTCTGCACTTCATCTGGCTTGCAAGATAAAGCTAACTCTGCATTGTGCCATGGAGCCAGCTCCATTACTTGTGATACAATCCATGCTAGGCGAATGCTCTATGGGGACAAATACCACCTAATTTGGAAAGATGACTTCAGAATTGCATGATTCCAGAAAAAAAGGACAGTGTCAATGTCCCAGCTTCAAACTAGCAGAGTTTTATCATGAATCTTTGGAGGAAAAAAAGTTAATCTATCAGGAGAAGCATAATAAAGAAAAATCAGTCAGCAGAAGCACAGAGGCACAGAGAAAGCACAACATCCTCTGAATGTAGTCTTAGCTTATATTGTTAAATAAAGGTGGATGTGACTGTACAGCACATCTACGTATGGTGCTGCAGTTTGATCTATTTAGGAAGACAGGGCTGGAGGAGCTGTCTAGGTCATTATCTGCAGTGCTCTGCAATTGCATATGCCCCTGTATATGTTTATGTACATCCCTGTGCACAGAAGGCATAAAATCTGCACATCTGCAAAGTAAGCTGCATTTAGAGAAACATTTTCTGTCTGCTAGGAAAGAGAGGCTCTAGTTGAACCAGACAACAAAACTTCTACATTTAATAAACCTGACAAACTGATTTATGGCTGTTTTTCTTGCTGTGATTTGTTGACAGATTGTTCTTTATGCAAAAATTACCAAGGTTTAAATCTGTATCATATGGCCTCTAATTCAACTGACAATATGTTACCAATTAAATTCCGCTTAAGCTATCATCAACTAGCAAACCACAGACTGTGTTAAAGAGAATGGCAGTCAGATAGCCAGTAAAATAATTTGTGCCATTATTCTGAAGGCTGGCCTATAAAGGAGGGACATTAAGTAACTATATGAAAGACAAAAAGGATTTTTTTTTTGTAGTGAAAATGAAGCTGCTGCTGTCTTTTTAATTTAATGCATCTTCTGTTGGAGATAAAGAGATGGGATTCCTGTCCTTGGCATCCCACACTGTTCTCTCATGCAGAAGCAGGGTCAGTGGTTAGTGGGAGGAGTATTAATGAAACTTTACTATTTGCCCTTTAATTTGATCTCCAATTACTCTTTGGCTGGATTCTGGCCCTTGCTCTCCAGTATTGTTGTTTTCATTTGTAGGAAGAGAATGCATTTTCTGCCAGCAAAAGTATAGATCCTGCAGGGAAAAGGAAAATGTTTCTAAATGAGCTTAATTTCCCCAAGTAAATTTCTCCTTCACCAAGGTGAAAAAAGGATTCAGCACACAGAATGACATAAAAAAGGATACAGGTCCTCCTTCTCAATACTGATCTTGGCAGCACATGGAATTGGGTAGGGCATTGATAACCTTCCTTTGCAAATCCACATAGGCAACCTCACCTATGAAATACATATTTTAAATGTTGCTGTGGGATAAAAGCTGCTACACATCAAGGTCTGTGAGAGCTAAAAAAACCAACCAAACAAAGAAACAAACAAACAAAAAAAAACAACAAAAGTGCTCTTCTGAGCAGCCATTAGCTGGATTTGTTCCAGGACAGGTGAGAACTTCTCCAGAGCCAGAGCTCTGCAGTGCGAAGTGGGCTGAGGTTTGCTTAGGCATGGATGTGGCCTGATTTGTTTTCTTGGCTTAAACGCCATAGTGCCAAAGCTCAGGGTTTAAACAGTATGGTGGGAGCTTGTCTGTAAATGCTGTATTGTACAGAGCTTCCTGCTGTGAGTATTATCTACCTCCTTATCTCAGCTTTAATGTTGCAGTTGAGTATTAAGTGTATATGTGCTCTGGAGAATGGGTAGTAATCTTTGTTTAGAAAATAGAGCCTATCACTATTAACCCTAGTGAATTGAAATTTTACTTCTTTCCCCACTATATCATCATTGCAGTCATTATTTACTTAAGAGCTTTTTAATGGTTTGCTGTCTGTACTGATGACTGCAGCATCCTAGGCAGGGACTAGGATTTGGGGACTATGATTTGGGGATCTCATAGTGAGGTATCTCTAATGAATGCTGAACTCCCCTTCATTTCTGCATGTTGCAATACAATAACATGAGCCAAAAAAACCCCACTGAGAAGCAACTAAAATCATAACACTTTCAAAAATAAAAACATCCCTCTTACTGAAGATTACAATGTAAATCAGGCATCTATTATTTCTGTGTCAGTATAATAATTTAAAAAGAATTTGCACATGATAAGAGGCATCCTCTAAGGATGACAAATTAGGTATAATAAAAGAGTTAGAAGAGAACATAAATAAGAAGGCATTTGGGGCAAATCCTCTTCTTCCTCTGCAGTCATACAAATAAACAGTTTGGAGGATATACTTCTCTGCTTACAAAATGATAGCCAGTCCTCGAGGGTCTTACAAATCCCATCAAGTCCCTAGTCCCAGCTGTCCTCTACAGAAAGGAAGGAGAGGAGCAGTGAAGTCTTTGGTTCTTGCCTTGCATTATGACTTTGTGATCACAAATGTAAACATTACTCTGCTATCTCACACCTCTCTCCATCGTGGACAGCTGTGCCTTTTCTACAGGTAGGTGAGACAGAAAGACCCAGGGCAGAACAGGCTGCCCCTCTAGTCAGCACACCAATATAATGGTTATATATAAAACTAGATCTACATATCTGTAACGTCTATATGCATATTGGTGAAGTCTTCATCAGCTCTTGTCTGTACAGGAATATTCTGGTGTAAACTTAATTGAACTATTTCATGTGTGCTCCTACATGAGTTAAGAGTCTGTCCCTGTGCTACTCAATATTAACTCCTTCATTTTATCAGCATTACCAGGATGCAATGTTTTTCCTGGTTTTTTTTAATCTTGCCTGGACATCTGTGTGTGGTGCTGGAGAAAAAGGCAGTTCTGCAACAGCAGGCGAACCTCTTGCTGACAGCTCTGCTTGGTACATTTGTCAGTGTTTTCTGCTGCTCTGCCACCTCATTTGGATTTTTTCTGGCTTATTTTATAGCTTGCCCTGCAGATCATGTGGGAATGCAGATCTCCTCTGCTGAAAAAGATAGTCATGAGGGATGTCACACCAGGAGTAAGGATGGCTTTCTCTTTTCCATTTGCTCTTTGAGAAGCTGACTCTGAAGAAGCCCTATGAGCCTCAGGTCTCTGCAGCCCTACACTACCAAGTCTGGCAGACTGCACATTGCTTTTAGATTTCTGTATCTGAACTGCTGGGTGTGCAGGAGCAAGATCCAGGATCCTACTGTTCAGATTCCCTCCCACCTCCCAATTTCCCCTCCCACAGACAAGCTCCTCATCATTTACAGCAGAGGAAAGCAGAAAAGTCACTTCACTTCAGTGCAGACAGTGTTTTATTATAAGCAAGAGGACAGGATGGAGAAGTCACAGACCATTTCCTCCAAAGAGCTGGGTGATCATGAGCAGCTGAAGTCATGGTAGACTTTGTCATAAATCAGCAGATCCTGGCCCCAGAATTACCCATAATGGTCCCTGTGCTGACCTCTGTCCCAGCACAGCATGGGCCAGCATAGCTCCCCACTCAGGCTCTGGAGAGGAATGTGTGTTCTGGACTGCTGCTGCAGTGGGGTATATATATGAAGCCCTAGTGGGAACCTCCCTCCTTGGCTGTTGCACTCCATGCAAGAGGCTCTGCTTGTTGTAGCAGAGACTGCCATGGTTCTTCCTACTCCAGGTCACCAAGCAGATGGCAGAGCATGGCTTTTCATAAGCTGGGTTGGTAGTGGTCAGTATTACAATTTAATTTGAATATTTGGGAATACAAGACTGTCACCCCTAACCACAATTAGGGAGTAATGATATAAATTAGCAAAACTTCATTAATATCTTGCTGTCTTCCGTGGTAGCTTTTTTTACTCTTTGCTTGATTTTTCAGATGAAACTAGATTTTTTCAGAGGCTCTCTGATAGTGAATACACGTTTTAGTTAGGTGTGATGAGGAGCAGGCTGCATGATACTTTGCAAGATTTCCATTCCAGCTCTACCAGCAAACAACAGAGATAACTGCTGCCTCCCAGATTTCCACACTCTGTTTCTTTCTGGGTCTGGTCCAACTTGCATGCAAGCTAGTTTAGAAATTTTCACTGATTTTCACAGACTTTGGTCTTGTCCCTTTTAAGAGAAAGAAATTAATTTATACTAGACATGCACACTTACCTAGTGTATCTAAGCTGCATGTGGACATAGGAAGGATATAGGGAAAATAGACTCTGCATCATGGAACAGTGGCACCATCTAGTCCCCAGTTACTGTGTTTGATACATTTCCTAATTTCTGCAGTGATTTAATGTTAGAGTGGGTCCAGCTCATTGAAGCAAATTTATATGCAGGAGCACTATTTTAATCTTAGACTTAAAATAATTTTAATTAGTAATAGCTTCCTTTTCCAGTCTGTCAACATACCTCCACCTCTTGGCTTTTTAAGAAATAAGGTAAATATAGAAATAAAAGTATTAAATTATTACCAGGCAACCAGAACAAGGAAAACACCAGAACTGTCAAACCTAGAAATGTGAAAAATGACCTGGACTTTTCAATTCCAACCTGTCCCCTCAACACAACTCTACCTGGTTCCATCTTATTTAAGACTTGCTAATTTGACTAAATATTGAAATGAAGTAATGAAAATACTATAATAGACCATCTCATCCTTTATTCTTTCAGTCACTCAGGTGCCAGGTTTCTTTCTCAACCTGCAACTGCTAACAAATATCACCTTCATGACTTTGCCTGCAGTGCTTATCCTGCTGCTACTATAATTTTGCTTCCTCTTTGCAGGAGACAGCTGCTCTACACGGGTAGCTCTTCTGCAGCACGGTAAGGCATTATCGAAAAGCTTATTGCTGATGCTAATGGAGCTGGTCTAGCTGCTGACACAGAACATATGGCTTTACTGGATTTCAGTTCCAAAATGCTGACCCTCTCTTTCAGGAGGAAGGAGCATGGTGGAGGGCGTGGCTCAGTCACCTCCTCACTGTAGGAGACTGAGAGATGTATGGGCTATTTCCCCTCCCTTGGTTTAGAAGGGAAAGTTAGCATGCCTGCACTTCCCTCATCCAATTTAAAGAAAACAAACCAAAAATATTGTGTTCAGAAACCATCATGCTGGTACCAATAGGGTTAAAATTTCTCCAGCAGTGTGCCTTTTGGAGGTTTGAAATTTTTTTCTATTACTTGGATAAAAAAAAAATAAAATATAAGACAGGCATTTTTCTTTTTTCTAAGGCTGTACTCATTTAATAGTTAAAATTGAAAGGGGGATACTAGAAGCATCCTAAATACAGTTTAAATGAGTTTAAAACTCCAACTGCTTATAGCTTATGAAAAAAGTGTCTTAAACCAAATGGTCTCAGTGGGGTGATACATGGGCAAAATGTAAAATGACACATAATGAAATAAAGTAATTTTATTTGCAAATCTGTTTGAAAGGCTGGTACAGAATGTAACAATCAAGCAGAAGCAGTCTGGCATTTCTCTTGGTGTACTTTTGCAGAATTATGTGACCCAAGAAAGAAAACATTAAGATGTTCTGATTTCACCCTATAGGACAGAGAAATACACTTTGGTTAATGCTTACCATAATTCTATCTACTTGGCTCAGACAGTTATATTTTTATGAATCTTACGTTGGTTTCTGTCACCCTCTAGGCAACAATATAGAGTTATTACAGTATAAAGGAAAATGCTTCCTGTTGAGCTTATACTTGAACAAGTCTTAACCAAGTGGAAGCTCTTAATAAAAGGGTAAATATACTAAGGAATAAACAGGTAGAGTGAATAAAAAAGGAATGTATGAAAATGAAAGGCTTTATGGATGCTCAGGTTGATGGCATAGACCAGTAAAACACAGAAGACTCCAAGGTAAAGACGACATGCTAAGCTATATCGGAAATCTGAGGGGGTTAGAATTTTGTTAAGTGAATTTAGTGCTCATTAAGGGATTTGCGGTGTCAGCATTATAAAGCAAAGTCCTCTCTCGCCCTCAGAATTGGAACAGCACAGTGCAGCAATATTAATTCCACGGCCGTTCCCTTCTTGGCCTTGCCAATAAAATTATTACCCAGGGACCCAATTGTTCGACACTGCTCGGCGAGTGCCTCCTCACGAGAAATTGAGCTGAGATCACCGGCTCTTTTAATGTGGCAGACAGATTGTAGCGCACTGTGCCATGCCAGGCTTGAAACACAGACAGCTTCTGCCTTTAGTTTAAAGGAAAATATTGTGAATTACGCTTCTTGTTCTCTGTGTCTCCCCAAAAATACCCACACAAATTGTTTCCTTCTGCTTTACGTCTCTCATAATTTCCTCCTTTGTTCTCAGCCCAGTTATTTTGACTAAAAGTTTATTTTGCGCAGCATAGGAAACAGAGATCCACAAATAATAACCAGACATAGGAAAAAATATCAGTGTGTAGGTTTTCAAATCAGTTGTGTGGAGCAGAGATCTACTGGTGCAGAAAATACTGATAAGGTTGAAAAAACTGTACTTGCTCTCTCTGTTGTTTTTTTTTTTTCTCTCTTAGCTGAAAGTCAGCTAGATATAGTTTTCATTCCATGGAAACTCTTCATAATGAGTATACATTTATATTGCAAACCCTTATTCCCTGTGGCCCCATGTGGCTTTTTAAGACCAAATATAAAACCTTCTTCAGCAGTACCTTTTCCCTTCATCCAGACATCATTCAAAGCTACAGCTGATTTTCTAAATTACATCATATGTAAGTAGATTTATTTTTCCTTTTCCACAGATATAGTTTAATTTCCTTTTCCAATTTGCATGGGTGCACACTCATAAATATATTTAACCTCTTTTCAAAGAATTCTTTTAATTTCTCTAAGGTCCATGACCTTTAACTTTGATACACAAAATTCTGTACATTAAAAACCCATAAAGACATCCAGAAATAATGCTTTGAAGACCTTACTACCTTTCCAAAGGTCCTCTTTTTCCCTCATGAAACAAAACATTCCCCTGCATGGTTCTCCTGGTAGCCCAGAAACAAGGGTTTCAGCTGACTGGCATTTGCTGGGGCTTTGCTGATCACAGAGTTCATCAAGTATCTAATTAATGAGAGAAGATTGGATGGGCCACCGTGGATGCAAACAGTAATCTTGCTAGCCCAGGAACTGACCAGCACCTCTGGCTGCTAGAGGAAGGCAAAGAACACATTTCCACATGGCAATGACAGTTAACTTGCACTCATGCCTGTCATTTGTCACCTCCTGAGATGTTATCAGTGATGAAAAGATCCCACCTTAAACTGTGGCGTTTTAAGTGCCTGCTATTTCTGAATAGTCACCTTGTCACCCAGGCAGATCATTGCCACTGTTATCCCTTGTTCCTCACCATTAGATGTTCCTTTCTAGAAGTAACTTCCCTGGGAAGTTACACCTGCCAGGTGATGATGCTGGACTATTTCCTTGATTGTAATAAACCTTCGCAGTGAAAGGCAAGGAGCCCCCTTAGCAAGGAGGAATGCCCTCCAAGCTGAGCATCTTTGCTTCGTTTTGGAAAAGAGTAAGCAGCAACCTCCAAGCCCAGTTTGGGTGACCTGTCTAGGACAGCAAGAAGGGACAGCCTGTTTCAGATGCCAGAGAAGACGACCAGGAGCCCACAACTAGCCAGCGCAGGAATATCATGTTGGCTGTAACTCCCTCCCCAACTCATGCTCCACAGCAGGTCCCGGCTGCTGGTACATAACCCCAGCTCACAGCAACACCTGAAATCCTCAGGAAGAACACACAAATCTCTGGGATTGTTTCAGTGAGGATCACCTGCCTTCTCCTTGTTTCAGTTTGCAAATGCAATTATCCCAAATATATATGTTTGTACATCTATTTTTTTTTTTTAATGTCTCTGTAATCTTTCTCAGATTTCTCAGTACTGGCACTGCTCAGGGCTTGCCTGTGAGGTGCAGGCAGTGGAACAAGCACAGCCTCTGGCACAGTGTGGAGGCAGGCAGGGATTGTGCTGTGCACCACTGCCTTTGTCGCCAGCTTGTGTCTGTTCAATGAAGGCTGCCGGGCAGCAACCTCGGTCACACGGAGGTTTTCTTCAGGGAGCCAGTGCTCCAAGACATACTCTGAAAAGATGCAACCTTAAAACGGTGCAGTCACTGAGATTTGTAATTATGGCGTTTATTAAAGCGGTTTACAAGACACGAATGTAAGACAAAAGGAAATAGGTAGTAATCATTTAGCATAATCTGACACCACTCACAAATTCAGAAATCTTTGGAGGGAAGATGAGGGATAGGTTAATAACCTTTTCTTTGAGGCATTGTGTTCTGCCAGCAGCAGTGACCAGCTTGAGAGTCCATCCGCTGATCCCTTGGCCACTTTGTAAGGTGGCCCCCGACATCTGTTGAGGGGTGACTGGCTGGCGTGTGTAATTGGGAGCTGTCACTGGGGACACCCTCTTTGCTGCCCCCCTGCCCCCTGTGCCTGACCCCAACCTGCAGACCCCTCGATGGGCTCTGGTTTGGAGGGTGGCGTGTACCTGCCGTGCTCATTGCCAGCAGGTCATGCCCTCCCCATCACCACAAAGCCACCATCCAGCAAAAGGGCTTTGTTCGACCTGGACCCCAGGGAAAGCCCACTCATAGCATTGGGTTCAGTCCTTTTGTTTCCAGGTTAAAAACTTGACCTTCCCCTCCCCTGAGCCTGAAACAGCCCTCACAGCACTTCTGTTCAGCAATTACATTTTCTTTTTAAATCTTTCTTTGGGGCTCAGGTGACAAAAAGACTTTGATAATATAAATAGGTCTCCAAACCTTTTGTGTGGGTAAAAAACTATAGGAAGGAGAAAAACATGAGGGAAAAAAAAAAAAATCTGTGTCTCTCTAATTGGCATAATTCCATCAGCCCTGGTTTATAATTTAAGATGGATCAATTCTGCAGCTGACATGATAGATGTTGTCATCAATACTTGGAAACAGCAATTTTTATTTCTTTGTTTGGGGACACAGCCATCCACCTACCTCCGTGGGGGTATTACGTGTGAATCAAGAGCAATATGTGGCCAGTAGACTAAGACTTGACTTAGACTTCCAGCCATGCACCTTATTAAAATAATAAATATTTTCATTATCCAGAGAATCCATTATAGTTCTCTCTTTCAGCAATTGTTAACTAATAATTTGGATTAATTACCAAGTTAAATCATTAAAAATTAAATCCATATATTTCGCTTTTTTAAAAGAGTGATAGCTTGCAACCATTTATGTATTATGCATGTTAAGTGGGAGAGTGATGAAATATGTTATGTTAACTTTGACAGCATCTGTATCCATACCATATTACACTCTAGTCTTATCAAATCTCAGAAGCTACAGTATAAATAGACTGATGATATTTACAGGAGAGAAATCATTCACAATATTTTTGGCATCTTTTGTAGTGACTAGAGAAGAGCCACCTAACGAATACAATATACAATAATGCAATAAAGGAGTGTGTAACAGCATAGAATCAAGGAGCCCTTATAGCTGCTGAGTCGGTTAAGGTTAGGCGCATGTTAGCGATCAGGTATAAACACAAGGTTCATCCTAATGAATTTCAAAGCAGATTGCAAGTTTAAATAAATAAGGAAACAATTCAGAGCTCATTTCCCTCTCTGCTGAAGCAACACCAGCCATTGTGCTGGAATGTAACACTGATTTAATGAAACATTATCTGGTTGAAGATGTACAAATACACGGAGAAAGTAAAGTTATTTAGAGAGAAAAATTGTTTCCAAATTTATATTTTATTATGAGTACTAAACTATGGACTGTGCAACTGATCAAACTGGACTGTGCCACTGCTCAAACTGCAAGTTACTGAACTCAATATGGGAAGGATAGTGACACTGGATAAGCTGTGATATACAGGTGGCTAGACTAGATAATCCAGTGGGTATGCCTTTGCTGTAAACTATGAGGTTATGAAAACCCACTACTACATTGAAAACTCTTTACACATAAGCATATAAGTATCTGCAGTGGAACACTGTACTTGAATTTAAATAGCAAACCTATTATAAAGTATACTCATTAGACTACTTTAGAGACTCCTGGAAAAACAAAACACATCCTAAAGCACTGAGGGACTGATTCTGCAAAACTGGCTCTGATTTAGCATCCTTTGCCCCTGTGCAGCTGGTGCCCAGCAGAAACAGGTACTACTCAGAATGGTGATGAGATGCTAAAGCAAGACTAAATAATGCTTCTTGGCTTTTCATCTCATGGAAGAGATTTGTGTCCAGGCGTTATGTAAACACTCACCGAGGAACCATGTGTCCTGTTGCAGCTTATACAAGGGCTCAGAGCAGTTACCAGAGCTGCCCTGGGAGCACTGCCTTGCAGTGAGAGTTGGAAGTACATCACACACCACGAAAGGTGTGACTGTGCTTGGTAACCCTCCCTGTCAAGCAATGCAGCAATCTGCCCTCTGAAGGAATTGCTGATGGATTAGGCTGTTAGGACAAGAGCAGACACAGATTTACTGAAGAGATGTGGTGAGGCCCAACAGCCCCCACTTTGTCCCTGAAACCACAAGATGTGACATGCATTGTCTAATCCTGGACCATGCTGCACATGCATGGCTGTGAGGCTGCCCCCAGCAAGCACTGAAATTCACAGGCAAACGAGGTTCTGCCTGTGTCCCACCACTCTGCATTGCTATGTCACAAGTGGGGCAAGATGTAGAAATTCTTGTTCTTGACACACATCATACTAAAGCATTTCCTACACTGGCCACCTTCAGAATTCCTCTCTTCTGTTCTTCGAAAGCATTCAACTAAGGTCTTATGAATTTGCTGGGAATTAATTTCTTGCTGGGTACAAGTTTTAAAGGTAGCTCATACCAAAGAGATAGTATGGCGGTATTTTGCGTACAGGATGTTGACTAAGAATGTAGTATTTCTCACCTCCCCCTTATTTTATGTTACATTAAAATTATCTTTACTCTTCCTCAGGCAGTTGCTATGCCACGCTTAAGACAGAGAGTCTGAGAAGAGGGAAATGTCAACTTTTAAGAAGATATTCAGCTTTCCTGTTACATGCAATCTTTATGTAAGAGATTTGAAATACGTATTGTTCCTAGGCCTTTGGCTCTTCTTACAAAGTCTGCTTGACTGGGCACAGTTGCTTGCTTATTCTTAATGAAGAGCTATTGTCATACACTAAAATATATATGTATAATGAGCAGGATTAGATAGCACATGGCATATTTTTATTTATACAATGCCATGCTTTCATAAAAAGGCAGGTTTCATTCCCTACAGGATTTGAGAATATGTTCACAAGTCACACAGCAAGAGATGACAAGGGAGTGCTGGTGGCTGTGGGAAAGCTGTGGGTTGCAACAGGCAGTGGGGAATCACTTTCTTCAGTCGCCGTCCTGAAGTTCTTTTAAACGGTCTGTGTCAATTTACTGTATGTTATGGTTTCAATTATGGAACCCGCTGGAGATAGACGGGACACTTCTAAGTAAGAAAGCAGCAGGTGAGTTTACTGTTCAATGGGTGGAAAGAGGGAAGGATTTGAATGAGTATATCATGGAGCACATAGGATGCTCCAGCCACAGGGAGAAACCATAGTGTTACACTGAGGAGTCAGCAGAGGAGCCCAGCCAAGCACATTACAGAGGAAGCAAAATTAGGGGTTGAAGGTTAACCTGTAGGTGAGGTCTCACATACAAGGGGTTTCAAAAATGCTGCAAGGGTCAGAGGAAACATCGAGCACCTGGCAGATAGCCAAGCAGTTGGGATTTTGAATTGACATTAATTTCAATGCAATTAGTCTTGATGTTCTCTGCTCTGCATGAGAAGAGAATCACAGCCATGATAGGAAAGAAAAGAACACCACGACAATGATTCACATTCAAGAAATGTAAAACAAAAATACTATTTTTTGTGTTAAAACATATTAAAAACATAAAACATACTGCCTATCATTATGTATTACTCTTTGAAATTTAATTCACTCAGTGCTGTTCATGCTGTTTGTTTACATTTTCTATTGATCTCAGTTTGGATGATGAATTCAGCCTATGGAATTTTGCTTCCGAGTTTCCACATTTGAGCTACCACTTGTGAGCATTGCAGTCCACCTTGCTCTTTATAGAATGACCTGGGGTAAATTCCAGCACTGGTGTAAAGGGGGTCCCACTTTCAGTGATTTAGTCCATAAAGGCAGCCTAAGCCTGCCCTGCTGTATTTACCATTTCAGTGGTGATTTGAGCACTTCTGCAAATCACTGCTTAAGCTGGGTCTCAGGGAAAGAATTGGGGCCATGCTGCAATGGGGGCTGCGCAACATCCCTTTAAATAAGAAGAGTGAGGCGGCACCGGCTGTGGCTTGAAAAGGTCAGTGTAAATATGCTGCCCTTCACTCCTTCACACATAAGCATAATGTATTTGTTGAGAGTGTTACCTGCTGTCCAGGCTCAACCTTGTGTCGTGGTAAGCTTTACCCCAGCTGACAGAAAACCTGTTTTTAGGTGGATTTATATGTCCATTAATACTGTACCAAGCCTGGCATCTGAACTGGCGTGATTTTTTTTCATTTTCATCTTCATTTGCTCTGGTTAGGCAGGGGGTGCCACAAGCCTTCCCAACCGGGACACATCCTTCTCCATCCCCCTGGGGAAAGTGAGGAGACAGACGTTACAGGAGCCGGTTCCCATGTGTCACTCCAGGCTGAAGATGCGCCACATCCAGAGGGTCGGGGGACTTCTGGCAGTAGGAGGCAGCACCACCTTGGCTGTGCAAGGGAACAGAAGCAGCTGTGGAGTGGCTTGGGACTTTGAGATGACTTGCCGAAAGTGGCGTGCGAGCTGTAACGGGTTTTTAAACCTTTCCCTTGGAGTGTGCCTACACTGCAGCCAAAGCTGCGCCGCAGCCTGTGCAAGGTTACCAACCCTAAATTAAATCAAGCTAACTCGGGAACGAATAACATACAGTCACAAAACCAGAGGAGAAGCCTGCATAAATACTTGAGCCTGAGCACTGCTCTGGGCTGCCAGGGTGTCATGCACGTCAGGGTGCCCTAGCCAGCTGCCAGCTGGGTTGGCTCGGTCTCCAAGAGCAGGGATCTCCCAGTGTGGGATGGCTCTGCAGATATTCGCGTTGGTGCTGTTGCATGAATAGCCCCCTCTATTCGTCACGGATTTTGCACATTTCTTCTCCCTGTCTGCGATGACATGGCACTTCTCTGGCAGCTACTCACTGCTTAGCTGAAAAGCCCAGTATTCTGGAAAGTATTTAATGTGTGTTAACCTCTCTTAATGTGATTCAGCAACTACAAATCAGAAGCGCCTGCCTCCCCTGGCCAGCCAGATATCACAGCCGGTGCCTCGCACAGGCTGGATGGCAGTGCAAGGCGTCTTGCTCGCTTTGGGTGGCAAGCGCTGATGATTGGTACTTTTATTTTTAACCACAGATCACTCATTTTTAAAGGCTTCATGCAATGCAGGGACCTTTAATTCGCTGTGCAGGTCTAGGTGGACCTGCACGGACATGACGACTTGTACAGGTGCAGTTTATTACGCATCTAAGGAGGAATTAGTGCAAAAAGGCCTTAACCCAGCCCAACCCCTGGACTGCAGAGAAGCCCCTGGGAGCAGCCCGGGCTGCTGGCTCCAGTACAGAGCGCCACGGCCCCGGCCCACAATAAATGCCACAATTTCTCCCCAGTGTTTCTCTGCCAAACATCGTGGTGCTTACCACGCGTGAGGTGCTGGTGAGGCGGGGTGCTGCAGGGTACCCCAGGGTACCTGGCCAGAAGGAGGAGGAGGAGGAAAGGGGAGGAGAAAGAGGGGGGAAAAATCCACCCCATACCCAACTTCGGCGGGCCAAACCCCCACTGGGGTGCAAGTTCCCAGCAAGTCCCGGCGCCCGGCGGGCTGTGCCCCCCCCCCGCGCCGAGCGGGGACACGGACACGGGCACGGACACGGGCAGAGACAGGGCACGGACACAGACACGGACACGGACACGGACACACGGACACGGGCCCTGAGCGGACACGGGCGCTGCGTGCGCGGGGCGGGCGCTGCCTCGGCCGCGCTGCCGGCGGCGGCGGGAGGGAGAGAGGGAGGGAGGAGGAGGAGGAGGAGGCGCGGGGGAGCGGGGCGGGAGCGGAGCGCGGCGGCGGCGGCCGAGCCGAGCCCAGCCGAGCCCAGCCGAGCCGCGCCGCTCGCACACGAGCGGTGGCACCGTGCGCTTTCTGCTGGGGGCAGGGCGCTTGCTTCTTTCCTAGGGGGAAGCGGAGGAAGGTGGCCGTGCGGTCCGTCCCCTGCCGCGCGTGTGCGGAGAGGGGCCGGGGCTGCTCCGCGCCCTCGCCCTGCCCGCGGTGCGGTTACCATGCGCCCCGGACGCCGTGCGGTGGCGGCGCGGCGGCGCTGACATCCCTCACCATGGACAGCTTCGACTTAGCTCTCCTTCAGGAGTGGGACCTGGACTCTCTGTGGTGAGTGGCGCCGCCGCTTCCCCCGGGCGCGGGGACACAGGGGCTGCGGGGGATGTGCGGTAACCGGAGGGGCTGCGATAACTGGGGATGTGCAGTAATTTGGAGTGGGTGTGCACTTACCTGGAGAGGTGCAGTAAATCTGGGGTGCAGGAATAGTGGGCGTGCAATAAAGGGGGTGCACTGGCCCGAGGGTACCTTAACTGGGGCAGCGGGTGCATTAGCAGAGGGTGCAGCCCAGAGAGGTGTCTCCTCTGCCACTCGCTCTCCCAGCATTGCTGTTCCGGCAGGGGCAGAGGGACGGGTGCCCCCCTCCCCTGACTGCCAGGGTGGATCCGGGAGGTGAGTGTGGTGTTTGGCTGGAGGGGTCACCTGCACTCGTCCCTGTGCCCCCCCAGCTCTCACCCGCCCCCCAGTAATACCTTGTGCTCACCCACCTCTGGTGCCTCGTGTTGGACTCATCCCCCATCCTTCCTGCACGCCCCTTTACCCCTCCGCCCCCACCTTGGCTCCGCAACTCCCTCCCGGGCCGTCTTTATTCCCCCCCCCCAGTGCGTGCCCTTGACCTCCCCCTGAGCCCCCCCGTCCCTGCCCGCCCTGGCGGTGCTGCGGGGCTGCCAGGGAGGAGGAGAAACAATTTCTAGAAATGTCATTAGCGGCTGGAGGTGGGAAGCGCTGCCCTCCCCCCTGCACCACCCTCTCCGAGCCGCTGCCTCTGCCAAGTCCCGGAGTTTGCTGCGGGAGCGCTGCCCCCGGGCGGCCGCCGCTCCCCGCCGCTCCCCGCTGCCGGTCCCGGGGCGGCGGGTCCCCGTCGGGTCCAGCCGGCTCCGCGGGTGGGGAGGGAACGCCCCGCTCCCCGCTAGACCCCCCGGTGTGCGGGAACCAGCCCGGGGCGCGGGACCCGCGGGGCGATGCCGCCATGGGAGCCCGCGGCGGGAGGCGGTGCTCGGGTCCTCCCGGTGGGGCCGGGAGCGCGATGCCGGAGCCCCGGAGCCCCGGCGGGGTCAGGCCGGGCCGCCTCCCTCCCCGCGGGCCCGGGCGGGGCGCGCTCCAAGGCGGAGCAGCGGCGGCACCGCGCCCGCCCGCGGCCCCGGAGTGCGGGAGAGGAGGGCACTTCTGCCTGGAGCCAGTCACCGGAGCGCGTTCTGTTTTAAACCGTGTTAGGTGATCTATGGCTTCTGTCAGTAGGGTGCGCGCCCGGCAGCGCCGGCTGCTCCCCTCGCTGGCAGGTGGAGCAAAGGAAAGCAGAGCGGCGGGTCCCGTTAGCTGAGCCGCTTCTCACAAAAGACCTCAGGATGATGAGAACAGCTTGCGCTGCATAATGTGGGTGCTTATAAATGCATACATTGATAACATCGAGCCCAGTAAAACTTTTATAGTGCTGTGGGAACTTTAAAGAGCACGTATAATGCAAAATTAGTTATTACCCCATAAAAGTTTTTAATTATAGTGTTTCTGCCTGTGACACAAGTTAAAGTTATGTCCTCGTTTCAATTATAAATACCAATATTCAGTTTATATCCAAACCATAACATTTATCTCTGGCCTGATTTTAAGTTTACAGTCCATATGCACGGTTTTACAATTGAATTACGTGGTTTTTTTCTATTAAGCGAGAGTAGAAGAAATAATACTTTTGCACATTTGAACACTTTTCCCTTTCTCCTTGAATGAAGACAAACTTTGGGCAAATTTTCTTTTTCAACAAAAGTGGGCAGTGAACATTACTCTGTTCTCTAAGCTGGCTATTTGAGGTAATAATGATGTGAAAAACTAACAATGTAACTCTGGGACATCAGGGATCTAGACTGTGTCTGGCCACTCCATAGCTTTTTCTCATAACCTTTTCAGCACCTTCTTGGCTGTTGTGAAGCCACTTCCAAATGACTCTGGTTGCCGTAAGACTCCTGTATGGGTCCAAAAAGACATCAACAGTTTTCCAGCTAAATTACCTGCTTAAAAATATCTGTATTTGCGTAACTTGCAATCTTGTGGTTGCATAGCCCTTGTTACTTGTTTTCCTCTATAGCTGTTGCGGTTTAAAAGGTGAGTTCATCAGAAGGGCTCCAAAGGGCGCACTAAAAGTTGTTGCATAGTGGCAGGCCTGCATTCATTGCTAAACTTTCACCCCTTTGTAGGGGTTGAACCCCACAAATGCCCAGAGCAGTGCCTAGTGAGGGGAGCAAAGGGGTTGATGTTGTGTTTCTGAGTCCTTTTGGGGCGCTAGCTTTTGCCACCAGCTTTAGCTTGGAGTATCAGATCATGGGCTGAAAGTTTATGATGAAGCAGCTCTCTGACAAGTGGTACGGAATAGTCAGTTTTGAGAAGTCGTACAAGCAGTAATAAATAAAAGCTTACTTTGGCTTAGTGAAAGCTTCCAAAGTCTGTTCTGAAGGTCAGCAGTGCCTTGGGGCCCTGGGTCATTGTCCCGTTTGCAGGCAGGGTGGTTGTTGCGTGCTGCCCTCCTGCTGTCCTGCCTGCTTGCCACAGAGCAAGTTATGGACATTCTCAAGAAACCTGGTGTGAATTTTGTGTTAACTGACCAAGACAAAGCTAGGATGGGAACATTCAGCTGTGAAGACTTATGAGAATGTCTTCAAAGTTGTGCAGTTGTTGCCAAAAACGGAAATAAAATACACCACAGAGATAGGAAGTACTTCATGGCAAAGAGCAACACTTAATGAGACTTAATTTGCTCTGCAGCAAGAATGAATGTTGTCCTTTATTCTTTTGAATGTAGCCATAATGGCATTTTGCGCACTTAATTTATGACTGAAAATCCACTTTTTGAAGTATTTGGTGAACATTTTGCTTAGAAGTGCAGTAATTAAATATTAATGTGCTGTTCTAAAGTGGATTTTAATTTTTTTTATTTGAGATGTTCTTGGAAAATCAAAAGGGGTTTCCAAATAAACAGAGACATGCTAATCAATTCTCATCGATTGTTGCTATTATACTGTTAATGAATTTTTCTTTCCAATTAGTACATGCTATGTCTTCTGCTTTGCTGTAACAGAAAATGTAATGATATATGATGTAGTGATTATAAGACAGTATTTAGCTAGTAAACTGCAATAGTAGAATATTGTAAGCTATTTGCTACTGAGCAGTACTTTTTCCAGGTTATATGGATGCCAATAACACTTCTGCTTTCCAGAAAACTACTATAATTCAAATAGTGAAAGCTGAGCACAAACTCAAATAGGAATTTTAAGAAAACATACCAATCTGTGGCATAAACAAAATTTGTGGCCATTTGGTAAGTTTTTTCTGGAACATTTTAGGGTGATCAGCCCAGCTAAGCTCAAGATGTTGTTACTGCTGACCGAAAGAATTATCCTGAACACAGGACACTGATGACTTCAAACTACAGCCCTGTCTCCTTTTTTTTTCTTTCTCCATGAATTTATCTGTGTGCTACATGTATAGTTTTACTTGTCCAGACTCAAGGATATGGATTCTCCAGTGCGTTACAGGTTTGCATTTGTTTACACTGGACAAAAAGAGATGGAAAATCTTAGTTGGAGGTGTTTTATATGCCTGTTGTACATCAGTAAACATACTGTACATGATGGAAAGCAGCCTATGAACAGACCAAAGGACCTAATCAGAGTGCCCGGACTAGTTCTGCATTACAGGCATTGGTTTTGTTATTTGCTTTATTTAACAAATCAAGATCAAAATTCAGCCAGGTTCTTAACTCCGTGCTTAGGATTAGGCACAGCAATAGCCTCAGTGAAGAGCAGTTAGGAAAGGCTCTCCTCATGTGCTGATGTAAGATACATGTGTAGGCAGAGTTGTTCCCCATTCATTAAAAGCAATTAGCAGATTTATTAAAGCACTTACTGTGTGGTACTGAACAAGAAAATAATTTTGAATGTAAGATGCTTGTTAGCCACAAACACAGCAGTGTTTGTTTAGGTAAAATAAGCCAAGTATGTAATTGGTTTATTTGGTAGTTACCTGATACTTCTGTGTGTTTTGAGTTAACATCAGTTTTGTAGGGGTTGGATAGTCCTGTGAAAAATGTATAGCTGTATAGCTTCCAAGCTAAGATCAATATCAAACGCCACAGTATAAGATGGCCCAGTGTGTTTTACAGACCTTGTACTGAATTATTAGTTCATTTGCTATCTTTGGGTCTGTTCCTGCTCCATTTGAAGTCAATGAGAGTTTTGTTTGGAAGTTGCCATTAACAAAAAGTGCTCAAACATCCAGCAGTTTTATAAATGAGCCTTTTGTAACTTCTTGATTCCAGGTTGCCTGGCTTCTAGTCTCTACACTTTATATTTGTGTAAGCCAAGATATTTTTTTTATGTTGCATGGTGTTTACTGGAGACAGTTTTAGAAAGTTAATTCTACACATACTTCCTCAGCCAAAGTAGAAGATCACAATGTTTATTTTCAGATAACAGTAAGCAGCTCCTTTGGGGTGAGAGGGGTCACTCTCTCAGTGTGGTAACAGGCTGGACCAGCTTGACCTATCCACAGAAAATGCTCAGCAATAATACCTCCCTCTAAACAAAACCAAACCAAACCAAACCAAACCAAACCAAAACAAAACAAAACAACCAAACAAAAAAAGTTAGTGTCTTCCTTTATCTCACAATCCTTTACAAGTCTACCCCAGCCTGTGTCTTGGACTTTGCCTGTTATTTCTTTCTTTTTAGCTCTTGCCCCTTTTCAACCAATAATGCTTGAAATCATCTTTGTCTCTTTTTTTCCTCTCTGTGTGGTGTTTCCTATTCTCCCTTCGTCCCAGTGTCAACTCACAGTTACCACCTGTCCCTCATTGAGATCCCATCTAAAAATTTGCTCTTTCTGTGATGATTATAAGTTGTGAGCAAACAATAGACAAGTAATAACTATAGATTGTTCCCTTCTCCGGCTTTCACAGCATGTTCTCTCTTCTTGATGCCTGTTTTTTAGTCTGGAAGCCCTCTGGGTCAGGAACTGCTTTTATTGTTTGAGCTTTTATTTCTTACAGCACTGAACAAATTGTATGTGCTAAAACATTATAAATAATAAGAGCAAGCTTTTCATGGTCAAAATACTTCATAAATATCAGCTGAATAATAATGTTTTAAAAACATGTCTGCTGTGCCATATGAGTGCTCATTTGCTGGATGTAGTCTACCACATCACATCCTCCTCATTTGAGTCTCCACTGAGTCCGGAGGCTTTGCCAGTTTACATCGGATGAGAATCTGGACTATTATCTCTAATTCACAGTACTTAGTTTGGTGGTTTTTTTTTTTTTTTTTTTTTTTTTTTTTTTTTTTTTTTTTTTTTTTTAAAAGAATAATTAATTTTTTAAGCTTGTGATTTGTTTTTGTCTAAAAAGTAAAATTCTGTTAGAGCAGTGAGACAAGGGATGTGCTTTCATCTGTTTCCCTGAGGACTATTTGAGTACCCATGCCCAATTGTGTGCTGCAAGAGATGAACAGCCCTTTGGGCTTTCATTCTGACTCTCAGACCTGTAGATTTGTCCTCCTCTGGGAATGTATTCATCAGAAGTTGGGATTCAGAAGAGAGCATGAGATGCATGCAGCATTTCCCATTCTTTGTGAATATTTGGAGGAAAATACCAGGTTTCTTAAAATCAGTGGACGAGAAATATGAGTCATTAAAAAAACAGCATACCAAAAAATACTGGCTGTGGGAACATCTTGTCATCCATATATTAGCAATAATTTCATACTCAACTCCATGACAGTGTCATTAAAGGAAGCAAATGTTTAATTACAGGGGATTCTAACTTCATATACCAAATTAACCCATTTGTTTCATATTTATGACTAGTAAATGGCAAAGCATGAATAAAAAGAGGGATACCTTAGTCTGGTTATAACTTTTTTCACAACAGAAGTAATGGAGTAACATCTGTAGAAAGGAAGAAAAACTGACATCATGTACAGGTAGAAATCAAGGAGGTTGTTCTGTGTGATGTCTTATCTGACAAGACTAGTAAGGTAACTGTGAAGTGGCCCAGTCACAAAATGAATTTCAAAAGGATGATATTTTCTGGAAAACTCATGGAAACTTTCTTTGTATATGGCTGGTTAGCTGTAAGGCTAATTCCAGGGGAAAGCCACAAGTTCTTTGGGAAAAACTGGAAGTAGGAAAAGGAAAATCTGTAATCTTTCTTGGTTTTGAGCAGAACTAGCCCTTTGTAAACCCTGCCCTGCTGGGGAGTGGGAATTCCCATTTTGGTGGTGCTGCTGGAGAGTGGATTCACTGGCTGACTGCTCCCAGGGAGCCCACTGGTCCCTGCTCTGGCCAAATCCTTTGGATTCACATAATTACCAGTAGGGCTATTCCTCTGTCTTTTAAAAATCAGTATTAAGATGCTGGTTATACTTGCTGGCTCTGCCTAAGGCCCCAGGAGAGAAAATAATGGATACTTACAGTTGAATACTCAGGTAATACTGTACATAATTTCTGAATAATTTGTGGGTAACTACAAATGTATACTTAGGAGAAAGAGTGAATGAACTGTAGTGACAGTTAAATGAACATAATGACAATTATTAATATTCTGTGCTAAACGTTTTCTGTATCTTTTCAAAGGTAAAAATGTGTAACTTGTGTTCCTCTCTTACAACTTGATAGCTCAACTTTCCTAGTACATTAAGCAAACAAAAAGTAGTGTTAGTGACTTAAGAGGACTGCATTTTATTCTCTTAGGAAGATTTAAACCTGAATGCATGTACCAAGGACCTGGATACAAAAGTATATTGGGAAATACGATGGTAGGAATGCAATTTAAACTTAGCCTCAGAGACCCTTTATGTATTTCTTAAAAAACAAATTAGTTCCAATGCAGCAGTGGTGGTCTCAGCAGGCAGGAAACACTTACAATTATGCAGAAGGGACCAGAAATCTTTGCTAAGAAGCTTTTTGTTGCTATGTTTTTTTTCTCAATAAAGATGATCCACAACTGTAAGTACTTAAAACTAAAAACAAGAGGGTTGTATCTGACAAAGCTGCGCAACGTCTTAATGTAACCCAGTCTTTCTGTGCACATGTTTTGGACCAGAGAAAGAGTCCTTTGTGGCTCAGCTTGGTTTGACTACATGGCAAGAGTGTACAAATAGAGGATGAAGGTGGTGTCTTCTTACACTGAGTATGTTTTGATTGCTTTGAGCTGTGATGAGTTCTTACAGCACGTAACACTTTCGAAATCTGTTAGGGAGAAACTCATGGCTTCCCTGGCTCATGCATTGCCATGATGGTGCAGTCTAAATGCCAGGCATTTTGATGACCTGTGGTGGTAAGAAAAATGCAAATATGACAGACAGATGGATTAGAAGGAAAAAGGTTTGGTGAAGTATGAATTTGCATACTTCCGATTCAAAAGCCATCCCAGCAGTAGTCTCCTCAACCATGCATCTCTCTGTTTCTATCCTTGCCCTCTTTGTTTTGGTCACTGTGAAGGTTTTGGGGAGCCTGTTCTCATTCATTGGTATTGGCAGATGTCCTGAACCTCCTCTGGGGGGATGTTAGCTTTTCTCCTGATGATACTAAATGGCATCTAAATCCTAGTGATGCACCAGGAGAAAATTGATTCCTTCTGTCATTGATCACTTGTGATTGGCCAGAAGGGTGCATCTCTCAGATCTGTCAATTTTCAGAGAGAATGATGTAACTTTAATGTTTTTGTGCTCCTTTGCTTTAGAACGGCAAGTGCAGTAGATGGTTGTACCTTAGCCTAGAAAAAATTAATAGACTGAGTTGACAGAGACTCTGGAGAAGATAATTACATTGATAGGCATCCAATAGAAGACACTTTTTCATATTTTTTGTTTCTGACATAGGGAGGGAACTTGTCATGTCATCAACTGTTTTAAAGGACAAAGTAACAATAAAAACTAAACATGCATTTCTTCATTTGTGTTTGGCAAAGACAGTGTAACATTTTCTCCAGGATGATGACCTTGAATTAACTAAATGTCACCAGTTTAAAGAGTAAATTAATGTCACAATGTGCTTTGTGGTTAGGCCTGAAGACTGTCAGGAATTTCTTAGTACAAAAGGTGTTTGTGTGCTAGTCCATTTACCAAAGCTCCCTGCAAGAAAACCACCATGATCCTGACTGATCTGAATTTGTGTCACCACATTGCCTTGCATGTTTGTATGCACCAGCGTATTTGCAGCTTGTGGAGCTCAGCCTTTCAAAATGTATCACAGAATCACAGAATGGCTTGTGTTGGGAGGGATGTTAAAGATCACTTAGTGCCAACACCGCTGCCTTGGACAGCGACACTTTCCACTAGACCAAGTTGTTTAGAGCCCTCTCCAACCTGGCCTCGAATACCTTCAGGACAAGTCATCCACAGCTTCTCTGGGCAACCTGTTCCAGTGTCTCAGCAGTGTCTTTACCCTCACAGTAAAGAATTTCTTCCTAATATCTAATATAAACCCACCCTCTTCCAGTTTGAAGCTGTTCCTCCTTACCCTATCACTACATGCCCTTGTAATAAGACTCTTCCCAGCTTTCCTGTCAGCCCCTTTTAGGTCCTGGAAGGTGCTAAAAAGTATTCCCTGAGACTTTTAGTTTTCTTTTTCTAAGGAGTGAATCCTATTCAGAACCCAATCACTCTCTAACATAAAAAGGGCAAGGATTTTAGTTTGGTTTGGTTGTGGTTTTTCTAACAGCCACTAGCTATGAAAATCTCTTCCCAATCCATAGCATTGGTAGCAAAAATGAGCATATTATCAATATCTGTGGTAATGTATGCCTGTTAATGTATCCCTGGCCATTTAGTACAGATGATTCTGCAACATCTGAGGTGAAATGGTGTTGAGATAACCCCAACAAAGGAAAGCACAGATAAATGCTTTTGCTGCTGGAGCTGAACCGGATTTTGTAGATCCGGTTTTTGTAGATCCAAGCAAACTATCTCTTTATGGCACTCTTCAAGGCTTCACACTTCACAAGACCTTGCCAACTTGGGTGCATGGCTGTGTGAACATGATTACATAGCAAGTGGTATAAATGCAACCCTTTTTTTGTTGTTGTTCTTAGAAGTATATAAGTAGCAGTATCTTGAACTAATTACAGCTGATGTAAAGCACATTTAAGGAAACCCATTAGCAAAGAATTAGAACTAGAGCAGATTAGCTATTCTTTAATGGCCTTGACTGTAGATCTTTTGATGCCTTGGTAGCTTTTCTAACACTCATTGCTCATCTGTCTTTATTCAATGACTGAGAAGCTTCTTTCAAGTCACAGTCTGGTTCTAATGTGAAAATTTCGCTGTTTTCTGCTGAAAAAATTATTACCTGGAAACTATGAAAATTCTGTGGCATTCTGTACTGTTTTTGTTGTTGAGATTTAAAGCATTTTGCTGCTCAGTGTGTCTGTATAATAGAATGAGCAACCCTTAATATACTTCCTTGGAGTTATTAATTATTTACTTTCTTGAAATACAGATCATAGACAATTTTACATGCCTTCCTTTCGTATAGACTTTCTTGTCTCTCTCTTTATTTTTGTATGCTTTTCAAATGCCTATAAATTCATTTTCACTGAAAGGGCAAATAAGTAATTTAGATGATTGCAGCTATTTCATAATTAATTAATTTCAATTTAAAATAATCAAATAGTGCCCATCTATTGTTCTGTGTGCTTTCCTGAGGCATTAAGATTCACAATGTCACAATAAGTTCCAGATGGAAGTGCATACTTTATAATCAGAGAAAAAAAATCTGGTTTTGTCAAAAACCTGAAGTCCTTCCCTGATCTAAACAGAAAGTATTATGCTTAAGCACATTTTTCAGGTTTTGAGCCATTGCTTTAGGAATTACTTAAAAGTCCCAATATGAAAAGTTTTATAGGGTAATAACTTACAAACAGGACTATAGAGTAAGAGGAATAGTGATGTATGATTATATATTAATTTGTTTCCTCAAATACTCTTGGCATCTGTTAAAATATAGCAAGTAACAAGGCGTAGCACATTTCCCCCTTTTTGGCACTCTTCTGTGATGAAGAGAAATATTTGCAATGATAAATTGTCACAGTTTGCTAATAATCAATAAATAACACATTTTCCTGATAAAAAAATCATCATAAAATGAACTAAAATTTTTTGAGCAGAAGGAAAAATAGTTGAAATGGTGCACTGAGAAAGTCGGTATGTTCTTCCACTTTAATAAATGCTAGGGTTAATGGAAGAACTTTTAATGTGGCAGTTTGCCATAAGAATAAAAAATCTTTTTTGAACGTGAAAGATTCTTATGCAAGAGGTTTACATTATGTAAATGTTAGTGTTATTGGCAATAGCCCATTATAAAGGAAAACTTCATATTCAGAAATGCATTTGCAAATAATGGGATAGATGCAGCAATCTCTAGTTCTCACTTGGACAACTTTCTCTTTGAAGTCAATGGAAGTTTTGCCTGAATAAGGTGGAAGGAATTAGCCTATTCATTATTATCTGAATTACATCAAGAGCTGACTGCTAAACAATAAAATCATGATTCATAATGTAATGGCTTCACTTAATTCTTTTGTAGTCTTAATATATCTCATTATATGGTACTTCTGTTCTTTCCTCTCTGTGCAGTATTCAAATTAATAACAACCACCTTTACATAACTGATGGTTCGACATGTTTTGCTGCCTTAGCAAGATCAAAGGATTTTATATACCCTTTTTGGATAGATATCAAGAATGGGGTGATCAATCTCTTCAGTAACCATTAAGCACATTGTAAATATCTCAAGGTACCCAATTAGACACAAGTGGTTTGCCAGATGCTGAGAGCATCACCAGTTGTCAGGAGATCCCCAAATCTGTGGGACAGTCCAGAATTTATTAGGGATTAGTGGTGGTTCGAGTTGTCACTCCACTGATTTGTGGTCATTCAGCTGTGCCCTGCCATAAGCAGCCTGCATGATCTGTGGAGATAAGGTTCAAGGGACAGATATTTTGTCTTGCCCCCCAGGCAAATTTGGGTGGGAAGGAGGCAGGAGTGGATGGACACTGGTGTTTCAGTTCCTCTCTCGTGACCAGAGAGGAATGTGAGTTATAGTAAGTGAAATAGCAAAATTAGGAGGGCATAAGAGAAGCAGACTGAAGAGAACAGCCCAGGAAAATGGACCCCCAAAAAGCTTTATTAGGAAGCTGGAGTTAACCCATTAACCCCTCAGCAGGAAGCCATCTGTGGCCTTCAGGGTTTAAGAATTCTTTTTATCTAGAGATGTAATTGACACAAGATGTGTAAGGGCTGCAAGATGTCAGGTTTGTCAAAGTAACTAGAAAAATTAGTTCTATGACACACACAGAAGAAAGTAATGTATAGCTAAAAAAAGAAAAGAAATAAATTTTCGTAAGGGTTAAAAAGAGGAAGAAAAATAGTCAAATAAAGAAAGTTGCAGTTAATTCTGGAGCACTGGTGATTTGAAATTAAACTACAATGAAGAGTCAACAAGAAGAGTCAATATTCTAACAATTTAGCCCAACAGAAATAATTGTGAAAATCCTCATGATCCCTTTATAACCATACTTCACTGAGGAGCTGGAACAGTCAGTGTTCTGCACTGACTCCAGAGTAGGGTGGCTGCTGTGTTATTTTACCCTTCTGCCTATTGCTGTTGTTATTCAGGTGCTTTACCATTGCACTTTGCATCTGCATAGGGACCCAGATTTGCTGTAATAAGAGCTGTTGAGACTTGGGACAAAAAGCCAATCACAGTAACAAAAACTTTGTAGAAAAAGTGAAAAACAGAGGAAAGTGATGGATAAAAGGCAAAACTGGTCAGAAAGAAAAGACTGGAGTATTTTAATAATCTGAATAAACAGCAGTTGCAGCAAACCACCAGCCTGACAGTGCTGCCAGATCTGTGAGTCTGAGCATGATGGGAAAACTGGGAACTTTCTTTTTAAGAACCTCAAAATGAACAATGAAATGATTTTGGGCGTGTTTATGAGGACTCCTCCCAAGTGTGAGTGACAGCACGGGAATACCCCGAGGGGATTAGCTGGAAACTTGGAGAGCCTTAATGTCAAGAGAAGATTAGAAAGCCTTATTGTAATAACTTTTGGTAATGGCTTTCCATAATGATGGCGACAGGCCACAATGGGCCTTCATGGTGAGGAAAGTGGGAACCAGTGAAGAGCTGTGAAGAAAAGGGGCTCATAGTCAAAGCACCCTGCCTGGGAAATGCTGTTTGCTGTGGCATTTCAGCTGGAGCTGGCTCTCATCTGTGAAATCCAGTTGTGCAAACTAAGGCATTTATAGCAGCAGAAAAATGCCCTTGCCCAAAGAAGTCAGTAGATGGGTCTCAGTAATGCATTATAGTTTAGAGCTCCCATAATCTGGTACTGAAATGCTGATAACTATTGGGTGTTCTGTAAAGCACTTCAGCACCTCTTCAGACTACACGTGGCACCAATGGGAACTAACTAAATATACCTATTACAATACTACTATGGAGTACTACTATAGTACTGCTGCTTTGGATCAGACTGAGTCTTGGAATACTGACCTGGATGCCAGTCAGATATACCTAATTCTCACTTTCTGAAATTACTTGGAAATGTACCTGTTATTGAAAGCCTTAAAAAAATAGAATTTTGATTTTTTTAACAAATACGTAGCTTGAGTGTATTCCTTTGCTCAACTTACATTCATGTGCCAGAACAACTAATAAAATTTCAGACTTTGCTTATATTGTAATTTGGTCAGCAGAAGAAAAGTCATCTATTACAGCTGAAGTCATAACTCATTAGGTGCTAATGTATCTGCTGTGTGGTAGAGAAGCAGGCCAGCTCTGTAGAAATGCTGCTAGCTCACCCTCATCCACTCACAGCTGTCTCTGGAGGATTGGGAAATATAAACAAGTTTTCTAACAATACGCGCTAAGGGTATGCTGAAGTAGCTGCATTTACTTTATCCCAGAAGTCTGTCTCTGTCTGCAGACAAGCACGGAACCAAAGCGAATGCAGAAGTTTGAGAATGGTTCCTGTATTTCCTCCTAGGAAGTCTCAGGAGAATAGGTGATTGTGTGTGCTCACAGATGTCCTGGGTACGTGCAGTAAATCCAACATTTTCTGAACGTGCTGCTGGCCTTGCTGCACCTGGTAATAAACCCTGGCAATAAATCAGGTGATCTGCACATGCATAATAAATCCGATGCACCTGAATGCCGGCATACAGGATGGACACGCTGTGCACAAACTGGCTGTTTTCCAGGTCTTCTGGATGTCAGGTTTCCACTGTGACTGGCTTGCCTGGGAATTCTGGCAAAACTGCTGACATTCTCTTTTTATATATCAGCGTTTCCAGGGCACATCCAGGGGGAGGGGGACATACGAGGGGCACTAAAGCTTGAGCATAATTTTTCAGTGTGCCTGTACTCATTGAAGCCATGATGCAGGCCTGAAAATATAAACAACCCCATACCTGTAAAGGTACTCTTTATGTCAACTTAGGCATTTTTTGAAAATAATACCCTAATTTTTTGTAAGTCCAAATTTATTTTCCAGTTTCTTTACATTAAGATTTTGTGTGTATCAGGTGAATGTTCTTACAGCTTCAAGGCCAAGGCATCAGCATTCTGAGTACTCTCTCAGTATCCATCAAAACAATTATTTTTATAGGACAACTTTAGTTTAAGATGTGTCAGTGTGTGAGGACCTTCCTGAGGGCCATGGAGGTCAGAGCATCTCAAGCAGGGAGAGATTGGAGCCTGTAGTTGTACACTATGATTGTGTATTGTTCTGGGACGTTGGAGGATGTTCAAAAGTGGTAAACTTCAAGCCACAGATGGGTCATGGGTTGCTTGCTACCTGCCCTGTAGGCCAACTGACCTGGCACAAAATACCTTCACATGCTGGAAAATCATAGAATTACAGAATCCTAGAGTGATTTGGGTCAGAAGTGACTTTAAAGATCATCTAGTTTCGATCTTCATGCCAGGTCAGGGATGCCATTCACAAGACCAGGTTGCTCAGGGCCCCATCCAACCTGGCCCTGAATGCTTGCAGGGATGGAGCATTCATAGCTTCTCTGGGCAACCTGTTCCAGTGCTTCACTACCCTCTGGCTAAAGAATTTCTTCCTAGCATCTAATTTAAACCCACTTTCTTTCAGTTTAAAATTATAGTCCCTTGTCCTGTCACTATCTGCCTGTTTGAAAAAAATCCTTCTCCCTCCTTTTTATAAGCCCCCTTTAGATACTTGAATTCCTTGGTGAGATGTCTCTGGAGCCTTGTCTTCTCCATGGTAAACCAACCCCAGGCCTCTCAACTTGCCTTCTTAGGAGAGGATCTCTGATCATCTCTATGACCCTCCTTTAGGCCTTCTTTAAGAGGTTCATGTCTTGTGTGGAGGACTCCAGAGCTGTATGCAGTATTCTGAGTGGCGTCTCATGACAGCAGAGTAGAGGTGTAGGATTACCTCCCTTGACCTGCTGGCCACTCATCTTTTGATACAGCTGAGGATGCTGTTGGCCTGCTGGGCTGTGAGACACCCTTGTCTCATGTTGTTTCATCCACCAGAACCTCCAAGCCCTCCGCAGGGCTGCTCTCAATGATTTATTCTCCCCATCCACTCATATCTGGGGTTGCCCTAACCCAGGTGCAGCACCTTGCATTTAGATTTCTTGAACATTGTGAAGTTCTGGTGCATGCACTTCTCAAGCATGTCCAGGTCCCTCTACAAGGCCTCCCGTCCTTCTGTTGTGTCACCTGCACCACTCAGCTTTGTGCCATCTGCAGACTTGCTGCAGGTGCACTCGATTCCACTGAGTGTCTTTGATGAAGACACTGAAGAGCACCAGTCCCAAGGCAGTGCCCTGGAAGACACCACTCATCACCCACCTGCCCCTGGACATAGAGACATGCACCACAACTCTCTGTCTGCATCCATCCAGCCAGTTCCTTATCCACTGAACAGTCCATCCGTCAAGTTCATGTCTATTCAATATGAAGATAAGGATGTTATATGGGACCATATCAAAGATTTTACAGAAGTCTAGATAGATGAAATCTGTGATCTTCCCATGTCAACCATGGCCATAACTCCCTCACAGAAGGCCTTCAGACTGGACAGGCATGATTTGCCCTTAGTAAGTAGGAGCAACTAGGTTTTTTACATTAGCAAGGTAAGAAAAGGTAGCCCCATGCAACATATTTATTGAAAATGCTTCCTTACCACTTGTTTATTGGAAACCCCAAGTGTGTACACTAGGGTTTGATTTTATTTTGGTCTGAGTGGTAGAGTTAACGAGCCGCATTGAGAAATGGCAGCAGAGAATCGTAACAGTGACCAGGCTGGTACTTCCTTCGTCCCACTTCTGCATTCATTTGGGAAATGAGGGAAAGGACCTCAGTGCTATGAGAGTAGGTGGCTGATTTTGTAAAAATAAAAGTATCTTCTTTATGTTCTCTAGTAAATGAGCCTTCTTTACCATCGTGATATGGACTGCATAGAAATGAAGCATGGGACTTTACTGGACTGTGTGTCACTGCACTTTTGTTTAAATAAGGAGTATATTTAGGGCAAAGATGCTAATTTGATTTCAATAAAATAGAAAACATATAAAATACTACTAGATCCTATTGAGTTACAGTATTGCGTTCTCCTTCTGACTTTCTCGTGGTGGTTTTCTGTGCCAATTTTGGACACTGCCTTTAAGTTAATTAGAAATTCTAAGCAAAGTTGGGGGAAATTTGTGTTTTTCTCCATTGGGTGACATGCTTATCAAGTCAGCTACCCCCAGTCTGATACAGCAGACTGCCAACAGACTTGTCACAGCTTATGAAGAGGGTTTGTGGTGGAGAGAGAAAGTATAATGAAAGCCACATCCGCCAATTAAACACCTACATTTCCTTTTAGACTCCAAACAATGGACGTCTTTCCATTTGCAAAAGATTTCTCAAATCAAAGCAATTCATAGAAGAAATATAAATTAGGAAGGAAGCTCTGAGTAGATCTTTAATGAGTCTCTGGCACAATGACACAGTGGGGTGTGACACATTCATGAATATGATGTAATTGAAAAGGTTTAGGTTTGCAAAGGTTTGCTCAGCAATCAGGCAAAAATAATGCAGCCAAATATGGGACATGTTCAGGTCACGTTTTTGGTACCTGTAATACCAATACATTTGATGTTTTTCTTAGTCTGTGATACATAGTTTTAAAACCAGAAAAATAGCATCTGTTATATTTTTACTCAAGTGAACAGAAACTGACCTTTTAATAATGACAAGACATAGAAGAGGATCTTTGAAAGTAACTGTGGACTAGTTAGGCAGAGGATGAGGTAGAGCCTGGATATGACACATTCAGCAATACTGTAGATAGAGAGGTAGGAGCAGGAGCTTGGGGAGCTATTTTCTCTGAAGAAAATCTCTGGTATAAAAAAAATTCATTGCAAGGACACAGAAGAGCAGAACAGATACATCAGGGAAAGGGTGTAAAAAATTAACACTCAGTTATCATACAGCTGATATGGACCAGATGAATTGAAAGATACTGCAAAAGTATACTGGGTGATGATAAAAACAAATTACACTATTATTAACAATGGGCTTGTATTTACCTGAGGTAACGCTGTGTGATGCTTGGCACCAGTGCATTGAACATCACATCTGTAGATCTGTAAACAGCTCCACTGCGTTCATAGAGAAAAACATCTGAGTTGATCAGCTTTGTCCATGGTTGTTTTTCTTCAGGAGAAAAAGTAACTCTGCTGGGCTCAGGATCATGTGAGTACACCTGTGCTGCCTCTAGAACAAAGCTATAGGGCTGCATGGTGCTATATGAGCAAGCCCTCCTCTGGTCTCTGTTAGCTTGAGGATCTCTGCCCTGCTCTGCTGTGTATGCGTGCCCAAAGTTTTCCCAGAGGATATGAGCCAAATGAACTCTATCTTTGTGGGCACAGGCACCTTACAGGCTGAAAAAAAGAGAGGTGAGCCGGGCTTATTTGTGAGACCGTGTCTTCTAAGCATGATAGAATGTCAGCAGATTGTTCATTGTACAGTATTTTGTACAGTGATGCATCTAAACCTGCAGTCTGTAATCTAAGGTATGTGATTACTGAGAAGTTCAATCAGTTCAGGCAGGAGACATTGCTGTGGGGAGTACAGGCTAAGGGAGCACAGAAGAACCTTAGGTCTTCAGTAGAAATCAAGACTAGGCAATTCTGGAAGGTCAAAGTACAGGAGTAATCCACAAGGGGTGTGCTTGTTAGCAGGCTGGAGACGTATCTAGGTTGGAAGCTGAACGCAGGACTAACATACTAGTGGCCTATGTATCCAAACTGCTGAAAATCACTTTGATTTTATATGTCATTTAATGTACCTAGGAATCACAGCATCAGCCAGAAATTCCTCTGGTTTATTTGGAGGCTGGATTTTGATTTTGTTCACAGAACCAGGCAGTGCAAATTTATGCCAGGAGATTGATTTAGCTGATGATGTGCCACCAAAGCAGATCCCTACTTGAGTTTTAACACTTTTAGGGAAGGTGCCACAATAGTGGTTTATGTGCACAGTTTTGGCAGAATTAACATAGCAAACCTCATGACCCAGAAACCCCACACAACCCAGCTGGGCACCCAAGATGATGTTTTCTAGCAGAAGCACATTTAGACTTAGCTGCAGCTTTGCTACTACACCTATCTAGAGGCAAATTGGGGATTAGCAGACACATTAGCCCAGTATGTAAGGGCCTGGAGAAGTCCAAGATACGCTATGGCCACACACAGTCTGTGCTTGCATGTCACGTCGTGCATCTTTGGATGGCACCACCCAGGGAATTCAGAACTCCCCTTTTCCAGTCAAATGTTTCATCCACTTCAGTCCTGGCCCCATGATCTCTCCATTCCCAGATCAGGCTTCAGGGAGTGTGGTGAAGGGCTTTGAAGGTCATCCAGAAGTAGCCTTTGACCTAGTAAGTAGCACATGTTCCTTGAGCCTGAATCTCTTGGTGTGGAACTCATGCTAGAGAGATGCTTGGATCTGGGCTTCCCATTTTCTTATGCTGCTGCTTTAACCGCTGGAATGTTAGCAAAACAGTGTGCTCTGCTGTGACCTTTGGTTTTCTTTTCAAAGAGAGGTATGCCTCCCTTGTCTGACCTAAATACCCAAGAGGGCACGTAGGTGACACTCAAGCTGTGAGTTCTGCTTCCACTGGGAAGTCTAATCATAGCAAAACCTGAAAGTTCTCTTTGACATTTTACTTTGGCCAGCATGAGCTTTGGTTCCCAATGTAGCTTCTGGGTGTTAAGAAAGGGCTCTTTGATGCTGGCTTCTCCCCATTTTCCCTATGGGGAGCTTTGGCACCCAGTGCAGCACACTGAGATCCATTTTGAGAGTTGGGTGCAAAACTCTGCACACAGCTGTGCAGCTCATCCCTGTACCCAAGTAATTTGGAAGAAGGTTTAGATTTTAATGTCATTACATTTATTAAGTTTATTGTTATCCTACCAGATTAACTGAAGCCAGCTGCTTCTCTCTAGCAAGAGGTGGTAAATGTTATTTCAGAGGAGACAGGAACATTTGTCCCATCTTTCAGTTTTTCAGAGAAAGCATGTTTGCCTGGAAAATATATCCATTTTTTTTGTTAATGCCAAGATGGTCTAAAAAGACAGAAGATAATTCTAATCTAATCTAATCTAATCTATTTAGAGTATTTCTGGGGAGCCCATTACTGGTGTCTGAGTGCCAAATGAAGGTCTGGATTGCACCTGCCAGGTATGTGCCTGGGGAAAAGGCATGTGCAGTACAAAGGGTAAAGGCATGTGTATCTTCATGCTCTTATGCAGGATTTACCCTCTATCCAGCATTTTCTGGTGAGGCGTATAATAATTCCCAGTAGACAGCAGGTCAGATTTCTAAAAGAATATCAGTAACTATGGTCTTACCTATATCTGAGCAAGCAAAATACATGAGGATTTAAACTGAGTAGCCTGCACTACAGTCTACTGGATGCTGGCATTGATATGCAGAAAATTGCACACATATAAGCAGTTATTTAACTGAATTTACTTGTATAGATTTAAAATAGAGCTAATGTAATGCCTCTACCAAATTCTAGGAGTTTCTTATAAGAGTGAGAGTAAGATAGAACAGTCAAAATCACCAGCCTCTGTCCAAATTTTGAAGATAGCCTCTAACTGTAATTGGCAACTTCTCTCATGCTCTGGTGCAGACACAAACACATTGCACAGATTTCAGCATTAGCAGTAGCAGATAATTTCCTTCCAGAAAGAAAATGGAACAAATAAGCGTCCTGTTCCGTTCCTGTCAGCAGGAACATTTCTATCTGTTCCTGCTGCAGTTGCTCACTCCTTAGGGCCACTGACACCAAACAACACCAAGCAAACAGTACGAGATTTCACACCTAAGTCTTCAGCCTTTGCAACACTTCTGGTCTGTTTTAGAGAAGTCACTGGCTGGTCAAGCGTTCTGGTTCCTGTCTCTATCTTTTACACGAGCTGCATTGACCACAAAGGACTAGGACCAAGTCTAGGACTGGGTTGTGCTGGTCAGGTATGGCCATAGGAGAAAGGATGATGTGGTGTACAGGAATGTGACAGTGGGAAATGAGGGTTGCTTGAGGCCAGGCCACTACATAACTGACTCTGAGAGGCTGACAGCCTGCCCTCCTTAAGGGAGATGCTGACAGCTTCTCACAGCAAATGAACTCAGCTCCTCTCCTGCTGTCCCTGACCACGCAAGAATGTCATGGTAGCAGGAAGGGGTTTATTCAGGGGAATGAGAAAGAGAAAAGGCTCCCCACACCCTTCAGGCTGCTGGCAAGCATCACTCGTCTGACAACCAGAGAAAACGGGGGAGTTAAGGGGACTTCAGATTTCACACCTCACTCCTATTCCCTTCAGGCTTGAGAGGGGGAAGAGAGGATGGCTGCCTGCAGAAGGTTGGTTGCTTGTAGTGTCCTTCAGCTATATGGCTCCAGCAAAAATGAGTTTCATGAGATGTTGGGAGTGCAGTGGAGGACCTTGCCCATTGCTGCTGTGCTGCAGTGGGGCCTTGCCTCTCACCCCCAGTATTTGGTATTTTCTCATCAGTGAGAAGCAGGTAGAGAGCTGGGCAGCAGCAGAGCTTTGTGTCAGAGGGCTTCTTAGTTGCAGCAGTCTTTTTTTTGCTGGTTGTGTCTGGCCTCTCCGAGTGCAAAGAAAAATAGGGAATCTGGCTGTTAGCATATATCCTGCCTAGACCCCAGCCTGCATTCAGGGATGTGGGTTATTTCTGGAACTGGGTACAGTGCAACATGTATACATTAGCAAAATCAAGTCCTTATGCTGTTCAGGAAAATTTGGCTCTGAACTGAATGGCTAAAAAAGCTATCTGTCTGAGCTGCTTAGAATACTGCACAGTTTCTGCCAGCTGAATAAAACCAATAGCATTTCTATGAACAGGAAGCTTTTGACAACAACCTTTGAATTATGAGTGGCAAGAACCATTCTCTTAATTTTTAACTTCTAACCCATGATGTATAGCCTAGCCCTCATTTGAGGATAAGAGGTTACTATCTTATTGACTTGCCTTTAAATTGCATTTCATTGTATTAAAGAGCATCTGTCCTTTTTTTTTTTTTCTTTGTATGGAGCTAGATATGCTATAATGTATGAAATATCTGACTTTCATGTAGCTGTAAGACTGAACTCCTGAAAACATTCTGCCTCCAAGCTAAGATGGTATTTAATGGAAAACATCCCAGAAAATTATGATTTTACAATTACCTTATTGGTAGTTTGATTTTAATATAGTTTTGCTGATAGCTACCTTTGTACTTAAGGATTGTAAATTAATTAGACATACTGCTTCATCTACTCAGGAGGCAGGAGAAGAGCTGAGCTAATAGCTATGGGAGTGCTGTACCAATTTGAGACTGAAGCTAAAATGACATGATAGAGGGAGAGGTTAGTCCTCTCCCAAGGTTGTCACTCCTGGTCACATTTTAATGTAAATTTATTGGACTGAAAGAGGTTAAAGAGGTAATTCTGGAAAGAAGAGAGAAATTTCTAACATAAAATGGAACTCATCAATAGTCCCAGTGTCTGTGGGGAGTTGTCAGATTCCATAATATTAACCATGTAATTAACAGGATATATAAAGTGATGTGCTTTCAAATAATTTATATTTCAGATGCCTTTCAATGTGCTAATAATACCTCTCTCTTTTTCCTTCAGTCTCTTGAAATCACTGCATTCCTTTTTTTTTCCCCCTCTTATCTGTATAAAACCCTTTGCATCTATCAGAGAGTTCTAACTAGTGCTTGTTCCCAAGGGTGACTTAATGGACAAAGTATAGATAAATCCACATGACAAATCCACTTTACAGTATGGCACAGCTGGCATTCCCTGTTGAAGTTCAGCTCACAAATAAACTTGTAAGGGAACTGCATTGATGCAGAGTGCAGGGCAGTGCCTGTTGCCTCACTCTGTCCTGGAAATGACCTCTCATAGGCGTGGTGGTGATGCACAGGGTTTTGCATCTCTCTTTCAGACAAACTGGGGTGCAAGAGGTCATTTGCAATGTACTTTGCAAGAGCTTGTGTGTTTTTGTTGCTCTTCAAAACCTCATTTTTGTTTTTAGTGATTGGGCTTTGAATACCAAAAGGGTATTGACTGACAATTGCTAGAAGTCAGTAGTTATTGTTGTTGTTATTATTATTATTAATCTAGATAGGAAAAGAAAAAGCTTCCCTGAGTAGTAGAATTACCAAAACTACACCATAATTTTGTGTAGTGTAATGCAGGAACCCCACTGCATAAACTCTGCCAGTGATGGCATCTTCCCTCGTGCTCCTCTCTGGTGATGTGGGGAGGAAACAGGTCTGGGGCAGTTTCAGAGCTGTGCTTGGACTCACCAAGGCTCGTGGGCTGATGGACAACTGGCTGCCATCAGCTGGCACAGATAAGGACCAAGTTATTACCACTGCACAAACTGCTACTGATTTCAGGACTTTTTGGAAACTTCTGTCAGATTTGGCTGAAATCAATTAGCAGGTTCAAAATAACAGCTGTGGAAGAGGGAGGAGATGGCAGGGAGACACCACAGTTCAGATGCTTTGCTTTCCAAGGAAACCTTGTTGACCATGCAGTACATGTCAATTTGTGAAACAAATGTGGGTTTGGAAAAAAAAATAATCTTGTTTCAAAACCATATTTATTGTTAGATGGAGGAAAAAAATGCAGGTTGAATATCTGTCACAGAGCCCAAAAGACGTACTTGCAGGAAATTTCCTTATGGAGTAATTTAGGTCTTTCAGGAAAGACAGTGTGGGAGGCAGCTGGAGTCTGTGAAGGGCAGTCACTGACCCTGTGCTGGACCTAGTGCAGCATCTTGAACCAGAAGAATACTGATCTCTGGTATTTACAGCTAAAATTATAAGAAACTACAGAAAGTGAGAGCCGAACTAAAGTCTATACCTTGCATGTCTGAGTGTCACATCCTGGGCTTGTAAGATGACTGGGTTGCTGGGCAGTCTAATGATTACCTTTTGCTCTGACTGAAAATGAAAGTGCCTGGTCTAGTTACAGGACATGAGCCTGAACATAGACCCATGTAAGTCTGTACAGAGCAGCTGAAGGGTGTCAAGCTAGTTTTCTCTGCTATATATAAGCAACATATGGGAAACATTCTATTTCCATGCTCACTTATACTAGAAACATTTTTCTCATCTATCCATAACACTTATAACTGATCAACATAATGTAATGGCATTTTAGACATATTCTAGTGACTGTGTGTGTTTCTATCAAGTGTTGTCAAAGAGCAATATTGTATACTAACATTTGAGGCATATCAGAAATTGAAGCATTTTCTTCTCCTATGCCCTAGCCATACTATTGTGAAAGTTCACTCATACAACCGCTTCCAGTAAATGAACAATAAAATATTTTCAGTCTCTCTGTGAGTTCATTTTATAGTAATTTAAAACTGCCCGTTACAACCAATAATTGTGGTGCTGGAAACCAGTCCAGCAGTTATAAAGTCCTGGCATATAACTTCTTATGGAAAGCAGTGGTTTTATCACAGCTGTGAACATGCAAGTGACCCAAGGCATAAAATTACTGCTCAAAAAAAGAGATCTTATCTCCAGAAAATGCTCATATATCTACTTTTGACAACTACAACAATGATGATTTCACATCTGTTAGGCAGACAGTTTTAATCTGTAAAAGGTTAAGTATTTGACAGTTACTTGTTCGTACATACAGATTAGCTGCTTGAAGGTTTAACCTTTAGATGTACTTAAGCAACTACTCTTTAAAATTTACTGTGTAAAACCACCCAAATAAAAACTATCTCATCACTTGTAATTCAGAAATACAGATTGTTCCTTAGGTTCAAGATATTTTCACCTTCCTTCTTACCAAATTGATCAGCTGGCTTTTCTTCTTCCTTTGTGCCTGAAAATATTTACAAGCAATGCTGCTTTAATTTAAACAGGCACCGCTTCATAATTAAAGGATGAAAGAAAGATTATCTGATTAAATGTATAGAATCAGTTATTTTGACTCAGTAAAGAAGGCTGCTGAAGAACATGATTATTCCTTCATGTTGAATTGTCCTGAAAAGCTGGGTAGGGGGAGAAGGAAAGAGGGAATGAATCTTCATGTGGCCTTTGCACTTGCCTAGGAGTGGAGGCAAAGGAATTATTTATGTGGTAGCAGACAGATTTCCAGATTTCTGTAGGTTTTTATTGATATTTCCTAAGCATCATAAAACATGAGGTGTTTTAAACCTCTTGCATGGAGATGAATTAAGTTTAAAATTATCATATAGAACTCAGATTTTCTTTTTCTTTTCATTTACACAGCTACAGTGAGTCAATGGGAAGGGCATTCTCATTCACAGTAACAAAGCTGCTCAGTACTCATTTTTACTTGAATAAGTGTATCAGACTATCAGTGCCCATGTGTGTTGGGTGAGTGTTCCATGTGGGCAGCAGCTGTAGTGGGCATGACACTCATAGAGTGGAAGGAAGCTCCAGCACACACACTGGGCAGCAGACATGTTCATCTCCTCTCCTCTCCTCTCCTCTCCTCTCCTCTCCTCTCCTCTCCTCTCCTCTCCTCTCCTCTCCTCCTTTCCTGTGCAAAATCATCATAAGGGTACACACTGGAGGAAGTGGAGTAAGTGGGGGTTTTTAATGCTTGCAGTGGCATTGACCATTGTGTTTTTATGCCCCACTTACCCTGCATCATTGTAAATGGGACTGCAGTAGCTCTGCCAGTCCCATAATACTGTACACCATTTCAAACCCATTAAAGACTAATGGATATCTAGTGACATAAAGTGTGCTGTGTGCCAATTAGAATATTTAAACTGTGTAATAAAAAGGGGTTAATAAAATCACCTTAGAAGTTGAAAGTATGTTTGAAGGTAATGTGCTGTTTTTTCTTCAGGTATTTGAACAATAAGATTGTTTTCAAAAGGAAAACGATCTGTCATTTTTTAAAGACCAAGGAACATGCAGAAATATGTCTTCTTTCCCTATTTTCTCCATATATTTTAATGTATATTTAGTAACCTGGAGTTTTTTCCCCTCCACATCGTAATGAACTCTTTCAAAACTGATAGCTGGTAGATTCATGTGCTTAGCCATAGGTTTCATTCCATATATAGAGCAAGAACTTCACTGAAGATACAGAATGCCAGTGGCATGAATATTTCATAATTGCACTTTTAAAGTTTTTTTCATCTTTTCTCTCTCTGGGATTGCCAGACCCATCTGTCTGGCCTCTAAACCTGTTTACAGGTATCCAAAAGTAAAAATAAAAAACCCATTTAGTTGCAATTTCAGAATTTTGTGATGAAAGTGGGGAACGCTCACCTTATTTGTGAACTGCAAAATAAATAGAACAGTTGGGTTTGTTTTTTTTTTTTTTCCCTCCTTTTGTGTTTCTGGTGATGTGCAGTATATTATATTTCAGTTCACTTAGTGGGGAGTTAGTTCAATTCACTTAGTGGGGAGGCCAGACACACAGTGGTATAAATTGGTAGAGCTACATTGACTTCCATGGAATTAGACCAGTTGGCTGATGGTATTTATGGCCGTGGCCTTCAGAAATCATGAAATTCATATATTAGCTATAGCTGTCATGTGTGGAAGCTATTATTTAGGTTAATTGGATTAATTAAAATAAATATTTATGTTTAAAGCAAAACAGTTTATGTTCTAATAAGATAACAGACACATTCTATGCATCCTTTTCTTTGCTGGATTTTCTTCCCTACAGATAATGATCTTTCAATCTCTGTTCCATAAATATGCATGTCATGTTCAGGTTTCTATTCAATGCATGCATGAGTAAGTACCACTGAATTTGATTAACTTCATTAATGATAAATAATGAAGAACGCTGTTTTAACTATTTTAGGACAAACAGTCACCTGGATAATGTTACTTGCTTGAGTAACCTTCTTTATCCTAATGGGATTGCCCACAAGGGTAAAGTTACTCAGATATGTATGTGTAGGTTCAGTCTTTTATTATGTAGCAACCTTTAGAGCTTTTACTATCTGGCAAGCAATCATTTATATCCTTTTTAAAAAATATTTATGGCTTCCTTGACTAATTGCTTCTTACATGACTTAGAGCCTTTCGCATTGGTATCATTTGTTAAAACACATCCAGGAGCAAGCAGAGCAGAATCATTTTTCAACTTTTTAGTGTCATTTTTATAGACAAATAACACTTGTAAATGATGGACAATAGCCAGCAGAATGCTGTGTTGTATAAAATGAGCATGAGTTATATTTGCTGGGAGATAGAAGGTTAACTTGGCTATGAACTAATTGAGGAGCCTCATGGTAAATGCAAAAAGGTGCATGCACACTATAAACAAGACTTGAACTAGCTAAAAGGAGGATTTAGGTTAATTCAGTATTTAATTTACTTTTTTGCACACTACCTGGTGTTTTCTTTAAAAAAATAAATCTCAAAAGCCATATTGAGTCCTAATGAGCTTGTAAAAAGTCCAGAAGGAGAGACACAGACAGCATGTTTAGAAAGATGAGGCCTGTCAGAGTATTGGGGGTGGATCTTGTGCTTCTTCAAGTCCGGTGCAGGCATGGCCACTTCCATTTGCAGTTTTGACTTGAGCATTTGTTTCTTGTCTCATAAAATACTGCTTACTTGGCCAGTATTTGAGAAAGTCATTACTTTTTTTTTGTGTGTGTTCTGCAGTTCGTAGTTTACACTTATGCTGTATTTTATGGCAGAATTCAAAATAACTGCCTTTTCTTTACTTGAGAAATACGTGCAGTTGTATATTACAAATGTGTGCAACTGAATAACTTTTTTATAAGAGAACACTTGACAGATGCCAGTTAGCATCAAGGGATACAAATGCTCAGTGCCAAGCAATGGCAGGATATACAAATCAACTTGGTACCAATTTTTTTTTCTGCATAAACAGCACAAGTCTGTGACCTGAATGGACCCTGTGCAAATGTTTAACCTGCTGCACAGGAGGAGTTGCAGTGATTTAAATGGAATTATTCAAGTATTTTAAATGTATGTGCTTATGTGCTCACAAAATGGGGGCTACAGGGAGTAAGATCAGAGTTTGAGCTTTCAAGTTCTGTAGAGCCCTGTGTAAATGTTCTTTCACTCACCCTAAAATTCGAAACACTTTATTTCTTACTAGAGGGGCTGGATCCAATTTGTCAGAGCTACCTGCCACTTTTGGGGACATTGCTGCAGAGCAAATGTGGTCAACCTTTTGTCTGGTCACTGAGTGATACTCTTCAGTTGCTTTTGGGTTGTTTTTTTTTTTTTTTTTTTTTTTGCACCTCATTACTGGCAGGCTGCTTGCCTGCCTCATTGCGTTGGCTTCTTTGCCTGTGAGAACTGAGAAAGCTGTAGACCATCTAAACTGTTCTGGTGGTCTGTCTCAGGGGTGGTCAGCGTCTCCTCCCTGATGTGATCAGATCAAACTCGCCTCCAGCATGGCCAAAACAAAGGCATTGTCCTTGGTGAGCACCCCGTGCCAGCTCCTGTGTGGCTCAGCTTTCTTGCTTCAGGGCAGTGATAGGTGCAAATCCTTGTGTGATGGGCGTCAGCCCTGTGCCCACTCTTCCTGGTGGGAGAGAAGCCAGGTAGAGGCCTTCTGTTCCCACCCTGGCTGCAGGGCAGGCACCACTGCTATAAACTCAGTCATCACAAGCCTTTCCTCAGGGGCTCCAAGTGCTCTCTGAAGCCCAGCTCAAACAGGGAGTTTGGGATGACCTTTTTAATTTGTGTTCCCAGAGGTTTTTCCAGTACTTTAGTAGGGCTAGTTTGCCCTTGTGGGTCATTGTAAATACTTAACATTGTATTTACTCATCCTGTCTTTAATTTTTGCAATGGTTTCAATTTGACTTTTAAATAAATATTTAGGGTGGGGATAGAAATTAAACAGTTGAACTCTTGCCAGCATCCCTTTTTTGTCCTTTTTCAAAGGCACTCATGAGACTCAGATGTAAAACTCTGGATAATATCCTTCCAGTTATGGCATCTGGCTTCTTGGCAGTCTCTTTGAGAAGTTGGCAGGCTTGGTGTTGCCTTTAAATCCAAAACTGGCTCTCTTGTAATTTTTTAAAGATGCTTTCTCCTCCTGCTTGTCATTTTTGCTTGCTTTACCTTTGATTCGGAGGAATTCTTGCTTTATTAATAATTTGATTCTACCACACTTGTCCAGTTTTCCATCTAGCCAGAATCTCATGGAAAAAATAGATTTTTTAAAGTTGGGTAAAATGGTTTTAAGATGGGTACATATATCTGTTTTAAAGTGACCTCCAGCTGTGTACAAGAATCTGGCTTTGGTTTTCAGGTGGGCCAGCGGGTTGAGTGAATCCAGAATAAAGGTAATCTTTACTGGGCTGGGTAGGCCGAATGCTGTCTTTCAGCAGCTTCTTTATTGCTACAGTAGTACTCAGGTCTGTGTTTCTGAAGTGTTAGCTCTTTAGAAGGTAATTTAACAGTTTTAGTAATAAAAGAGTTTGTGTAGGGAATATTCGAATACAGCCGCTTTTCAGATATTCTCCCTCCCATCCCCTTCTTTTTTTTTAATCCTTGCAATTTCCTTTGGTTTTCAGGATCCACGGGAAACCTGAGTTTATCTTTCAGTCTCTTGTAACTTACAGTTTGCTGTATTTTTTTCGCATGTTATAGGTAATGTGCAACTGCCTATGTGTGAGTAGGTGTTTGTGTGTGAGCATGAGTAGGAAGCAGCATTGCCTCAAGGTAGCTGGCAAGCCTGTAGAGGGGAGCATGCCTGGGCACACACACTGCCGTGCAGTTCCCTGCATTGCAAATAGTCAAGAAATTGGTTTCTTTGTTTTAGTCGCTATTACAGTGCTGCTCTGTGATGCTCCAAGTGGGTCTGGGGGAGGTGAATTCTCCATGGCACAGTTTCACCCCAGTCTCAGAGAGAAGGGCACTGAGTCTGTGATACTTCTTTGTCACCCAGGGAGAAATATTCCATGCTGAGGTCAGTATTAACTGAAGCCTTTTGCACAACAGCCGCAGGAGCGGGCACCAGACAGGCTCCCCGGGAAGCAGTCTTGCCTTTTAGATAGTGTCAGATCACAGGCATGGCTTAATGCAGTTGTGGCTTATCCATCAGCCCTGAATTGAGGATGGATGCATTTCCCAGTGGTCTCTGTGTCTGGGACATTGGGTAAAAAGAGTGTTGCTTTCTACTAGGAGTAATAAAAAACATATGACTTGTGTCGTGTGTTAACTATCTGTTTTCACTGGTAGGTTTCCACTAGATGTAGTATCTTTGGATCATCCCCTTATTCTTTTGGAAAAGGCTGTCATGCCTCAATTTTTGTTTGATGGGCAAGAGGAGTGTAAGTGCCATGTCCTGTACCCAGCTGGTTCCCAGCTGCACCAGCAAGGCAGAGTGCCCCCCTGGCTGGCCAGGCAGAGCTAAGGCTGATGTGCTCCTTCACTTGCCTAATGTGCTTATTACCTGGTGAATGTGGGCCAAAAGTAATCAAAGGCTCTGAGGTGGGTCAGCACTGCAAGCATTGAAGAAAATACCAGGCTTCTCTATGGGATTTTTTTTTTTTGTCAAGATAGCTTGTGGTGCAGTGAAAAGTATTAGATGGAGGTGAATAGTTGGTCAGAAAAGCATATGTCGTTGCTTTTAGTCAGTTGTTGCAGATAAGAAAACCCCTTTTGGGGGCTGGAGGATGCATATTGAACAAGCCTAAAAAGAGCCAGCCCATGGTTACAAGAAGGTAAATCAATATATTTCTCTTAGAAACTCATATTCATCTGAAGTCTCCTTAATATAACAACTACAGGTCTCTTTTTAAAAGGCACGTACCTGCTTTGCATGTATACATCCTAAACCTTTAACACTCAAATTCATTACAACTGTTTGTACCATGCAGGTACATGTATTTCTGACTTCAATGAAATAGCACTACCAGCTTCATTTCAGTTTTAATTGCTCGTGCCAGAAGATGCTTATGTCCTGGCTTGATTTTGTTACAAAGCATGGATTTTTTTTTCCATTTTAATTACAAAAGTTGAAATAAAAACACTGTTCAGAAATTTTTACTAATTACATTCATTTTAAATTCCCATTTGTTTTAATTAGTTGTCATTCAGACTAGATTTGTTATCCTAAACTTCATTATTAAAGATACTTAGCTATTAGAAATTTCCAGTGCACTTGGTATAACCTCCTGTCCCTGTGCTCCCTATGTAAATAAAAGAGAAGATGCTATTAGTGTAAGGTCAGAGATGGGGTCCATTAAGTCAGCCTTTGCTACCAGTGACCACACAGGGTGGATAAAGGTGACACTAGAGCAGAGAAGGCACTAGATATGTGAAGTAAGCTTGTGTACATTAAAGTGTGTTAAACCCCTGCATGAACATGCTTGGTCTATCCTCAAAGGGATCTTACATCAGTGCAGTTGATCCCTTTTCCTCTTGGTGGAAGGATAAGCTGCCGTAATATATGTTCATCTGACTGGGAACTGACTTCATTCCCTCAGTTGATTTGCGTTGACTTTCCTGAGAACCCCTGTGAAGATGAATCTTCAATTGCAGCAGTATCTCTCTCCTCTTAACCTACAAAATAATTGCCTCAGCTGAGATATGTCTCTCTTAGCTTTTTTAAAATGCTGACTTTTTAATAGCAGCTTTTTCTGAATTACATCAGGCTTTCTATTTATACACTGTTTTCTTTTCTGTGTTGCAGTGGGTTAGGAGAAGGGAGGTCTGTGATCTTTGGCCACATAAGATAATGGCTTAATTCTTATAAGAAATTTAGATTTTCATTATTTTTTAATGCACTGTGTGTTAAAGAGAATTTTAACTAGGAACAAATTCCTTTTCTGAGGGTGGTATCAAATGAAGCCCAACAGTCCGAAGTGTGATGATCTAGATTCATGTATTTGATCATTGTAGGTAGGACTGCTGATAGGCACAGTTGTTACACATTGTTCCACGGGCAGCCATTGCCCCTGTTTGGGGAGCTGTAGCCATATTGAAGCCACCTTGACAGCATCAGCTGATCGACTGCACCCTTTTAGTGCAGCTGCTGTGCCCATGGAGTGACAGTGGCACAGTAAAAATGTTAACCTTGATGTCTGGATGAAACAGAGCACCTTGTGACACAGAACTCGGTGAGGCTTCTCCCCCAGCTTGTACAGTTTTATCTGCAATTTTATTTTTCAGAGTGCTGAATTTTGTTGTAAGTACTGAAATAATGTTACTTGAAAACAACAGTATGTTGTACTACCTGCCAATATAATTTGTATAGAATAGGAGCAGCATCTATCAATTAGAAAAATAACTCTTTTTTTAATCCTCACTTCAGGTTTAATGCTAGGAATGAGCTTCAGGGAAGAAATTTGTAAAGAATTTTTATGACACTCTTCCTTTTTAATCTGTGTGAGTGGATAGATAATACAACTTTCACTGGAAAAGCTCAAAGAGTCATATTTGTAAGGGATAAAGACATTAACTTTTTGTTCCCGAGAAGTTTAAATTGCACTTCATTTGCAAATTTATAAAGCACTTTGTAATACATAAGACTAACTCTAGATATCAGTGGATGAGTATCAGTAGTAGTTTCACAGCATGCAGATATCTGAATGAGCTGAGGGCTTATCTTCTATTGATCCTGAGTTTATGAATGCTAAAGATAGTTCACCATGTCAGTGGTTTAAGATCTTTGATTAAAACAGTTGTGCTTGTTGTTTAAACAGAATGTCATTCTGGTAATCTACGATTACTGAATACACATTAGCAAAAATTGGAGAAAGCAGTGAGGTCACATAGAAAGTGATACCCAGTCACCATATGTATTTATTAGTGTCACATATGAAATTTATGAGGCAAAGTAGTGCTGAAAGAATTTTCTGTCTTTCTAAGCAATACTCATTTGAGAAATTGCCTAAGATAAATGGGTTTGGCTAATTGAATCATACACTTTCATAGTGTGCTACATATAAAAGTAGACTGGGAAATAAATATAATTAAAGTAAACATGCCCTTCTAATTAGTAATTGTTTCTGCTGTTTTAAGCAAATTTCAGTGGCACAAAGTAGCTGTTCCAGTGCAAACCTAATAATGAAGGCTGTAATAACAGGTGTAAATTAACACAATGGAAAACATTTACAGTGTAACATTCTAAATTAAAAATGACATTAACAAGCCTGATTTTCAAAAAGCTGTATAATTAACATTTATTCAACCCCTGACAAATTAGTGAAATACAAATACTAGATGATTTTATTTATAGCTTATAACATTTTTTCATTTTATTTTTGTTAAGCAATAAATGTAGCAAATGTGGTTCATTTTTTTCTGAGAACATGTCATATAAGGGCACTGTCAAAGGAAAAGCAAAGAAAAAGAGAAAGCAAAGATATTTACCCAAAGGCAATTTTTTGGTAAGTGATGTACAGGAATTGTTTGAATACTTAAAAATATCACCCAGTCAGTGTTCTTGGTTATGTATGCTCTGAAATAAAATGTTGCAAATGGTTTAAGTTGGAAAAATGCAAGTACAAACAGAATAATATCTATTGTGCAATAAAATACTTTGATTCCCCCAAGTGCATCTTCAAAAAAACATACTGCTAAGTGCTTAGCATTGATGTCTGTCTCTGCAAGAAAATGTCACCAACAGTATTTTCTTTTTATGATGGACGTAATAGAATGCCATGAATAAGTAAGCAAAAATATCCAAACTAGTTAAAAAAGAATGCTTTACATTAATTTGTGACACAATATGCCATATTTTCACATTATAGAAAATGTCTTATCAGATCCCAAAATAGAGTATAATATATCTGCATCATACAGACAACTTCTTTTCTTCTTGCTTGATTTTTTTGCTAAAATTCTAAGAGTAGAGAAATAGTTTTCTGGTGGGATTAGGGGTAGTATTTTTTTTCAGCTTGCCTATCAATAGAAAACCATCATTGTTTAATTTACTTCTTTTTATACAATGTCTTCTTGGTATGTCATAAATTGCAACACATGATATGCAAATTCAAATATCATGACTTCTTATTCCCAAAGTGAATTTGTTAGACTGTATTTACCTCACAGCTGCAAATCCTGAGAGAAAGTGAAAAAGTAGTCCTTGTAGTGTACATTCTACGGTGAACTTAAGCTCTGGGTTTCAGCTTTTGAGGCAGATAGCTACTTACTAGTCATGTTTCTCTACCACATTTCATGGATGTTCCCAATGCCCACACTGATGAGAATTTTCCTGAGCTAGTTCTGAATGACTGGTGCTTAGTGTTTGGCTGTACATGTGTGCTGTTGGGAATATTTAAGATGCTAGGGTTTTGGGTTTGGTCACAAAATCATCTTGATTGTCCCTTGCCTTTCCTGTTGTTGAAGAATGAGATTCAGATCTTTTGTGCACCACAGAGTTTTAGGAATGAAAAGTAAATTCCTAATAGCAAATATAAGCTGCCCTGAGTAGAACCTCTTCTGGAATTTTTAGTGTCAGAGATAATTTTAAGTTCTTTGTAACAAAGATATTTTAGAAAACCTCTTACTTTTTTTTTTTTGCATGTCACCTCTTGCATGCCTTGCATGTCTCTGTAGAAGCTAAGCATGGTTGATTTGGAGGTAGTGGAAAAGATGTTTCTACTCTCACATCTTATAGATCAGCTTCTGAATTCAATTACTGAAAAAGGAAAATGTTTCTGTCCTTTAATCCATATATTAAAAAAAACACCAACAAACCCAACCCCAACAAATTATTCCAAATAAAAGTTATTGCAAATGCTGGGCTGCATAGAAACTTTATTCCACCCCCCGGCTCTAAGTTAGGAGAAGTGCACTTAGGCCAGCCTGACAATTGAGAATTTACCTTTATAGTGCCTATGAGTCCCTCAGGATTGTGGAGTATTCACATAGAGACTTCTATAGATCCCCACTCCAGAAATAATCTTTTTGATATATGTTTCTCCCAGAAAAGCATCTTCATGTTTGGTGAGAACAAGTCTTACTTTGGTGAATGATAATAGGCAGGTATTTATGAAGAAGGAGCATCCCTGTAATAATGTCAGGGGGAAGTTTTGCTCATCTGGAACGAAGATAGGATGTTGTGTTGTTCACTGGATAAAGATATCCCATTCTTGTTTATTTTGTGTATTAAACCTGTCTAAGAAGGAGCAATCTTAACAATAACTGTCTGCTGGTGTGAACAGGGTTGTGAGGAGAACTGAGATAAAGAAGCCAAAGGAGGCTGTGGAGTTGATACCCAGCCTCTTCCAGCCCTTCCTTTTAAAGTTAGATAGCATTTCTGAAATCATATCTAAATCTCCTCTTCTGCAAATTAAGTTGCATGACTTAACAAACAGAGAACACAATTCATCATTGTCTGCTCTGCAACAAGTTTTTATAGGTGGGTAGATCATTATCATGTGTATCCCAGTCTTCTTTTTTTCTAAACCAGACAAGCTCAATTTGTCCTTTTTCATACCTCACTCCTTTATCCATCTGTCTCTTTTCTAGGCTACATCATATCTTTCCTACAGCAGAGGTCCTCTGGCCAGTGTGTGATTTTCTCAGTGCCCAACTGTGGGCCAGTTTTGGGTGAATCACAGAACGGGTGAGGTTGGAAGGGACCCACTTCTGGTCTGGCCTCCCTGCTCAAGCAGGGTCACTATGGGCACATTGCACATGAAGTCTGTTATCTTAGCTTTAAATGACGCTACCTTCAGCTTGATACTTACGTCTTCCCAACTATTAAATTATTTTTTATTAGTGGAACACGTCAGGAACAGCACAATGTTCTCTAGAACCATACAAAAAACTCAGAAATCTTTTTGAGTTACTGAGATACTGTCTTGGTTCAGAGCAAAATAGATCCACGTGTATTACAGTTATTTCACAGTTTTTTCAAGAAACAATCCCGAACAGAAACTTGAACAAATTCACTGAGCTTATTTTCTTTCACTTGTATTAAAAAACCACCCGACTGGATTATCATAAGTTTTTTGCTTTCCATAACATAGAAGGAGCTAATTCTCTGCCATTTCCTTTGTCACGGAGAAACTCTGTCAGCATTGCTGCTTAGGAAACTTCAAGGAAGGCTAAATGTAGTAGCAGTTTTCTGCTTAACAAGGCATGTTAGCCACAAAATATTCTCTTGTTAATGACAGCTTCTGTTTATTTTTTGCACTGGGGTATTCCAGTTACCAAGTGTGAATTTTACCTTGGTTTGTCTGGTTTCAAATAAAAATGAAGTTCACTGGTGATGGTCTAGTTTTGTGCTCTCATCCTCATCTCTGTCGTTTTTTCCTCACTGTGGGCCCATCCATCAGGGTTAGGAAGGAACAGCAAGCAGGTCCCTCATCTTTCTGTTCAGTGCTGCTCTAGGTTTGTTACTTGCAAGCAAATAACACTGTGGAATACTGCCACTCTTACCCTGTCTTATAGCTCACTCTGGGACCTGACTTTTAGTGGGGAAAAAAATGTTCTGTTAGATCTACCAGAGTCACTCTACCAATGTCTTTAAAATGTTAAACACCTTCCATGAGGTTCAAATGCTATTTCTTGACAAGAATTTGGGTCTCTACTGTGGGAGTTTTCAGTGTGATCACTTTTAAGACTAGAGAGTCTGAGAGCATGTGAGCAGCTAAATCCAAGCTGTGTGATTAGCCTTCTTTTAAGTGCTGGATTTTTAGCATGGTGAATGTAAGTTTGAGTGTACTGAAGCTGGCTAGGGATCAGGGCAGAGCTTGCCTTGTTTTCAGAGTCCTTTTTATTTCAGTCTTGTCCCATCCCCAGAGAATTCTGGGATCGTGGGTTGATAATCTGCCAATACAAAGAGATGGGTTCTTCCTGTATGGATTTTTTTTTTAACGTGGCAGATCTGCTATCTTAGGCATCAGCATTTTGCTGGCTTTTCTCAAGTGGAAAATCAGGAGAATTTCCTTCAGTCTTGTTTCCTGGTTTTAACTCCTTTTGGTTATATTCTATTATCTTAGTGAAACAGGACAAGAATTAAATTTTGGCCCTTTTTTAAATGCACCACCTGTCAGAGAATTATTTCAGTCCTTCATGGGTTGTTCCCATGAAACCAGCTTCTGTGGGCTTACTGACAGGTCACACAAATTTGATATTCTTGAGCACTGTAGTAAGAGAAGGTCAAACTGAAGTCAAATGTTTTGAAATATTAAAAAAAAAAAAAAAAAATTACCCAAAGATTTCTAAGCTTCCTAACACAAAAAAGGGATCTTTGCTATGGAAGATTCAAATAGAAATGTTAAAGATGTCTCCCAAATACATGTTTTTAGAATAATACATACAATTTAGATACTTGCTCATGTTTTTGCAACTACATATAGAATTTAGATACCTCTTAACACTTTCAAAATGAAACACTGAATAATTTTACACCTTATACTATACAGGTAAATAATATCCTTATAATTTACTGTGACACAACTACACATTTATGAACTCAGGCTTCAAGTAGAGTATGCAGTAAAAATAAAACATTTCTCTCTTATAAGCTTTTGTTGTCCTTGCTAAAGCTAAAATTTGCTGAGAGAAAGTAGTCAGGGCAAGGCAGCTGTTAGAGAGTGAGGGAACAATATATCCAACTTCATCAGGTCACTGACTTCCCTGCTTTGGCCTGGAACCAGGTTGATTCCCCCAACAGACAGCATCTGCCTCTGGCACCATCCCTGCACGCACATCTCTGCCTTCTGCATCTATCACAACCATTGAAACTTCTGGGTGATTTTTTGTCATTTTTATGTCATTTCCTTCAGTTTCTGACATATTTAAATGCATTTTAACCTACTTGAAAGTGAGGCACTTGAACAGTCACACTGTTTCTGCAAGTTAAAATGTAGGAGATTTTTTGCACATGTATTTTGTTAAGCCTTTTGTATTTCTGACATATTTAAGTTTTGGTTTGGATTTGTGGCATGGCCATCCTTCTTAAGCAGAAACAGAGTGTTAAAGGAGGCACAGACTGAAATTGTGATTCAAATGCTGGGATTTTTTTTCTATAATGAGAGATAAAAGACCTCACTTCCCATTGCATGTCACTGAAGGGGAGAAGGACATGGATATTTCTCTGTGCAACTCTGAAGGTGTGCATGAATTGTGTGATACAGTCATCTTTGTAGTCAGAATGAATTGGGACTAGCATGTGTAAGAAGCTTACATGAATTATGCCAGTCACAGGGCATAAAAGTTTTAAGTTTTTCATCATTTTAACATGTATGCATCTTTATTCATGTATGGACATAAATTATTCTTTTATTCACAGGTATGCTGGTTTTGACTAACTTCTCTTCCTAATTTTGATTGCATAATTCCTGGGGCTAATGTGTCAAAATATGACAGAACAATCAGGATGTCATGAATAAGATACTAAAAAAGTCATATGGTTTGTGTTGCAGGCAGTTTTCTTAGGCAGGTTCCAAGGATATGTGGTGATGCTATTATTTGGTAAAGCATAACCCTCAGGTCCAGTTTACATTGCCCATTTTCACAAGAAAGAACTGGGAAGGAATTTGTATTTTTCTTTGCTTAAATGTATACAATGTCTTTTAGAGAAGTTGGTTAGCTTTATGGCACAGTGCAATATGTTTGGCGACTACTAGTGTCTTGTGAAAGGAGAGTGAAGCATCCTCTATATAAGGTGGTTTTTTTTCGCTGTTTGTATCTTAAAGTCATATATAAGCCTCAACTTTCTTAGGTTCTTGAACCCAGATTTATTACAGCGGTCCTTTTAGTTCTGTGAAAGCAAGCTGCCTGCATAAGTTCTAGAGAGATAGATTTAGGTATAAATTTTTATATATAGCTACCTTTATTTATAAATGTAGGTATCTCATTCCATTTTCTGTTGAAATGTTTTCAGTTGAGCATAATGAAAATGGAACTTCATAATTCCTCATAATTAGATTTTATGCTTACAGACACTGATACAAGCAAATGATTGCTAAAAACAATCATAGTTTCTTCTTATAGTGAGCTACATTTGTGTGTTCATATAAGCAAAAGTACAGATTTTAGTGGATTTATTATTTGGGCATTTACAGAGGTTGATTTTTTTTTTAATCTCTATGATTAGCATAGGGTTTAACTTCTTTAGTTACTTTTTCTGCATGTGTAATTATTAACATAATCCAAAAACATCATCCAAAATTGTTTTTATCATGTAGATATGCTAGCACAGATCTGTTTAAAATTTAGTTCAGCCTTACCTCTGTGGAGTGATGGTTTCTCTGCAATATATAAAATGCTATAATAAGATCTCCATCTATCTATAATATCTGAAGGAAAGATAAATTAAAACAAGGCATCTCAAAACGTATCGATTCTGTTTTTACAGAAAGCAAACTCAGTGCCTGTCTGCTGAAGATCCTAAGAAGTGATTTTCTGTGAATACATAAAATCCGATGACTTATGCACTGACTTGTTAATAACTTTTTTTTCACAATGGGGCTGTTGTGTGGTTTCCATAATGCTGTAAATCATGATTAAACACATAAAAAAGATTGTCGCTCAAGATCCATTTTAAGCCAAGTGAAACATAATGCAGTATAAAATTTACATCATTTTCTTGATTAACCCTGATGAACCTTCAGTCATTATCCATTGTGGTAAAAGTAAATTGGAAATGTTGCTTTGTTAATAAAACATGTATAGACGTTTTCATGAGTCATAGATTTGATGGTTATTAACAGCTGACACATTCATAATGAAATACTGTGCTTTGGCTTTCCATTAAAGTACAATACTGTGTAAGGCTGCAATCCCATGCCCTGTACTTCAGGACTGTATTTTGGACATCAGATAATTTTGAATGTTGATCTAAAACCAGAACATAAATACAGGAAAGAATTTTCATAATCTGTACAATGCGATGCTGAATTTGTATGTTTCACTCCTGTTTCATAGGGATTCTTAGCAGCTCCAAAATTGTTTAACAACTTCAAGCTACATGTCTTCGTCATCCTGTAAAGTTTTGTTCCTTTTGCTTGAATGTCAAAAATGTTTTCTAATTCACACTTTGTTACCTCTGTACTGGTAAAGTGCTCTTAGATCTGTTCTAATGATTTAAACTAGGTTTGAAGTGGGAAGGGGATGAAATAGGCTCGATAGAGATGAGCCTAGGGGCAGCACGCCAGCATTGGTGTGAAATGAATAGCCCAGCTGCAGTGCAGCTGCAGCAGTGCAGCGGTGTGGGGAGCAAACCCGAGGAGCTGGAAGCTGTCGTGCGTCAGGAAAACTGTGACATAGTCACTGTTACAGGGATGTAGTGGGATGGCTCACACAGCTGGAGTGCTGCAGTGGATGGCTGTAAGCACTTCAGAAGGGACAGGCAAGGAAGGAGAGGCGGTGGCGTGGCTCTGTACATTAGGGAGTGCTTTGCCTGTAGGGAACTCAAGAGTCGTGATGATAAGGTTGAGTGCCTGTGGGTGAGAAAAGAGGGGAGGGCTAACAAGGCAGACGTTGTGGTGGGAGTCTGTTACAGACCACCCAACCAGGATGAAGAGGCAGATGAAAGCTGCTTTGAGTGACTGACTGACATGTCATGATCTCTACCCCCTGTACTTATGGGAGACTAACTTGCAGGATGTCTGCTGGAAACACAACATAGCAGAAAGGAGGCAGTCTAGGAGATTCCTGGAGTGTGTGGAACTTAAATTCCTGCGACACAGCTGGTAAGCAAGCCTTACCAGGGGCAGTGCCCCTCTGTGCACTGCTAATGTGCTGCTGATGAGCAGAGAAGGGCTGGTGGGAGATGTGCTAATCAGAGGCCATCTTGGGCATAGTAATCGCAAAATCGTAATGGTTTCAATTCTCTGTGAAGTAAGGAACGTGGTCAACAAAACCTCTGTCCTAGACTTTCTGAGGACAGACTTCAGCCTGTTCAGGATGCTGTTCAGAGAGTCCCTTGGGAAACAGCCCCTAAAAACAAAGGAAGGCTGGGCATACATTAAGACAAAAATCTTAAAGGCCAGAAGCAGACCATCCCAATGTGCTGAAAGACAAGCTGGCAGGGAAGAAGAATGGCCTGGCTGAATAGGGACCTTCTGCTGAAGCTCAGGAAAAGAATGAGAGCATGACCTTTGGAAGAAGGGGCAGGCAACTCAAAAGGGAACAAGGATGTCTTTGGGTCATGTAGAGAGAAAATTAGAAAGGCGAAAGCTCAGCTAGAATTCAATCTGGCTACTACTGTGAAAGATAATAAAACATGTTTTTATAAACACATTAACAGAAAAAAAGAGGGCTGAGAAAAATCTCAGTTCTTTCCTGGATGTAGAGGGGAACACTGTAACCAAGAATAAGGAAAAGCCTGAGGTACTCTTCCCCAGTACTTAGTCTTGGGGCCAGCCCAGTTTAATATCTTAGTCAATGATTTGGACAGGTAAATTGAATGCACCCTCAGTCAGTTGGAAATTACACCAAATTGGGAAGAAGTGTTGAGGGAGAGCAGGAAGGCTCTGCAGAGAGATCTGGACATGATGGATCAATGGGCCGAGGCCAGTTGTATGAGGTTCAGTATAGCAAAGTGCCAGATCCTTTGTGTGGGTCACAACAACCCCAGGCAGTGCTATAGGCTGGGAACAGAGTTGCTGGAAAGCTGCCTGGTGGAAAAGGACCTGGGGGTGCTGGTTGACAGTGGCTGAACATGAGCCAGTGTGTGCCCAGGGGCCAAGAAGGCCAATGGTGACCTGGCCTGTATCAGCAATAGTGTGGCCAGCAGGACCAGGGCAGGGATTGTCCCCCTGTACCGAGCACTGGTGAGGCCACCCCTTGAATGCTGTGTCCAGTTCTGGGTCACTTACTATAAGAAGGACATTGAGGTGCTGCAGTGTGTCTAGAGAAGGGCAGTGGAGCAGAAATTCTGTGAAGAAGTGAGCTAGGGTTGTTTAGCCTGGAGAAACGGAGGGTCAGAAATGACCTTATCACTCTCTCCAACCACCTGAAAAGAGGCTGTATCCAGGTGGGGATTAGGCTCTTCTCCCAGACAACTAGGAACAGAACAAAAGGAACCTCCCTCAGGCTGTCAGGGAAGGTTCAGATTTGATCATCAGAAAGAATTTTTTCATTAAAGGGTGGCTAAGCATTGAAAAGGGGTGTCCAGGGAGGTGGTAGAGTCAAATGTTCAAGAAATGATTGGATGTGGCACTTAGCACTGTGATTTGGTTGGCATGGTGGTATTTGGTCAAAGCTTGGACTTGATCTTGAAGGTTTTTTCCAACTTTACTGATTCAGTGATTCTCTAATTCTTTGATTCTAATTTTTGCTTTTGCTACTTTAAGTCAGGTCATACCAGGGTGAATTGCATAGTAAAATTTTTTTACCATTTGCAAAGCTTTCAATTTGTGTGTGCCGTGTGAAGTATACCGTGGAGTACTTAGCAGTCCTGCAAATAGCTGTTGGTAGATGGATCACTGTACAGAGCCCCTTGGAAGGAACAAGCTTCTTAAGTAGCTTTAAAAAAAATGGGAGCAAGGAGGGATTTTTTTTTCTCTAAAATACCTAGAGGCAAAACATATTTTTTCACAATTTTCAGGGCACTTCTTAATTTATTTAGATTTTATAAAGTTTCAGGAAACTTTTGAACTTTTATTAGGTTAATTTTTATGAGGTTTTATTTTTTTATTACTGAAACTAACACTGAAAATCTTTATTGACTGAAATCCAGTTTTCGGCAAACATATCAAAAGGAAGTTCAACAAACATTTTAAATAAAGAATTAAACCCTTACTGCAAAATGTCAAATAGATTTTTAAAAGGCCAGATTTTTTTCATTACATTTTAAAAGTTCAGAGCATCCCTAGAAATCAGGCAATGGTAAGAGTAAATTCAGTTTATTGCACCATTAAGTTTGACCAAGACTGTATGAATAATTTACCTATGTGTGCACGTTCTCTACAGAAATAAGCCAATCAAAAAAAAGGGCCATAATTTTTGGCTAATTATGACTGAAAGGAGCCTAAAGAAGAAATGCAGTGGAGAAAAAAAAAGGGCACAGGCTTGGCAATTCCTAACTGGAACAGTTTCCCATGCATGAGGATATAGCGGAAAGCAGAAATCATTGCGGAGGAAAACAGGCAAAGGGGTGTTGTATCTGACCTCTTTGGCAAGGAAGCAATGTGAAAAGAAACTGACCAAATAGAGGTATCACCAAGTTAAGTAAGGCCTTGTGTAGCAGCAGCCCAGGGCATGCAGCACTCTTAGGTTAGGGAGAAGAAAATTGTTCCTCTCAGGTGAGAGCAGCCCTGAGGAGAAGGACTTGAGGGTTCTGATTGACGAGAAGCTCAATGTGGCCTGTCAATGGGCACTCACAGTCCCCAGAGCCAGCTGTGCCCTGGGCTGCACCAAAAGCAGTGTGGCCACCAGGGCAAGGGAGGGGATTCTACCTCTCTGTTTCTCTCTAGTAAGACCCCACCAAGAGTGCTGCACCCAGCTCTGGGATCCTCAGCACAGGTAGGATGTGGACTTGCTGGATTGAGTCCAGAGGAGGCCATGAAGGTGATCAAAGGGCTGAAGCACCTTTGCTGTGAAGATGGGCTGGGAGAGTTGGGGTTGTTCAGTCTGGAGAAGAGGAGGCTTCAGGGAGACCTTATGGCACCATCCAGGACCTAAAGGGAGCCAGCAACAGAGCTGGGGAGGATCTTCTTACAAGGGCGTGTAGTGATAGGACAAGGAGGAATGACTTCAAACTGAAAGAGGATGGGTTTAGTAAAATAAGGTAGAAAATCTTCACTATGAGGATAGCAAGACAGTGGAACAGAGTTGTAGATGCCCTACCCCTGGAAACATTCAAGGCCAGGTTAAATAGGGTTTTGAGCAATCTGGTCTAATGGAAGGTGTCCCTGCCCAGGACATGGGCTTGGAACTAGGTGATCTTAAAGGTCCTTTTCTTAAAGTCCACACCTTTCTGTGATTCTGTGGTTCTATGGGCTGTAAAACATAAAAGTAACATTTAAAAAAATAAATAAAAGGGTAACATTGTGATTTGTCAGTTTTGTGCTCTTCGTCTTAGTTTTGTTTTTATCTCTGGAAAATATGGATAAGGATACAAAAGGAATACTTTGTCACATCTACAGTACCTGTTTCTTGGCAGCCAAGATTTTCACTTTGTTTCTGGAGGTTTTATATTTAATTTTGAATTGCGAAGAAAAATAAACTCATTCCCGGTGTAAGATTATAAGCAGTGGTGAATTTTACACTTGTGAATATACTTTCAAAGAATATATTGTTAGAGCAGTGCAAATTTAAAGCTGTTGTAGTGTTTTGTTTCTAGCTTGGCTCAGTGTTGTTTTAAGATCTTCATCCATCTTAGGCACTTTTGCTAGCAGATTTTAGGTTATGAAAGAAAATAAGGTATTGAAAATAGGATTACCTATTAATACAGAGTGGTGAAGTTTTGAATATCTATGTGTAATGTAAGTATGGACTGGTAAACTGTTATCATATGATGAAGCTATTTTTCCTGAAACTAAAAATAAATTAGGATTATGTCTCAATTTCTCTCATTGAGCGAAACATCACAGAGGGAAGAAAATGTGCATGTTTTATCTGTAGTGAGGCTGGAAGAGCTACTCTTATAAAAGCAGGTGTTGAACTTAATAGGATTTTTTAAATGTTCCTCTGTTGTGATACTCTGACTCAACAACCTAGGTCCCAGCCTTAACTGCAGCCCTAGGTTTTCTTGGCATTTTGATATGTATTTAAAATTCAGTCAGGTTGCATGTGAAGCACTTATATTTAGTGAATGTCAGGTATGAGTGGCTGTAAGGTAATAACTGCACCCACAATTAGCCTTTTCTTGGTTCCTTCCAGTTGCCCAGTGTTAACCCTCAGAAGACTTGACCTGAACACTCTGATGCTGTTTTTGCAGATATGATATGTATATATTCATTTGTTTGGTGGATGCAATATATCTGCCCCTGAAAATACAGCTCCCTGTTTTGGACTTGGAATTTCCAGGCAGATAATTAAAGTAATCTCACACCTTCCAGCCTGCACCTGCCACCGTGTGAGCGGCTGCCCCAGCTCAGCTCCCCCTGATCATATTCATGTTTGGTCGGTAGTGTTTCATGGCTAATACAAATCATAAACAGGCTGTAAAAGCTGAAGCATCAATGAAGCCTAGCTTTAAAATTGCTGGAAGCTGAAGTTTTAAAACTGATACTGCAAAGTGAAAAATGAAATTTAACCAGGCACTTTGGTGAAGGAAAAATAATTTATTGGATGTAAGATGAAAAGCTGTGAGAGTAAACATCAATCTCATCTTAGACACAATGTCATTGATTGATGTTTGCTCTGTGCTGCTGCCTGGAGGTAAACTCTTTGAAATAGCAAAATAGGTACTTTATCTGTCTGTGGATAGGAGCACAGTTTGTTAAGTTACTGCTTTTTTGAGACCCTGCTACATCTTTATGTTCAATCAAAGTGAAAACAGTAAATCAGAGTAATTGCTTTACCCCACGGCATTCCTGTTTGTAAATGGGAAAAAATACTGTAAAAATCCTCAAATTAACTTCTGCTGTTTAGGATAGATAAAACGTCTGAAAAAAAAAAAGCCAGTTTTAACCTAGGAAGGTATTTTTTTGATTATGCCACTTGTTCATCAAAGGCAGCCCCTTTGTTATAATTTAACTGATAGTTCAAATATCATTAGGGAAAATATTTAATACTCAGAAATGTAAGGTTGCCATATATTGGAGTTCCCTGTACCCTGTTAGCAATGAGTTACCAAACAGATACCACTTATACTTATTGGGAAATGGAACTGGTACCTAGAAATTGGCCAGCAAAAACCATGGACATGAACAGTGAAATAGAAAACACTGCTGTGTTAAGGACAGCAATTCAGCAAGGAAGACAACCTCGATTGTAATTAAAGCATTAGAGTTAAGACTATTTCCTAAAAATGTTTGGGGCTGTTGTCTTTACAGTGTCTCAAACTGACTCGTCCTTTTGAGTTTTAAAGTATGGCAAAGGTAAAGGAATGATGGTACATTAAAATTCAGAACCCAGTTTCCATTCTGAATTGAGTTTCATAATCACTGTCCTGCATCAGGGTCGGACTGCTTTTTTATGATGTTGTGTAAGATTTTCCTTTGACTTCCTCTATTTAGCTACTTTGGCATAAATGTAGTAATTCAGGGGGAATTAGACTATTAAATATTTAAGAAAATGTCCTCACTTCAGCCTGAAATTTAGTATATTGATTTGTGTGCCAGACTAAAATTTGTGGGGAAATGTGGAGAATAATCAGTAAACCATTTTAAAATTTATTTTCTTGAAATATTGCCTGTTTTCCATGGCTTTGAAGCAGTTCTAACTTTGTTCATAACTCAAAAATGACCGTGTGCTAAAATTTAATTTCAAAGATATATGTGCCCTTGCAGAAAACTTGTTCACGGGTCTAGGTTTATTCTTGAAATGCACATATCTTTTAGTTCCTTACAGTATGGGTTGTGTTTTTGAGCTGGGGTTATTTTTGTTTGTTTGGAACATGATCAGCACCCAGCAGCTTGGGGATGGTGTCACTCCCATGATGCTGGGAGCGGGTGTTGCAGTCTGCTGACGTTCTGATGGAGCTTCTTAATTTCATGATGGAAGAAGAAGGGTCAGTTTAAGAACAAATGGGGAGGTTGATAAAATCTGGGAAAGAAGTTCAGCCCTGGGAACTACGTCTTCCCTAGCAAAAGATTGTCAGGAACCCACAGGAGCTGTGGGTTTGCCAGTCTAAGAAATAACTGCCTGTTAGCATGAAGCATCAGCTCTGCCTTTGTAATTAATATGTCTAGACTTCAGGTTCTGAATGTTTTGTGCTAAGTGCCACAGGTAGCTGCCAAGGTGAAGGAGATCAGCCTCCTGGGTAAACATTAACTGCAAACAAACAAGCTACTCCGGCTAAATTTATATCGCAATATTTATGTGCATGGGGAGGTAGAAGGAAGATGAGTGTGTATGTGGGTGTTGCAAAGCCCTCACAATTCAGAGAATAATGAACTAAGTATTTGGACTTGAAAATTATATTGGAAGGTCTGGAAAGGCAAAGGCAAGACTGCAGGGTGCTGCAAATGGTAAGTTCAGGAACTACGGCCAGGTCTCTGTATACATGTGGTAACACCTTCCTCTGGCATGCTGGTATGGCTGGCAGGGTCACAGCCCCTTTCCTTTTTCCAGAAAATAAACTGATGCCAAGAAAGGGGAGTACTAGCAATCTCACCTTTGCCTGCCTGTGTCTTTATCAGCCTCAAAGATGCCAGCTGTTAGGAGGATGGTGATCTTGTAACAGAATAACAGCACCCTTCCAGAATCTCCCCTTCTGATGAGATGTGATGCAGCAATTTTGTGGTTTCTGAAAAGGTCAAGCAGCATCATTAATGCACACCATGTAATTCCTCTGTGAAGGTGCAGTGCTTCGTTTGTGGAAAAGGACATCTTCCTCTGAATGCAAATTTGGATGTTCCCAAACCGAAGGGACTGGAGGATATGTTGGTGCACTGTTGCCACCTCATTCATCATGGATATGAGACCTTTTTATTTTAGTTGCTCCAAAAAGTGATATCTGAGGGAGGCAAAGCAAGTCAGGAAGAGTGTGCTTAAAAAAGGAAAAGGAAAAAAAGGAAAGGAAAAAGGAAAGGAAAGGAGAGGAAAGGGGAAAGGAGAGGGGAAAGTAGAGGAAAGGGGAAAGGAGAGGGGAAAGTAGAGGGGAGAGGAGAGGGGAAAGTAGAGGGGAGAGGAGAGGAGAGGAGAGGAGAGAGGAGAGGAGAGGAGAGGAGAGGAGAGGAGAGGAGAGGAGAGGAGAGGAGAGGAGAGGAGAGGAGAGGAGAGGAGAGGAGAGGAGAGGAGAGGAGAGGAGAGGAGAGGAGAGGAGAAGGGAAAGGGGAATTTTTCAACACTTAAAACTTCAGGCTTTTTATATTATTTCTTTCAGCATAACCTGAGACAACATAACTCTTTGGACTTTGTAGGAGATTAAATCCAACCCCAGGTTTTTCAGGTAAAATTATTGCTCTGCTCCTAGGCTGTCCCTTGAGCCATCTCTGTCTATTTCTAATTAAGGACTAAAGGAAATGGTTCCTTCTGATGGCAGGAGCATCATGAAGAAAACTGCAAGTGTTTCTTTGGGGAGGCTGGTGCCACTACCACCCTCCCATCAGGAAGCAGCACGCCTGAGCTCTCTTCTGCAGCTGGTCTCTCAGGGAGCCATGCTCACCTTGGGCATGGACAAAGACTGGGGACCATCCAGGTAATCTGCCAAAAGATATCACAGCAGATCAAAATTCATTAAATATGCCTACTCTGAGCCAAGTTCAGTAATCCACTGGAAATCTGATCAGGCAAATATCTGGGGGTGAAATTATTCTGCGTATCCTGGAAGAAGCAGAGAAGGTAGGGGTGCTGTGATGGGGGTGGTGGTGGTGTGCTGAAAGCTGTTTGAGCCTGAGACACTGGCATTTAGGCACAATTCATTGGTATATCCAGTACATATCTTGGCAGATCTTAGGGCTGAAATAAATCAAAAAAGCAATGTGCCAAATTTGAGATAATTTAATTTCTATAATACAACCTTTATTCATATATAACTTCTGCAAGTGTTTGGCTTGTTGCTCATGTTCTGGTTCATGTCCTTTAAGTATGAATTTGAAACAGATGCAACATTTTAAAAATAATGGTATACCATTTAAAAACTGTTTAAATTCAACCTTTTGTAATTTGACCTGTATGAAACAAATATAAATGACAGTGACTTTTGAGAGGCCAATGTGTGCATGTTCTTTGGTTCCAAGTCTTACAAAACTGAGCATGCATACTACATATATATATGCATATATCACTCACATATGTACACATGCCCTGATTAGGAAAAAGTCATGAGGTTTTCACAAGCTTGTTCTTCATGGCTTAGCTATTGAAACAAGACACACGTTAAACCATTAAAAGATACCTCTGGGATTGTTTTAAATTGCAAATTAAAAAAAAATAAAGAAGAAATCTATTAAAAAGAATCATTTTCCATTAACTGAAGTGTTTGCAATAAAGACAATTATAGCAGTTGGCAGTATTCTCCTTGAACCAAAACAAATAAATACATTTGGTGACATACGTTTGAGGAAACGTGATTGCTGCAATGTTCATGCAAATAAGAAGCAGCCTTATAAATGCTAGACATTTTGCCATCTGGTATTACCAAAGGAACACAACTCTCAACTTGTAGCTCTTCCTAACTTACAGCTTATAGAGGGCATATTAGGCATTGTCACATGGTTCTGACATTTGCATAATCATTCTGAATTACTGCAGGTTGTGCATTGCATTGCCAGCAGTGAACTCATTTGAGAAGGGGTTTCAGAGACCTTATGATTTGTATGTCTTTATCAAATCTATCTCTGTCCAATAAAGGGATAAAAATATTCTTCCACTTTAGGAATATCACTTCAGTGAATTTTTAAATTTGTATGAGGCCTAGTGAAGAATGTTGCACTTGTTTACTTCCTAGAAACTGGGTAGAGACCAGTATTATAATTAATCTCAGGGAAGCTGCCCATCTCTGTTTGGCTGCAGGCTAGAGTACAAATGCAAAGCATCTCAAAGAGTCAAGAAATTCTGGATGGGGACACATAGCTGAGGATGAAGTTATAACCCAATCTCTTAAAACTCCAGAAAACCCCAACCTAACAACAGTTGCTAAGCGTGACAGGAAGTCTGGTTCAGACACCGGTGGTAAGTGACTCAGCTGATGGGAGTAGGCTTGATGGCACAAAGTAGTAACTGAAGACCTCTGCTCTCACAGTACTCAGTGATAACTGCTCTGCCTCTGGTCTCAGCAGCATGTGCAGCATGTACAGCAGGTGATCTCACTTCCAGGAGGGGGAGGCCTTCGCCATCCCCTTCCTTCTGGAGGAAAGCATTTTCCATGCCCAAAGCTTCATCCCTACAATTGCCTCCTCATTACAGTGCTTTTCAAGGAGAGAGTGTTGGTGTGAATAACATGCATTGCTCATGAAGAGTATGTTATAAAAACCCCCAAACCCTCAACCACCTGTAAGTGGTTGTAAACAAGATGGCATTTGGACATTGTGTCCAACCTGCTGTACTGAAACCCTGTGTTTGTTTCACAAGGAACCCCAGTGTTTGAGAGCTGTGCTCGGCCCCTGGTGTCTGCCCTCAGACCCCTCAGAAGGCTACTCTGCAGTCCAGTTCGAGTTAGCAGCATCAACAAGCAAACCAAAGATCTTCTGTTCATTTAGTGACTGTTGAGGCATTGTTTTTAAATACTAATAGCATCTAACATATCCTGTGTATTTTCAGCTCTCTCAAGTCTCGAATTAGAATCAGATAGCTGTTGGCCTTTTGACTGCCTTGCCTGAGGCATACTAGGTAGGATCACGTGGGTAACCAATGCAACATATGTTTTGCTAACTGGGAAGCTGGTTAGCAAGACAACGTTTATCTTATTAACACATGGTGCACTTACATGACATTAATATATATTCTTACTTTACAGATTTACTGTGCCAGAAGAAAAACATTAGCTGAGCTAAGGAAAATAGGAATCAGCATACTTGTCACATTGTCCTGAAATAACATGTTAACTTTGTTAGACATGTTGGCTTCCTTTGTGAGGAGAATAAAACATAATCAACTGAAATGTGTAAACCTGAAAGGTGTTGTTCTGTAGAAATTCAGAACAAGGATTGTCTAGTTTATGTTGTCATGTATTAAACTAGAATTCTGAAAATAAAGAAGTTAATTTTTTTTCTGAATGTCTGTATTGGAGCTAAAGTTGTTAGTTTCTGAAAATTAATGCTGTTGTGTAAAGCAGTGATTTTATTCTCTCTCCAGCTACACTCTACAAGTAATAATACACTGTTGTGCCACTATTCGTTTATTCATGTTCTGTGGTTGTGGTAGTGTCAAATCCATCAGAAAGAGGAATTGTTTCAGTAGTAGTTTCACAACTTGGCTGATTAGCAGAGATCAGAAGAAGCAACCTAACTGTGGAAACCACTACAGCATATAGTTTTAACAGCTCTTTAGGGAGCTAGTTAATGAAAGAATCACCACACAAACACGTCCATGTGAAAAAAGGAGCATTTTCATACAACATTCATAGGATATGTCATAAGTGGGAACATGTTCATAATTTCTATTTACTCACGGCTGTAATTGCTATCTGCCTTAAGAGAACTTCTAGTCTGTGTCAAAGTTGCTTAGATATTTCCTTTGTCATGTTTCAGGCAGAGAAGTTCTGTATGGACTAGATCCTGCCATGTGATTTTTTTATTTTTCTGTACAAATTTAATTATCTATCATCTGTGTGAAGAAAGCGCCAGCATTCCCAGAGACCTGAACCTCCCCAGCCTACTTGAACTGGCATTCATCTAATTCGTGTTTGTGCTTATTTTTGCCATCTGTCTACAAAACAGAGTTCTTAACCTTTAAATGCATGCTGGCTTATATGCTGCCCTCTAATTTTTAACTCTTAAAAAACTATTTCTCTTTTTTTTTCTCTATCTCCAGTGTCTATGAGCCAGATAGAAACGTGCTGCGAAGGAAAGAATGGGAAAGGAGGAATCAGGAGGCCCAGCAGGACAATGGCGCGTTTAACACGAGCTATTCCCTCTTCAGTGAACCGTACAAGGTAGATGCTTCCCAGCTGGGCAAATCCTTGTTTATTTATTTATTCCACAGTACAAAAATGTAGCCTGCAGAAGGCACTGTCCAGGTTTCATCACCCTCTGACAAGTTCTAGCTTACCAAAGTTCATGCATGATTCACTGAGAGTAGGATTTTATATATATTTATATTTATGTACCTGTATAAAGCTTCTTCTAGTGTTCAGCAGCACACAAGAGTGAAATAAACTAGAAATATCCCAGAAATATTTGAGATGGAATTAAAACTAGGAGATGAAGAAATCCTGGTTTTGCAATACTTAGAAGAAAACAACTGTGTAAGACTAATGTGTGAAGGTCAAGCAATACTGTAAACATTGTGCCCTGGCCAAGGTTAATGTACTGAAATATCTTTTTTTTCCCTATAAGAATTACCAAGATAATAAGAAAATCTGTCTGCTATACGTGTCCAAAGGCAGAAGTAGCTTAGGAGTCTCAACTCCCTGTGTTCCTCATGGTAACAGCAGTTTGATGACACAACAGTCTTTCATCTCTCCCTGTTAGAAGGTCAAGTAGGGCCTTCTACACTCTACAGAAGCTTGAAAATGGTGAACAGGGCCAGAGAGCAGTGTCCCATGGGGGCTGCTCCTCTCCCTCAATTTAACCAATGACTGCCTGTGTGTATAAAACCATCATCATGTGTTTTCTGCTGTGCCTTTCCAGAAATGTCCAAGTTACTGTAAAAGGTACCACGTTGTGAAGCCTGAAGCCTTTTCCCCCATGCAGCATCACTTGCCCTTGAAGCTTAGGGTGCTTTAGTGCCTCTTTTGAGAAAACCTGTTTGGAATCTGGCACCTGGATTCTGCTTTGACTTCCAAGCTTGCATTTTAATTCTTGTGCTCCAGAGTCAGCTTTTAGCTTGCTCTTCTTCCAGATTGTTGCTTGTATTTAGTCCCTAATAAAAAAGAAAGATCTACCACTTTCAAACCATGTCCCCTGAAGAAACACAGCTCTGTCTGCCTTGAAGCTGACCTCCAGCTGCTTGGATTTCAGATTCATTACAAAGGCATTTAGAAACCATGTCAAATGTCTTGAACTCCTCAATGACCTACTTGAAAATGTCTACTATGAGACCAGTCAAGGGCTAATCCATGGAAGAAAGCCTGGAAAGCATAAGTCAGCTGTGTCTTGACACTTCTTGGGGGCTGTGCTGCACTGAAGACTTAATGATTTTCCCTTTGGTCCAGTCAAATAGACCACACACAAAAAAGGACCTGGCCTTTTGCTGGGTCCCCAGTGCTGTTTTGTCTGTGGTGCCTTAAGCTGGTAATACTGAAGCTCAAATCACTTATAAAAGTGGCAGCACTTTGATTATTACTTCTGTGCCAATGTACCAACTGTCATGACACAGACATGATGTGCCATGGACACAACCACTAGTTTCTGAGTTACTTTGTCAGAAGACACCTCTGTGCAACCCCAGTATAATTCCATCAGCTTTAATAGGAGTGGATGAAAAATCATTGCCATCTCTTGAAGCAGAGAGGATACTGAGTGGATAAACCTGTGAGGCAACCAGAATAATGGCTCCTTTCCTGTTTCTTACCTTTAAACACTGTGTCCCTATTTTGAACAAATGTGTAAAGAAGGTGCTGCAGAAACACATCCTACAGCTAACTTTGTCAAGGAAACGTGGAGAAAGGCAAAAAGCCCAAGATAGTAGTATAACTCACAGCTATCTTGGTGTGACAAAGTTGCTTGGGGTGATCAGTCATTCTGATAGTATTGGATATCAAAACGTTTATCAGTAGCATACTCTGAATGTCATGTATACATTGGCAATGGACCATTGGGCTCTCTGAACTCAGCCAAGCATTTGTGCACCTTCATTGTGGGGGGATAGAGCTGTGGCTTGGGCATTTCAATCTTACTGTGGAGAGAGCCTAACTGCAAAATAGTAAACCTTTCTGCAAAAGTAAAACTGAAACCCACTTGTACTCCCTATAAAGATCATGTTCTCCTTTTAGGGGTTTCTAGAGGGGAATGAAGTTATAGCAGACATTCACTGCAAGCTCTGATTAAATTCAGTATTCCTCTGCACGAACTTGAGAAACATGAGCTAAAGCCAAAGGATATGCTATTCAGAAGCCCATATCTGAAGATCAAAGGCAGACTGGAAATCTCTTAAATCTTATGTCCTCTCTCACCTTGACATGTATCACTACTACTGTAACATTGAATTTTCTCAGAAATCTTGACTCTTCAGGTTGCCCCTTATCCCCTTCAAAGTATCCATAGCAACCCTTTATGAAGGATTACAGGAAATCCAGTACCTTTTACAAAAAATCTCTTTTACAGGAGAGTGAAAAAATAGGAAATTAGTTCTGGATATTTTCTGGACAGGATACCTTGCCCCATTAACTATGTAAGTATTTTTAGTGAAGAAAAAAAAATCTGATGGCCTTCCATGCAGCCATCAGGTTTATTTTTAGAAGTGTTATATGCTGCCATCTTCAAATGCTTGGATTTGTCTTGCATTGCAGAAGAATATCAGAGCACTACAAGTTAGACATGTTTGCACAGAATGCTTTTCCTACTTACGCATTTTGTGACCATGTTTTCCCTGTGGGAATGCTTAAATAAGGCTAGCAATATTTCTGAGAAGATAATAGGACAAACTAAAGCTCATGACAAGTTACCTCAGATCCCATCATGTTCCCAAGAGGGTGTAGGTGAACTCTCCTCTATGAGATCAGCTCAACACAAAATCTCACCTGAGGCTGTCCCCAGTGCATCTTGAAGGAATAAACAGCACAGACCAGTAGTCAACATATGTCTGATATCAGTTTGTTGCAGTTATTCTTGTGGTTATCTGGGATCTCTCAGTACAAGCTGTCTGTGTGCGTTCACATCACAGCCATGTAGAAGACAAGTCAATGACTTCTCTGAGCTATTGATAGTCTATAGAAAATCTGCAGTTAGGCTTTTGTCTCCTTTCCATCCACAGAGCAGCCATCAGAAAAGCCAGATCTTCTTTTAGGGAAGTTGGGCTTCTCAGGGGCAAAAACCTGCACACAAATTTGTTTACATCCATGGAGCGAGGGGCAGATGGGTGGAGAGCTGTCCTTACAGGATGTCCACTCTGTGGGTGCCAGGGGCCCCATTCCATTTGATGATCATTGTTGCCATGCTCCTGGCAGGGAAAGAAGCCTCATATACACTGGCTAAATTATTATTCAGGTCCAATCCATGAGGTACAGGCCCAACAGCAGATTTTCTGCCATAGGGAGAAGCTGAAAAAAAACTTCTCTACAAGGTAGAAACACAAGGTGGAGGATCCAGTGAAGCATAAAGAGATGCACTGGGTAAAAGGAAGATTTTCTATGTGTTCTGGAACACAATTCTGCTGGTCAAGGAGATGCCCAAGTGTAGAAGTTGTTTCATTGACTTCAGGAGACATGTGAGTTTATCTCCAACCTTTTTTCTTTTCAGATGTATGTGATGCTTTCCACATCATTAGCCTTCCTCTTCTTTAGGACAGATAGTTTCCTCTTCTTTAGGGCATTGATCTGATTCCTGTTAAGTGAAGGAACACCCTCTTTTAAAGCAGCTTGCTATCTGTGAGTCAAAGCTTCAATTTTTTCCATAGCAGGTTATTACCTTTGTGACAGTAATGGCCTCATGTGCAGAGGGAAGATCAGGCTGTAGTGGTTGAACCTTGAGGCATCTTACTCCCAAGTTTCCAACGCAGTGTTTCAGATGCGAGACTTTCATGTCTTCCTACCCCCCCTTCAGTATATATTACTGATACATAGAATTAGCTCTGTTAGCATAATAACAAAAATGTGCTAGGTGAAATGCATTTTACAGGTACAAGGTATTGTCCTTGAAATCTGAGGGGAAAAGTTTGAAGCAAAACAGGACTGCTTCTACTGTTAGACATAAGAATGCTTTCACTGTTGACCTCTAAAAGTTTGCATGTGGCAATCACAGCACTCATTTACTGTGCATTTTTGCCTGGATTTGGATTTTTTACTAAGAAACCCTAAAAACCCCAACATTCTAAACTGGGGAGTTTCCATTGAGTACCTTCCCTTACATATCCTCATTTTCCAGAGTAACTGATGTAGTTGCTACCTCTTTCGTGTTTTTTTTTAATGTAACTTTAAGAGGATCTTCTCCACTTCATTTACTCCCTTTTTTCTCCTTTGTTCCTGTTTTCCTCTAAAACAGAGAATCTTGAGATGAAAGCTTGGTTTTCTGAAGCCAATAGGAGTTCTTCCATTCAAACTCCATGTCTGGAAGAGAGAAAGGAGAACTCCACTGCCTCATTACTGTCTTCCTCTGAAAACGTAAAGCAAAGGACATCACATGCCTGAATCTTAGCAGGGTTCAAGAAATCTCTGCTGTAAAAATGCTAATAATACACCCTTTTGCTTATGGTGGCTTTTTAAAGCAAGAATTTTCAATCTTTTCCAGTATGTTTTATTTCTTTGTGAAGCTTCTGCCTTTTCAGTCAGGAAGTAAATGGATCATTTTTAAGACAGTAATTAATCTTAAAGGGGAGGAAGGGTGGCTGTATTCCCCTGCTATGCACAGCAAGCACTGAGAAATGTGAAGAATTTGGCAAGGGTTCTGTTCACCTTTTTTTTTTACAAGAGAAGAGTGCCCTGGAATGAGCACCCTGTCAGAGCATTTTCAAAGAAGGGACATAATCTGCGCTTTGCCCATTTCCCACAAGCTGTTTTCAAGTCACCTCAGAGCATTTGGCTGGCTTAGACTGACAAATTCATTCAGTGCTTGCATGGGATGTTGTGTGGCTTCCCAGATGGTTATGAAAATTTAGGGAGGCAGAGGAAGAAATTGGGAATGCAATGTTTTCATTCATGACTGAAAGAGAGCTTGCTTTGGGCTACAGGAAAAGTTTTATCATGGTCAGATTTAATCCAAACCATTCTGTGCAGTTGCAATAATAAATTTTCCAGTTTCCAGGTAATATACTTTAACTATGGCATGATATCAGTGATAGATTTCTTTTTTTTATATACTCTAAGGCCCTTTATAGCTTTTCCAGTTCAGGGTAGATTTAAGATGTTGACAAGTGTCTTCAGAGACAATAAGGATTTTTGATTTCATCCCTCAATGCCGCTGCTGAATAAGGCAGTCTTCGGTAAGGATTTCAGCAGAAGCATGCAGGGAATTTTTTTTTTCCATATGTTGACTTTACAAGAACACTTGATTTTTGTTTTGCAGACTAACAAGGGGGATGAGCTTTCCAATCGCATCCAGAATACATTGGGCAACTATGATGAAATGAAAGACTTGTTAACTGACCGGTCAAACCAGAGCCATCTTGTCGGGGTTCCAAAACCTGGGGTTCCTCAGACATCTCTCCCCAAGACTGATGAGCATCTTATCGCAGACTCGAGACCACCACCTCCTCCTATTTCCAGCACTACTTCTTCCACACCAGCGTCCCTAGCTACCCAGCAGAACAAAAGTACCACGATGGGCTGGCAGAAGGCTGGACATAATGCCACTTCAGATGGCCAGCAGAGAGCAAGCAAACACGGACACCGGTCACTGGAGTCGCACAAGGGTGACTTCAGACTGGCGAACCAAAAATCCAATCTGGAGAAACTAAAACGCTATGCATCGAGTCCCACCTCCTCCTCTTCCTCTTCCTCCTCCTCTTCTTCCTCCACTTCCTCTTCTTCCTCCTCGTCTTCCTCCAGTACTGCCCAGCAAAGCTCGCTGAGGGCCACGTTAGGAGACAACATCAATAGAGTCCAGCAGCCAGCAAAGCTCAGTTGTAGCTCAGAAGGAGGAACTCAAGTCCAAGAGAGGCCAGCAAAACATGGTGGGGGGCACTGTGTCCAAAACTTCCCACCCTCTCTTGCTTCAAAGCCCAGTCTGGGTCAGCAGAAGCCAACAGCTTATGTCAGGCCAATGGACGGTCAAGACCAGGCTCCTGATGAGTCTCCAAAGCTGAAGTTACCAGCAGAGACGACCAAGTCCTATCGAGGAGTGCCTTCCACCAAGCATGATTCGGCCAGGACCAAGTCAAAGATCACCAAGTTCAGCATTCCTAAGCAAGAAGAAGTAAGTGTTTTTTATATTTCTTATGACATACCTCCACAGATGGATGGATGGAGGGATGGAGGGATGGACGGACGGACAAACGGACGGACGGACGGATGGATGGATGGATGGATGGATGGATGGATGGATGGATGATGTCTTATTGCACCTGCCTCTTCACATATTTTTAACATATTGGTTTGCATGTTGATTTTTTTGGTAACATTGATATAGTATATTGCAAATAGCAGCCTCACAGTAATTTAAAGATACCTCAACAGCAAAATGCTCATTGTCTTCAGGACCAAAACACTTCCTACAATGGCACATTTTCTAGTAGTATATGTTATTTCACTGACTCTTTTTACTGAGTGCTCATCTATAAAGCCTGGATGGGTTTTTTTCTAGGCAGTTGTATTGCTTCTTATGGTTCATATTTCATTGATTTTCTTCTCTTTGGCAAAGATTAAATGAAGTGCATGTGACCAGAAATAGTTTTGCCATCCTCAGTGTCAAAGTAGTTTCACAATCTAAATAAATTACTTACACAATATGAAATCTGTGGAATAGATGAGAATACAACAATGAGACTCTCCTTTTAGTTAATAGTATCTGTTTGTGTTTCAAGCCAATTTCTGAGAAGACTTAGGTTTCCTTCTTAAAGAATTTCCATCTGTACAAACCTGGTGTAGTGGGTTGACCCCATACACCTGGCTACAAGTATGAGAGCATGTCTGAAAAAGCTTTTAGACAACATTTATTTATCAGCAGTAGATATGAAATATGTCTGCTTGGACTTGCTGTATATTCATTTATTTCACATTCCTTTTATGCTGGGAGGACACTTTACCACTTTGACTGTGATTGTCTGTTTTTCTAACTATTTGGTCTTTTTTGATGGGAAGGAAGTGATTAATTTTGGCAGAGTAAAGGGTGATTTTTTTTCAAGGGTGTATTCAAAGACCTGTATGACAATACAAAGACGGTCACATCATTCTCCTGTGTAAATTAATAGATCTCCTATGACTTCAACAATTTATAGTATTTATAGGACTATAGGACTCTATTTGACTGAATCACCGTGACTTTCTCAGAGAGGAGGCAAGGATTGTTTACACTTTTTTGACAGCTGTGTTGTGTCTTGAGACATTTTAAGTCTTAAAATTTTGATTCTGGCATTATTAAAGGAGAGGAAAAATCTAATTTTTGGTGGAGTTCTCTGGTGTCTTAATGTCTGCTTTTCAGAAATGGGAGTTGACTCTTGTATTCCCCTTGGGTTTGGTTTGGGAAAGAAATCTCTCTGGAAGCAATTATTTCTGTGATTTTTCTCTAAGTGAAAGTTCCATCAGTTCCAAACAACATGTAGGTGATATGTTGTTCCTGAAAAGTTGTTGTTTTAGGCTCTTAAGCCAGATCTTATAAGCAAATTTAGCTTTCACAGACGACTGTAATTGTGCAGATAGATCAGGTAACAGCAGCTAGTAATATCCATTTAGCTATTATTGCCTCTTTCAGACTTGTGCTTCTATCTGCAAGTGGGAAGTGTTGTTAGAATTAAAGATGCCTGTGGCAATTATCTGACTTTTTCAAATTTCCCCTTTTACATGTATGCAATACTCTAAGGACTCATATGGAAAGGAGTTCTGATAGGCAATCATTTATTTTTCTGAAATTCAGGATCTACCATTTGCATTCCAAATTCAACTACCTTCGGAAAGAAAGATTTAATTTGTTGTATGTCATCCATGCTGCTGCATAAGCATAAGTTTATACTGCAGTTTCTAGATGAGGAGACACAGCTGAGATCACTTTAAACTAAGTTGTTACAATATTGATGGCAATGTAGATTATAGTAGGAGAAAGTGGACGACAGGTTACCTTCTACAGTATTCACCAAATTCTCACAGATTTTATGTGATGCAGTTTTAATGAAACAGTATTTGATAACAGAATATAAAAAATGCAACTGAAGTTGAAGGAGATGGACTAAAAGCAGTGTCTGGGGGTTTAAAAAAGATCATTATAAAAAATGGATAAATTTCTAAGAAGAAAAATAGTAGGTACTATAGGTGTAGGGGTTTGAAACTGGAGCTAATAAAAGACAATGTTTAGATCTTAAAATCAATGAAAGACAACGGAGCAGCTATTTTTCATTTATACTGATATTTTCTTTGTTCTAACTTTTTCCATCCCAAGTGGCACAAGCCACTTGTAACCCAGTGGTATTGCTCCAGGGAGAAATACTGACCAAGACTGAAAGCTTTTATTCAGTGTTGCCTAATCCACCCGCCCTTTAATTTTCAGTAGGATTTCTTTTAATTTCAAAATATTTTTCCATTCCTATTATTTGTATCTTAAGTCTTCTAGTGGAGTTGTGTAAGAATTCCCATCCTTTTAAAAAATCTCAGCTATTAAACTCATAATTTTTCTCCTTTACATCAAATGTTTGCCATCCGCTCTTAGGGCCAGAAGTTTAAAGCTGCTTGCAGCACAAAAGCCTGTGGTCCTGTGAATGTTTTCAGGCAAAATGAGGCCTCTGTTTTTCAGAGTGAGGCTGAAAGTTTTGGCCAGGACAAACCTAGTATCCCTAGTGGCTGTGAGAAGGGTATAGATATCATATAGGATGACTGTGAGGGAAAGCAGGCTGACAAGTAGGCTACAGCAGTGTATGGAAGCTACATGAAAACAGAAATGAGAGTGGCAGAAAGCTGCTTAAGAGCAGCCAGGAAAGAAGGAGAAGGGCAGAGGGCTTGAGGTAGGATATCTGAAGTGCTGGTAGTGAAATGGAGCTCTGTGTCTGCTAAAACGAAAGGTGAGTGGCTGAGATGGGCTAGGTAGGACAGCCACTGTTCTCTAGGGTTTGTGTAGGCAGCACTCCCAACCCAAGGAGGATGTAGGCCTGCTGGGTTGAGTCCAGAGGAGGGACTCAGAGCTGATCAGAGGGGCTGGAGCACCTCTCCTATGAAGACAGGCTGAGAGAGTTGGGATTGTTCAGCCTGGAGAAGAGAAGATTCTTATGGCACCAGGACCTAAAGGCAGCCTGCAAGTATGCTGGGGAGGGACTTCTTACAAGGGTATGTAGTGAAAGGACAAGAGGTAATGACTTGAAGCTGAAAAAGGATAGGTTTAGATTACATTTTAGGAAGAAATTCTTCTCTCTGAGGGTGGTGAAACACTAGAAATGGTTGCCCAGAGGAGCTGTGGATGCCCCATCTTTGGAAGTGTTCAAGGCCAGGCTGGATGGGGCTTTGAGCAATGTGGTCTAGTAGAAGGTGTCCCTGCCCATGGTGCTGGGATTCAAGTTAGATTGTCTTTAATGTCCCTTCAAACCCAAACTGTTCTATCATACCTATGCGCTTCCATTTGTGTTTACCATTTGAAAGAACCATCAGTGAAAAAATAAACACATAATGAAACAAAGTTAAGCTTCTCTGTAAGAAATGGAGAATAAGAAGCAGTGTCACACAAAGGGTGTGTGTGTCATCAGCAGTATACAAAACCCTCTTCTGTACATCCCATGAGGTTTTCAGGGAAACAGGGCACAGATTTGGCTGCAGTACAATTATTATTCACTGGAAATAAGATCTTTTGAATACAAATTATAGACCATTACTTTTCAATACATGAAAAAGGTTGATTTTTTAATGCAGTTCAATACCTCATTTTATATTTTTAATCAGTTTTGGAAAGCCTTCAATACCTTGACACAGACTGAAGCTTATAAATTTTTTAAATTGTTTTAATGAGAATAATTTGGATAGACCTGTGTGTAGAAAGGTAGCATTTACTCATTTGGGAATTTAATCTTTAGTAGCCAGGTTCATCTGTGTTAATTAGAATCCATACCCAACCTCCTGGTCGTTCCAAAATTATCATATTGCTCTGTAGAAATGATAGTTCGTCATCTCAAGTACTGATATTTCCCATTTTGAACTACTTAGAAATTATATTGCTGTAGGTAAAAACGCACTGCATTGGATAAAAAGGAAGAAAAATTTGATACCAGGGTATAGGGGAAAAGAGGCAGGGAAATCAAGTGCCTCTCTTTTCTAAAACATTCTTGAGTGAAACAATAAGGAAAACCTAGGGTGGCAAATAATGTTCTTTATATCCAAGTTCTGTTTTTGAATTTCAGCTCATAGGCTGCATGCTGATTTTTTATTACATTGAAGAAACTTTATCTATTGCTGTTTGCTTACTTCTCTTAAGGGTTATGGATCAAAGAAATGGAGGTTGTATTCAAGAATGATTATGAGTCTAATGGTAAAAAGGAAGGTTTGGTTTTGTTAAATTTGGAAACACATTTATGTGAAATGTAGGTAAGGTCATCATGAGGACACATTCTTTCTAATTCACTTCACAGAGTACACTACACAACTACTTCTGCAGCAGAAGTAATGCACCATAGATTAAAGGCTGAGTTTGGGGTTGGTTTTTTTAATACTTTTTTTAAAATTTTTGCCCTGATCTTACTCAGGCAAATTCCTATTTGCCTGGGTAAGACACTCTCTGCAGTCACTCTCCTTTGAGTGGCTATATATAGCTATCAGCATCTGGCACGCATGCTAGTGAGTGTCTTTTGAATCTGTAATCTTTTTTTGCCTATCATCTCTATCCCCACATATTAATGGAAAGCAAAAACACCCCACAGCTCTTTCCTCTGTCTGGAAAAAGTTCACCATTTGGCCTCAATGTTGATAATTTGATCAAAATCAGTCTCTTTGACAAAGATGCACATATAATAAATAGTTCCATGTCAGTTTAAAATTTAAGATGCAAGTTCATGTGCTGCTACATTTCATTTGAGAACAGAAGGTCCAGTGAAAACTATATAGAGAAGATAGTCATTATCAGTTCATGCTTCCTCTGGAAATACCACATACCTGGATTTGTGGGACAGTAGAGGAGAAACAATATTTCATGGGGAAGGAAAAGGGTTTAGAGGAGGTCTGAGTAAGTGCTTTTCCTCAGAGGCACACTACCACATCCCCCGGCTGCAATGGAGCCTGTTGAAGTGTTGCAGGACTAAGAGTAGATTTCAGGTTTTACTTCTCTACTTCTCAGGGTGTTCAATTCTGGCCCAGAAAGGCAGAAATGAAAACAAAAGCGCAGTCGAAGATGCTTTTAGAGGGAGGGAGAAATGGAATGCATTAGCGAAAGGGTGCAGACTCCTTCCGGCACTGTTTCAGGATGCGCCCAAGGAGGCTGGAGACGTAAGCACAGAATTAAGTGTGTTGATACTCCTCTACCATTTATTGACTTCATTGAAGAATTGCAGTGCTTGAGAAGCCAGTTAGCAATCACAGCACTTGAGTACTTGTAAGTATGAGCCAGTTGTAGATGTTTTCTTTCCCAGATGTTCATGCTGCATTTACAAGAAGACACAGATCAATTCATCCCTGTAATGGTAGCACTGACCTTCCCCACAAATAAAGAATGTTTTCTCACGTTAAACAGGAAGAACTGCACAACAAGAGCAGTGTGGTGCAGAGATCCCTGCTAGTGGTGAGTTATTCAGGACCTTCAAGTGTGTCTGTGGGAGGGCTGTGTGTTGCTGCCTGTATTTATGTAGCAGAGTTCAACAGAGTAGGACTGCAAAGAAAGAGTGTATTAAATAGAGCGGTGTTGGAAATGCTCTTAACAAACACAGTGGGGACCACAATGTGAAGGGTTGGGGTTTTTTCAGTATAGTTTTCAAATCATGACACAAGCCTTTGTCTTTCTCACATTCTGTAGTCTCCAAGGCACACAACTGTGTCTGAGGGCAGCTTCAGTGAACAGTGGGCCTAATCTCTCTGGTTATTCTTCCATGACAGCTCTTGTAGAAGGGAAATGCTATTTAGACACCTTTACTTTTAGAGCTCTACTTTAACTGTTTCTACCCTCAGTGAAACAAGTTTCTTTCTCTTTTGAATTAATTGTCAATATATATATTTTTTGGGGGGACAGCACTAGCTAAAAATACCTATAGGTTTTTGAAAATAAAGAATTTAACAGAACAATAGCCTCTAAAGTTTTCTGTATGGATTGATTGCCATATGGTATGTGTTGTGTCTTTGTTGCTATCACTTGTTCCTTATTGTTTTTCATTGGTAGGATGACTATGATCAGAGAAAAATATCTTGAAATTTGATATAAACTTATGATTTTCAAGGATATTCCTTAATGTTTGCACCTGGTTTTTTTGCACATTTTCCCTGAGGTTGTTTTTTTCTAATTACTGAAAACATACTTGAGCAGTTCTTTTGGGTCTCTCATAAGTCAGATCCTCCCTTTGATAAAACTGGTCTTTCCATCTTTTCAAAAGCTGGAAAAGTAGCCACTTTTGGAGTAAGGAAAGCACAGTGGATGTAAAAATATGATTAATTGTGAGAAACTTGTCTTACCTTTTAGTTTTTAACCCCCCCCCCCAAGTGGATGGCTTGGTTTATGAATCAGCCCTGGAGCTGATACAAGAGCACATGCATAAAAATGTCCACAACCCTGTTTAATTGCTTCTTTAGTTCCCTGTGGTAAGCACTAAAGTTATTGATGAAGGAAATAAGATTTCTGGAATTACAAACCCCAGATTTTAATTGCACATTTTGTCTGATTTTTTTTAATCCACTGTAGTGCTTATGATGATAACTGCCTGTAATAAAAGTCCTCCTGACCAGAAACAAAGTAGTCTAATAGATGTTCTTTGTAAAATGTGCCTGAAAAGATACACGGTGTTGCTATCACTTTTCCACCTTTGGCCCCATTAGCATGGATTGCTCCCAGGCCTGTAAGGTATTCAGCAGCTGGAGAAAGCAACTTTTCTGGATGTGGTTGCAGGAGCTGCATGCTGGAGCACAGCGTTCCCTCCAGCACAAGAAACTGTCCTCCACGTGAAGTTTTGGCTGAGCATCTTCTCGCCATCTGCTTCATGGCTTCTTAATCAAAAGACAGGGTGGAGGTAAAGAGAGAGAGAGCAAGGGTGGGCTTCATATGGAGTTCAGACTACCAGTGAAATACTTAGATGAACTCCATTTCCCAGACCTCCCATTGCACAACACTGGAGCGTTATGTCAGTGTGCAGTCAGGTGAGGAGTCCAAGCACTTGCTGCTTCTGCAGAGTACTTATATTAATACCAGCTCAAATTCTCCTGTCCAATAATTATAGCAAGGTAGATAATTTCTGTCTACTCTTCATCTTCACAGCAATCTATAAGGGATCATGTAGGATGTAAAGGTGGTTTAGGATATTTTAAATTAAATAAAAACAAACCATGAAATTTATTTTACTTCTTTGTTCTGTAGTTTCCCAGTCTTTCATGAATCATAATGACATAAAAGTGCTACTACTGAACATAGTCACAGGGGTCAGGTATGACTGATGAGCAAGAGAACTAAAGGAAAATACAGTGAGCTTCACAGATCACTGTTAATTCCAGCTAAATAAATAATGTATATGTGCCGCTTGATGTATAAGGTTAAAGAGGTCAGATCTCCAGCAACTGTCAATTCATCCAGCCAGGCCAGAAGCAGTTAAATTCTTTATTATTGGTCACATAGTCACATAAAAATAAATGAAGACAAATATACTTTTAAATATCTGCATGCTACATTCTTTATTCACACTGTGTGTTGTAAAGTTTTCATTTCTGTAGCATTTCTGAATGTGGAAGATCTATCCCTATGGTATCATAAAATAGCTTCCTAGAAAAGTAATTAACAGGAGGGTGGGGTTTTTTTCAAGTTCAGAAAAGATATATAACGTCTGATTTCCTGTCGCTCTTGGTTAACTTTGTATGAAAATGGATAGCTTCCAAATTAAAGCAGGCACCGGACTGTCTGGAGAAAAATGCATCTGTAAAGAAATGTGTACATTATATATTCATGTTGTTCCAAATCTCTTAATTGCATTTTATATACAACAGTTGCATGTTCTGAAATACGGTACCTTTTTTATTTCATGGGTCAAAACCAGCATGCCAGAAAGGCTGAGGTTGCTCCTTACATGGCTTAGGACAAGTATTTCCTTTCCAAAATTCCCTCATACATTTCCCACTTTCTTCCCTTTCCATCAGCATGTTTCTCTGAGAAATGGAGGCATGATGTGAAGTCTCTTTTCACCACTTTTTATTCAGAAGATAAATATACAAAAATTATTCAAGCCAGTGAGCCACAAGGTCAGGAATATTGAGAAGCAGCACTTTCTCTTAGAACCAAAAATTGCTATTCATATTCCTTTGCATTTACTGCAGATGGCTGTAAGGGAAGCTTATGTAGGTTGAAAGAAAGGAAAACCAAGAGCATTTCTTGTTAGCTCTTATCACTAACAGATGTTTAAGGAGAGATGGGACGGAAGACTCTCTGCTTGGTAACTTCTTTGAAATGAGATATTGAAGGTGATTTTTTTTCTTGCACATGCTAGAGATTATTAGTATTCAAATACCAGCAGCATAATCTATTTCTAATCAGATCTTGCATTTATTTAAAGGTAGCTGTACAACTGCAGTCAAATACAGAGGCAAGTACAACTTAATGTGACTGCTGAAACTTTGAAACTTGAAGTAGAAAAGGGGAAGACAGCTGCAAGATTATTGATCACAAATATGATCAAACCAAGTATTAATACAAAGTGTATAAAATAACCCTGGCAGTTCTGCAGTATTTTTCAAGAGGGCTATTTTGATTTTAATTACAGTCTCAGGGACATCTGATATAAGAAAGCATACTGTCAGAGATATCTGATACCATAAAACTTATTAGCTGGTTAATTTCTGATTTCATGGAAGTAGCAGACCAGAGCAGAAGTATGCTGTCTAGAAAAAAGGCATGGGCTGAAAGAACAAGTCTAGTGTGAGAAGAACAGTTGAAAAAAATGCCATTAGCAGATAATGAATTGTCTTCCTTATCCAAACATCAAATTTTTTGAAAACCAAATCATTAACGTTCAGCATACAGGAAGAGTTAAAAATACATAGATACAGAGGACATAAAAATGAACTGTACTACATAACAGTGAAGGAATCTGAGAAAAGAATTATATGGGAAACTGAATAGAAAAGAATGAAATTATGCTTTGTGAAACTCGCCAAAAAGGAGTTAGTCATGGTCTAAATTTTTTGTCCTCATGGGAGGATCAAGTGCAATGTGAGACAGTTTGAAAAATACCATAAGCAGCAATCATAATTTATGATAAAGTCTGCATGCAAGATCTTTCAGTAGCTTAGAGATGGCTGGGCAGGGCCCAAAACTTTATTGTTTTTCTGTAGTGTGTTTGTTCCCAAGAGGAAACCTGAGCACAGCCTCTCTTCCCATGCAGTTTCTGCTCTCAGGTGGGAATGGACCTATGTCCAGACCTCACCCATGAAAAAGAATCAAATTTCATGGTTGTGGTTATTTCTAAAGAAGCTTGTCCTCTCCCATTAGAAGAAAAATTTAGACAGTGGGGCATCACTACCTTCACAGATGTCACTGTCTCGGGAGGAAAATGCATTACCCGTTTTCCCCCCATAAGTAGTGCTGCAAAAGGCACAAACCTGGGCTTGTGGGTACATGTAGCTTCTGTGAGAGGTAGAAAAGGCAAAACTTCATGCTCAAACAAGGTGTATAAGTATCTGTGAACAAGCTCTACACAGAACTGACATCCAAAACACTGCAGATCATTTTTTTCCCACTACCTCTACTCATAGGGAGTATAGCTTTTGATAATACCCAGCTGCATTCTTATCAATAAACAGAAAATTCTGTGTTTTCTACTACTGTAATCTGTAGCATTTAGGAGTTTCAAAGCTCTTCATAAGCATTAATGACATCTCTGAAAATCTTATTTTGAATTTGGTTACAAAAAGGATTAACTGAGGTGAAGGCAGATGGGGACACCTTCTGTAATGGTGCTGCTGCCAGAACAGGCCTGCTTCCCTTGGCCCCACTTTCTGGTGGTCCCAGCAAAGGGATCAGGTGGAAAATTATGTGGGAGGCTGGTAAAGGACAGGATGGCACACCTGGATTGTGCACCTTACTCCATTCCCAGACCAAGGCTGGACAGAGTTGTGGTTGGCCACAGGTCTAGAGTAAGCACAGTCAGGATGAGTTGATGTCAAAGCTGAGAGCAAAAGTGCAAACACTGAACCCCCAGTTCTGCGTTCTGATGAGTGTGCCACAGCTGTCCCAATACAGAGTGACACATGAAACTCTTCCATAACTTCATGCTGGAGATGGAAGTTAACACAGAAACATAACTAAAGGCTTCTTACTAAACTCAAATTAATGTTTCTCGCTGTATTTCTTCCTGTCATTTAGGTCACTTGAGGCAGAGACAGTTCCTGAGTGATTATGTCACTTATGGTTTACCACTTCCATTTGAGTTGTTCACTGCACATCCTCTACTAGAAATTAATAGGAGTTTTGCCATTGCATTCAGTGGTAGCAAGACCAGGGTTTGACAGGGAGGAATATTTCTTTTCTACGTTATATGAACTTCCTTTGGTCAAGAAGATACTGCTTGAGGGAAGACGGTCTTTTGTCTTCAGTTTTCCTTTGTTTTGTTCCACAAGTGCAGATGTAACACTTACAGTTGTTTTTTGACATCATTATTATTTTGAAGAAAGTCAGCAATAGTAATACAGAATAAAAATTGGGGCAGAAGCCAGCATTTGAATTCAGAAACACTATGCTGCATTAATCTATTAATTTCAGGTCATGTCTTTAGAGCATCAAAGGAGCTTCTTGACCAGTCTGAGGTGCTTGAGTAATTTTTTTCTCTCATATAATTAAAGTTTCTAGCTCCCTGTTCAGAATCAGTTTCCTCACCAACTGTTCAGTGAATAAATCTACATGAGTGATTTCCTGACAGTTGTACATTAGGAATTATGGCATATTTCTGCTCGTAACTTACAGAACTATCTCAATACAGAGAAGAGATCATAAAACATGCCGAATGGAGATTTCTTAGATATGCTAATTGCTGCTATATAAAGAGCACGGGATGAAGAGCTGCCACAGAGGAAGTTCAGCTAAAAAGTACCCGCTACAAATCTTTGTAGGTCTACAGAGAAGCAAATCCTTCTGCTGCCACTTCTTGGCAGAGCTCTGCTGAGCAAAGACTTTGTGGCTGAGTGAGCTTGGGCTGGTAGCTCCCTGCAGGCCAGTGCAGTGGCCAGGCAGGAGCTGGGACAGAGGTCTGCTTCTCTGGGAGCTGCTGCCAGCATCTGGGGGCCTGTGGGATTGGCACAGTACCATTATTGGAAGCATTCCACACCTTCTTGGATTCTTGGGAGTGGTGCCCAAGCAAGGTTCTCGTCTGTTCTAAAATACACCCAAATACAGGCCTAACTAATTTATCTTGAAATGGACTGCATCACATTTCCCACTCCCATCTTCTCATCCATGAGCTTGCCTCTCAAAATAAAGCTGCTGTTTTCTTCTATTTTCTTCTATTGAATTTTTGTGTATTGGAGCAAGGGCTGAACCAGCTAATGGACATCTACTGCCTCTTCTGAGAAGCTTAGGTTTGCCAGTGACAGGAAGATGCTGTCCATGTAAATAATTTTACCTTTTTTTTTTTTTTTTTTTCAAAATTTATATGAAATTGACATCCATGCCAAACTTGGCAAATGAACTCCTTATCTGTAGAGTACCACAAAAGAATTTACAGTGTGGAGGGGAATATACAGTTCAGCAATTCTGCTGTAGCCAGGTGTGAGTTACCCTCCTGTAGCTTTTCTCTAAGGTATATTTTATGCACTGACTACAGATGGGTATATCTGCACTCAGTAGAGTGGGGCTTCACCGAACCCATTTTAGGTAGGCCATTAAACATCATTGTATCATGCTGATTTTTAGCCATTGCACTTCAACCTTTTGCTTTAGGTTGACCTAGTAGACAAAAATCAAAATTGCTGTGCCCCAGCAACTAACTACAGCTCTGCTACTTCTACAGATACACCTATACATCTTTTTTGTTTTGTAAACAAGCTTTCTGTACTGTGAAATACATACCTTACTGAAGATTATAATTAATATGGAAAGATGAAACCACATGGCTATTATTTAATAATCTTAATATAGACTACTTCTTTTAAAATAAGTCAGCTAGACAAATCAAACAGTGTAGAAATGGAATGTGCCTTTTTAGGCCCTGTGGGAAACTCAGCTAATGAACTGAGGAATATCAGTTTCTAGACAGGAAAAAGAGTCTTCTTAATTTAAAGAAATAAGTTCAACTATTTGCCTCTTTATTCTAAAATCATGATTTTGAGCATGATCACACAATATGAAAAAAACAACTTTCAGTGCAGCCTTGTGTGTTTTGAAACACCAAGCAAAATACAATTAACTTTAAAATGGTAAATTGTAATGCTAAAAAAAAACATCTTCTGCCTTCTGGGTGTGACTATCTTTTTAATTTGATGATGTCACCCTGTGAGCCATTAAAGCATTATCAATGAGCAGGCTGTGCATTTTCTAATGATTACTGTGGAGTTGAAAAAGACTCTATAATGTTCCTGCAGTTTGTTCATCATTTTTGTTTGATAATTGTCCTGAAAATCAATGACAGCTACTGAGTACAGAAATTTGATTGAACCAAGTATAAATATAGGGAGCAATTTAGACTGTTCTTACTCAATAGGAAAATGTCTTTGGCTAATAAGTGGATTCCTATCTAAATTCATGAGTTCTTTTATGACATTTTGGGTTAAGCCTGAAATAGATTAATCTTTTTCTGATAAAGTTGCATAAGCTGTGATTTCTCTGGTGACCACATTTAATTGGATATTAAATAAAGTGCTTATCTTTACACCAACAGGTTTTATAGGCTGGATTTCACAGATTAAATAACAAGTAATAGGCACACACAACATTTTTCTGATTAAACCATGATATGATGAGATTAAAAATTAGACTGTCCTGATTCAGGTAGGGTTTTGAGGTGCATGATTACAACTGAGGGTTAAATGCACAGGACAGAGGGAAACTGCAGGATGGTGCAAAGAGCTGTGAGAACAGGTCAGCTTTGTATATTCTTCCTTCCTGCTTATTCTTCAGCAAATGTACAGCAGGGTGGTTTTCTGTTGGGTTTGACAAGAAGCTTGAATTCTTGATAATGTTTTTGAAAAGCCTGAGATTGGGATTCATTATGCAAGGTGCTGTACAAGCACACAGCAAGAAGTATCCTGTGATAGAGCCTATCAGCCCTGGAAAGGCAGAGGAAAGGTTAACAGAAGCCTGGAAAGTAAATTAACCTATCACACCTGAAGAAAGGAGATAGCGACAAGGCTGAGAGAAGTACCCAAACAGAAAAATATAGATGGTATTTGGGAGGAGGAAGTCTTAATAGGGTGAGCAAAGACCACACTTGGGAGGAAGAGTGAGGTAAGGAGGAAGGTGAAGCTGAAAGCACAGCCCGGCTGTTACAGGAGGCATTTGTCTTGTGCTCCACGTACTGGAGAAGGCAGACTGACAAAAGGGCTCCAAAGGGGCAGAAGATAGTTAGGACTCTCTGCATTTCCTTTAATGATAATGAAGGACACCCTTTGGAGCTGAAAGGACACTTCTGTCCCAGAAAAGTGCAGGACATTGAAGGAATTTGGCTGGATGGCTGGGGTGCATGTGTGAGATCAGTGGAAAGGAATAGAGCAGCTGTGCAGAATACGACAGGAGGGGAACCACCAGTGTGAGCTGGAGGCCTTACATGGGGAGGAAATAAATGAAGACATTTGCCTTGAGTAGGCCGTGCTAAACCAAATGATCATGCTAATTACAATTTTTTTTCTCACTGGTATGACATATTGTGAATGTGAAAAGAAAGTGATGCCTCCCTATGTAACCAAGTCTACTTTCAACTTTCTGGAGCTGGCAGCCCTCTGATAGTGTTTTGTTGATTTTGTTCTCATATATGGATGAGAGAATTGCACTAGCACTAAGCAGCACTAAGCTCAGGGGCTTGGACAACCCTCTCCTGAGTAATTTATTTTGACTCTCACAAGATCAGCCAGAAAGAGTTGTGATGTGAGTTTGTTGGGTGTTCTTTTCCATAAATAAAATTGACGCATTGCACACAGCTTGTAATTGTTCCTGAGCTAATGTCAGAGTTGCAAATGGTGATGTCTCACTGGAAGTGGGTTACTTCTCACAGCAAGTCAGCAAGGCTGGCAGTGCTACAGGTGGCATTTTTGCCTAGGTGCCGGTGACTCCAAGCCACTGGCATCATTTGGCTTAGACTCAAGGCAGAAGGTGTTAAACATCCCAACCGTTTTACTGAAAGATAAAAATGGAAAATAGTTCCACTAAATAATGGGGACAAGCATAGTGGCCTTGTGCTGTCTTTCAGTCTGGGGTCACTGGGCCCTGTCTTTTTGCATAGTTGAAATAGCTGGTGTCCAGATGATAAAGATGTTGACAATTATCTTCTTCCTCCAGAGACCACACAAAGCTAAGCCTGTTTCTTTTACTTTCACCTAATTTTCTTTTATTTTGGCTTGTCATGGCTTTTGACATTGGCATGAGGATGTTTTCTGGAGGAATTTCCTTTGCCTTGTTGGCATTTGGTAATGCAAAGCATTTTGTTAGGATTTTTTTTAAGCCACATTTTTTTGTTAAGACCTTTCAGGGTGATGTTCTATTTGGTGCCTCTCACAGAAGTTAGATAGTAAATTAGCAGCCATTATTTCCCCCTAGGCTTCAGAAAAATGGTAAATTACTTAAAGTCTTTCTCTGACTTGTTTTATTTCCAGTAAAACAAGTATTTCCAATGAAACATCAGGGAAGGGAAGACAAGCTTCAGAGCTCATGTTGGTTGTGGAGGCCAAGAGTTGGTTGAAGAGCTGCATCAGCCCACAAACACATACACTGATTTCTGTGGAGAGGAAGGCAGCACAGGGCTGTCTGGTGGCAACCACAGCCTGCCCTCAGAGACCAGAGAGGGTGCATCTCAGTGCCTAGCTGGGAATTCCCAGGGATGTCTGCAACCTCTGCTGTTAGCAACCAGGTGGCATGTTTCCTATGCAGTTGAGACAGTGATAAACCATTATGTGACTGGCTTGGAGACTTCGTGACTTTTCGTAGCAGAATTGTATCTGGTTTTGAGCCTTGTGCAAAAACATGAGTACCTAAGTAAGCATGTAGTGTACTCTTAGAGATGTGGTTTGCAAGGGGGCTGTTTGTGTGTAGATCTCATTTCTTTCCAAATAAGTTGGGAACACTTATAATAACCTGTGGAATCATTCAAGGGGAAGCAGATCTCTGCAAAAGTCTCTGCTCTGTCAGGGTGTCAGTGCTGATACTATCTAGATCACCGCAAAGGATAGCCATGTTTCATTTGTATGTAACAAGAACCAAGGCCTCTACAGGTATAAATTGGTCTCATGCCACCAACACTGGATATTTACCTCTTTACTTGCTGGTCTCTTACTAGATGAAAGTAAGTTCCCAGTGTCCATGCACCCTAACAGTAGTTTAATAGCTGGTTTAACAGAGGGTCTTTGTAAAATTCAGGTACACAAATAGAGTGTTTCTAAATTGCCAACACAACAGCAGAAGCTTAAGTGCAATTTTTATTCCAATAAAGATGTGATGAAATTATGCCTAATGGTCTGCAGACTGCACTTTTATATGCACTTGGAATGCTCCCATTGACTTCAACTGCTGTTATCAAGGTATTTCAGTACTACTGAGCTAAGGATCATTACCCAGTGCTATTATAATACATTAAACTAATGCTACCATTTTTCCATTATAACAACAATACCTGGCGACTGAAGGCTACCTCCGACCCAGTAACTTGCAATCAAATATTTGTTTCAGATTTCAAAATGCATATAAATTATGAGGCTTGACGAAAATGTTCAGATTAGACTAGCCCATACCTCCACCCTGGTTTTTAATTCTTTGCATGCAGACAAAGCAAGGTTGGCACTGATGAACAGTGTAGACCTAGTTACATTTTTAAGAACATGAGGATTTTAGTTTGTAAGTAAGTTTAGTAAAACTACATTTGAACTAAGCTTTCACTGACTTTCATGCAAACAGTGTTGAAGTGATATATCTATACTGTACATATCCCAAACCCCAACGCTTGTGTCCTTCAAAAACAAAGCAATTCCCAGACTACTGTTGATGCAGAAAGCATTAGGGAATACTTATTACAAGGGTCCTGGAGTTAATCTCAGTTGTCTGATTCCTGATATTAAAACCAGCCCACCATTTTTTTTTGCTGAGTCCTGTTTGCTCTAATGCAACAAAAATACTGTACTTAAGTGCAAGAGGGAGATAGTTTTGCAGAGATTACTCTACTGGTTCCTGAGAAATTAATAGTTTTAAATACAAAAAGGAAAACAAATTCACTAATTATGTAGCCTTTGCTACACTTGCTGATTGCTTGCTACTTCTTTTATCTTCAACTGCCTAAAAAAGGAAAGCAATAAAAAAGAAACTGCAAAATTCTTGAAGAGCTGACTGATAATAACTTTATGATAAAGTGAACCACAGACTAGATAAAAACAAAAAAAGAAACCATGACCCTGAATTCCCTTGGAAACTTCTGCAAACTCATCTTAAAAATGTACACACATCATCTGCCAGACAAAGAGGAATGAGGACTTGATAACCAAAACAGAATCCAGATGTGCATAAAAATAGGCTTCTTGCTGATACTTTTATGTCACTTGCACATCTAGAGCTAAGAGATACACAAAAATACAGGTGATTCATATAGCAGATCCTTCTGATATTGTTTTCTCCCCAAAATACAGTCTTTTTGTGTATCTTAGTATATGCTGTTTGCCTTTACAATGGGAAACACCCTCACCTTATCTAAATTTTTCTTTATCCTTTTCCTTTTAAGAACCTGCTTTTAAGAGCTATTCTTCAAGATGAAAATATTGTTATGAAAGAACAAGCAAAGTTACGCACAGATCTGGAAAACTGTTTTTCAAGACATCATGCCAACAAATTTCATTGCAGAAGTATTTCATGGTTCAAACTCAGGGCTTATTCTAATATGCCCAAGAATTTTCTTTGTGGAACAGATTCAGCCTTGATTGCAGAAATCTTAATTTGGCCTCTTTTTTCTATGCATGTGAAGTTGCAGATACAGAATCACCTGCTTGTGCATCTTACTTTAAGTGACAGTTTATCAATGTGTAAGGTCTAGTATTGGCATCATAGATGTCTTCAGACATAACACTTCCTGTACCATGTGGCACCTCTCATCTCCCTTGCTGAAGGGACAAGTAAAACAAACCAACAAAAAAAAAAAAGGATTGGTTGGTGCAGAGTCAGGTAGTCCTGTGCCAGAGGACACAGTTGCAGTGCTGGTTAGATTCAGGAGACTTCTGTTTCTGGTACTGTTAACTTCTCGTGGTTATCTCCCACTCCTGTGAAAAGTATGGCCAGCTCTCTGTATTTCCAAGAACAGCAATAGAAAGTGCTCATCTTATGTCATTGGGGCTGCACAAATCATCTCATCAGTGCTGCTACACTGGGTGAGAGTGGTAGAGGCAGCTGGAAGGTTAAATGTTGTTTCTTGTATTATCTGGAGGCCTAATATACATATTAGCCCCACTTTGCTTTCCTGGCTGTGTAGCCCCCTCATTTTTAATGGGGTTTCATTTGAATTCTTTAGGTGCTGGTTTGCTGGTAAAATCTTGCCATTTACCATTTGCAGATAGTTATGTACTTCTGTGAAATACCATTCATGATGCTGTTGTTTAATTATTTGCCTTACAATGGTGTCCACTGTCTAGAAACTGGTTCACAAACAATAACCTTTTTTTGTAAGCATGCAAAGATGTATGTGCAGATATCTGCAGGAACACTTTACAAGTCCCAACCCCTCTACTTAAAGGTGAGTATCACTAAAATGTGCAGATTTTAAATCCAAGCTTGTGCAGTACACAGCAAATCAGCTTCTGAAATGAGTACCAGAAGAGGAGGACTGAGGACATGTCACTTTGAGCACCTTCAGTAAGAGCTGTGTTCAGGCTTCTTTGATCAGACATGCATCTGTCTGAAAAAAACTGTGCTCCAGCTTAATCATCTAGTTCTGCACAATACTTAAAATAAACAAATTAATTCTACAGAGGGATTTAAATTGAACAAATGTATTCACTAGGGAAAGCATAGTGGCATGACTGAATGGCTTAAAATACATGTAAAAGGCAAAAACTGTTCTTCAAATTATCAGCAGATCTGCAGATTTGCTCTTTAAACAATCTATAGACCTTGATAATCACATTCTTTCTTTAATTATCAGAGATTTACAGACAGGAAACTATTCCAAAAAACTGCTATGACAGTTTGCATAAAACCAGTGAGGTTATTGAGCTATGAAACAGGCATAGGTAGGAAAGATGTGACTTTGGACTGAGGAGAAGACAATCTAGAAATTCATTGTGTTGTAAGAATCTCTCAAGATACTGCAGCTTCCGATGGACATGCTGCAGTTGTAGGGGTCCAGTCACTGTTGAATTAATAATCCCACTCTGCATTCACAGGGCATGATGCTGTACCATTTTTACTCTGAGAGGGTTGCATTTCTTCTCCACTAAATGATGCTAGGTGACCTTTTAAAATGTGTGGATAAATGAAGGGGCAATAAATTTTGTGCTTGTCGTGATTAAATTCTCATATTCCCCCTTTTTTGTCTTGCTTTTAAAGCTTGTAATTTACAAATAGAGGTGCCTGAGGACAGTTCAGAAAACAATTCAAAATTGTATCTTATTGGACATAATAAAAAAATTTTGTATTGGATTTCATGACCGAAATGTAGACTTATTAGGTATTAGTCTTGCATTATATTTCATATACTGATTGAATGAGTTTGATGAGCAAAGACAGAGGATTATTATGCAAACCACCTCCATTGTTTCATATTAAAAAGTGAATATTTAAGAGCTGAAAAAGCAAATTTGTTTCAGTTACATGGCACACATTTTTCAGTATGCAAATGTGCCACATCTGTGTATTTGTTTTGCTGCAGATACAACCAGCAAGAGTTTAGTGATGAAATCTGTTCTTAATTATGATAGCAGCTGTTGGAGCAGTAGCCATTTTTTTCCTCCTGATGTGAAGTTGCCTGATTTACTCATTTTTGTCTGCATTTTTCAGGGCTGCCAGTGCAGAGAGAGAACTCTTTGTGAGGGGGTTGCAATTTGTTTTCTGTGCGAGAGCCAGTGAAAATTGACTAAATCTGCGCAGCGGGGTAGTTTTCTCTTTTCTTTTCCTGCATTGCAAGCTGTTGTACCTCTGCTCCAGCACAAGAGGCCTATAAAACTACCAAACAAATGAGGGAGCTGTTAAGTGTTCCAGCAAGTATCTTAAGCAGCAGTTCGTGTAAACGAACTATGCCTTAGCGAAGAAGGAAGGAAGAAGTCTGACATCATAGCTCTGGGACAGATGGCATTAATATAATGAATTGATAAACACTTTGGAAGCTTATTTTTCCTTACTCAGTTATTTCATTTCCATATATGAGCATGAAGTTTGTAAATGCCAGGCAGTTTAATACTCTATTTCCCCAATATTTTGATAATAGCAAGAAAGAGTGGGAAGCTTATAAAAGGATGATAAAATCCTCCTTTCTGAATACACCATCTCTCACAGTAATTTGTTAATGAGGCAATGCTGTTGCAAATCAAGACAGAAAACGACCAAGAATGCTTCATAGCATCATGAAAAATTGGCCAAAAATTGCAGTGCAAATGAAAACAGAATAAAGAGAAGACATAAGTTATTGATACTAAAACTTCTGTGCTAAAAGCCTGCTGAATGAAACATTTATCGTCTCCCTACAATCATAGACTAATCGTCTGTTTCATACTGGATTGTTTCCACACCAATATTTTATGCCTTGTTTTTCTTTTGATCTAGGCAACACTAAATTTAAACAGATTTCAGCCCTGCTTCTTTTTCAGTTAACTTTTTGATGCCTTATCCTGCATCACTGAAGCCAGTGAAAACTTGGCCTCAGAATATAGTGAGAGCCATAAAGTTCTTGAAAGAATATGCAAAATTTGCTGTTCTTTATTGAGAGAAGCAATCTGCTTTTGCTTCCACAAACAGAAAATGGTTCAACAGATTGTGTGGCTCTTCACTTAAGATAAGGATTCTCACTCTATTTTCTGCAATTAAACTCTTCCTCTTTCACTTTTGTCCCTTAAGTGTTTCATTTAACTGAAAGAAACATAAGATCATGAGAAAATGAGAGAATGCAGGTAAACTATAGCTTACTTATAAACAAAGGATACCTCAAAGTTAAGCTATCTGAAGGAGTAAATCTGTAAGTATGGAATGTTCCTCAGTAAAAGAATGTTTATATATCATGGACATGGTCATAATAAAGATAATAAAGAATAATAAAGAATTGATGGTTAGAATAAGACTTTGGGCATGGGTAGGATCGAGAGTCATCAGGAATTCTTGTCCCCAAGTAGTTGTTCTCTTTAAAAGAAACATAAAAGGAGAAAGAGGGTTATACAGTGGATTCCAGTGTGGAACTGGAATGGTATAAACACATAGCAGGTAGGCAGGAGGACACAGCACTTTATCCAGTGATGGGCAAAGCATACTGCCTGTGCAAGGCTTACCTTGGGTACTGCTGCCTGTGCTGCCACAGCAGCCACTTTTGTGGTGAATGACAGCAGGGCCTCATCGCTGCAATAAATATCATCTCTTTACCATTTACAATCTCCTAGTTTGCTTTATTTTTCTGAGCTTTCCAAGATGCCTGGGCATGGGCAATTTTACTCTTTTGAGCTGCATGCATTGTTCCCATTAGCCCATGTATTAGAATGCAGCCTTGAACCTCTACAGTTGCCCGTATTTTTCTTTAAGCTTCACTTTGTTCAGGAAATTACTTCATCTCCTGTAACAAAGCCCAGGTGCTATTGTTGCTGGAGTATAAAAAGGGTTTTTTGGACTTCTTGCCTATATCATGTGCATGTTTCCATGTCATATGCTTGTTTTCTTGAGAAATAGAGTTGTGAGGACAGCAAGAGTCATAATGAAGTTACTGGAGAGGTGAGGAAGGCCTGGATTTTTTACTGAAGCTACATTTAAAATTTGTCTTCTCTATTTATTTTGACCATTTTTTGTCTTCTGGGTTGACCTACCATTAGATATTCCTAATACAAAAGTGAACTAATGACTCAGGGTTCTAGCTGCACTCAGTTGAAATAAATAGGCTATTTTTAGGTGTGATTAATCTGACCTTCTCAAGTACCCATTTAGAATAAGATCAATCCTTAAAAGCAAGTAACCCTCTCCATCAACCATCAAGGGAATGTGGAACAGTTAGTTTACATGCAGATGTCTACAGTTAGTCAAATAAATTCCTCACTTTCTCTGTCTGTTTTCTATTGCTGCTGTGCCAAGCATGTTGCATACCTAAATAATTACTGTAGTTTTGAACAGTAGTCACTGAGTCTGTAGCTGTGAATTGTGTATTATTCACTTAATGGATTTTTTCTTCTCAAAAAAGCCCCATTTACAAGAGGTTATAGGTTTTAGCAAGGTGTCTTCACACTTTAGTACCGTGATTACAGTAATAAATATACAGAAATGTTGCTCTGTAGCATTATGTCACTGAAATTTGCTGACACAGTAAATTGTAAATGGGATACAGTGATTTATGGCTTATGACTTCAGCATATGTTACAGAGGGTGCTTTAATAGAAGAAGGGCGTATGATACTAATTATCCTGTGAAATCACACTATAATAATACTTCAAGTAATCACACTTCAAAGTGACAAAATTTTCTTAACAGGCATCTTCTCAGGAATTCTGCCTGTTCCAACTTCTTATGCTTGTTCCTTATTACATAAGAAAATTTACTTTTGTGTTGGCAAATAATTTTAAATATATTCTCTATAAAAACAAAGGTCTGATATGGCATTTGGATCCGTGCATGGCATTTCAAAGCACTTGAGGCAGCAAAATCTTTGCTCCTTCTAGATGACTTGATGTGAAAACAGAGGAGATATGGTCTTCCCACTGAGGCAGAGAAAAGATTTAAAGATGCATTATAGATGTCACCTCCTGCTGTTGGGTAACTTACGGTCTGTCAGGCAAGATAAGGGAAAAAGATGCCCTATACTCAACACCTCAAAACTTGAATGGTTAAGAAATGTGTTCTGTCAGGAATTTGGAGAGGAAACCATGCCCAGTCCTTGCTGATCTGAGTAGCAGCTGTGCAACAGTTCCCCAGGGCTAAGAAGGAAAAAGTGAGACATTTAATGCACTTCTGCTTCTCCACCCTACCACCCCACATTCCTGCAATTAGAACACATTTGAGGATGAAGTAGACATCCCTGCTTCCTGATGGAGATCTGCACAGAAATACCAGAGGACTCAGTTCCACCATCCCTCTCCATGTGGGATGTGCTTGTTCTCACTATGTTAGTTATCTTGTAAGCATCATTGCCTCTGCAAGATGTTTGTAGGGATTTATTTTTCCTTGAATAACATGAATTTTTTTCCTCTCAGATGATTCACACAACTGACTACTGGAACTACAGTTCAAAAAATAATAGCTCATAGGCAAGTGCATAATGCATAAAATCTATATCAGTGTAGCTTAAAAATTCAAAGTACCAGGTTTGCTCACAGCCCTTTCTAGGAAAAGCACAATATTTTTCTTCTGTAGATAAAGACAAAAGGAGAAGTCCTGACTCCATTGAAGGGAAAGGTAAATTTCTCATGAGCCTCAATGCTTATTTTTTAAAAAAATGTTGGCATATTACTGATAGAGCTAGGTTAATTTTCTGTTTCTGATTCTTCAGAGCAGTTGGTGTAAAGACAAGTAACTGCTTTAGCTGGAGAAAATTAAAAAAAAAAAATAGAAATGTTGAAATAGTTAGTTCCAAAATTTCAAAGTCAGATATTTCAGATTTTTAATGTGAGAGAACTCCCTAATTTAAAATTTTTTTTAGTTTCTTACTCTTTCAAAGGATAAAACTGTCATAATATCAAAACATCTGGATTCAAATCAAATAAATTATTTTGATGGATGTAGCGTAATTAAATTAGTATTCCTTCTTTCCTTTTTGAAGGAAAAAACAAACCAAAAGTACTAAGCTCAAATGAGAACAGTTTTTCTTACAATTTTCACTTCAGCTACCAACCCAGAAAATCCATTATTTTCACATTTTTAATTCATGGTAAAGTCTTAGGAGCTATTTTGGCCTGTCACTTGATGGGTGTATTGCATAAAATACCTTAAATATTTATGAGTATCAAACTCCATGACACAAGTAGCTTGACTATCAGATTTGTTTTCTGAAGTAAACTTTACAGATATAACTCTATAATGAAGAAAGTTTTGCTTAAACTGATGTAAGAAACATCTAATTATAAAACACATGGTTTAAAATAGAAGTGAGGGAACACAGAAAGTATTTGTTGGCCTTCTCTTTTGGGTCACTGTTGACTGAACTATACTAAATGTTTAATTCATGGCCAAGAATATATGATTTTAGTAGCTTTTCCTGCTGGAGTACATCTCTCTGTGACTTAATTGGAAATTTAATTTAATTTAAATTGAAAAGTTTTTTCATTTGTGAAGTATTCCCATCAGAAATCTACGATATCCTGCAGAATTAGACTCTGTATCATTGTTAAACCATTAATTGACTATTTCCCATCAATGTGTTCTCATAGTCAAAAGTCTCTGTGTTGAATTTTGCATTGTGTGTATTTGATGACATGTTCTCTTCTTGAATGCATCAATTTTTTCCCCAAAAAAAGTGACAATGAAAATAATAAAATTTACAGAGAAGTTGCCCTGAGTGACTAATTTATTGATAATTTGCTGATAAACCATTGAAGTAAATCCACAATACAGGTGTTTTGGATAAAGAACAAGGACAGGCTAGCAGGGGAGATTAAAACAAACCAAAAGTCAACTACTGCCTCGTTGACTTGCCCCAGTCTGGCTCGTGTGGCCATTTCTGTTCTCCCTGGTGGCTGTGCTGCAGGCACAAGGAGTGCACTGCTGCCAAGTCAGTGCTGGGGTGTTGAAGTTCAGTGCCAGCTCCTGTAGCCCTGCGGGGGGAAGCTGCAGAGAGCCAGCTTCACCCATGGAGCTTGTACTTCACTATCCATGAGGCTGGAGAAAAGGCTGTGTAGTGGTGGATCCACATCCATACTGGCAGCACAATATTAACATTTGAAGGCCAGGCCAATTTGTTCCAAAACTGGAAAACTAAATGCTCATCTGTAGGCATTGACCTGATGTTCTTCCGTTGGAGCCTTGAAACCAAAACCTGCCAGACCCCACATACTTTGATGGTCTAATTTTTAAATTTCCTGGCTCAGACTTTAAAAATAATGATCCTTGAAATCATTTTCCTAAGCATGATGCACAGAAAAAAACAAAAAGGTGAGAAGTAATTGGATCAATATAAACTATATAGGCCTTATTTTTATTTATGATAAGGCCCCTTTATCTTGCGTTTTATCTCCATTATAAAGAAGCCCTAAAATTAGTGTAGAAATTGCAATTTAAAACCCATTACCCTCACTGTAAAGCAATTCACTGTCAGGATGAAGGAGGAGAGGCATGGTTTGGTGATAAAGAGAATCAAGCCCATTATTCCCAAGAAATCCAGTTTGCTTGAGTGAGAGAAGGGGAACTTCTAGGTCATTTCAGTAGTTATTTTATTCAGTAAAGAATAAATAAAGGACACTCTGTACCGCTGGCAAATTTGATCTATAATGCCTCATGCACAAACCAGATTTGTCAAATGAATCTTGGTGGCTCCAGAGAAGTGTAAGAGAGACTGACAGGCACTACTTTGTTTGAAGAAAATAAGTTTTTGTTCTGCAGCTGATTGACTTGCTCACCTCTTCTATAGAGATGAGAAATGTATTTTACAGGTGGGCTTGTGGACACCATTCCCTACAATTAACTAAGTTTTTTTTTGCTGTGTGTATTAGGCATTCAATATTTGTATGTGGATATCCATACACTTTGGGAAATACTGTATTCTGCTTCTCAGTGTGCTCTCTAAACGACTTTCACAGTAGTTTCTTCAAGTTAGGAGCACTAACTGTCACCAATAAAACTGCTCACTGTGTTTACCTGTGTTTCAAGGGCTTTCTTCCTGTTCAGAAAACAGTAGTAAGCTTAAAGATCCCTTAAGGGATTTTACTGAAACACTGTATCAGATAAGGCCAAAGGTCAACCATAATAGCTAAAATGGTAAATATTTTGAAAAGCTGTAGGCTGACAAGGAGGAGAAATTACTATAGAGACAGTTTTGATTAGATCCAAGTAGATGACCCTTATGAAATCAGCTGATAAAAATTTAGTTTTCTTTTCCCGTTCATGACATACTGAGGTAAATCAATGCAAATTTTCCTTAACTATTGTTGGTATGCTAGCACCTATTAAAATATATAATCTCTGTATACAGTAACCTAATCCAGGTCTGATTATAACACTAATATGACATATTTCTGTTACCATGCTCTTCTTGCTTTGGAAATAATGGCATGTAGGTCCAGAAAGTGCCTTGTCTGATCTTCTCTTCCTTTTAATTTCATAAGGAGTGTTAATGCAATTGGTTGGTGAACATATAAAGGGGAACTTGTGTTAATAGTTTGTAGATCAGTCTCTTTATCTCCCAGGAGAATTTTATCTTCTAGCTACAGTACTATGATGAGGTATATGACTGGGTTTTGCTTTAATTAAAGTTTTAGGCTTCTCATTTCAGAGTGTAGATGGAGATGGTATGATCATATTGCACCACTGTGTCAGAAGTGTTGAATAACACACTTACTTCTCTGCTTGGAAAGACTTAATAGCGAGTTCACAGATGTTAAACTAGAATTATTTTATAAAGTCAGGCACCAATTAATTTCTCAGCATTGGTTATGGCAAACTGAAGAATAATCAGGTAACCATTTTGAAGTCCTGTAGTAAATAGATTCTTTATTCCAAGGCACTGCATTCCGGTATCTAAGAGGTTTGGATTTTTTTCCTAAGTAAAGCCTTATAGATAGGAACCCAACAGATATAAAACAGTAAGTTTGACTAACTGTTTCTCTCTCTCACTGTAATACAAAAAATACCCTCTTATCCCAAATCACTGCTAAGGTTCTATTCCTTTTGGAATAATATTCAAACATAACGCAGAAGTAGTGACTTCTGGAATTAATGAATATTTCTGCTAGTTTGGGTGTCTCTCATATTCTGATTACAGGACTTGACATGAAGCTCTTATTAAGAAAGTGTCTCATTAATACACTACTTCCAGAAGGGAAGAATCCTCAGCAGACATTTCCTCCTGTTAAGCAGATCACAACACAAGGTCCTTGCCACAGCCATTTAAAAAGGAAATAGAACCAAGCAGCCTAATTAAAATAATATCTGTTGAAACTCAATGTGCCACCAAAGACCCATACATGAAGTAATCATTTTCTGTAAAAGGTTTCATGAACAGAAAACAAAAGAAGCATCTTGTTTCAAAGAAAAGCAAAGAAGAAAAAATGCCAAAGGAGGAAATACAGTGTTTATTTGTAATTAACAAGATGTAAGTCCAGCTTCATCAAAGCTGCCTTTGGAGAAAAAGATTGAGAGAGTGTCTGTTTTTGCAATATATATCACCTCATGTACTGTTCTCAAAAAATATTGAATGATACAAAAGTGTCAAAGGCTATCTAGCAACCTTGACAGGACTGAAACCTGTGAATATACACATAAACGAGGACTAAAAAAAAAAAAAAAAGTTGATGAAATTCACCCTTCCCTGAGCAGAGTTGTGAGAAGGTTTTAAAACATCATTTGAAACCTATTTTAATCCCCCTGCAAAAGTATATGAGACTTGTGCTGGATTCAGGCAAGGGTAAAATCATCTAGTCTGAATTAGCAGCATTAGCAGCACTTCAGCAGAGAGAGGGGGGAAATGATCCTTTCAGAGCTTGTTTTAAGAATCTTGAACTCAGTGAATAAGTAGCTTCTTTATCTATGTTAGCATTCAGTTAATACTAAGGTAGAGATAAGCTGCAAAATAGTGAAGAGGGCTCACTTTTGGGAGTTGCTCATGTAGCTGATGACAAGAGATGATGGAAGTCCTGCCAGGGATGAGCGCGGGTGCAGGATGCTGAGAGGAGCAGGTTTAACTTCACCAAGCAATCAATATGTGGCATCTGAAGGTCAAAGGAACATCAGAGCGTTCAAAAATATATGAGGTATGTCAAGAAACTTGAGGGGGTTGCAAACTGTACATCTTTCTTTTGGTCATTTTCTGGGCAGACACGTAGCTGATGTGATTTTTTCACAGGATGCTTAAGGGTGTATTTGGGTAGTGATAGTATGGCCAGATATGACAGTCATTACTATTTCTAAATAATGATGCAGGTGTACTGACACATTGTGACAAATCAGTTGTAGGGATTTCTTGACTTCTTATGTGGCAGTAAATGTTCTGTTAATTGCAGTTGATGTGATCAGTGTGGCCCTTTTAAAGAATGGTATCTGAAGTCCACAGACAGAACAAAATCTGGAAATCTCAAGTCATTCCTCAAGAGCACAACAAAAATCCCCATGTCAAGGCAGACTCTTTTTACGTGGTTAAAGTACCAAATGTGTATCTTGTGGAAGACAGGACTAAGTGAAACCACAAATTTCCAGTTTGCAGAAAGTTTTGAAGTTTCAAAAATTTGTTGTGCTTTCATTCAGGGTCCCCATCAATGTACATATTGTATTGGCATCTCCTGGCCATAGCAGCTGAGATAAAGGCACCTCCCAAAAGCCTCTGGCTCATCTGGAGGCCCAGTAGTGATTTCCCCTAGCTCATCTATCCGGTGTCATTGTTACTCATTGGGAGAGCTCTCAGGAAATTATGTAAGAAACCAGTCCTAGTAAGAAACCAGTCCAGCTTGAAGTGGGCTGGGGACCCCCACTTGGGAAATGAGTGTTTAAGGTTCCCATTTTTTTTCAAAAATAGTGTACAACTGCAAGACAGACTGCAGCACTCTGAAAACAGGGTCTCTTCTCAGATGGTCCCGCAGCTGTAGTTGAAGCTTGAAATGTACATTATTCATTCAAGTTTGTTCCAGCTGGTATGTATAAAACTGGCTCCATAGTTATTATCAAATATGGATGTACTTCTAACAGCTTCCTCTTAAGTGAACTAATGTAATGTGAAACATACTTATGTCTGTGTCAGATACCTGTGGTTGAAACAGATAATTTCACTGAGTCCTAATGCATGTTATTTCAAGAAGTGTTTACTAAAACCATTGCATTTTCTAAAAGAGCCAAAGATTCATCAATACCCTTCAGAACCATCTGTTTCATTTCCTGATCACCTTTTCCACAGTACAGTGTGGTTTCTGTCCAGTTCCTTTTTTCACTTTCTTTCTTCATGAAATGCAGACAATTCCCATGTATCCGACATTGGCTTGGCTTACAAAGGAAGGTGTTTTGGAGGTTCGTTACCTGTAAAGTTCAGTGCCAGGAAAAGTGTGCTTTGCGTATGTACAGTGTACGTTATACATGGTTATTATTTAAAGTAAACCTGTAAAAGAGTAATATAAATACGTGGTAAGAATTTTAAAAGGTTCAGTGCTGGCCTCAGTTCCCACTGACTCAAATGTGAGCAGAGAGAAGTTGAATTCAGTAAGAGTGGTCTTGAAAATCTCACCCATGGTGGTTTTCTTTTATAGAAAAAAAGCTAGTTTGGAGATGGGCAAACAATGAGCATGTTCTGGTCTCTGTCAAATGATGTTTGCTGTCACTGAGAGCAGAGAAAGTAGCAGAAATGGAGTATATTTAGAGGATGCTACAAATATACCTTCCTCCCCATCAGGCCTTTGATAAATAGTGTGTGCTCTGCTGTGTTTCTCTTGCAGGGCATCCAGAAGCAGTAGAATGACACACACACACTCATTTTGTTTATATGACAAGCCTTCTGTTTGGAAAACCTGATGAACAAAATGCCACATGTACAGCAGTGCAGGAGAACTTATTTCTCTTCAGGTTGGGAAACATGTATTCTTCTGAAATCTCATAATTTGGTGTGTGTGTATGTGTGTGTGTGCGCGTGCAAACAAGCGTCTGCTGCCTGGGATGGCTGTGCCCACCTGACAGCTGTGCTGAGAGAGTGCAGCTCAGGCCTTTGCCAGGGCTGCCTGCTAACAACACCTCCTGAAACGAGACAGTGGGGATGCACTTCCCTGGCCTTGCCTCCCCCCTCTGCAGTCTCACTGTGCCACTGCCCACCCCCAGCAGCACCATTCCCTGCCAGAGCAATCCCTGTGGCCTTGCCAGTCACCACCTGCTCTGGATAGTGTAAGTGTACAGTTTTTCTGTAGCTGATGTGATACAGGTGAAAGGATATACTTTGGGTTTGAATTCCTGTTCCTCCTTTGTGCCATCTCACCGTTGGTCAATTCTGACCCCTGAGCTGCATGCGGCTCCAAAGCAGCGTGCACGTGGCTCCCTGATGGGAATATATCCCTCGGCACTCCAAGGCAGTGCAAGCAAGGGGACAGAGGGGTAACCCAAAAGGAGTTGCCCCATTACAGCCAGGGAGAGGCCTGGCTCTCTCAACAGCTTACTGGTGTAGGTGGTACATGCCTGGTGTGCCAGAGGGATGTTTTGTAGGAGGCCCAGAGAGGCAGGGAGGTTGGTAGCACCATCACACCTTCGTGAGCATAGCACTGGGCCTCCTGCCTTTCATTTAGCAAGGCTCTGGCTCCAACTTTGGCACATGGTATCTGAAAAGTGCTGCCTGAATATTCTGTCATGTTATCTCACCACATAACAAAGTAACCTTTCTGGCCAAAGGATGTGATCCTTTTCACAAATGCTTGCGCCTCATCTGGCAAGCATGCCCAGCAGTTCATGCTTCCCTCTGAATACTGTGCCAGGGGCTCTCCTCCTCACAGATTCTCTCCACGATTATCTTATTTCTCATGCCATCTCCTCAACTACCCATAAACAGCTTGTTTCACAGGCTGAGAGTCCTTGCCTGGCAGCTTTCTCCAAGGTCCACATCTCTGTTTCACCCGGAGAGCACGCATATGAAACAGTTTGATTTTTGCATCCTGGGAGACCCCTTCGTCTCCCACATACCCTTTGTGTTTCTCTGGGGCAGTGGTGCCAGCACTATCCTCCTCACAGTCTCCTTGGAGCTGTGTCATTGCCCTCCATGACGATGCTTCTGAATTAGACGAGACTATCTGCATTTTCTGTTTTGCTGTCTTCTATTTTAGTGCCTTCACTGTCTGGTGTTTTTCTCTTGAAGAGGTCTGTGCGACATTGTATGCATGGCTGTGGTAAAATCCTCCAGCCTTAATCCTGTTAATACCTGTGTAATCACACAGCACACATGCAAACTTACCTTTTTCTTTGTTTCTCTTTATGTGTTCTTCTTGCATTGGGTGCAACAGGAGGTGGGTGAGCTTTTTAACTGGGAATGATCACAAGGTATTCCTATAGAAGTTTTGAAAGCTGACCCTGTAATCCATCTCAGCAATATTTGAGAGGATGTGTACATGCTATCTGCCTCATAAAAGCTTACATTCATCGAGTCAGATTATTTACTAGTGGCAAAGGTGTGTTGGGTCAGTGAAGGGGGAAAGCAGAAATACCAGGCAATTTCTTCCTACAGTGCACGTGCTCTACCACAGATCAGAAAGGCAGTGGGTTTTATATTTCAGGAGCTTCAGGTGTGCCTCAGCATTGGCTTCATGTTGTTCACACTCAGTGGAACAAGCTCTTCTGATCAACCAATATCTAACAGGATGAGGCCCCTCCTAGGCAGCAAGCTTGAGGCACTGCTTGCTGAATTCACACTACCACGGTATATCTCACCTGTGCCTTTCTCTCCACACTGCTGGGAAGAGTTTAGGCTCATGGTAAAGGGATGAGTGGTTTCCATATTTTCTCCTTGAAAATGCTACAGTCTTGGCCCTAGCTTGCATTTCTGTGTGCTTGGCCTCACAGCAGCCAGCTAGATTCAAGCCAGCTAGCTGCAGCCCCCTCCTCTTACACTACAAGAGGTTGTCTCTGTTACCCACTGTTATTCAAGTGTTTCTCTCTCCATCCAGCCTCCACATCACACCCTACCTGATCCTGCACAGTCTGTGGGGGCCAACTGCAAATGTAAAAATCACCTGCAGTGACTGTGGCCTCCTGAACCCACGGGGAAATACTCCAAATGGAAACCACCTCTTGGAGCAAAGGAGGAGGAGTCCCAAGCTGTTGAGCTTGGAACTAGCCAACAGTAAAGAGAGAAGCACAATTAGAGTTGTTGAAATGGCATCATCTGACTACTTATGGCTGTATAATGACTGAAATTACTTGTTTTGTTTTCTTCAAGTGCTTGCTTATGCCACGGGAACATTGGACTAGATTACATCCAGTCATCCCTTCCAGCTTTAACCATTCTTGATTTTTTATTACCTGTCACCTCACCCCTTGTTTGTCTTCCTGCCTTCAGTCTTCAGGAGTCTCAAATCCAGGCAGCATCTGCTTTTTGTTTGGAAGGTTCCTGTTGCATTGGAAATGCTCTTGAAGTAAACAAATGAAGACAATGGTGGTGGCAGTGTAATGTAGACAACTTGTGAAGCAAAATTAGTAATTACCCCAAAGGAGGTCTGGGTCAAATTTGGCTCTTATATCCATACAAAACAAGAGAGTGGAATTTGCTTGGATTTATGGGAAGGCAGAAATCTGATTTTTCTGGTCTCAGATGTAGATTGGAAGGGAAAGCAACAGAATTCTGCTCCTGATTATGCTGTAAATCTAATTAACTTTACACGTCTGCTACGTCTTTCAAGTTTAGTGTTCTCTGAATTACTGCCTTCATGTTTACACTGTTAAAAGTCTAATGCATTAGTAAGCAGCAGTCACCACAGCTTTGCACCACATTAGGGGAAAAAAAACCCCACTCTCTTTACCAAGAAGGACTGTCAGGGATTACTGTATGTGCACGTCCTGACAAACCAAACAGCCTCCAGGGTGCTTATCTCCGCTGCTGCTCACTTCATGTTTTATCCATTAAATGAACATGATGATGGTATTTTTTCTTATTTCTTGACATCACTTTTAGCATGCTAGCAAAATTTAACATGTAGTATCTTGGCTCAGTATAAGCAGTAATGTCATATAAATTAGTTTTGAAGAAATAATTTTCTTATTAATCATGGATTTAAAAACCTCCCTTGTTCATTGTATGTGTTTTGAGGGGAAAGACCTAGGTTCAGCAGGTTTAAATTGGGCAAGATTAAGATAGATATGCAAAGCTTTTCTCATATCACACGGGTTTTATTATTGCCCTTTTTTGTGGGAAGTATATACATGTTTAAGTTATTTCAACAATACAGTTAGGTTCATCACATAGAGAAGTCAACTGCTAATAAAGGACTACTGTGATCTACAGCTGTTTCTAACAGGTCTTTCCAGAAGAAGAGGAGTTGTTTGAGGAAATAGGTTTATTGTAAATGTGTTGGGATTACACTCAATAATGGAGTTGATGTTCCTTGGGAAAAAGCTTTTCCCTTTTTCTCTGTTGTATGTCAGTCCTTATTTGCATTTTAAAAACATTTTCATTGCACTCTGTGGAGTTTCCTCATTTCTTCTTTTAAGAATTTAACATAGCTGAAAGTGATATTTGTCTCCAGTTTCTCTGGGAAAAGAATAACAACTGCTGCTGAGAAGACAGAGAATTTCTGATTGTTGGGTTTTTCCACAGAACTAATTACAAAATTGCGTATTGCCTGGCATGATAGTCTTTGAGCTGTGGCCTCAGTTGGTTATGGCAGGATGAGAGGGCGTGCATGCCTGGCCTTGCCAGATGGGATTTGTATTATCAGGAAAATTCTGGTTTTGACAGGGCTATCGTAGTGTCCCGCTGCTCACCTTCCTCAGTATTGTATGGACTGCTCTATTCTTCAAACACTGCCTCATCTCTTGTGCTTCTGATGTGGAACACACATCAGACACAGCAAGAATTTCCTAGATCCTGAGGTGGCTTTCCCCTGAAAATGATTTCTCTTGCTGCCTTTATCGTCAATAAATCCTGGCAGCCAGACAGCACAATCCGTTGCCACTCGCATCTTGCTTTGTGTGAAAGTTACCCTTAACCTAACAGGAGCCATTTGATCCTTTTCAAACTGCAGGCTGTCTTTGGTGAGGTCCTGCTTTTCAAATACTGTGCTGCAGCTTCAAACACTTGTTTTGCCCTTGTCATCACCATCATCATCCATTGTTCTTTTTTTCCCCCGAATTGTACTTCATCTCCTGTATGTAATTCCAGTCTTGCATGTAAATAAAAGCAGAAAAAAATCTCTTAACTTGGTTGTGTATGATAATGTTTAATGAAAACAAAAGTCACGTGGTAGATATACATTTAGGAATGATACAGGTACACATTTAATCTGAGAATCATTTATTGAATGTAAAAAGGCTACAATGCCTCCCTGACCACAGCATTCTGTGAAAGCAGACCTTTACTCAAAAATTATCTGTATTCCAGAGAAGAGACAAACCAATTTGGAAAAAAATTTTTTAATTTTTTTTTTTTTTTTTTTTTTTTTTTTTTTTTTTTTTTTTTGGTGGTGGTGTCTTTGTACATGTGAAAATTATTAATAACAAGATGATGCTCATAAATAGGGCTGATTTTGTTGGGTTCTGTACTCTTAACTCTGGTGCATTTTTGTAGGTTAGAGAGAGCGCTCTCATTTCTACTGTTAGTGTCCATCCCTCAGAGGCATGACAAACCCTTACATTTCTGGTGTGAAATAAAAAGGTCTGGCATCAGAGCCTCATGCTCTGGGGACCAGAGTGGGTCTGGTGTCACCCAGAGCTTATTTCTTCTCTCCATCCACAGGTCCATGCTATGAATATACACCAGTTCACATCCAGTCAGGGCAAAAATGTGGTCCCATGTAGGTACCCCTGAAGTCATGTGAGGTGTCAGACAGGAATGCCTCCCCAAGGGATGGTTAGGTATGACACAGGAATGATTTGTGGGACCCCAGCTAGTTTGGAATGAGAGGCAGAAGTTCCCCACAAGACCCCACTAGTGGACAGCCAGTGGCCCAGGAGTTGCAGCTGCCACCAGATAATTTTTAAGGTAAAAGTGTAATACATTCAGGAGGAGTGTTCTGCTTTAAATCTAGGTGAACTACATAACTTCAAGTCATCTAACATTAGATTTTTCATTCTGGGTTTCAGAATTTTCAGACTTGTTTTGCTTTACCACTTTGTCATCTCTCTATCAACAACAAAAGCAGTTCAGTTACGCAGCTTCATAATTTGCAGCTTTAATTTGATTTTAATGCAGGATTTGGAGATATAGATGTAAAAAAATATTTTAAAATTAAGAATGAAAGCCTAAGTTTTAATTAAACCGTGTCAGGCCAGATTGAAGTAGTTGAGGATTGGCTCCATAGGCCAGTTTTTAACTGTTCTTGAGTTTGGTTTGTTGGCAAAAGACATTCAAGAAGCCAAGTCCATATCCAGTAGGAAAGAAAACTGAGAAAAAAAAATTGTTTTAAAACATTTTTCAGTGAAAAATCATCAGATTTTGCATAACATTGTATTTTTTCTTCAGAATTCTTTGGTTCATTCATTCTTTTTAGGGTGAAAGAGCCAAAGCATAAAAAACACTTTAGGTATTATATTGGAATTGCTTGAATGTTTTAGCAGAAACTTTGCAAGCAGTTTGAGCAGCAACACTGAGGCAACAAAGCTTGCTTGGAATTTTAGATCATTAATCAAGATTCTTTATACAGAAATGTTGCTTGAATTGGCACAGTCCCACACATTGATGGAAAAGAACTGCAGAATGAAGAAGTCCTTTTATTTAAAAGCAAAAAATAACACTGCAGAAAGCATGACTAGCAATATTATACTAAAAATAGTTGCTTTCTTTGGCTTTTTAGCTGATTAATTGGTTATGTAAGAGGAATATTTATAGCATAGGAGCAGCTCAACCTGCTGCATGCCCAGAAAGCATAGCATGACAAGCAAAATTTGGGAAGAATAGCTGAAAAAAAAGGCTTGTCTTTCCCTTTGTTCTAATGGTATGTTATGATAAATGATATATGATTTGATTTGATTTGATGATTTGATATGATTTAGCACTGGGGCCAAGAGCCAACCAAAATGAGAATCAGTTTAGCCCCTTTAGTTGGTTCTTGGGGTGGCAGATTTTCTTTGAATGAATGAATGGATGAATGAATACATTTCCTACAAGCAGAACTGGTTGGTAGGTTTAAGTTTGATTGGTGGATTGTAGTAAATTGAACATAGCAATGTTAATGTCTCATAGTACTGACAGTTCTTCAGATGGCAGTGTCATTCCTTCACAATTTCAAGTGACTTTACCTTGCTATGTTTAGTATTTTTCTTGAAGAACAAGTGAAGGTGCCATATGCCAAATATGTTTCATGTCATGGCATCTCCACCAACTCTCAATGATACATTGCATCTGTCTTAAGAATTTGACTCCATTTTTGTCATTTTATGTAAGACTGCCAAGGTTTTCTCAATGCGACTGAAGCCACTAACTTACCAATCTGTTGCCAATGCACTAGGAGTAGAGAAGGACTAGAGCCTAAGAAATATGTGAAATGTATTCTTTTTCTTCTTTCTAAAATTTTCAGCACTTCTCATTTGCTTGATCAAGGATAGGCTCATAAAAATGGACCTTTGTGCTCTGCATTTTTTCTGTTTCTGTTACAACGCTTTTATTCTATACATACTAGAAGAAAACTTTTCCAAGTAGATAGAATGTATGAGATTAAATAAGAGGCAAGAAATGAACAGCCAAATAAGTAAATTTTGGCTACAGCCAAAGCAAAGGAGGAGAGAAGGCAACACAGATGGAGGGAATAAGGACTCTCAGAGTGAGAACACATAGAAGTGCTGTCTGCAGCGTGTTGTTGTCACTTCTCTTTACAAAACAGACTCACGCAATCTTCATCATCATTGCCCTTTCTGATCATGCCCGGCCATTAGCACTGCTCCTTACACCAGAAGACTGCCTTCCATGTGAATGCTCAACTTTTCTTTTCTTGAAGGCAAACTAAGAAAACAGGCTTTCCAAAAGTAAGTGAAATACTGATCCTGCCCTTTAAAAGTTAAAATAAAATACATAAAACTGTTTTTTCCAGTGCAGCCACATTAGTGCCCTAGTTTGAATCAGGAGTTGTATCTGAAGTCAATCTCTTGGTCGTCCTCACCAGATTTTGGTTCAGCTTGCAGAGCAGTCCAAATGTGCAAACTAGATTCCTTTCAGGTGAAAGTAGCCCAAAAGTTTATTCCAGAAGCACACCTAACACACTAATGGGCACTCTAAGGAGCAGAATAAGTGCACAGTCTGCTGTAAGACACACAGAAATTCAAGTAGGGGGCCTTAGCGCAAGCTGTTTCAGTCTACTGCTCCACTTTGTCCCTACTAGTCAGTGAAATACTCTGCTTTATACAGGTTCTCATTCATCAACTGTAAGCTTGGTTCTGTAACCAGTCTGTCTCTCCCCCAGTTCTGCCTGCACTGAGGCTAGTTCTTCCCTTTGCTGTTAAAAATCAGCAAAGCATGAGGAAGTGAGTGAAGTGACATAGCCTCATACCAGCTGAAGATCTCAACTCTCCTGCTTTCATCTGCCAGCTCAGTCTCTCTCATGCTCAAAAGATGAATAAGAAAGAAAAGCTGATGGAAGAAGTAGGACTTGTTGGGACATACACAGCAGCATTTTTGTGACTGATTTATCCAGTTTTATTTCAAATCTACTTCAAGCAGCATTGCAGCTTTGGATTGATTTTTAAATGATAATGTTTATTCCTTATTAATAACAAGACTGGCTTATAGTACACAGTTTTGGACCAAATCTGTCCAGTGCTCACATGTTTTAATAGTCACAAAAGAATTTTAATAGTTGCCTATAAATTTAATTGCTTATTAGCAATTATTATACAGAATAGTATATGTTTTTTATTACCCTCAGGTCCCTTTTTAATAGGAGTGCTGTGCTTTGTACAAGTCAATTATTTTTGATAGTTACAGTAATTAATGTTTAATTATATTTTATTAGTCTCATTTTGTTCAACTATCTTGGAACCAATCCAGGCATTTCTAAATACTATACTTTGTGTGTGCATGTGTGCACACATCTGCATACCCTTCTTATGTTGATAAATGCAGCCTCTGAGTGCATTATTCTCACAGAGGGGGAAACATGAGACTCATCTCAGAAGACTTCAGAAACACGTGCTGCCCTCTTTCCCATGGCTATCAATGATATCCCTCATGATCATCTCACAACTGCATGACAATTTACTAATTTTCTCCTACACAGATATATTTCTCATGTCTCCTGATAGATGTTTCTCGTGAGTTTAGAAGTGTATTTTCAATGGCTTTTACTGTGCACGTGTATGAGTGACTTTTTTTCCTCTTCATTTATTTTAACTTTCTTTTTCTTTGTTGGTTTTCTGGCTTTTTCCTTTTATTTCTCTTTTCCCTAGGAACGACTTTTGCTACTATTTCTGAATCCTCTTCATGCCTTTTCCTTTTTTTTTCCCCTGTAATGTTTTTCCCTTTCCTTTACTGTCTTTCCCGCTTTAAAGAGAGTAGAAAACTGTCTTCCTCTGAAATCTTTTTCCCAACTCTCACGTTACACCAGGTATATAGCCTATCTCAGAAGTAAATCAGCTCTAGCATTTTATATTTTGTTTCACTTTTTCTGTTTGGGTTGGTGATTCTTTCCTCCTCTTTCTCTTTCTCCTCAGTATTGTCACTCTGTCATCTCTCCCCTCCTTCCTCAATAAGCAAATTATGTTTACTTTGTTCTTTCAAAAATGCATACTTTTTAATTTTGGCTTTTCATTGAATCGTTGTGCACTTCATATATTTGTTAATTGTCCTGTGAAATGCCAATAGCATAACAAAACTGAAAATAATTTACTGAAACTTTTTCTTCTTGAAAGAATATACCACCATTTGAATTGCACTGACCAAGCATTTTTTCCCCGCAAGTTTAGGAGCTTGTCACCTTAAGGGTCCACAGAAAATCTGTTGGCTACACACACATTACTACTTGCTGTCTTTCTTGTTTGTTTTTTCCTAGGTTCCATGTTTGACCTTTTTCCATCAGTGCAGCAGCTGTAACTAGCTTTATTCTGAGTACTGTTTATGTTATGGAAGTATCCAAAGGCCTTAATCAGTCCTGCAGCTTCATAACCTGGGTGCCTTACATTCCTAGAAAGGAAAATCCCTTCAGATGGAGGATCTACTGCTTAAATGGCTGCAATGAGAGTTTTGCTGTGTGCAGTTTTCAAAGCTAACCTTTCTAGCATATTTGCCCAGAACACAGTGCAGTAAAAGGCAGCTGCTCGTGACTTCTTGAGGCTGTCATTCTGCTGACAGGTGTTTTCTGTCCCCTTCAGTGATGATTGAACTCAGCATAGTGAATTTTGCACATAAATCAGGGATCAGAGTCACCAATTAAGTGTGGGAAAGGACCTGAGTTGTCTCACTCAATAATTCCTTTTTATTGAAGTAACTATGGTATAAACTAGTGTTGACATGTCAGATTTTGGGGCCAGATATTTTGCATGTTGAAGGAGAGCCAGTGTTTTGAAGCTGTTTTTGCCCGCTGCCCATTCCTTCTTTCTTCCACTTTGCTGTGAGTACTTGCAGTGCAGTGTGCTATTCAATATAATCCTTCTCACACTGGTTTAGTAATGCTCACTGGGCACAAGTTATGAAGAACACACTGGGAATAATGGAAATGGTTGTTTACTGACCACATGTTAAAGAACATTTTAGAACTGCTGGAAGAAAAACTTCTCTACACAGTGTATTAGATAGAGCAATGGAAACTGAGGAAAATTATCTCTTCTGAGAGATAAGCAAAAGAGAAATAAAAAAAAATATTTCCTGCAGTATAAAAAGCATTGGTAAATGCCACAAAAAGGCAAGGTTCTAACAGTGAGATCACACCCCAGAAAGACATCCAGGAGGAAAAATGTATGAACTACGTGAATCACTGAATGCTCCAAGAGGTGCACAGAGTGAGGTCCTGCTGTCCTACAGATACTGCAGTAGAATTATGGTACAGGTTTACTTTGAGACTTAAAGATTTCTGAGTTGGAGTGGTCCTTGCCTCCCTCCAGGCAGAATGTTTCACTGATACTCATTATTACGTCAGACCAGATATTTTCTCAATTTATAAAAATTCAGATTCTTCCCAAATAAATCAGAGTGGGCTTTGAGTGAGTACCTAACTATTCATCTACTCGAAAGAATGACAGGTTTTTACTGCTCTGCCCTAAGGAAGCCATCCAAAGCCACTTAATCAAACGCAATGTGTTCCTATTAAAAGCTTGAGCAAATCAGCATTTTCCATTGCTTATCATGAGAAGTTTACTATCTGGCTCTAATTGTGAAATCTAAGTGCCAAATGCCAATAAGCATTTGTAGGGAGACTAAAAGCGAGCATCTCTCATTCATCCTTAACCCTTTGTCTGAACAAAGACTGCAGAAGGCACAAACAGCTTTGGCAGAGGCACTACTTGTCCTTTCTACCAAAAACAACCCCAATGGCAGCCTGCTCAGATATTCACCACCTCATAAGGATGTGCAGTGAAGTGCTCAAGGGAGTTCTTCAGTCACATAACACTGTTCAGGAATTATTCAGCCGCCTGAAATGGCCCCGTTCCTCACTTCACTGCTGTAATGCTCACGGGCGTGACATTAAACAAACCCTTACATTGCATCTAATTAAATGGGGCCTGAGCACTGTATCCCTTAGTGTTTTAACACAGTGTGGATTCTTGTGGCTAACTCACATCAAGCCAGAGATGGCTGGTTTGTAATGAGATTACAAGATCTGATAATAGCTCTCCAGTTATTATCTCTATCCAGGACATTTGTAACTGTAAAAGGTATTACAAATAGGAGGCTGGAGGGTGCACTCCTAAGCCTCTAACTAGTAGATGGGAAACAACTTTACAAGTTGAACAGATTTACTACTTCCCCCAAAGAAATCCCTGTCTTCCAGAACTGAGAAAGACAAATTGCTGGAGAATGCCCAGATGTGATTGTGTGCAGACACTTTTGCTCCTGTCAGCTCCAGTCCCAGGCATCTGCTTGCAGGCTTGGACCCAAGCAGCATCAATCAGATGAGCTGAAACTGTGCAAGAACACCCATTCTGACAAATATGTGGGAATTTTGTTTCTGGTGTTTCCCAGCACAAGACAAAAATAAAAACAAACTCTGAAAACTTTGCCGTTTCCAGTGTGCTTGGTACTAACCTAAGTATGCAAAGGCAAATTCAAAAAGATCATTAATTCAAAGAGATAGCACTTAAAAAGAATGAAAATACCAAGCACTGTGCAAACTATTTCCTAATCTTAGTAATAAATGTAGACTGTAAAATATTAACAAAGATAATGACTAGCAGATTAGAATTTATTATGCAAGTCTTCTTCACCATAACCAAGAGGGATTCATTAGAGATAGATTACAATGTACAGCAATAATAACAGACAATTATTGAACATAATAAATCTATGTAAAGAGAGGGATGAGTTAATGTCTGTCTTTTCTATTAGATGAAGAAAAAAATCATCTGATCATATAAACTCAAGTCACTCTGTTCTAACTCTCCTCAGATTTTCCAGTAAGAACAAACAGGTCTATGTGACCGAAGAGAGGCATGAATATGCAAAAACTTTTTTAGGGTTTTTTTTTTTTCCCTTAGTTAATTGTAGCATTATATAACAACCACAAATAAATGGGCTGGCTAAGGATAAAATAAGTGACACTAGTAAATAGTACATTAATATTTTTATCACAACCGACATATGCTATTTATTAGTATGCAACATTTTTCTTTCTTACTCAGTTCAATCAGGTTGTAAGAAAGGAGGATGTGTGGGGTTTTTAACACAGCTTTAATTAATATTCAGAGTGCATTGTAGTATTATAATATTTCTAATATTAAAATTTATATATTTTTAAAGTGTTTTCTTAAAAAAATTATTCCAGTGGGAACTTGTTTTTTAATGCTTCGAATTGTCAAATGTTGTTATGGCGAACTTTGTACAATTCCACCTGCAGGAAACATCTGCTTTGCAAGTTTTCCAAATAGTAAACAGTTTTTTTCTAGGTTCTGTTGTTTCTATTCTGATTTTCCTTCTGCCTTTTAGTTCTTTGCCAAGCTCAACACAAGAGAGCTAATCTCAGAATGATCCAGGGATCATGTTAGGCCATTTTTCTTAATCTGAACAGACAGTCTTTTCTGATGTTGCCGGCTGACTGTATTGGTACCTGGCATGTTGGACTTACTTATGAACTTATGAAGCTTCATGGACCTTAGAAGCAATTGTACTTTTTGCATCCTACTCTTGGGTTACAAACAGGTGGACAGTTGTCTGTGTCTTCTGCTGCAAAGAGCAGAACCTGTTCCACTGGTTGGTAACAAATAGCACTGCCCTTGTTATTGCTGTTATTACTGACAATAATTATGGTAATAATCGTGTCATGAAGAGTTACTTTTTTAGACAAATATGTTTCCTTCTCTTTTTTCACTAAATATATACTCAGATTATGGGTTTTTTAAGAAGTTAAATGCTTTCATTTTAATGAAGCAGTCCAGAGCAGCTGGCAGATACTCACTGTTCTTCAGTATGATTGACCTTAAAGCAGGATGGAACAATCATAAATTTAAGATTAAAAATATCATAGCTCTGAAAACAAGGCTATTGATGCTATCCTGTGAATTTTAGTCCTAAACCTAAAGTTCTGTTGAAAAATACAAGTAAAAGCTGATAAGGCTAATAAATCACTCTCTGAATTGAACTGAACTCCATTAGAAATAGAAATTTGTTGCTTATAAAGTACACCTCTTGGCTCTCATTAAATACTTGTAGAAATAATACGCCGCACTTGAAAATCATAGACTGGAAAATAAATACATTCAAGCTGCATTGCTGGGCCAGTACTCTGTATCCCATTAGTAAACTTAGCCTATTAATGGCTAATGCTTTAAAGAAACACAAAAGCCCTAAGGCTAAACTTGTATTGCATTGTAGCTGCATAGTAGCTGCGAATATTAAAGCCTTTGAACTTGTGAAGTAGTACATTATCCTTGATCATCTGTAGCTGAATCTAGACCAACTTTTGACATGATTTGGATAGTTGCTCCTGCCTGAAAATGCCTGATATCTTTTATAAAATAGCTTTATTCTCCACTTAATTGCCTAAATGAGAGACACACTCAACAGGTCAAGCAGCAGTGTTAGGCATTGGATGCTGGGGACCTGATTTTGCATAGATGTCCATGCTTATCTGCTCCTTTGAGGTGACTTAAGGCAGCCTGACAGAAGTCCCTCTCCCCGCTGCTATCACATCTCCTTCCCTGCCTTTGCAGTAAGCAAAGACCCTCAGTACTGGATCTGTCTTTCTGACTTCCTTCCCTCTCTCCTTCCCTTGCCTTCCTCCTATCCTTTCAACGCAGTCTTCATCCAAGGTCCCTTGAGACAGAGAAAGAGATCTCTCACTGAGATTAGAGAGGAGTATTTGCAGCTGTCGAGATCGTAAGAATGTCCTCATCTTCCTTCCTATCCTTGTCCCTCCCCTACTAAGAGAGCACAGGTCTCTGGGGCTTTTGCCAGAGTATTGGCTGTCCTGAGCAGCTCCATGCAAGGAGAGAAGACAAAACCCTCTCCTGGCCTCTCTTTTTTCCTGAGTTCCAGTGGACACAGACACACTTGGAGGACTGTCTTTTCCTTCCATTCTGATGGTGTACATGAAGCACACAGTGCCAGCAGATACCATACCATCTCTTGACTGGCTCAGTGGTGCCAAGAGCATCCATCAGTACTCCTGGCTCAGATCTGGGCTTGAAGGACCAAACGTTTTAGCCTTGCAGTTAGCTGACACCTGTATTATGCACCATTCAGAGGACCAACACACAGAACCTGGTACAAGTATGTTCCAACATTTTATCCTTTTTTCTGTACTTTTTACATGGCATAATTATAGCTCCTCATTTCCAGAGCTTTTGCACAGGGGCATGCTTGCCCCCTTGTGTGTCATGAGTGGCTGCATCTAGTTCCTGTGAATTAACACTGACTGCAACAACATGGAAAATTTGAGCTGTGTCACTGTGAAAAGAAACAGCTCATGACGTGATGTGAGTCACCTTGGAGTGGCTGGTGGCTGACTGAAAGGCACAGTATGCTTCTTGGGACAGTTGCTCAAGGATTTGTTTTTCTCAATCTCTTATATGAGGAAGGAGCTAAAATAGAGTGTTCTGTGCAATTTTCAAGCTCCGGGAAGGGTATCAGTCAATCTGACCTTTATCAATTTTGAAGAAAAGCAAGTGCAGTCAGAGAGAGTTGCTCTCCCACTGTGATCAGTTTGGGCAGACAGGAGGCATAGGGTCCATTAAAACCTCAGACCTCTTGTTCTGAGCATGGAAGCTGTTGGGCTTGGCTTAGATCTTTCAGTGCCTGATTTTGGTCTTGTCACTGATTGCTCTATTTACATGTGGTTTATGGGACTAAATTGTTGGTGATGTTGCACTGTGCATTCAAATTACAGCAATACCTTCCTTTTAATTTTGGTACTGGTTGCTTTCTATTTATCTCAGGATGTACGAATCTGCAGTGTAATTTGTTCACAGCTAAGACTACACTTACTCAGTTTAAGAGCTGAGAAACTGAAGCTGCAGATTCCTGTCAGAAGACATGGACCACTATTTTAAATATTCTTTTTACAAAGCCATTTTATTTTATGCATCCAGTGTTACATGGGAGAGTGATCAGAAGGAAACTGAGGGAATACAGTATAAATTCAACTTGAAAAGATTGCCTTTCACTGGTTACAATCAGAGTTATATCATTTCACCATCTTGTTCTAGGTTCTTTTCCAAGATTTAATTGTTTAGATTATGCAATTATATTCAGACATGTACAGCAGCAACTTGTTGAAGATTCCTGTGGCTATGATGCCTGCAGTCTCAAGATGAAGAACTGGATGGTGAAAATGACGCACAAATTTAAGTTAATTTAAATCTATTATTTAGTTTTAAAAGAGCAAATAATAATGATAAAATATAACTAGAATCCCCAAAGTACTGAGCTTATATCCTGGATGAGTGACTTGCAAATCTGACTTTAAAGCAGGGAGTAGGGAAAGGACACAGCTATTTTTCAGTTGTAAGTTAAGAAGAAGAAGCAAGGTAAGCCAGCAAATATAGATAACAGCACATGCTTCTGTTCTTTTCCAGATTTGTTTTAACTGATTAGGGAACAGAGTGAAACCTATTTCACAACTCAGAAAATGTGAACAAATTAAATATCAATGATTCTTTCTCACATTCAAGCAGTACCATCAGGCTTGAGAATAAACATAAGAATTAATAAAATTAGTTAGAGGACACACCATCATACTCAAGATTTTCACTTTCACTGAGCAGAAATATTCTCAGCTGGTATAAATCAGTATGGCTCCATTGACGTCAAAGGCTCTGCAGCAATCTGCACTGGCTGGGGAAGCAGTCTTCTGTGGCTAAGAGTGTTTTTACCCAGGCCAGACCTGCTGCTTTAAGGATCTTAGAAAAAAAACAGAAGAATGTCTCATGATCTTGTGACAATTGCTTGTTGCTGTTGGAGAAAATATTGTACTCAGTGTGCATCAGCACAGGCTGCTGGAACAGAAAGACACCTTCATTTGTGAGAATTATATCGGAGCACTTTGGACATTATTCAGTTTTACTAACCTGTATTTACTTTAACTGGGTTTATTTATTTTCTTTCCGCACAAGAATTTACTATGTATACATAATACTTTCTCTCTTCTTTATGACTGGATTTGCTTTATCAACTTATCTCACTTAAATTTGTTTTGGTTATAACTGAGCTGTTACTTTTTACATATAAACACTGAAATGTAGGAATTGCCATTCTGGGCAAGACCAGCTATGCCTCTGGTCCAGCATCCTGCTTCTGGGCTCAAGGCAAGGCGCTGAGCTTCAAAATAACCTGATGGTGGGGACCACTGCTTCCTAAGTCTTGAGGTCTCTAGGAGCTTTATACACTGGAATGTGAGGCTTTATACTTCTCATTAAGAAAACTGGGTTTGCCAACTAAGGTAACAGAATGTGTTCTCATTACCTGTATAAAGATCTTGTCCCTTTTTAATCCTGCAATGCTCCAGGCTTTTCTCATTACTTTGTGACAGTGAATGCCACAGTTTAATTATGTTTCACCTAAAAAAAAATTAAATCTGTCTTCAGTGTCGTCAACTGTTCTCTTATGTTGGTATTGCAAGAGAAGTCAAATGGCAGCATCCAATTGACTTCTGCAGGAATAATCTGTGACTGATTCTTCTCTCAGCTAAGCCATTCCAGGCTTTTCCATGTGTGTTCATCTGGAAGTCCACCCATGCCTTTTATCATTTTTACCAGTTATGTCAAGTCCTCCTTTCACTCTGTCCTCATTTGGTCTCTGTCCTAACTGTAGGGCACTTGTGTCCCTTAAGGCTCAGGATTTCACAATCCTGATCCCCCAGTGATCAGAGGAATTTCTGGAGCATATTGATGCCTGCTTTCTGCCTACTTACCTACTTTTCTACTAAATTCAAAGCACTGTGTGGTGCTAAAAACTCTAAGGATGTTACACAGCTGAGCATTTTTCTCCAGTTAAGACACAAATGTTGAGACCTCAGAGCTGAGAAGTTCTCACACACCCCAGAGTTAGCACAAACTAAACATTGTGTTTCAACGCAGGTCATTGGTTTCAAGCAAGCCAACCTCATCTCTTCTGACTGGGGGAATGGAACGTATGAGAGATAAAGGATCTTACTAGATGTGGCCTTTTACCTGCACCTTATGAGATGTGTCCTCCTACCTGAAATGGAGCAAAACTGATTGTAGATTTGTGCTGTCATCTTGTTGTCTTCACAGCATAGTGACTTTTTACAGGGTGCAGAGATTAGAGTGAGTAAGCTAATCATACAACACATTCCATATGACACATATGACCTAGATGTGAAACAAAAAATATTGCCATTATGATGAAATCAGTTTTAAAGCAGAACAGAAGACAGAAATTCAAAAATCTGTAAGATTGCCTAGGCAACATAAAAACCGTAAAATAACTTGCAACAATTGGGGGAAAAAAACCACAAATCACTATGCAAAATAAAAGATAAGTGTGTGGCAGAATTATAGCCCTTTAGCCCATATAGTATGTATGTGGGGTTTTTTTAATTAGTAGGCATGCAAAAGAGAATAAATGTAAACATTTCCTTCTTTTTGATAAAAGAAGAAAAATAATGTTTTAGTATTGCCTTAAATTTATAAACAACTTTTTGTCATGAAGGATCCCTGACTGACAGGGGAACTGAAAATCAATATTCAAAATGCATCCTTCAAAATGCTATACTTCGTAATTCTGGTAGCCTTGTTCATTTATTTAAAACAAGAGCTTCTTAAAGCTCTGTCTTTTCTATATTCAATATAAGTTTAACATTTTGGAGCTCAACAGATAAAAGTACCCATTTGAAGCAGATAGTCTCAGTAACTAAACTGAAGCCCAGAAAAAATGTCTTTGCCTAAGCTAATGGCATCTATTGGTGTGTCTTGGTGTAAAGACCTTCCTCCTCTGCAGAGGACAGGGCGGTTGCACAAGAGCTTTTGGTATATTCGCAGCAGAGCTGTTTAAAATTATGACTCATTTATGCATCTCCTCTGAGTGTCCCTTGCCATCTCTAGCATGTAGTCCTCTTCCCCTGAAGGTAATGCTGACCACAGTATTGAAAAGGAGAGTATTCTTGAGTGCCAGGTAGGGTGCCAGAGAAGGGCCTTCACACTCACACCCAGAAGAGTTGTTACTGGTGAAGATATTTGTGAGGATTATGGCTAATGTCACTTGACAGGTGCAAAAGACTCTTCCTTGAGCAGGGACAATGGCTGCTGAATCATTTGGTCTCTGTTTGGCATGTAGGTCTTTTTGCACCTGTGCTATTTTTGAACAAGTGCAGTTTTTCAGTTTGTTTTCTGACTCTGTCATGGGCCCTGAAATCTAGTGATATTTAGCAGTGTTTCAGCAAAAACTGGTTTTGAGAGTGCCTCTCTTCTTTTCAGTTTTTCTCTTTATTTTTCACTACTGTCAGCTCGCTCTTCTGAATTGCCAACTTATGCTTTATGAGCATCTCAAGTTTTGTTTTAACAATTGTTGATACAGACAGACTGTCAGCAGCCTCATTGTGTAAATACTCCATTGGTTCCCTGAGGGAGCCATCTTGCTTTGAGCTACTTAGCACTTGTTCTACTGGTTGTGGCTGTAAGGAGGCTGGTGTCCCTGAGGAGCAAGGTTAAACAAAACCCCACAGCTTGTCTCATCTTCATTTTCCCCCTCCTTCCTTAATGAATGCAGAGTGCTTTTGTTGACGGCTGCAAATAGATCCCTTATATAAAAACCAGCAGTTTCTATCACTGATGGCCATAAGGCTGAATTTCATTGGGAGAAGGAGGACCACAGAAAGAGTTGTTCTGAATAGTGGCCCTTGGTTTGCCTGTCAGAAGTTTACAGCATCACCAGGCTTCAGCCATGTTGTGCCTTCTCAGCATCTCCCCCAGTTTAGTGGCAAAGCAGAAGCAGCTGCCAAGATTGCCAAGCAAACACATTGAAAAGGCAAACTGAAGAGATAAACACATGCAGACCATACTGCTGGACTAGAACAGCACATCCACAGTAGGTAGGAGCAGCCTGGCACTGCATTTCATGTCACACTGTTGTGCAAGCTCTCAATTGCCTGCAGCAAATAAACTCTCAAAGCCATAATAGTGGAGAAAGTGACAGGATGAATTAAAGAGCTGCAAGAGTGAGGCAGTAGTGGAAGCGCAAAAATGCTTATAGGGTATCAGAATGGACATCCAGTAAGGCTGCAGCCAGCGTTTGAGGACAAGACAGATGGTTTGGATCTCTCTCCAGCATTATGGTCATAAAGTGGGATCCACGTAGCATTACATGGGAAACCCTAGTGAGCTCTCAGTCTCCTGGGATAGTTTAGGTGAATCTCTCCATATGAGTGTCATCAAAAAGAAATCAAGCACTGACTCTGAGATCATCACATGTCATATGTGATCCTTGGGAACTACATCACTGACAACCAGTGGGACAGAAGTCTGTGGGAGAAATGCTGGGATATTCTTTAGGTGCTTCAGAAAGAGCAGGGTTGATTAAAACTATTTGATTTCCACTACCAGATAGCAAATTCTGTCAGAGGGTTCTATATCTACATCTAATTAAAAAAAGATACGTTCTATCTCACTTCAAAAAATCATGTAAGTAGATACATAAATCTATGTGTATTTATACATATCTAAATATATGTCTCTCATATGTGCGTGAATATATTTATGGAAACATAAAATGGTTTGGATTAGAAAGGACCATTAAAGATCCTCTAGTCCAGCCTTGCCTTGTAATGGACAGAGACACCTTTCACTAGGCTGGGTTCTTTAAACCCCTATCCAGCCTGGCCTTGAACCCTTCCAGTGATGGAGTATCTGCAGCCTGTTTGGGCAAGGTGTTTCAGCATCTCACCACCTTCACAGGAAAAAAGTTCTTCCTTATATCCCACCAAAACCTACCGTCTTTCAGTTGAAAACCATTACTCCTTGTACTGTCACTACAGAACCTGGTAAAAAGTCTTTCTCCATTGTCCATAAAGTCTCCTTTATGTGTTGAAAGACACATAAGGCCTTCCCGAGCCTCTTTTCCTGGCTGAACAGCCTCAGCTTTTTCAGCCTGTCCTCATATGAGAGATGCTCCAACCCTCCGATTATCTTCATGGCCCTCTGGACTCCAACAGGTCCATCTCCTTCCTATGCTGGGGACCCCAGAGATGAATGCAGGATGCAGTGCTCCAGCTGGGATCTCACCAGAGCATAGTGGACCTGCTGGCCACACTGCTTTTGATGAAGCCCAGAATACACAGTTTGCTTTCTGTGCTGTAAGTGCACGTTGCCAGCTCATATCTATTTTTTTGTCTTTCACTATCCCCAAGTTTTTCTCCTCAGGGTTGCTCTCAATCCATTCTCAATCCATATGTGTTTGTGTATGCATAGGATATCTCAGGAAAAGCAAGTAAATGTGTTGCAGTCTCTTCTTTTGATCCTTTCTTATAATCCATTGATTAATTGTTTGTTGGAAAGAAAATCAGAAACTGGAATTCTTCACTGGATGAGTACCATGACCACCAAGCCACACAATTATTTTCTTGTAATTAAACAGGCTTTGTTTTACTGCATGTCTTGTCATGAGAACTTTGCTGAATAGGCACCTACTTTTACATTAGACATTATATGATAACAAGATATTTCTGTCACCTAAGAAAACATACTGAATATTTTTGAAGATATAGTTAATATTAGTATCTCTGTGTCAGTCTATTCAGTCTATATTTTGATGTTTTGTTCAGTCCCAAAAAAGTGTTCCTCTTCTACCATACTATGGCATCAGTTCACAGAGCTGAATTTGGGATTTGACCACAGTGAGGTAGATGATTTTTCTGAAATTTCTAAAATAAAGGGGGAAAGAAGGAGAAGAAAACAAAGTCCAGCATTCAGGGAGCTGCATTGTAAGTGTCTCACTGCCACACACTTCCTCTGGGAGAGGTCAAGCATCACTGACTGTGCTGGCATCTACTCAGAGCTGAGCACATAAACATCAAATCCACGGAAGCTTATGCTGAGATAGCATCAACCTCCAGGAAGGCATGCTTTTCCTTTATACCAGAGAGTCCTATGCATGTGGGTCCCTGTGAATATGATCTCAAGGATTTTAAAATATATGTAAGAACTTAAAATTATTTTTTGATTGTCAGAGAAACCAGTGTTAACTTCTGCTGGTTATAAGCAGACCTCTCTAGAGTGTCTGAATCCCTTCCCTCCTTCCACTGCTATATGATTTATAATGCTCCCAGGCTACTTTTAGCCAGTTGCTGTAGTGAATTGGAGAAAATCAATTCAGGAAATAACCATTAACTGATTTGTTTTGCTTAAAACTCAGAAGGTTCAGTTCCACTATCATCAGTCAGCAGCAGTAGGAAAGAAGAAAAGGGGGCACAGGGCCTTGAGTAAGTTATATGTGCTTTCTTTCAGTTCTCTAACCAAAGAAAAAGACATTGAGAATGTATAAGAATTAGCTGAAAGTAAAAATACAAGGAGTGGTTTTTTAATTAAAATGAAAAATAGAGGAATTGTTTCTAGTGGAATAAAGCATCCTACTCAAACCCAAAGGTAAAATGCTGCTGTAGAACACCCATGCTGAAAGCAAAGGCACTGTCAAATTAGACTGATAAAATGGGATGAGGAACAGATGGCACAGGTGCCTCTACCTAAAAGCATTTGAGGGACAGTATGACTGCAAGCCTACAGGATACTTCAAAGAGGACTGATAAGGATTTTCCACTCTTTCCTTTGACACTGTTCTACTTTCTCCTTGCATACTGGTGCCTGGCATGGAGAACAGAGCCCGGGCATTCTGTGTCCCGAATGAATTCCCCATAAAGCAAGGGAGTTATTTACTAGCTCCCTTTCATATTGAGTATTCAGTGAAAAAAAAAAAAAAAAAAAAAAAAAAAAAAAAAAAAAAAAAAAAAAGTGGAACAGTTTTAGCAGGAAGAGATTGCATATGTCCCATCTTCACATTGCTGAGTGGGAGTTCAGCCTTGCTGTTATTGGGACTAGGATGGATCTAAATGTAGCACTCTGGTCTTCCTGAGGAGCATCTAGTGAGCACGTGACAGGCACAGCAGGGCCAGGCTCACTCAGTGACTTCTGTGGGAGATTTTCCATTTTTGCACCCTACTTAAACATGCAGTGAACCAGAGAGAGAAAGTGTGATGACCCAGGCTCAAATCCCTGCTTGCAATCAATCAAGTTGCTGAGTATATTTGCTGGTTCTCATACATATTGTGTGCCAAAAGTGGGGCTAATGGTAAACAGATTGCTGTCATTGTAAATGTATACCTGATTTTCTTTTCACCTTAAACAATTTAATAAGCTTATAAACAGTTCTGTGGAAGCCAGCATTGAAATTTGAAGTTCAGTCAAATATTTCTGCACTAAAAACTCTTGTCTTGAGAATGTGATCCAGGCCTCCTAGGACTTCACAGATAAATTGCTGAATTTTCATGCAGAAACAGCATGAATAGCTGTAAGCCCTTGTGCAATATGGTCCAAGCGTGATGTTCCTGCCAATAAGCTGCAGAAAGCAAGTCCAGGTTTTTATTCTTAGAGAGAAAAATAGTTGGTTTTCAGGTGATGAAATTTATTACGCCTCCATTTCTATTGCTCTTCACCAACCTCCAGATCTAAACAAAGCAGTAATTCAAAGGTTCTATCCAGCACTGTGACCTTGACCTGTGGTCTTACAGGCAGACCACAAAATTGATCAGGAATTTCAACCAGTACTGTGAGGATTTGGCAATGTAATGGAGAAATCATTATCTAAATCTTGTATTATATTCACTCCAGTACTAGTAGTAGGGTTTTGCTATATTCAGTCTGGAATTGAAGTGATGACACTGTGTTTTAGGGTGGTCACACATGTTATTTTTAAATTCCCGATAGTCATTATATTCTATTTTAGAGGGAGTTAGCTTTCATTCCTGTCTTTAAATATTTTATGTAGTTATTTCAAAGTTTTAAGGGTCAACAGTTGAGTGTCAGCCCTCAAAACCATTCACAGGTCACTGTGTATTCATAACACTTTCAGTTGAAAAATACATCAATGAACATACTGCAAATGTACCTAGAGACCATTTACCATGACCATGAGAGTCACCAGTGATCACTGGAGCAGAAATGAGAAAGAAATCACATCAACAGCAAGGCCAAAATAAAAACCATATTTAGAAGAGAGTTGGATGCATCTTTTCCCATTTGAAAGTGATGTATCACTAGTATCATCTAATCAAGTAACCCGCTTCTAATCAAGTAACCATGACATTTTAAAACACTGCGACATCTGAGATTTGAATGCAGTTCAGAATCCCTGTCCCAGTTCAGAATCATGAGCTTTTAGGCTCACTGCTACATACCTGCTTGGGAAGAGGTAAAACTGAAAAGTTGAACTGGAAATCTGATCCTCTAAGTACTGTTCATTCTGCTAGTAAATACTGACTTCTCCCCCACCAGTTAGCTGGTATGAAAAAGACAATTGAAAAGTAAAAATTAAATTGTGCATTTTTTAGGTGAAGACACCACTGATAGAGACAAGTGCTGTGCTATTTCATGCATTCATTTTCATTCTCATCTTATCAGAATTATTCCTCAAATAATTTAAAGATGCAAGCATTTGGGAAGGCAGGGTTTTTATATTTCTTAATGATAAATTAAGGCCTGTCTCCACTAGAAACATTGTAATTTTTCTTAGAAATACTGAGACTTCTTCATCTGTGAAAATGTGAAAAAAATCTGCTGGATAGACGCATTAACTAAATGCCTAGAACACAATCTCATTTGCTAAAAAATGCAGGTACTTGTTTATTTATGGTTGTAACTCTCCAAGAAGTCTTAGATTGTGGGGCATTCTGGAGGTGCTCTGTCTAGGGCAAGGAGAAACTCCTCTCTGCATCTGTCAGTGGCTAGAGTGTCAGCAGGGCTGATGCTCTGCTGGCTCCCACTCTGTGATCCTCTTTTAGACATGGTCACCTCTAGTGTCAGCAAGGTGCTCCAACCTGTCTCTGCTGAGTTTCTTGACAACTCTTTGAGGTAGTTTCCAGATATCTATGAACCAGTTTGACATCGCCCACTTGCATTCAGTTATATTAAGATCATGGATTCACAGAATCATGTAATGGTTTGGGTTGGAAGGGTCCTCAAAGACCATCTAGTTCCAACCCTCCTGCCATGGGCTGGGAGACTTTCCACCAGGCCAAGTTGCTCAAAGCCCCATCCAATTTTGCCTTGTTATTTATTAAAAATATATATGTAACTGTGTCTATACGCTGTATAGGGTTTTCATTTGAAAATGTGGAAATTGTGAACATTTACATCAAAATAAATCAATGCAGTCCATACTGGTTTTAAGAAATAAGAAAAATAAAATATATATCTGATCACTTTTCAAGCTGTCAGCATCCTGTTGATGAGCTTACTTGACCAAGGGTATCTTCTATGTGCTAAAAGAGGCAAAGGATTTTAAATAGTCAAATTGTAAACAAAGAATCTTTATATGGTAAACGCGAAGTAGAATAAATTTTTTAAAATAATAGGAGAGAAGTACCAGATTGAACAAGCAGTAAATTATTTATTCCCTTTGGACAACTAAACTACTCTGAAAGAGAAAAGCTTTTATAAGAATTGATTGTGTACTAGCACATTATGACTGGAGCAATACCACACCATACTAGTTCTTCAGGGTTTTTATTTCTGTAATATTTTTATGTAATAGCCAAAACAATAAATAAACCCCAGAAATTTCTTTGTACTCTTTGTGTGGTGGGATAATGCAGCACTCTTGTCAGGCAAGAAACTACACAGTCTGTCATTTATTCTTATTATTGGCTAATATAGAATCTGATGTGGGGATGTTAGTTTGTGAGAAATCTAGACAGGAAATAACAGGAAAGGCTGTTAATCCCCATTAAGAAGAATAACAGTGTCATGAGAAATACGAGGACTCTGTTCCATTACGGGTGTTAAATGATGGGGAATGCACCATCCTAAGAACCTCTCACTAACATCCTTTCTATCTGCAGGTTTCCGTGAAAGTGCATTTATGACCCTTTGCACAGCATTTGTCATCATGAACATAACCTTTAGAAGGTTTCCCTAGTTAGCTCCTCTCTCTCCCCCTTTCTGACACCTGGCCCAGGTCACAGTGCATCTGGTCCTTACCACTGCAGGCAGATGGAGGACACAGGAGATCTGTGTTTGCACGCATCCAGTGCAAACACCGTGAGGATTACAGCCCCCAGACATAGGGAGGGGACAGTGACTGCATGGAGGAGCAAGTTGTGACCTTCTGCTTGGCTTTGTCACAGTCCCTGACTGCTCAGGAAGAGCTCCTGCATTTGAGACCAGGAGTTTAAATATCACAGTTTGATCATTAATTGCTGTGCAGGCACTAACCCTATATCAAAATCTATAAAATGACAGCCATAAACTTTGGAATACGGATTTTACTGCTGACCTCTTGGTGATATCATGGCCAATTAAAATTGTTAAGGTGTGTTCACTGTGCTCACTGGAACCTGAAGTTCAATTCTATTTCCAATACATAATTTGCAAATGCTGCTGCCCTGAATACTATATATGTGTAAGAGACTGAAAATGTCTGTAACCTCAGGATAATTAAGGAAAGTAGTTAAAATAGGACACTGGGATGCATAGCAATATATCACTATGAGCCCCTTTTTTTAGAAAGTACTACTTCAAACAGTATATTTTAAAAAGCATTTATAAAAAATTACCTTTCATTTTTTAGAGATCAAATTTGTGTTTTCAATCTACCACATTTTTGATTCATTCTGCTATCTTATATGTCTAAAAGCTTGATTCCTTGACAGATCCTGATTGTCCTAAAATTCTATATACATAAAAATTTCTAACGCTTTAAAGCTCACCTGTTTTAAACTTTTGCCTCATTAGATAGTGCTTGAAAAACATAAAATTTATATTGTTAGAACAAAAAAGGTATTTATCATATTTTTAACAGGATCATTAAGTTAAATAAAAATCTGAAGATCTTCTGAAAAAACTATTAATGTTTTTTTTTTGCTGTGGCAAGACAGGGTTGTGACTCTTTGCTAATAATTTGTACTAATCCAAATTATGAAGTGACATTTATTAACTGAATTTGGCATAGCACATAAAATTTTAGCTAAAGGTAGAATTACTGATTTGCACTTTGGCTGGAAAATATTATTTTATTGGGCATAGTGGTTCCCACCCTAAGAATTTAATAATGCCACGTTTTTGGGTTAAGTTAATAAATGTGAAGTTAAATTTTATATACTAATCACTTCCACTTACCAAAGTTCACTTCTCTATAATAAGCAGAACACAGCATTTTTGTATACATTGCACTTTCCATTTCTAAGAACCGTTACCGTATAGCATGTTTTGTCAAGTTAGTAGCAATACATGTCATCTACACAGCACAACACATGGAGAGTCCTATGGGTCAGGGAGCAGTGTCCAGAAGTCCTACCAAAGCTGTCCATGTGGAAATCCTACAAACAGGGCTGTATTTTCATGCTGCTCCCCTCCCCAAGGCTTGTGTCTCAAACTCTGGGCTGCAGATAGGTGCACTTATCTACTCCAAATTCACTTGCTCGAGCCACTAGGGACTTTGGCAAGCTCCTCTAAGGCAAAGCCATCTGAGGTGCTGCCTGTTACTGTCTTTCCCCTCCACTCCTGCAGCAACAGGTTAGCAGTGAGAGCACTCACCTGGAAAACAGAAAACCCATTTTGAGTCTCTCCTTAGTCTGACAGGTTTTGAGTCCATGTTGTCTGTCTGCTAGATGCTCTCAGCTTCTGTAAATTACCTCTCTTTCCCCAAGGGCAGATGGCTCTGCATCTGTCCCTGCTGGTTTGTTTTTTTTTTCCTGTAATAGTGACTCTTCAGACTGCTGGCACCGTGTTCCTTAACCTTAGCAAAGCATCCTTGCCATGGAGGCCCTGGCTAAAGGGAAGCACCATTCAAGGTCATGTGTTTTGTGCTACCAGCCTTACATTGTGTTACTAAAAGGCTCCTCATGGTGAGAGGAGCAGGCAGGGAATAGGCTGGGAAGCTCATTGCAGCACTTTACCTCGGGGCATGGGTGTGGATATCTCCAAAGCCTGAAAAAAAACCCAACTAAATCCCATTACAGACCCAGTCAGTATTTTCCCAGCTGGGGAACATCCCTTTTCCCCAAGACAAGGAACATGGAAATACTTGTGACAGTGGTGGGAGGAAGGGGCAATTTTATTCACCTTGGTGCATCCAGTGGTAAAAAGGACACAGTGTGTATGGGGACAGGGAACTTTAAGGTGCAGAAAGTTCCCTCTAAAGCTCCCATGCCTCTATGTGGTAGAGAGACTGAGGTTCCTATGACACAGTGGACTGGGTCTGGGTAACAAACTGCTCTTTGTAGGTTGTTGATGGTTTGAGTTCTCTCTGATTTTAATATAGGGACCTTCTTGGATCATTTAGTTGTGTCAGTTCCATTTGTATATTCTAATTTTTCAAGTTATTGTGCTTTGTTTTGGTCTATTACACTTTGTTAAGTTATGCATTTTTATGGTTTTTTGTCCTACTGCTAGTAGGCTTAATGGTATGCTCAAAAATCACCATATAATTAGACTTAAACTTAATTTTTTTTTTGTTGTGTACTTCACAGTAATGAGTCTATTTGTATCTAATATAGTCAAATAAATGTTAGAAATGAAATAAAATCCAAGTACTTGTTTATTTACAGAAGGGAAAAAAACCCCAGCCTAAACTGTTGCAAATGTACTTACCTAGGTTAAAAAAAGGGCACGACTAGTGCCCAGAACATCTGATATAAAGGCTATAAAATATTCTCTATCAAGGGCACATGAAGGAGGCTGAAATTTTGCCTTTAATCTGAACCTCTACAGATCCTTCAGAAGTGGCTGGTTTATAATATAAAATTAATTAACCATGATACAGGGGAGAAACAAGGTGGGCTGGAAACAGCTGCAAAGAGTTAGGAATATGCCATGTAGCTTACAATGCAATTATTCAGACTTTGCAGTCAGGTAGGAGGGAGGATATTCAGGGACATGTAGGCATGGCAGAGGTTTCAGAGAGCAGGGTAGTCAGGGGAGAAGGCACTTGCACCACAGATGTTGTGACTGTGCCCAGAGCAGGGCGGGTTGTGCAGCTGGCAGGACCCACTCCTCTTGGTAAAGAGTCTGCTGTCCATCTCACCAGCTACTGATTCACTTCTGGGAATCATTGTACGTTATATGACGGACTCCAAGAAGACCCAGATGTCCCAATTTGTAAGTTGTTGAGCATCTGAGCCTGAATGTCTCCCATATAGGTGTCCATTTCAAGGCCCCTGGGAAACAGAATGTGCCTCAGGGTGCCAGACCCTATTTACTCCAGCATAGTTGATACAAGAAGAAAAGATAGCACATGGCATCTGTGTCAGCTCTGACCCATGCTGAAGTCCCAGGGCACTGCCTGCTGCCTCAGCCCTCCATAGTCTGGGTGGGGTATGCACCAATTGGCAATACAGGACCATTGGTCCCACATGGTTCAGAAGGAAAGTCATACTTTTGAAGGGGGATAATAGGAGTTTTATGGGCCTGGACATATTTGTGCCATTTAATTTGTTTGGCAAAAGTTTGTGCAGATAATTTATCTGAAGTGCACATCTCATGATGGAATAGAGTCTTTTATGTCCATAATGCATGACCATTATATTATAGTAACAGCCAGGACAAGGAAATAACAAATGGGAAGATAAGAGATTAGTACAGTCTTTAAAAAATGTCTATTATTATTCAAAACTCTATAACTGTCATTGCTGAAGACAAACTATATTACAAAAAACACAGTATAATATTACCTGAATTATGGAATCATGGCTTCTGGAGGCATAAATACCATCATTTTGGCATTTCTGCTATGGTGTCAGTACATAGTTCTGCTTGTTCCATAGAATGTGGAAAAGCTAAATTAAGATTTCCTGACAACTTCTGATTCAGCATTTTTTACAAGAAGTAGAGGTTATGTCTACCTGAAAGCCTGTTTGAAATATTGGGGGGGGGGGGGGGGAGGGGGCAGGCAAGAACCCCCCCCAAAAAAAAAAAAACTAGTGAAAAGAGAGCATGAAAGAGAAGAGGAGAAGGCAAAAAAAGAGACCAGAGACATTTAAGAGAGGTGAAGGAGCACCTACTGGATGCTTCATCCAGTTAGCAGCCAGTCATTAGTGGGGTTGCCCATGGCTCAGTATTGGGGCCAGTCCCGTGTAATATGACCATGACCTGGAGAAGGGGATTGAGGGCACTCTCAGTCAGTTTGCAGATGACACCAAGGTGGGTGAGAGTGTTGATCTGCTGAAGGGCAGGAAGGCTCTGCAGAGGGATCTGGACAGACTGGATATATGGGCTGAGGCCAAAAGTCTGAGGTTCAACAAGGTCAAGTGCTGGGTCCTACCCTTGGGTCACAACAGCCCCATGGTGCTACAGGCTGGGAGCAGAGGGGCTGGGGGTGCTGGTCAACAGCAGCTGAACAAGAGCCAGCTGTGCTCAGGTGGCCAAGAAGGCCAATGGTGACCTGGCCTGTATCAGCAATAGTGTGGCCAGCAGGACCAGGGCAGGGATTGTCCCCCTGTACTCAGCACTGGTGAGGCCTCACCTTGAGTGCTGTGTTCAGTTTCAGCCCTTCACTACGAGAAGGACATTGAGGTGCTGCAGCATGACCAGAGAAGAGCAATGGAGCTGGTGAAGGAGATGGAGCACAAATTTTAGAAGGAGCATTTGAGGGAGCTGGGAGTGTTTAGCCTGGAGAAATAGAGGCTAAGGATGGGTCTTACCACTCTCTACAACCACCTGAAATATTAGGTGGAGGTTGGCCTCATCTCTGAGGTAACAAGTGACAGAATGAGAGGAAATGGCCTCAAATTGCACCAGGGAGGGTTTAGATATGATATTAGGAAAAACTTCTTCACTAGAAGGGTTGTCAAGCATTGGAACAGACTGCTCAGGGAAGTGGTTGAGTCACCATTCCTGAAGGTAAAGACATCTAGATGTGGAGCCTGGGAACATGGTTTAGTGATGGACTTGGCAGTTCCAGGTTAATGGTTTGAGTCAATGATCTTAAGGGCCTTTATAAGCCTTTAATGATTCTATTATTCTATGAGTTCCAGACTGAATGAAATCTGAAGCCAGCAAACACAGTTAAAGTATAGTTACTATCCAGTTAACTCAAATTGACTTGAACACATTTGGAAAGGGTGTTCAGCTGACCTGGTTAATGAATAGTTCATGAACTGAAACTCTTCCTTCTCATGGAGAGAAGAACTAGGTGTGATTTGTACAGCTTAAATGGCTGAGCAAAATGCATTCATTTCAGTGGCTTCTACTCAACTTGTGTAAATTATTTGGATTACTTAGATTAATCAATAAAGTTAATTTCCTTTTTCATCTGCCCACCTTCTAAACCAGAACACATAGAGGAGAGGCAGAATTCTTCAGCTCCACAGCAATACAGGGTGTCCATTTGAATGCTGGCACTTGCAGACAGATGCCTCTGGAAGGCAACAGTTTTACAAGTGGGACATAAAGACCCAGTGTCAAGTCAGGAACCTGCATGGCTGGTGAGGGGGACAGCTTGCAGCTTATTACAAGAATATGGGTACACATGCTCCAGAAAAGACAGATAGACTGTGATATTCAGGGAATCTTTTGAGCCTTTTTTACATAGAGATTCTTTGCATTTGTTGGCCAAAGCAAACTTCTTATAGCCTTTTCCCTTTGCATGAAAAGTTAAATCACTAAGAATACCAGTAAACTTCCTTTTCCATCAAAATCTTAAGAAATATAACTGGTATTTTAGTATTATCTTGTGTACCTGCAGCCAATTTTTTAAAACTACAGATATTCACAGTATTTATTAATTATGTGAGTACCTTGCGATGTTATGTGGATTTCCTGGGGTTTGGATTAACAGTGACCAGTAAGTTGGTAAATCAGCTTGTCCTACATGGTGCCAGGGATTGATTTCTTAACTTTTTGAAGTTATTGCCCAAATCTTTCCACACAAAGAACCAACTCATTTCCCCTTTTCCACTGTGATGGGATTTGAGTGATCAGATTTCACTGCTGACATCTGAGCTAATTGTCTAGACTGTCCTTGCTGTCACAGGAGAAAAAGGGGCCTCATCGGTCTCAGTTCACTTAAGGCAGACATTTAAAACAGACCAGATGAGTGACACATTCTCAGTGCACGTTTCTCTCTGGTGATTCATGTGAATCAAGATGCTGTGAGTGTGGATATTTCAATGAAAGTGAGTCTCTACCACCTGTGAGTGACATCTGCAGGGGGAGGATGATCCCCTTTAGTAAGGATTGCAGGTGTAAGGGACCTTACTGAGGAAAACAGGTTTTGATTATTAACTTCCTGCTATATTTCTTATAAACCCTTTGTCTCCAGAAGAATCATGCATTTCAGAATGATTCTTACATACTGGGCTTCTTTTGGACTAGTTTGGGTTTTGAGGAGGGAGCCGTTTTGCTTTTCTTCTTGCTCTTCCCTTGAAATGCTTAACTCTGGTTTGTTCAGCCAGAGTTTCTTGTGTGTCTGTTGCACAAATGTTCATGTGTAAAGCATAGTAATCCTTGAAGTCATGGCACTGACTTTCATTGCTTTTTAAAGACCCTTTAGGAGACTCCTAGAGTCAGCTTGGGACCAGGAAGAAATAGTGCTGTGAATATTCACGTTTTAACACAAGATGTCATTCAGTGGAGTAACATCTGCTGCTTCCTTAATGCGCTGTTTTTTTCCAGGAAACTGAATCAGTAACAGTTAAGTTTTATCTTGAATTTGTGCTGATAGTGTGATTCTTTGGATGAGAAGGAGAGAGTTTATCTGAATAGCCAGGAGCAGTGAAGAGCTCTTCAGTTTCTGGAGGTATTATCAAAAAGTTAAGTAGCCTTTACATTGCTGCTAACTAAAAGAAAACCAGCACCAACCATACCAAAGAAAAAGTCAAAATAAGCCCTTCCTCTGGGTGGCCAGTTGAGTGGATCCAAGAACAGATTTTGTTCTTCCTAAATAGCTCAGACACTTGCCATGGGTTTTGCAGTCTGTGTATACAAGAGCAAAATTCTGCCTTTTTGCTGTCCTGCTAGTAAGCAGGGCCAGATACTTAATGACCTACTTTTTATTATTTGGTAAAACATCATATATTATTCAGCAGGCTTCCAAATTAATTGATTTTCTGCTATTTGAGATATAAGAATTCAAGCTGATAATATAGATGGTGTTCATGATGGTAACACAGGCAGATAATGCTAGAAGGGAAGATTCAGGGATTTTTGGTTTTTAACTGATGCAGTGAAGTGTGTACATTTGTTCATTAGAAGTGCATTTAAATTGGCTTAACCATATGTTAATTTAGCTCTTCATAATACTTTAGTACTGGCAGGAGTGAAGCCTCCCAAAGAACAATTCCCTTACGCTTCCAAACATGATGTTAAACAGGTCTGCTTTTAATATTCTTTCACTGCATAAAGCAAATGTATAAAACAAACTCATTTATCAAATGAAAAGAATACAAACACTGAAATACAATTACTTTTCTGATGGCAGTTGAACAGGTGCTATATTGTAATGTATGATAAAATACCAAAGAGATTCATTATGATTATTGCTCACCATTACAATAAAGGTAACCTTCTTTAGGATCTGATCCTTCAAACATTTGTATACCTGCCTAACCTTTGCAGATTATTTCAAAGCAACTGGTCCCAAGGGCATGTTTTCAGGATTGAGAATTTAATGCCTGGACTCTTAAATAATACATCACTTAAAGTGTAAGAAAGTGGATGAGTTAATTATTTAGCTTGGTTTTTCCTGTTGAAAACAGTTGTCAGCAAGTAGAACAGATAAGTTAGAAGTCACAACCTGTAGAGATTTTTAAATACAGAGCAAAACAGAAAGCATTAAAAGCATGTTGCCATTTGCATACATTCCTAGAAGTAACAGAGAAACTCAGCTCACAAATCAGAAATTGTGAATGAATTCAGCAGATTTGTCAAACAACATGATTTAAAAATAACTGATGGGTATAGCATATGTCAAAACAAGCCAGGCAAGGCAGCTTCACTGCCCATGCTCCTTCTTCTGTGGGAGTCAGCAGAGACTTGCTATCAGCTTTGCTGAGGAGGGAGGTTTACCTCCCATTGCTGGGAGAGGGCAATTTCCCTGGAGCCTGCCTGCACCCTTACCTCACCCCACCATCCCTCAGCCACTCTCCCAGGACATATCTGCAGAGCTCTGCAGAGCTCTGCCCAGCAGTGGCCCTTTCATCCCCTTGCTAGCAGAATTTTTATTCTCTTTTGAGTCAGTTGCCTTCCCTGTCCTATGTGTTTTGGCTCAGAAGCATTCTGCTTCTTCAAAGCTTTGCAACAACAACGATTTGACAATCTGTTGGTGTTAAGCCAGGTTTATATCAAAGCACAGCAGTGAAGTAATATCACATATAGTGGCTGTGGGACTGGTTTTTCCTTTCAGAGGTGGGGTTGATTTTCTGTCTTCCCCAAACATATGTAAGATCTTCACAGAACAGCATTACAGAAGGGGAAGAGTTTTATTGCTATCCAGTTCATGAGCCAAACCAGCATACCAGGCCAGAGGAAGCATACCCTGTGTCATATACAAACCAGTGAGAAGTAAAAAAGGAAAGATTAATTTGTACTGAAGATATACTCTGATACATGAAAAATATTTGTACAACATACATGAATATTGTTGCTGGAACATGGGAAATGTTATGTCTCTACTATTTGTTTTCTGATTACTGTTGGACAATTAATGGTTTTCTGGAGCAAATAAATCACCACTTGGCAGCTGTTACTGGCAGGACAGAAAGTAAAGCACACATATGCTACGCACAATGTCTGTCTCCTTTTCTTTCTTATGAGTGTGAATGAAATAAAGTACTGGTAGGTGTTTCCAACCAGCATTAAGCTGCTCTTTGTTAATCTCCAAACAGGATGAATACATAATTTGTATTTGGTTTTCTTTAGTGCCCAGCTCTGGTTCATTCAATAAGTTGAAGTCATATGCACCTGGCCAGATTCAGACACGTGAACAGTTTTAGTTTTATTTATTTATTTTCAGTTTTACTGAAGCATATTTCACCAAGAAGGGTCTGGATGAGTGCCTGGGATGGACCCTAAAGCTGGCAGGTCCTCGTGATTGAAATGTAAAGTGTCATCTTCCTTCAGTACTCCTGAATTCTCAATCTGGATTCATTTGTTGCCTGGTAGTCATCTCTGCTCGGAAAGGGAGGGTCACCTGTGTGCCAGTGAAGTTTGCCACTTGGTAGCCAAAAGCAGTAGCTGCTTTCATTTGCTTTCATTAAGGCTGTCGGTGTTAAAGCCTACACAGTAAGTTAAGATTTGTAGCTCTTTTACCAAGGACAGAAATGAAACAGAGTTATCTGATGAACAGCTCCCAGGATTTTCTCTTAGGTCTCTGAGAAGAATGGTATATATCCCACAACTCTAGGTGGTCATCTAAGGAGCTTTGTGGGGGTCTCTAGCCCTGATGTCATCAGAAGGAACTTGGATGTCAGCTCTCATTGCCTTGACCTGCCCATGGCATCCTTACACAAAACTGCAGGATATGTAGGGGCTGCCTTACTTTGACCTTAGGCAGCAGGGCTGGAAGGGCTCAAGAAGGCCATATGGGCCTGAGGTACGGTGGTACTTGTCAACTGAGATGTCAAATCCAATTTTTTCTTCATGCAGATTAAAAAACATGGCCCTGGACTGTGTCAGTGTACTTTTTTCAATACTTCAACAGAAGTTTACATACTTAAACCAAAAGGAAACCTGCTTGTTTATTATGTTCTGTCAGCTTTTGTTAGCTCTCTTTTCTTCATGCCCTTCAGTTTCCTTGCATTAACCACCTAACACAATTCTTTTTTCTTCTATTTAGCTAGCTGTGCTTTTGTAGTCCTTCAGACTTTGAAAAGTCTCTGTGTCTAACCTCTTTCTTTCATAAGAAAGTACCTCTGCCACTTACAGATTTCTGCAGCTATTCATGGTGAAGTTTTCATAAAGTTCCCTTTCCTTGTTTCTCTGTCTCCCAGTGTCTCCCCTGTAGCTGCAGTACCTTAGATAAGGAGTTCTTGGAATGCTTGCTCATCAAGGGAGAGTGGGGCACTGCCTTCTGAGTTTTATAGAATTAGTATACTGCCTGAGATGAAATCAAGCCCTTTACTTTTCTGAGCAAGCTGTGCTTTCTGACTGCCAAAAAGGTAGTAGCCTCTTCAGCTGCCCTTCCATGGGTTTCTTACAAGCCCATGGAGGAGTCATAAACATGGATTTTGAGGAAAAAAACTACATGGAGAGATTTGTTCCAGTGTCATCACTTCATTTAACCTCATGCAACCATTTAAAACTGCTAAAAGTTTTAAACCATCAGTATGTCCTTGTTTTGTTTGGTTTGGGTTTTTTGGAGGCTTCTGGTGGGTTTTTGGTGAGTTGGGTTTTTGGTTGGTTTCTTTGTTTGGGTTTGGGTTTTGTTTGTTTGTTTGGGGTGTTGTTTTTGGTTTGCTTTGGATTTTTTCTTTTTTTTTTTCTTTTTCTTTTTTTTTTTTTTTTTTTTTTTTTTTTGTTTGTTTGTTTGATTTGGTTTGGTTTGGTGGATTTTTGTTTGTTTTGTTTATTTATTTATTTATTTATTTATTTTAGATATGACTACAGGAAAGGCAACTTAATTTGTTGAACAACTACCTACTGCTCTTTCACTTCAGTGAATTCAGGATGTCTTCCTTATCACTGGTACTCTGCATAGGATTCATTTCCCTTCACTTGCAGTGTTTAAAATTTGCATGCCCAAGACTACTTTGGACTCCTTTTATAGTCAAAAGACCAAAACAGGTGCCTCCAAAAGGTGATTCCTCTGGTTTTTCTTAGACAAAGACTTTAGAAGAGGAACCACTTGAAGAAAGTGTCTGATTCTTTCCATGGACTGTGAGCAGAGCAGAGAGTGACTAGCCATGACCAGAGGTGTCTAGTTTCTAAAAACTTTAATTGAGAGGTAGCATCCATGTATTACCAAGTACCATATAAAATTGTGCCATATAAAAAGTGCTTCACACCTACTCTGTATTTTATCTCAATGCCATTGCATTTCTTTTCTTTTTCTTTGCAAATACAGCTTTGCAAAAGTAGACTCACAGTTTCTCACAAAGACAGTAGTTCCTTAAGTCCTACACAAACCACTTATTTGTCCTAATAGTCTCTTACCACCTTAAATTCACATCATAATCACAATGTAGCAGGCTCTGCATGACTTTTGCACTGTAATTTTTTATAATATCCTTGTGACTTCTTGAAGTAGCTATTATCCTGCTTGCAATTAAAGCTGCATATAGTCACTTCAGAGCATTCTCATTACTTATCCACTTGAATATATTGGCTGTTACCACATGTCATTTTTTAAAAAAGCAGAATGTATCAGTACAACTGTGATTTAGATTCATTACAAATACAAAAATAAAGGCTCTTCTCCCTTTTCTTTTCCTATCATGTATTTTCCATCTTGTGGTATATTCTACTTTATATATGGTAATGCTCATCCTAATTCACCAAGCGGCATTCAGAATTGCAATCAAGGCATTGTGCATCAGTGGTGGAAAGTCATATTGTGACCTCCTTGTTAATACTCAAAGTAGCATAAATATAATCCCCATTTTTCAGCTTAATGCCAGCAGACTAAATATGTTCCCATTGTTCTCAAAATCTTCATATGGATAGTATTTCTTCATGATAACATTTATTTATCAAAGTTTATGCTGCTTTGACTTCTTATAAAATAACAGCAAAGATAAATGAATCGATTGACCCCAAGAGCAGTTTATTTATCCCTTTAGTCACACTTCAGTGGCAAAATCAATACTCTTCTGAAATATCTGATATTACAGTGGTTCCAGTAAATACTGACATTCCTGAGCTATGTGAAGGGGGAACAAAAATTTATTATCAACTTAGATTTTTAGTACCTTTATTGATTTTTCTGGGGATGCTTGAATTTTTATTTATCTGTTGCTAAGTAAGTGACCTTTCTTTCAAAAAAACCCCAAAACCTGCAAAGCAAAACCAAAAAGCCTTAAGTTTAAATGCCGTAAAAAGCAAAAGGGGAAAAAACCACACATCTAACACTGTCAGTGACAACAATCTTTGCAGAAGAGTGTATCTGGTTTTAAATGATGCATAGCACGTCACTGTGTGTTCTTTTTCATGCCATCTCTGCATTTGAAAGAGCATAACATGTAATTTTTTTTTTACACTGATACTGTTGACATCCACTTTGTGTGACAGAAAAGATATTTCTGAGGCATGCATTGCTACCAATTATTTTGATGCAAGGGTGAAAGAGATGAGTGACCTGAAAGAAAAAAAACAATTCACAACAGGTTACATACTTCATCCAATAAAAAGATCTAATTCCTGTAAGCATTAACAGGATTTATGCACAGGTACAGAAGAAAATTTTCTCTCTTACCCTGGAAGCTTTTAAAATATAAAAACTGGATGAAAAGGGTAAGATTTGAGAGAGTTCCTGAGGCAAATGTGAAGTTTCCAGTCTGGGGAATCTCACTGAAACAGTGTTTGGACAGTATATCAGAGAACAACTCATTTTCTAGTTGTGCTAAACTGAGAGGAACCCACTGTATCAGAATTTGGAAGAGGTTTAACTAAACCAGTTGGGGCAGACATGGTTCGGAAAGCCTAAACTGAGCAGTCACCAAGAAGTGCAGATTCATTCCCAGGTGGACACAGGGGGACAGGGGGAGGCTGTCAGGGGTTATATCAGCTTTACCATACCATGCTTATATGCTCTGAGTTGTGGGATAGTTGTCCCAAGATTTGTCAAAGCTGGACTGCAGTACACTGCTTGGAAGATTCCATGTAACTCTGCTGTCCTTTTGGAGCATAAGGAGGATAAGTGGAATGAAAGGGATAAGTGGAAAAATCAAAGTATGTATCAGCTTTACCACTGTTTTGTGTCGTGGTCAAATGCTGAATATTGCCCATGTTACTCACCTGGGCAGAAAAAATTGAATAGAAATTTGAAATGCATGTAGGGGGGGTGCCTGCATCTGCATGTTTATATAAAAAGCAAAGCTCCGTAGGGAAGTTATCTCAGAAGAAGAATGACCTTTCCAGTAGCAGAATATTTGAGACCTGGAAAAAAATTTGTAGACTCTGGCAGAAAAGCAAGCCACAGTTTGAAGTTACTATTTCCTGACCGTTCCTTTTCTTGCTGGGATAAATGTACTCATTTCTGAACTGTCTTGATGTTCTTGAAGCCACATCTAGATTTAAATCTTGAACATTCTTCACCAAAATTCACCATAAAAATAACTGATAGTGTGTACTTTAACTTTGTTTGTCTCTCCTTCAGCTGTCACTCCCTTCATCCTTACCTCAAACAAGTCTATCCTGCTTTCCATTGGCATCACTCAGGAACACAATCTGCCACCGGTGAGAACTAATGGGATCTGTTTATGATTCCTTGATGGAAGTGTAGTTCTCTCCAACATTCCTATTAAGAGCAAAAATGAAAAAGCTCAGTGGTCCTGTTCATATTTGGGTTGTAGGGCCAAAGCTGTGGAAACCAAGCACAAGCTCCGGCCATTGGTTGGGAGGTACCTGGTGAGTCTCAGTAAAGCAGAGGTCTTCTGTGAATAAAATTCTCTCCAAGGGCTTTTCACTGTCTCCTGGTACTGAAGTGTTCAACAAGCCCATCTAATATTAAACACGCGCCCCCCCCCCCACCCCAACATTTCCTATGGTTGTTTTCATTTGTTTCTAGCTACATCCCTTGATAATCATTAAATCATCCAGAGAGAACTATCTCACTGAACATTTCCTCCTCCTTTAGACCTGCCAAAAGATGAATTTTCTCCACAGATGGAGAATTCCATAGCTTCATTCCATCTATGTAAACCAGAAAATCACTTCCCTTCAAAAGACAGTGTAATTACACTGTGAAAATACATTTTCAGACTTTGTATGAAAACCAGAAAAGTTTTAAGTAAAAGTTCTGATCCAGATGAAAACTAAAATACCTGTGTGGTTTTAAACTTAGTCATTGCATAAACTTCATGTAAATGACAGGTTAATAATGACCTTCACTTCTTTGCATAGTCAGGAATTTTTAATATTGAAACAAACAAGCAAAAACACCAAAAACAAAACCAACAACAAAACCACCTGCCTATTTCAAGCTGTAAAGCTAAAAGAGAATTCACTTACTGAAGAAAGATCTGGGAGCAGATAACTTTCCAGAAGTTTCAAAAACATCGGGACAGTGATTGTAATGTCCTGGAGCTATAAACAAGAGAGTACATGAGGTCAGCCTACAAGTATTTTTATGCTGAATCTAATACTGAGGAAAAAACTTGCCAGAGGACAAAAGAGAGAAAATAGACTGAAAAATGTTCAGAATGGCTGTTACATGATGGAGATTTTCTCTCCAAATGTTGCAATACTCTTTCCCAGAGGCCTTTCCTGCTGTGCTGCTCCTCCAAAGAACTGGTAAGTTCTGTCTTATTTGCTTGTCTTATATTCTCTAATGTCATAGTTATGAATCTGCTGAGAATAATGTATATTTTGAATTTTTTAAATAAAGTACCACCAGAAATTGCTGCATACATTGCAGATCTAGAGTAAATTTTCTGACAGGACCATTTCTCACAGTTTCTCTTAAGTCTTGTTTCAAAAAGTTCATGCCTACAGACTGAGTATTGATTGCTTAATTCCCAAAAAAAAAAAGAAAAAATCTATTTACCAATGGATTCAAAATTGGCTGAAATTTTGAAACGTGGTGCCATTTATAAATGCATGGATTTCTCCACTTTCAGTTAAAATCACGATGTCTGACCAAGCAGCACCACATCATAATTAGTAACTGTAAGACTACTTGGTTTTACTTAAAAATAGCCCTGGACACAAAATGGTTTTGAAGCTGGCTGAGTGAAGAATGTTCCCCTTGCAGTTTAGTGTGTCAGGTGTGAAAGGTTGTACTAGACCAGGTTGTTGTGTATGCAATTTTCCGTTAAATATAGGAAATAAAAGGATGTTAACAGATGTATGGGGAGGGAGACTTAGAAGACTCTGCATGCTTTTCATTTCTACCCCACTCCCTCTGTGGCAAGTGCCAGCATATGTGTTTGGAGCACCAGCAAGGGTTCCTGCCATATGCCAGCCCATTTCAGTGATTTTGCCTGTATGTGTTTGCATGTGTATTCATATGCATATATGCATACAGGTGCAAATGACATAAGGCCAGTGTTCAGTGCCAGATACTGAAAGCACTCAGTGTGGAGGAGGGGGAGAATCATAACTTTGACTGCTTTGAACTCAAATTAAATGTGAAAATGAGTAGTTACTTGAAATGGATTTGTCAAAATAGCCAAAGGGAGTTTTGACCTCATCACTCGTATATGAATGGCTTATGGACAGCTAAATCCCTGGGCTCCTTGAAAATCCCAAATCTAAAGGATATTTTTTAGAGCTAGCAACAAGACTCAGTGCCACTGACATACTTCTGAGAAATTGGCATCATGAACCTTCAATCTGATTAGTTACACAGGTAGTTGTGAAATTGCTTTATACCAAAGCCTTAAAAAAAATGTTCAGGTTATATTCCAGTGCTCAGAGAAATCATCACTGTAAGAAGTACATGGTGCCAACGGGAAAAAACAAGTCAATATCCCCCTGCCTTCATATCTAGCCAATCTGCCTATCCAAGTATTTTCTGTAAATTTAGTATAAATTTAAAAGGTTTAAGGGCATGCCGTTGTATCATCATTTTTAAGGCAGCTAAATTAATTCTTTCATGCAGTGCTTGAACTTAATGGAGATTGACTGTCCCGTTTTCCTATTGTAATGATGTGTACCAACTTGAAAATGAAGATGTTGGAGGATAAAAAATAGTGCTGTGACTGCTATTGATTAGCTGTCTTGTTTGCTTCATTGTTCAGGCTCTGTTGGCCTCTCGGGCAGAAGGACACCCAAGTATAACATCCCTGACATTTTCCTGAAAAGATGCATGCCTTAAAAGTGACAGCCTTACTTAAAAAATACAGTTTTGATGTATAAATGCGGTGGTTTTACCTGAAAGAATTCTGATGGATTAGAGCAGACAAAGAGAAAGATTTCTGAAACATACCTCAGCTCAGCCTTGTATTGAGAATAGATTTAATAGCAAGTGTCTTACATGATGATGACACTTCTAGTGTCTCTGCATTTCCGTGTATGTGGGAATGAGCAAGAAAAGCAGAGTTTATCTTCAAAGACAGAGCGATTAGGTTATTCTGACTAATGTGCTCAAGTTTCATTAAAGGCTTTGAGTGGTCATGAATTCCAGAAGACTTGACTGTGTGCGCTGAAGAAGAAAAGTGGCCCTTGAACTGGCACATAATTTTATCAAAAATACTGCCTGTATTTTTAAAAGTCTCTGTATAGATTGTTTTTTACAGCCTTCAGGCAGTGGGCTATTTGAAACCATTTTGTTTATTCTCTTGCCTGTTTTTCATGCAAAATATTTAGTACATCAGTCACGTAATTAAATTTGTAAAAACAATCATTCTTAATTGCATACATATTAATTTAATGCCACATGAGTCTGTATATTCAGCTATGGCTCTTGCTTATGCAGAGAAACAACTCATAATTTACTTAAGTCTCTGTCAAGGTATTTAAAGGAGTCAAGTACACTAAGTGATTTCATGCATCACCTTTAATGAAATGCACGAACATATGAGCATGACTGTAGGACTGGGTTGCAGCCAAAGTTAGCAATGCCTCTGCTTTTATCAGTGTTGTTGCAAAGAGCCAGATTCTGCCATGTGTACTGTCATGTCTGGGAGAAAATGCATTTTCCCAATGAATGACCTGTCACCCAACAGGGGTGGAGATATTAGAGACTCAGTTTGCTAATGGCTCTATGGCAAATCTGTTTTTTATTACGTCATGTAACTACTTTGCAAAAACCTGGGCAATCACGAAGTAAGTGCAAATCAGCCCAGAAAAAAATTAGGTTTCTGATGTGCTTCAGCTGGAGGTAGTGCAGCACCAATCTGACTCTTCCCTTCCTCTCGTCCTGTGCACCTGAGAGCAAGCTAGGGTACTGCTTCTCTTTGATTCATGCTTTATGAGGTTCCTGCCTTCACAGAGCACATCCAGCCCTGCCGGTATCTTGGCTTGGTGTGTCTCATCTCCTGGTTCATCACAAGGTATTTTCATTCTGCTGTTGCAAACAGCCCTCACAAAGACCACTGGCAACCTCAATCCATTTCTTATCTACCAGATCAAAGTTCCATTTCTTCTTTTCCCCCTCAAAGCCACTGAGAAGCTTGTTCCTGTCCTCTTCTTCACTCATCTCCAGTGAGCTGAATTCCCTGCTCCAGTGGGGACACTGTGTCTCCTGCCCTTCTACCTGTCACTGTGGACAATGGAGCTCTGATGAAATGGCCCTCAAGGTCACACTTCTTTTCTCATTGAAGATCTCCAGGCAATTCATCTAGCCTGTAGCATATACTGAGATATTTATTTATTAAAAGTAAACTCTAGAAAGGCTGACAAATCCAAGCCACTCCCCAGCCCACTCATTCCTCTGATATGTTTTTTTCCTTTCCATGCATGGTGTTTCCTGAGTCTATTATAATGGCAAAATATTTTGGGGATGGAACCTTCTTGCCTTCTACTTACTTATCTGTTTTGAACAAAATTACTTGAAAATTAGGTCCTTAAAATTGAGCTCAGAACTGAGGAGCAGCTCAATTTTGGCAATGGCAATCTTAATGACAATCTTAATTTTCTTCCCATGCGGTGTAATTTGCTATTTCATTATATGGTCATGAACTATTTCTCAAATAATACAGCAATTTTTTTAGCTGAACTAAGAATCATTAGACACATATTTGCTGATTCTTACAAACATTACCGTGCATACATGCATTCATACAATTACTTCACATATGGAAAATCTTCAATAAATTGTAGGTACAGTGAAAATGGCATGTATAGACAGAAAATATATTAAAAATATTTCAACGAATGTATTATCAGGTGTAATTTACCACTGAATTAACTACATGCATGTTACTTGAAGCAGAATCCATGTTTTTAATTCTGTGAGCACTCAATTCAAAACATGCAAGTATAGGATGGAAAAGTGGGGAGAGTACAATGTCAACTGTAAGAAAAAAAAGGTCATCTGACATATTCAGTGTTCATTTGCTTGAAAGTGCTTGAAAGTTCCTTCAGCACTTTCCAAATCTATTTCTTCTTCAGCACTCACATTTTCCCCATTCCTGATGGGTTTTGTTTCTATCTCCCTTGTGCTCTACAAGGATATTCGGAGGAGGTTTGTGACTTCTGGGACAGCAAAACTTGCTAAACACACTATATAAAGGATTTTTTCCTTCTCACTCCTTCTCTTTTCTGCCCAATTCCCTTTGTAATAGCAATTTTTGGAGCCTGTACTGTCTAGAAAACCCTAAAGTGAAATGGAGGAGCCATAGCTAATGCTGCCGGAGACAGACTTACAAACAGCTCCCATGTAACAAGCAGCAGCAAATGAAAGCTGCTGAGGAACAGGATGCACGAGCTCAGGGAATATGGGAGCATTTTCCGCAGATAAGCTTAATTCTGCCCCTTCCTTCATGTTTTGATCTATCTCACTTCCATCATTGTTGTCAACATTGTAATCATTGCCAACTAGATGAATGCTGCATAACAGTCCACTCTTTGACAGGACCGTACCTGGCCACAAATGACAGCACTTATTTTAAGGTGTGTTTTAAATGGCTGCAGGTGGCAAGGAAGAGCAGAGGTTGTAAATTCTGTGTGGCACCAATGGCTCACTTTCCTTTAGCCTCTCTATCTGCTGCAGGAAGCACTGAGGCTTCAGTGATAATGAAGAAGGCCAGGATCTTTGGGAGAAGGCCTCAAGGGCAGATCAGTTCTACTAACTTTTCCTTTGTTGCTATTTCTGTTATATCTTAAAAATCAAATGAACATTAATAAAAGAAAAAGAAAAGAAAAAAGAGGACAGGAGAGGAAAAAGAAAAAAGAAAAGAAAAGAAAAGAAAAGAAAAGAAAAGAAAAGAAAAGAAAAGAAAAGAAAAGAAAAGAAAAGAAAAGAAAAGAAAAGAAAAGAAACAAAAAAGCTGTTACATCCTGTCCTTTTCTAAGTATGCCATTAAAATTATGATATTGTGGATGAGCTTTAAAATAGTGAATCTACATTATTCTTATAATACCATAATGAAATGCACTGTTTTCTGGCTGATAGAGAGTCAAAGTAAAGAGTTTTTATTTTCTGTTTTTTGGCTTCTCAGGTGTACTAAAGTCTAACAGGAAGATTTTTCTGGAGTCTCTGTAGCTTTGTGCTTCGGTTTTGGACTGCTGGCTGGGAAGACTATTACAGTCTATAGGAACCAAGGATCAGTGTTTTGACTGTAGTGTTAAAAATTGAGGATAATGAGAGGTTCTTAAATACATCAGTGTCCATGAAGAGGATAGTAGGTAAAAATACAGGTAGTGTACCTAGGTGTATCATATGTGCACAAAGATGTGAAAGGCAGGCTTTTCATCTAGTGGGTACTCTTGAGTTTGAAGATTAGTTGAGCAAAGTATAAACTCAGCTGCTGCTTCATGCGACTCTGTGACATGTTGAGTATGTTTGAAGTATCTTCAAATATATTTTCAGCTTCAGCAGCTTCTTCTGCAGGCATAAAGTCTTTACTTAATTTGTAAATTACTGTCTTCATTTATAAATTACTATACTGTATGCATTTATTTTAATCAATCACTGCATTTGTGAATGCCAGTCTGATTTCTGAATCAGCACTCAAAGATAAATGATAGATGGTTTATTAAGCTCTCTCAGCTAGGGTTCATGATGCTTAATTTTCTTAAGTGATAATATTTCATGCCATAATACTGATCTTTTTTTATTCTTCTTTCTGCTTAGTGGAGTTTAACCTAATTACATGTATGGTCTCTTTAACAGTTGCAGTATGGAGCCTTTGCTGAACTTTCATAAATCACCATTTTAACTTTTTCAGAAGAAACCCTTCAAAAGGTCACCTGTCATCAAAGATATTCTAGCTGAAAGTTGTAACACTTAACCCTGTCTCTAAGCTCTCTTAACTCAATTAGGCCAATGCATCACTCATCTCTCTTTGGGTTTGCAATAAAAGGGGTATTGGTCTAGGGCCATTTTTTGGATCCCTGGCAGCAAGACACCATATATGTACTTACCTCATTCACAGCTGGGTGGCTTCATTGTAACCCCTGGTGTCTGGCTCCAACATTTCGACCTCATAAAAGCATAATGCTGCTGAATGCTGAGATTTGATGTAATTTATTCTGAAGATTGTGGGGTTTAAGTCTTACATATGCAGTTTAATAACAGCATTCTTGTCATCAGGCAAACTTTGCACTCTCTATTAATATTTTCATCTGTGTTTTGTACACACAGAAACATATATACACCCAAATTAAGCTGAAGATGATTTTCAGAAGCATTAGAGGAAGAGAAAGAGAAGGGAAGAGGTAGAGAACAAGATAACTGAAGGCTAACCATTCCAAAACCAGGCATGCTTTTGCTGTGGTTTTTTCCATTCCTGTTATATTTTTGTTTGGATTGACTCCAGAGAAGCCCCATTCCTTGTTGCTCTTGTTATGTGCGTGCTCATGCATAAATTCAGGTCAAGTATGAAACCTCTTTTCTTCATTCCTGGTAAGAATGTGTAATGTCCATATCAACAGATAACAAGAAATCTGAACTAATTTATCTCATAACCCTGGATTCTTTTCTTTTTTTTCTGCCATTAGCAAAAATACAATGTTTGCTTAGTTGTTAATGTATTTGATTCAGTAAATTAGAGCTGCTTGAAATTTCTACTAATCCTTTTCCATTGAGGGTTTCCCTGTACTAAGTGACGCTGAATAAAACAAAAACCACATGCACACACAGGTTTCTGAGATTTTCTGGATCAAATATAATTAAGGAGCACAACATTTTAAAATTAGGTGTTGTGGTTTGTTTTCTTTCTTTTTTTATTATTATTTTTTTTTTGGTTGTTGTTTTGTTGTTTTGTTTGGGGGGTGATTGTTTTGTTTTGATTTTTTAAAATTTTAATTACTGTACTAAAAGCAGCAATGAATAAACAGTGTTTACTGAAAATATGCTTTGCTTGAACTTGGTCATTAAAGCATACAAGGGCTGAGGGGTTATTTTGCAATGAAAGAATGGACCAATATATGAGGATAAAAGTAGAAAAAAGGTTTAACACACAGCACAAAGATGTTTTTGAATGAATCAGTCTTTGCTATTTAATTTACATTTTGAGGGCTCATTAGGATGATGAATGACACTGCTGGAGAATAAAACATACTTCCTGAACAAAAGAAAATCTCTGTAGCCTAATAACATTTTATGCCAGCACTTACATTTGTCAGAAGTGGATGCTATTTATCCCTATGATTATTTAAAAATCATTTTTATTGTCCTTTGTGCTGTGTCCTCTTCTGGGAATTTTAATTCAGAGTTTGACACCTACTTATTAACTTCCATGAAGTATGGAGTACAAAGGCTTATACTATATAAATGATTCTAACCAGCCATGTTTATATTGCCTGGTGCTGTATACAAGTTAGCTGAGTTTGGATTCATTTCTACTAGAAATGGAAAAAAAAAATTGAGTTGTGTAACCTTTACCACCTCAGCAAAGTAAATGCGAGGTGAACATGGCTGACCTGGGCTTACCAGGATATGGCAGTGAGTCAAAAGAGCAAGGAGAAGAAATTTATGGCATTAATGCCCTGAATTAGGAATCTCTATGAGTTGAGAACATGCTATTTCATGTCTTCTGCTTCCTCCTCTGGAAGGATGAGACTGAAATAGGAATGCTGATGTTTGGAACTTCAGGCCCATCCACTCCTTAATCAGTTAATGATTACTTGCTGTCTTGTCTTCTTCCACGCTTATACATACCTATACTCTGGAGTCAAAGGTATGCAAATACCAGAAAAGAGACTATCTCTGGAAAAATGTCAAAATATTTCAGTAAATTATACACTCTTATAATAATTGTATTTTTATGGTTTGTCTCAGAAGATGCACTGCTTTTGTATCAAGTATTAGATTTTCGACCCCTTTTGAGCACAAACCATCTTTTCACCTACATTCCTTCTTCCACTCTCCCTGTAGTAGATCTGCTCAGCAGCAGTGATATCCGACCTTAACAGTGAAACAAGTCAAAGATCACATTTGTCTTGCTGGGAGAGTGCACTTGTTACTCTGTTAACTTTTTGTGACAGATGACGATGTACAGATGACATATATTTGTTTCATCATTATGATAGGACGTGGGAATGTTAGATGCTGTTTTCCTTCCCCTTTCTAAAGCCATCCTCTTTGCCTTTCAAGAAGTCCAGCTGACACTAAAGCAAGTATCAGCGTGCAAGAAAAAGTATTTTCTTATGTCTAATTCCATAGCATTTCATAGGGATTTTTGAGGTGGTGCTAATCATCTGGAAGATGAGACCCCAAATTTAGCTATTATTTTTATTTCTGAAGAAATTGCTCATCAGCCACTGATGCATTCCATAGATTTTAGCTGTTTCACATTTTGTGGGCAAATAAATTATGAGAACATTTTGTAACACCATATGCAGGCTCTACATGACTGTGCAGGTAATGAGTGAGCAGACAGAAACATTTGGCAACTTTTTGTGGCAGAGGTATTTCTGGGCATCAGTGGCAGACTGCTGTTTGGAGAGCTCTTATGGAGTCCTTGCAAACCTCCTGCCCTTGGCTGGGCCCAGCTGCTGTGAGTGAGAGCCCTGGGAATAGTGCTGCTGGATGCACTGTGCCCTGACTCCATCTTGTGAAGGACTGAGCTTGAGAAAGCTTGATGTCTGCAGGCTTGATTTTGAAAAGCTGAGATCTTGTGCACAGGCCTTGTGTTTGTTTTCACAAAACCCATTTTAAAAGTGTGCATGTGTTAGTTTGTTTACGGCTTCTCCTTTTCTCTTGGTACTGTAACTTTCAGGGGGAGTTGCATTCTGCCTACCTAAAATGCTTCCAATGCTTTATGCTGCACAATGTACTCTGTTATTCTTCCCAAAAATATATAGTGTTGCCTATATAGAACTGTAGCGATATTCTTGTGTGTAAAGTTATATATACCAATACATATCTACATTGTGAAGTGCTGTACAAGACTTCATGGTAATATGCATGCATGCAAAATGCAGATTATTGCAGACTATTCTCAGTCAAGACATCTGTTTAACATTTTTGTTGGTGATATGGTCAGTGGGATTGAGTGTACCCTCAGCCAGTTTGCACCAAGCTCTGTGCAGGCAGCAGTGTGCTGGAGGGAAGGGATACCATCCAAAAGGACCTTGACAGGCTTGAGAGGTGGGCCAGTGCAAGCTTGGCTCAGGGCAGTCCCAAGCACAACTACAGGTGGAGGCATGAATGGACTGACAGCAGCCCTGAGGAGAAGGACTTGGGTGTGTTGGTTGGCAAGAAGTTCAATGTGACCCAGCAATGTGAGCTTGCAGCCCAGAAATCAAATTGTATCCTGGGCTGCATCCAAAGCAGTAGGCAGCAGGGCAATGGAGGGGATTCTGCCCCTCTACTCCAACCTAGTGAGAGCCCACCTGGAACCCTGCATTCAGCTCTGGGGTTTCCAGCACTGGAAGTACACAGGCCTGTTGGAGCAAGTCCAGAGGAGGACCACAGTGATCAGAGGGCTGGCTGTGATTCTGTGATTGAATCTTTTCCTTCTGATCAAATAGCAGGATATACCACTATCAAAAGTCACATCTTTTGTGTTGGTAGCTTTGGTTGAGCCCTGAACCTTAACAAGACACAATGGTTGACTTTGGGTAGGTTCACGCAGCAGTCTCTGCCATGGTTAGTTCTTGTACAGGTCTGATGCAGAGGTGGGCACAGATGAAGAGCTCCTGTCTCTGATGTAGAGATCCATCAACTATTTATGCAAATTGCCAAAATCAGTGCTAGTTTATTTTAATATGCTAGACAGTAAACTGTAGCAATTCAGCAGCTGCTATGCAAGCGGGAGCCTCTGAGAGAGTATTGGTACAGAGAGATAAGAATTGAAATGTAAGCTTGCCTTCTGTCTCGTTTTTGCTGGTTTTTTCTTCTGTAGCTTAGAGGTGTTATTCTGAGTAGCAAATGAACCGATACCCCACCTTTTCAAAAGCAGTGGTTTGATTTTGCAATTATTTTCTAGGAATAAGCAATCCTGTTGTATCTTGAATTTATATAAAGGTGCTGTCAAGGCAGCTGGGGCAGTGAGTGAGGGGTAACTGTCACCCTACAGAGCCCGAGACCCACGTGGGTGATCTGTGCAGATGGGCTGCTGTGTCTGTACAGTCCCCATGGATAAAATGATACAGGTATTCAGCCCATAATTGTTGACTCTTTTCCCAACTGCGGTATTTAAAATCCTGTTGTGTTTCTAGCATAAATGTATATAAAATTTATATTAGGCAGGAGATGCTATTTAGTGGGGATTTTCTCAGTAATCCCCCAAGGCAGAGGCAACAGTGACCAGCCAGTTCTTGGCCGCCAGGTCTGTGCCCTCCCCTGCACAGAAACAGTTAAAAGTCTTTGCCTGCAACCCTTGTTAGAGTTTCTTGCTTCATAGTTGTATTTCTCCAGCAGAAAAAGAATCATGAAAGATAGAGGGTTTGCCAGGAACATTGTATTCTGTCCTTCACAAAATACCTGTTGCTGAAAATGGTGCAGGACAATCCATGTTTTGGAGTGGCTTCTCCATCTTCTACCTGCCTTTATATATAACTGGGCTACAAGGGACTTGGAGTGACACCTACACATAAAATGTTCTGGAAATGCTACTGGAAGTATGGCTGAGGAAAGGGAGCCAGAAAGCTTAAGGAAGCCTTTAGAATATATGTAGCCTTTTGCATCTTCATTTTTCTCTGGTGTTATTGCATGATGTCCTTATGTGGCAGTATGGGAAACCAAATAAAAATCAGGGCCCAAGTGTAATTTTGCCTTTCCCTCTTCTCCAAGAAGAAACAGGACCTGAAACTCCAAACCCTTCAGCAAATAGTTAATTCTCAGGAGAAGGAGCCACTCATCATTCCCTTCATAAGCAAACAAATAAATAAAAGATACAAGGATCTGATCTGTTTAATACACACTCTCTAAAGTGCAGACTAAACATAGTAATCTGATGATTGCAAATTATTCAGTCCTATAAACAAAGCATGACAATTGATGACAATGTGGTATCATAGATCATAAATGCAGAGCATCCTCTCTCATTCATAACAAATAATTTGGAGTATTTCAAACCCATAACAAATATATTTAATGTAGTTCACTGTAAAACAATGTGTATTTCTCTGTTTCTAATGCTATATTCAAAAGCCAGCCAAGAGCTTTTTGTGTTTTTATTCATTATATTCATTTATGCTGCCAATTCTACTTACTATTCTAGTATTCTGATTTGAAAAATCAAAATTTAATGTATTTCAGGCAACACTTAATGCATGTGTGTCTTCAAATTATAGGAGATGGCTTATAAAGTAAATGATGAGACCATAATATAATTCCTGAGTTTCAGATAGATTTTTATCTTGCTAGTTAAAGTATTGATCACAACCCTGACATTCTATTGGTAGCTTTTTATGTGAGGCAAATCAGCTGCCATTGTTACCAATGCTGAAAATCTCCCTGAGTAACCTATGATAGGTTTATTACATAGGAAGCTTTGATCCTCAGGACTTGACTAAGATATTCAAAGTTCTTATAAAGGTGTCTTAGAGACTGTGATACAAATTCAGATGTCTGCTGTCAAACGACTCCTATTCAGCAAACCCCTATGAGCCACCTTTGAAAGTGAAACAGCAAGATGACACCATTCATAGCTTGGCTTTTGGAGAGGTCTTTGTGCTCCCCTGCCTTTCCGTACCTGACAACTCGTTCCAGGCCCTATCAAAGTTGCATAACAGAATTTGTAAAAAGCTACACAGAAGGGTTTAATGTGTTGAGAACAAATAACTTCTTTGTTGATATCCACTGCCAGATCAAAGTGACTGAGGGTAATAGGCCCAGGACTGCATTACCTCCAGTTACACCGGGGAACAAAAGAATAAAATAAAACAGCAAAAGGCAGCAGAGAACAATAAAAAAGGGAAAATACTAACAAGTTTAAAGGATTCAATGCCCTGAAACATGAATAAAAGCCACAGAAATAAATTCATCAAGATCACATAACAAAAGGGAAGCATGTGGCTTCTCAGCTCAAAGGCTTTCCAACTGCACTCTTGTTTTCTGTAAGTGTTGTTATAATTCAGGGTGCCACAAGACCTGCCATTTTCAACAGGGAGAGAGAGCTGGCTCTGCTGCTCAAAAATGCAGATTTGTTGTACTTGACCTAGATGGAAATGTCTGTAAGCAGTATTAGGGATTTTCTCTCCATTTAGTTTCCATTTAAAATGAAATGGGACTACACTGAACTTTTCTTTCTCCAGAGACCAAATAACCTGTTTTTAAGTGGAGGATTGTTTAAAAAAAAAAAAAAAATCCAAACCAAACCTAAGGGCAGCATAACCTGTCTGTGAAAACTCGCAAACCCCTTTAAGACTTGGTGGTCCATTAGCTGTGTGGAAGAGCTCAATGCCAGCGGGTGGGAAATGTGTGCTTACTGGAAGGACAAGCATACTTTTCCAGACAGAAAATCTGGGAAAGCTGAGGCCAGTTTTTCTTTCTTTCTTTCTGTATTTCACTGTTACTTGTAACAGTGACAGCAAAAAGAAAATCAGAAAGCATCGTGACATTCAGATGCAATATCCCCTTTAAAACTGGATACTTGTAGAGAATATGAAAAGGGAAAGCCAAAAGAAAAAGAGCTAGGATCATTTAAAGCGAACCTTTTGTCCTCCAAGACCGAAGGACCAGTGTGGCTTCCATCAAAAAATGTTAACAAGTACCGTACAGCTACTTGGGAACTACCTGCAACCGTTCTCCAAACCTGGTACATCATTTATTCTCCTGCTCCTGGTCTTTGTGGTGGCCCAAAAAGCAGGGTGCTGTCATGGAGCCCAAAATAAAGCAGGGACAAGCACTGGGAAGCTGCTACTCCTTGGGATGGATGGTTTTATAGGTGCAGAGATACCTTCACTCTGGAGGTAGGGGAGCATGGGATGGTGCCTGGCTCCTGCTACCTCCCAACAAAGAGGACTGATATAGATAGGTCTGCAGTGAATCAGTAAAAAACCCTTTTTCAGTGGGATTTGGGAAAGAGAGGGCAGGAAAAATAAGGAAGTAATTTCTCTATTCTGCAACTTTATAGATGTGCTGAATTTATTTGTTCCCATATTAAGGCTACTGTTGATAAGATTTGACAGTTTTTTGGTTAGTTTGGGCATTTCCATGAAACTTTTGCAGAGGTTTTTTTGTGTAGCGTGTACATACATACATGCATGCACACCATGGTATATATATATTTATACTGTGATGTATACATAGTGTCATGTGCACTCCTAACTGGAAGGAACTTACTTTTGTGAGGAGTAAGACATCCAGCCCTGACATTTTAGTTGAAATTTTATGTGTCCTACTAACTGCAATACATTTAGAAAGTACTGGTTTCAGTAGTTTTGCAGTGAATGTGTTCCCATCAGTCTGTCAGTGACCACAGTATGGCTGGATTTTTCTCTTGACTTTCAAGAATGCTGAAAGCACAATAAAACTCTGCCAAGGTTTTCACTGCAGCTTGAAGAATTGTGCTATTTATCAGCCTCCATGAGGATTTTAAGAGAATCCACCTGAGCTGACCAGAGGCATCAATGTATTGATTTAAAGATGCAGATGCATACAATTGTTTGGGTTTTTAATAGCAAATTATAACCTTCTGGGGTAAATAGGTATCCAGGTCATAATTGCCATGACCAGAATGTGTTTTTTGTATTCTTAGCAATGAGACTGAGCTATCGATGTCAAAACCATGTAAGGCTCTCTTCCTTACACATAATAGACTCTTTTTACCCAACTCAATTATGATCCATATATTCTGTGAAGCAGTTGCATTCTGTGCAAGTCAGGGAAAGCAGTGCAATATAAGTGTTCTAAATCACAGTCCAGACAGGAAAGGAAATATGCATCACCTATGCCCAGGCAAGGTAGAACAGTGGTCTAGCTCTGGATTCTCAAACAGGTTATTTGACTCTGCTGGCTTTATCACCAGATGCAGACCTGCTCAGTCAAGGGTTCTCGATGCTTGTTGCCCTCACAGTAGCAGTTATAGTGAAAGGTTAAGATTTATTTTCCTGGGGAGGAGACACTGTCAAAGCCAAAACTGACACATGTTGATGACATCTTTAGACTAGCAAAAGCTGTTAACACAAAGCCTCTGGTCCCCAGATCATGGGGGTTTTTTTACCTGTTGAGTTTAGATCAGTCTCAGTCTCTAAAACTGAGATGGCTGCTTTCAGCATTAGGGATTAGTGAGAGGTTGTTTCTCCCCAGGAAAGTTTTTTCATCTCTGTGTGCTATGGGAAATAACCCAGTGTTACCTTCTGGAGTTACAGGCTGCTGCTCAGTGTTTTGGGCTTCTGGCTGCTGCTCAAAGATCCTGTAATCCTCTTTTAGCCCTCTGTGAACACTGTTGGTCTTAGTCTTTGAAGGAGGTATTGGGTAGAGTGACATCCTTGTTACCCATCATGACAGAAAACACCCTTGTGTCCTTTGTTCTGTCCTCAGCTTTGTTAACATGATGATCATCCAGATTCTTGGTAGCATTTCAGTGTTAATATCTTTCCTTTAGACTTTGTAGAGAGGTAGTTTAGATGACAAATTATATTAATACTGAATTTCTTGTGTAAGGTTCCATTTCTTATTGCCTCCACTACTGCCCAAAGGGTAGATTTTTTCCCCCTATGAAATGGATGTAAACAGGCTTTAAGGAACGCCTGGTAGATGTTACTCTTTCCTTCAGCACTCATGTACAGGGGCATTCTTCCATTGGGGGCCTTTTGTAGAAAAGATTTCTCCAGAGCTGTGTGCTGTGAAATCTTCTATCTGTAAGAGGTTTAACCCTTTCTGCACAACAGTATGTAATCACATAACCTTTAGCTCAGTGGGAATGAATACCAATTATCATTTATAAACAGTTCCTCTCATTATGCGCCTATTTATGGCATCTTTTATAGCTTGCTAATTACAAGCACACGAAACAGAAATGTTTGGAGTTAAATAATGTAAACAGGGATGTAATTGATTTTCATGTTGAATAGTTTTTATTGATTTATCGTTAATTAACACTTTTAAAGGATCTCTTGGCAAAGTAATCCATTTAATTTATTCAGTGCTATACTAGCTGATGCTAAATTCATGTTAAAATTCACAAAAATATCAACAGTTTCATAATACCTGTTTTTCCAACTGTTGCTGTTATACAGATGTTATATATTCTCCCCAAACAAACACAGACAATATATTAAATGCAATCAATCAGGCCAAGTCCAGGTCCCAGCCAACAAATGTCCACATCACTAAAAACACCACATTCCGGTTGACACTAATTGGCCATCTGTGCAGCAAGGAGGACAGGCATCTAATGGGGAGAAGAGCTGATCTCTGTTGGTCTCGGGGCAGGGTCCTTGGGTGGGCTGTTGAAGGACTACACAGCTGAGGGAAGAAACTTGTGACTCAACTAAAAAGCCTTTAGTGCTGCAAAATGAAAATACTCTGGAATGGAAACTTTCCATAATGGAAACTTTCTGACAAATATACCACTGTGTCATGCAGCAGTCACTTGGTGTGTTTTGGGCATGCATACAGTGCTGCAGAAAATGTAGCATGCTGAAGACTTTTCCAGAGGTCTCCCTGTGGCTTTTTCCAGTTTTTGGGTGGGAAGCAGGGACTGTGGAGTCCATTCAGGGGGGTTTTGACAGAATCTTCATATACGTTAGTTACCTTCCTCTCCTGCTGGCTTTTCTGAAAGCACAGGTGACTTACTCAGCACCTGCTCAGGATCAAGCATCTAGCAAGGAGTAAAATTGCAAGGTGCAATCTTCATTAGCACCAGCCCATTATATTTTTTGAATGGGTAGTAAGAGAGTGTAATCACATCAGGCCCTGTTTTTTTCTTTAGTGAAGGAAAACATTAATATACTGTGACATGGTATTGATTTGATGCAATCAATCTTTCCCAATAACAATAAAGCCTTTATATTTTATTAATAGAACAATGCTGTTTGTCTCCATTACAGCTCCACTTTATTGTTCTGGGTCATGGTGTAATTCTGGCATGTTTGGAATTTTATTTTTATTAATATAATGTAAAAGCCTGTAAAATCGCTCCACTGATCTGTCAGTAGGTTTCATTTGAGGCTCCCAAGCATCTTTTACTCGATGAAATGTTACCAATGCAGCTCTAGTCATTGATTGTTCAGTGACCCTTAGGGTGGAGAGAGTGAGGAGGGTTGAGAAGAGTTCTGGGCCTTTAGTTGTCTTGATTTTTTTTTGTTTTGTTTTGTTTTGTTTTGTTTTGTTTTTGGTTTTGGTTTTGGTTTTGGTTTTTTTTTGTGGTGTGGACACTGAGACTTGGACTCAGACCATCTCATCAGTTTGATGACCTCTCAACACATGGCCAGACCCAGCCCCTCCAAATCCCCTCCCAGTGGGGCTGTAGGAGTCTAAGCTCTGCTGAAGCTCCCAGCAGCCATCCAGATGGCAGCCCTTCAGCATCATTTCACTTTCTGGCCCTGGCTTTTCAACATTTACTTCAGGCCAGGCACTGCATAGACAGGAGATGTCTCAAGCTCTGGGACAGGCCATGGGTATGTATTTAAGGAGTTACACTCGAACATAATTTCCTTGCTCTTTTAAAAACAGTACAATGTGGTGAATGGCTTTACTTACACATCCACAGTACATCCATCTTCACCTAAACTCACATCTGCATATAAGACCAGCAGAGCCTAAGGCTTGTGATACTCTGGGTTATGGCTCTAGTCTGCTCTCTAGTCGTTCTTCTGGAGGGTCTTGCTCTCCAAAATCTGCTTCAGGTGTGGGGGAGCTGCTGAGCACACTGCTCTGAGAGTGTCCTTCATTAAGAGCAAAATGGGCTCTTGTTTCTCTTTCCTAGCGTGCACAGCAAGTCTATTTCATCATTTGGCATTTTTCTCTATCTACAGATATTTTTGATTCATCTCCTTTGATTAGCTAGAACATATTCCTGGTCCTGGTACAAGACTAGGGCATCATGATATTCCAGTTGCAGTGAGGTCTCCAATTAGTACAGATATTTTCATTAAAGCAAAGCTGGATGAATTTCAGCACTTGCTCTTTTATTTTTATTGAAATAAAATATTTTTAAAAGCTATTCCTCTTCCCTTTTGAACCAAGAACAATGTTGCAAGATCCCTTGGTAGGAAAAATAATCCCCATAAAAAATATGATGGCTTCATCTCAAAAGAGATGGGTTTATTAAAGGTAACAGTTTATTAACAGTGACTGTGAAATAGATGGATTTAATGACTTTAATTAGTGCAACACTTTCTGACACAGACCTTGAGGAGAATTTAGCTCTTCTTTTCCATCTCCCTCCTGCACTTCTCTGTGTCTAAAGAAGTGTCAGCAATTCCTCATAGTAAAAATGAAACAGCTCCTATTCATAGCAGTGCAAAGCACAGGAGAAAACTACTGTATCAACAGACTGTGGCCACTGGCACTCCAGTCAGTGGTAAGGCATAGCATGAGTGCAGAGTAAAGCTTTCAAATATCAGGAAGTGAAAATCAAGCTTCCTGAGCTGTCTCTTTACTTCTCTTTCCTTGGTGTAACCTTACACAGCTCAGTCCTGCTCACCTGCATCCTCAGGGAGAGATTAGGAGTCTTCTTCACAGAAGGCACAACCGTTATTTAATGCCATCCAGTGAAATGAGGGTGACTGCAGCCTGCCATGGCTCCCTGAAGTCTCTCCCTCTAGAGGTAGGTGGAAGCATTGCTGTTAGCTCTCACATGACCCATCAAGATCAAAATGCCATCATTGTTAGTGAGGGAGAAAAAAAAAAAATAAGTACTATTTTTAAATTCTGTTCTGTTTTTTCCTACTCAGTCTTTTTTTCTATGGGATGTCCCAGATTATCAGAACTGAAAATGTCTGCATCCATGTTGATTTTGACCAAACCCATTTTCATTCTTGTTTAAAGAAAATGTTTACTTAAAGTAACAAATTCCTAAATTTGATGAGAAACACTTGATATTTGGGTTTAATGCCTTCTTGATTAAGGCCATATCTTACTCTATGATTACAGATTATATATTTTAAAATTTGTCATTGAAGTATTTTGACCTGATCAAATTTTGATTTCTCAACTGAATTGAAGAATAGTTTGTAAAATGTTTAAGGTAATGATGTGACACAATTGTATTTTGAATGGGAGCATAGCCAAAGGGATAAAATTAACAAGTAGGCAGCCTGCCCCCAGGTGCCCATTCAGAATGAAAGCATTACAAAAAGTAAGTATTTGCTGAGGGGCAAAAAGGTAAGGTTTTAACTAGGTTGAGGTCTAATTTTTTTACCAGCCCACCTTTCCTGAGGTTCAAAGTCCTGCCTTTTCTCTCCAAGAGCCATGTGTGTTCAGCACAACCACTCCATAAAGAGCGTTTTGGAGGATGTAGCACATGTAAGGAAGCCAGTAACAAGTTAAGCCCTGAATGTCTAAAAACCCCTCCTGGGCATCTCCAAATGACACGTCCCCAAAATTCCTTTCCACAGCCTGGCTGTATTTCTACAGAACCCCCAGAAATCACATCTCTGATCTCAGGTACAAAACCATGTTAAATTCCAGCAAATTCTGCAACTTGAATGTGTTAAGATCTCTTTAGAGGAATGATTGAAGGGAAACTTTGAGAGTAATGGTTCTCCTGAATCCAACAGGCAGAAGCCACATTTATGGATCAGTAAAAAGATAAGGAGTTTATTCATACTGGATATTCCTTTCTAGCAAATGGATAGCATAGAAAATGCTGTGTATTTGCATGTGCACGAGTTTGTGTGTGTTGCCTGGCAAATAAGCATTTCTAATATGCTTTCAGGTTAAGGTCCATCAATGTGGGATTTTTTCCCCCCTTTTTTCCTGTTTTGTTTCATAGTGGATTTAGGTTATTGCCTGCCAACACTCAGTGTCTGAAACTTCCCTTCAGGCCCCAGGGGGAAATGCTACAGCCCCACAGTGAGCAGTGCTGTGCTGTACCTCTGCAGCGTGGAGTGGATGTGGTGTGGCTGCTGTGATGCCGCTGGCTGGAGGTGACACAACCCGCCTGGCTCTCACTGAGGGGAAGAGGATGAGTGTGTACCTTGGGCTTTTGGAGATCATACTCGTGCCTAACTGATACTGGAGACAAAAATCCAATAACTTCTGGACACTTTGTAAAAACACCCATCACAGTCCAAATAATGACAGCGCCAAAAGCTTGCATCATAAAAATCTCTTGGGCTAAAATGAAAATAGATACTTGCAGAATATTTTTCTTTCCTCGACATAAAGATTTGAAAGGAGGGAGAAGTATCACAAGATACGCGAATCCTTTCAGAGAGGTTTCTTTATATCTCCATGTGAATGCTCTTGGTAAGGGAAGAAAAAATAAAGTAATGCTCTGAAATAAAATTTATACAGAGGTAGCTTTTTTTGAAACGACATCCCATTTCCCGAGAATTCTGTGTAGCCTTTAGTCAGCCTCGTTTCTTACAGTTCTCTGTGCTTTGCATGGTAATTAGCTGCTCGTGTTATCAGCAGCACGACGCTCCCGGCTATTTCTTCAGCAGCCGCTGCGTTATCCTCGGCGGCAGCTCCGCGCCTCCTCCTGCCAGACCGCCGTGTGTGTGTGTGTGCAGATGTTTGGCGTTCTGCAGGCTCTGCTGTGTGATGGGCACAGCATCCAGGGGGAAGAGGCTGAGCCCACTTGCCCTGACAGGTCCCCAAGACTTGCCAGTATCTCGCTGACGGTCCACTGGAGGTTCAGTGAGGCAAGTTTGTTATGACAGATCGCAAAACAGAAAGGGAGGCAAATGAGACGGGTTCATCGGTGTCAGAACAAACACAGGGGAGCAGCTCTTCAGATTAGTTTGCAACAGCAGCCTCGGAATCTCTATTTGGTTTTAATTTTATTTAAAAAAAAAAAAAAAAAAAAAAAAAAAAAAAAAAAAAAAAAGGATGAAAACGTTTATTGCACAAATGTCGTGCGGCTATTGAGAGGGCGGCGGGAGAGCTTTGCAGCGCCGCCAGCAGCGCCGGCATCAGCCCCACGTAGGGGCTGCGGCACAGCCGGCACAGGCAGCGGGGCTCGCCGGGGGAATCCGCCCCAGCAAAGAGCCTGTCAAGGGCTCCGTGCTCTCTCTTCCCTGCTGCTAATGCAATCCCTTCTTCTAATTCAGATTCCAATAAACATTTGCCAGATTTACTTTTTTTTTTTTTTTTTTTTTTTCAAGTTGAACTATGGCCACGAAGTTAAATTCAGTTTGCCAGATTCCATGGCACCATGGCAGAGCATGTTCCTCTGTAACATCAGTAGAGATGCAGTGGAGGTTTGAGAAAGTTTGATGTCAACAGTAATGTTGATCTTTGTAAGTATTCAAAACTAAAATAAATTAAGAAATTTGTATCTGGCACTCAAAAGATGAAAAACAAAGAGGAAGATGTAGAAATTGAAGGGGTTTTCCCCAAATATTACATCGGTTTTACACATCTTGTCTTTGGTTTTGTGTTTCCAGCTTATTTTTGACCCTTTGAAAGGCTGCATGGTGATATTGAGAGAGAGACGTGAAAAGTTTTTACTTCCTGTTCAGAGAGATGATGAGCAAGAAAGAAAAGCTAAAGTTTTAGTTCTGGGGTGATAGAAAGCAAAATTTCTTGCTGATGAGTACTTGCAGACTTATTTCACTACACTTCTAGGAGAGTTATTTAATTTTGTAACAGACACTTGTTCCTAATCCTAGTCTGAAAAACACTGTTGCCAAATTCACGTTCAGGATTTTTATCTTCACGGAGAGAGAGATATCATCATTTTATCATATGTTCCATGTATTCTATACAGCATAAGATCATATGGTCATCTTGTCCCTTCTTCTGTAAGACAGCAATAGACTAGAGACAGAGAACTTAAGGATGGCAGTGCATTTTTTGCTCTGTAGACAAGGCACTCATGATGAGGGCTTTACTCTCCATTGTTAGTGGGATACAAGTGAACAAACCTGGGGCTTGGGGAAGGAAAGGGAAAAAATAGATGGAAACCCACAGAGAAGAGAGAATAGCAATTACCTAATATTAATTTTTATATTATTAAATATGCAGAGACTGTTGTTTCTCTCCATCTTGCTAGGTTCACTGGCAACGTGAACACTTGTCCTCCTGCTCCTGTGACAGGAATATCACACGGTGCTGTGCAGCTCCTTAGGGGCAGGGCTGAGGTCAGAACACAGCTATCTGCTCAGGGCAGCAGCCTCTCTTCAGCATCCATTTATCAGATATGAGTAATTCTCCAAAGTCTCACTTCACCACATGTTTAGTACCTTTGCCTTCGAAATCAGCAGTGTAATTTGTAGTGAACTGTAAAACTGATGGACTGTGTTTCACCAAGAAGAGTTAATGTGATTCATTTGTTTAACAATCAAGGGCCATATTCAGCAAAGATTTAGTAGGGAGTACAGACAATAAAGCCCTTATGACTTTCTATGAACTGGCAGGAAAAAACAGCCAAAAAAAATTAGAAAGCATAAATTGTTCTTTTGCATATGCATGGCTGTTTTCCTGACCTTGGTTACAGCTGGTGGGCTTTAGACAGCTGAAGATCCAGACCTCCTCAGTCCCTCTGGGGAGTGGTGGTAAAAGTGTCCAGGACTTGCACAGATTGGTCAGTGCAATCATTTGGCTTTAGTAGGCAGAGATATCCAGTTTTGAAAATGTCTTGTGATTTTTTTGGGTCCACAAATACAGATATGGTAAAGAAGTCTGATTTCCAGATGAGAAGAGCTCAGCAGTTTGGAAAAACAAATTGCTCTGATATATCTCCAGGTGCACAGCTGAAAATTCAGAGCATTCAAGGGTTTTTTTGAAAACAAGACCAGCTCACCTCTCTACTCGTTCTTTGGGTACAGTTATTACTAGATGGATTTTTTCTATCCCCCTTTCCCATATGGGAAGATCTCAAGCCTCAGTCTCCTGCTTCCTGAGTTAGTTCTGTTCTGCAAAAAGAAGAAAGCCTTTTTGGAGGAGATTGTCAAGGAGTATAGTGTGTGAAGGAAATCCCCACACAGCTTGTTGGATGCAGCAGCCACATGTATCTTGTGGAGAGTTGTAGGAGGTGGGCACCCCCTTGGCATCAGTACCTCCATCCAAGCGTGCCCTCTGTTCCCAGTTGTGCTAGGCAGTACAAGCAAACTGTGGGCAGAGGGCAGGCAGGAGGGAGGGGGATATGTGTCCCACACTGCCTTGTCCTTGCTGGTAGAAGTTTGGGTCCCAGTGAACACCCAGGCTGAACACATAGGTTTGGCACCATCGGGCTGCCTCCTGCCCTGCCAAATCTCTGATTTCCCCTCTGCAGAGTACCTCTGGAGTGAGTCATATTGCTTGGGAGAGTCGAATTCTTTTGTGCCCTCAGTCCCACAATGTATATGTGGGCTTAGAGTTGGCATTTTAGGAAATCACAGCTTCTCAGGACTGCTGTGCCCATGCTCAGTATTGCTGCCAGTGTTGCAATCTCTGCAGCCCTCCCCTTGGCATCACAGGGGCCTCTGCCCTATACATCCTCAGGCTTTGCACAGTGTCACTGCTGAGCTTTGCTACACAAAGGGTGTGGAGAGATGTTATTTATTTAATATAAATAAATGCACATTGGATCCATGTACATGCAATAACTTCTTTTCTTCTGCTTACTCATATGCAGTAGAGCCAAAACTGCAGGAACAGCACCTAAAAGTGGTGTGAAAAAAGTCTATTGAATTTATAGAAATATGTTACAATCATATGTAAACACTATAATATTGCATCTTCCTGTGGTGCTGATGGGGAATAATTTGAGAATTTTAAGCAGTGCAACTTTTCAGATGCTGGAAAGACTTGGCCTCATTTTGAAACTGTAATAGAGGTCAGAATATATTTCATGAGACAACCATGTCCTCAGACCTGTTTGTTATTTCTTTTTAAAACATAAACAAACTGTCTTCTCATTTTGTTTACAGGACAGTGGAACAGGAGATAACAGCTGCATTGAAGAAATATTGCGGGTAGGAATCCTGAAAAATCTTTTTTTTCAGTCTCATTTTGTTTGCTCTGAAAAGACAAGAGAATAACGAGAATATTGCAATTACTGCTGTTAAAATTTTCCTCCTTTAGATTGTCATCTTTCTAAGGAAAAAGTAGGCAAAATTATTTCCTCATGAAAAATAATTGAAAAATCTGTGAGAACAACCTTTCAAAGCCTGTGGATTTCACTGCTACTTTATGTCTGTACAGCTGACCTTCATGCATGGAGAAGCAGATAATGGGATAAATTATAAACTGAAATGTACAATGATGTTTCAGGTTTACAAACCATGCAAAGTGCATGTTTCCATTAATCATGACTGTCAAAAATCTTAATTTTGAGGGGAGGTCTAGGAAGGTCATTTTCCACCTGCATTTAATTATGTAATGTCATTATTTTCATTATGTCCATTATATAATGACAAAGTGCAGAATCTGTAGTTATTTCCATATTTCATTATTATTTCTTTTATCTTAGTAATTTCTAGTTTATTTTCATGGAGCAAATTTATACACATCCAAACAGATCTTGGTTTGAATCAACTTGGATATTGATTACTTTCTGTGGCAGAAAAATTTATAGATAACAAAACTTTTCCATAATATTTTAACTCATGGTTATTTTGGTTCTTTTTCAAAAATTATAATTCAGTAATTCACAATGCTTAAAAATCTGATGTAATAGTGATTGAAACACAAAGCAAGGTAGATGGAATGATAAAACCTCCCTGTTACTGTATGTGCTTCTACCTCTTGGATATTCCACCACGCAAATATTTCTGATGATTCATAAACTACAGGGTTATAAATATTTGGTTTGAAGGTTAGCAGTGCATTAAGTCTGTTGTTTTTAAAGGCATTTCTCCATTCTCCCTCAATATGTTAAATGCAGCTTTTAATTCTTAAACTGGACAAAGAGTTTATCAAAGGGTGATAATGATGTATTGCTTATGACTTCACTGGCAGAGTTTTTACTTAGCTAACATTTACAAAGTAGGCTTTGTTAGGGCTTAGCTTCATATTCAACAAGCCTAAGCCACAGTCCCTTCTGCTTTGTTACAAATTAGTGGCAGATACAATGAATTCATGATGTGATGTGAGGCTTAGACCCTCCTTTTCATGCAAGGCTCTTAAAATGAACAGTCAGAGAAACTGGTCTTCCTCCTTTAGTTTCTGTAGTTTGGCTCATGCAGTTAAGCAAAAATGTAGAAGAGGCACAATTCCTTTCACATAGAGGAAGATGGGCATGTAAGGGGCCCCATCTGAGAAGAAAAATGCACTGTATGACTAAAGATAGTAAGGTGCATCTCCAAAACAATGAGCACAGCTGCTACTGTCTCTTTTTTTTTTTTTTCCTTTGGAATGTTCCTCAAAAGAAATGCCTTTGTCAGGCTTCATAATGGGTAACCTCACCAATCTGCCCATCTTCCATGTCTGCAAACCTGGACATCACTTTCTAATCTGAACTTCCCTTCTGTCTCTGTGTCTAAGACTACACACAAATCTTCCAGGCTGTTGCTCTATAGTATTTCTGACTGAAGCCCTTTATTCTCAAGGGTGTAAGTCTTCAGTCCAAAATTCTCATTACACACTTTGATTGCTGCTGCATCCTTTCCTAGTTTTTGACTAATGCAGTGTTACCCACCTCCATTCATGCTGCTCTGCAGACCATTTTCCTAGCTCAACATCTTAGCCAGAGACATTTGTCTTCACATCTCACCATTGTCATCTCCTTTTCTATCACATCAAATACAGCTATTTGTCTCTTGTTTTAAGGCCTCCAATCCATGCTAATATACTAAATCCCACTTTAGCTTAGCTGGTGATGTCAGAATACTGCTAAGTTTTACATCAAATAATTTCTTCAATGCTTCCCATCAGATCTGGGAAGAGCCTTGAAAACTCTCCCAATCAGCTCCATAGCTACTTCCCAATATTAAGGGGCTCCTTTTTTCCCAAGGATGATGGAAAACCAGTGGTGAGGTCACGGCTCTACTACTGTTTCTCATGCTTGAACATTCATGTCCCAAATATTTCTTGTAATACTCTGTCAGGTCAGATATATCCATCTGCTCTCTTTTGTGCTGAAAAGTGGATTTTCTATGTCAAAGAACTGTGCTGTGTTACAAAATCAGTGCTCAGGTACTCTCATAATACAAATCCAGATCTGCAGTGGTTGTTGTCACTGATAATTACTGAAAACAACAGTAATAATGTGCCTTTGGTGCTCACTTTGTAATTTACTGGCATCTAGACATTTCCATCCCTCTCCATGCCCTCTTTTTGTCCTGAGCAGATCCATGAAGTTGTAACACAGATTTTCTACTTTTCTGAAACAGACTGTTTATAAGGAATGCCATTTCCATGTTTTTGTTGGAGGTGCTATTCACATCATAAAGCCAAAGTTTAGCTTCTTTTCAAACAGAATATATGAAGTTGCTATACAGGTGCCCAGAGGCAGACAATGAAAAGCCACAGCAGCTGCAATACTTGGGTTCCCCTCAGAGAAGCTGGCTGGCCTGCTGGAATGTGTTTATTACGGGAAAGGCCACCCCTAATGTATGAAGCATCAGGAAAAGGAAGAAGATGCTTAGAATTCATCCTTTTAAGGAACTTTTCACCCTATTTGAGCTGTCTCTTGCACAACACAGAGCAGAAAACATCCTATCTTTTTAGGTAATGTGTTTCCTGCACAAGTCAGGCTGCAGTTTTTCCATGAAACAGACTCTTCCATGGCATGTCCACGTTTCCTCAGTCAAGACTGAGGGCAGTAGTAAGTGTGCCCTGGGTCTGCTCTGTCTGCTTCCCTGTGTTCCCTTCACCCAAGAGGTGAGAAGAGGCAGGTTTGTGCACGGATCTTGTCACCCTCTGGTTCCAGGATGTGGCCATGGCCAGAGCTAACATCTGGACCTGGGCTGCAAATCAGTTTAGGCGTGGCTTTAAAATCACCAAATCTGATGTTGCACTAACTGTGACAAGATTTTATAGTTTTTTTGCTGTTTTCTGCAACACAGGTTGCCAGAGCTTAAGCCTAGCCTTTTTTGATGTTGTTTTACCAAATGTATCAAAGCTCTATAGACTTTGTAAATTGATAGATCCTTCTGCACAGAACTGCAGCTTCCAGAGAATGCCCCCAAGTACTGAAACACAGAACCTCTTTCAGTCCTGAAGGAGGTTGATTAACAAGACAGTAGCCCTGTTGAGATTGGAGCTGCTGTAAGGTCTCCTGTAGAGTTTATAATCACTGTAGGAATCCTGAACCTCATCTAACCCCATGCACTAATTTATGGCAGCTTCTTCAAAGTGTACTGACTTCTCTGTCCAGCTGCAGGCACACACTTTGAGGATAGAAAAATTTCTAAGAGAGCCTTCAGTGTAAATAACTCCAGTAAGACCAAGTTACAGATGAAATGTCAAAACATGAGAGAAAAGCCTCATTTCTTGCTAGTAGATTTAAAAGGCAATTCCTTGTAAGTTTTGCATTGTTCGTGGAGGGCATGATAGAAAACTTTGAAGTGGAAAATAAAAATTAAAACTACACAAATAGTAGTACACATGCACTTTGTTCCATTGTGCATGGAGCAGTTGCTATGTGAGTTCCTGAGACATTGCCAAAGCCAACCTATCCACTTCCTTGCTAAAACACAGGCTGGCTAAGCAAGATTACTTCATTTCTGGGGTCCCCAGCACAAGAAGGACATCAACATCTTGGAGCAAGTCCAAAGGAGGCTACCAAATTGATTGGTGGAGGGAAGGAGCACCTCTCCTGTGAGTAAAGGCTGAGAAAACTGGAATTGTTCAGCCTGGAAAAGAGATGGGTGACCTAATTACAGCCTTCCAGTACCTAGAGGAAGCCTACAAGAAAGACAGAGAAAGACTTTCCACAAGAGCATGGAGTGACAGGACAAGGGGGAATGGATTCAAACTGAAAGAGATTAGGTTTAGGTCAGATACTAGGAAAAAATTCTTTACTCTGAGAGTGGGGAGGCACTGGAACAGGTTGCCCAGAGAAACTGTGGATGCCTCATCCCTGGAGGTGTTAAGGCCAGGTTGGATGGGGCCCTGAGCAACCTGGTCTCATGGAAGATGTCCCTGCCCTTGGCAGAAGGGTTGGAACTAGAAGATCTGGAAGGCCCCTTCTAACCCAAAACAATCTATGATGAATCATATGATTCTATGATAGTGGTTTTGGCTGATTTCTATTTGACTTTATTAGTGTGTGGAGCTGTGTATTTTGTTATGACCAGTGGGGCTTAGAGTAAACATTTATTTTACTGTAGTACCTTCAAAGAACAGGAGCAACAAGAGTCCTGCCTCTCCACTGAGTTAACTGTTGCAGCCAATACAGGATGCACTCTGAGAATATTTGCTATGGATTTAAGAAGTAAGGGAGTGTGTTGGGTGCAGGCAGTTCTTGATTTGTAAGGTAAGTGGAGATTGATCTGGCTATTCTTATAGTCTTAGCTGTGATTTCCTAGAGCTGTGGTAGCTTTGTTGGAAGGAAACCCACAAGCAAGCTGAGCTTTTGATTATTGAAGAGGTTCCTTGTGAATTCCCTGGATTTTTTTGTGTTGACATGAGTGGTGTCATTGAACTGGGTAGAGAGAGGCATAATTTGAGTGTTTGGCCTGCAAACACTGTTTGGCTGCAGAATGCAAAGACAGCAGGAAGCTGGAGGAGCAATAGGAATGCAGAGAAAGGGCTGGATAAAAACCAGTTAACACAGAAAAAGCCAGTTCCTTTGAAATGGCATGGAGCAGTGGGGAGACAGGCTGGGGTCTGCAGTGGAGGACAGATAATTTCTTTCAGAGGAGATAGAAAAAGCCATTGGGAGGCAGTGAAAGGCCATGGACTCCTGCTGTGAACATCCGCCCCAGTGAAGGAGAGCTCTCTGTGGTGCCATGAACCTCCTGTGCAGGGAGGGATAAGCACCCACAGATGGCCTTGAAATAGGTTGTGATTCCTCATGGCCACAGGACATCCCACTTATGAAAATGGCATTTTAAGTGTGATGACTTTGTTAAGTGATTTACTTGACTCTCTCTACCCTGTGAATCTAATCAGAGTGTGTAAAGCACTGCACTTCTTATTTGAGCAACATTAAAAAAAGAATGTAAACAGAATCTAATTTTGTATTTTCCCTTCCCCACACTGGGTTCCCTTGGCTCATTAGCAATTTGCTAATTCTTCAGCAGAAAGCATTAAGGATCGACCCATCAAATATTCAGGGCCTTTTTTCAAACCTGAACAGCCATATGTGCCATGAGATCAGCTGCACTCCATCAACTGATTGAATTAAAACAAGAGCAGAGGTAAATTAGAAACTGTCTGCACAAGACAAATCCTGTGAAAACATGAAATTCTACCAAACACACTGTCACTGTGAATAAGCATCACAGTCAGTGGAGCACGTGTCAATACTTAGAGGGGAGAAAAATCAGTTTCTTAGAGGTAGGTTGTTAGTTCAACAACTGTGAACTGCTGCCTTGTAAATGTTAATGACTGTAAGATCCCACTGGCTCCAGTTAAGCTCCTGGTGGAGTTGGACATGTGAAGAATTACAGAACACAAATATGGTAATCAGCAGTATATTTCTAAACACTCCTGTTGCTTTCTAAAGCAAAGGGAAAACCCTACAGGTGGAAAAAGACCCACTTTGCTGCACAGTGCTCGTGCTGTGCTGCCTCTGCACTAGCAGAGCGTTTCTTTGCAGTCTCTGCTGGGAAGAAACTGCTGGGCAACATTAAGAGGGAGGTGAGAGGGCCAGCCTCAGACCAGCACCTTTGTGGAGAAGTTCAGGTTAGCTGTCGTGACTGAACCTGGTGGGAAACTCCTGGAAAAGTTTCTGGAGGAACACACCAACTTCAGGCAAAAGAGAGAGAAGATATGGAGACTTATAGGCAGCCCCAGTTTGCAGACACTTGATTAGTCTCATTGAATACAGAAGTACTCCAAAGTGTCAGAATCGTGTTAAATAATGTATCAGATGAATAAAATATCACTTTTTTTCATTGCAGTCTTTCAGAACAACTTCCACAGCGTGGCTTTGCTTTTAGTATCCTAAATTTCAGAGCAATTAACGCATTATTTTGGTTGATGTATACTGTTCATTGCATTTCTTCAGTATTCTTTGTGTCTTTCTTACTCAAATAAATAAAAAATCATACATACCCAAGAGTGTTTGGAAAATCTAGCATTGCACTAAATCCCAGAAACACTGAGACACGTTTCGAGCTGTTTAATCTAACCTGCCGTATTCACAATGTAAACATTGTCCTTCTTACCACAAATACACCCAGCTCATCTGCACAGTGCCTTTTCTGAGCAGTCACTGTACCTTTGTCAGCTTTCCTCCAGCCAGACTGGGTACTGCTAGTGGTGTGGATAGCAGCACTGTAGAGCTTCAGCAAGCTCTGCCTGGAGCTTCTCCAGCTTCTCAGTGAGAATTAGCAGTCCATACAGTACCTTGTGCAGTTAGAGCAAAATTAGCAGCAATACCAGGGCTAAAGATATTTTGTCTTTGTCCTACAGACAGCCATACCTGTGTAGACCACCATCTCCTTGACTCCTCACACTGTGGAAATTTCAAGACACACCCTCTGTATGTGGTGCCTTTGCCTATCTCTGTGTGTCTGCTTAAGCCAGGATCTTTATCCATCCAAAAGGCAGGAGGAAGATTACTTACTTTTCATGCATTTTGTCTCTTTTTTGATGATGTGCTTTCTCACATCATCAGAGTCCCTCTCCAGGTAATCTGTTACTTATTTTTAGCTCATCTGAATAGAACCTGCTCCTGGTTTGGCCACCATGCATGGTACATATTTTTTATTGCCCGCATTGTGGTTTCCAACTGTCAATAAACATTCACAGCCAACATTTTTAACCTAGGCATGTAAATATTGGCTTCCCTGACCCTTAACAGATAGAGTCTGATGTACAGAACACCATGTACAATGCATAAAATGCTACACAAACACTGGTAATGTCAACCAACCATAAATTAGTTGTACATCAGCTGTTCCCCTGAATTGTCAGTCTTGGATTTTTGCTGCTTCCACTGTTTTTGTTGAAAATACTGTCTCAAAGGAATCTGAGGTTTGAAATACGCTGTATATTTAAAACTTGAACATAGTAAATCTTGATGTCAGTTAATAAATATCACCTTAAAAAGACAAAAAAATATAAATGTTTTAGTGGAAGTAGGAGATCAAGCTAGAAACTCTTGTGGGACTAAGAACTAACACCACTCAAAGGTAATCTGGTTTCAGTCTTCAGATGCCAGTGCAGGATGTGGAGGCACAGATGTGGAGGTACACTCTGTGCCATTAGCCACCCATGTGTGGGGCACTGACATTTTCAAATACAGCAAAACCTGGTCTTTTTAGAACCGAATAGGGTGCTACAGACAAAAGAGACCTATATTCCTTTTAGAGCTCAAGTAGCTGGTGTGGAAAGGCTTTGTGTTAGGGAAAGTTAGGTCAGTATAAAAATGAAACACTACAGTGCTAATTTGGTGGAATTAATTTTTAAAATTGCTGTTTTGTAACAACTGTATATACTCTGTTATTTGACAAAGCAAGAGAGAATCCAGAATGAATTACCCAACCTCTCTGCTATGCAAAAATAATACAGTAAAATACGTACTAATTTTTCCCTCTGTTTGGAGTGTTTCACAAAGCTGGGGAGAAAAGCACAATCACCATCTTGTTCCAATACAGAAAAATGAATCCTTGTTATTAAGGGCAAAGGGCCAGATAGATCCTCATTTTGTATAGCCCTGCCACAGCTCCTCTGAGGCTAACAAAATTAATACCAAAATAATAGCAGAAAGGATGTGTATTATCAGTCCTAACAAAAGAAAAGTAAAATTTGGGCAATAGCAGGTCTCTGCACTGCTGGGAGCCTGGGGCTTGAGCCTTCAGCTGCTGTCTTTGGAGAAAAACTGGCTTCCTACCCCCTTGACAAGACTGCACAAAACAGATTGAAACCACAGGGAGGCATAACTTGAGATGACAGAGCCCTTCAGTAAACCCTATGGTGACAATGGTTTCCTCCTTGATTAAACAGGCATTAAGGAACTGACCAGAGAATGTAACTAAATGCTGTTAAATTGTCTGTCTATCCAAAGCAACAATGCCATTTGCTTTGCCATTTTTCCAGGCATGGCTATAGAGTAATGGAGGGAGAGGCAGAGCCCAATCTCCATGTTCTGGGCTGCAGACTGCAGTTGTGGCTGCAGAACCAGGTAGGCATTGCCCCACAGTCCCTTACACCTGCCAGACACAGCCCTGTGAGCCTGCAGGGTGACAGACCTACTGCCATGCCCACCTTCAGTTGTGTCTCTGAAAACCTGCATTGGTTTAAGGTTTGGGTTTCAGTGGCCAACACTGCACAAGTACTTTGGCCATGCACCTTTTCCTGCTACCTACACTAATATTTTCAGTAGACATTCTCCTATATGTAGGAAATTCCTCTGTGGTGTCTGATTTTCCACAACTGGCGCTGATCAATGGGAACTCTCCCACCACTGCTACATTTTGGCCTGACACAGGACGCATGAGCTCTCTGTTTATGTCTGACAGAGGCAGCTTTCCTCATTTGGGAGCTGAGAAAAATACTCTTTTGTTAATCTTATTTAATCACATTTAGAAGCAACACATGAGTTAGCAGTTAGCTTCACTTGGCAGAAAGACTTTAAGGAAATTGTGGGAGAAAAGAGGAATCTAATAAAAGGAAATTAAATCACTTTCAAGAGTATTCTATTGCAATGTCTGTACTAATAAGTAAAATGGACTAATAAGTGTTCTCTTTGCCTGAGGCTAATCAGCATTGTGTGGCTCGTGCCCAAAAAGCTAAGCTCTCTTACAGCCATGCAGCAGGGTGGCTTCACCCATGCTGCCTGTTGGGAGAGACCCCAGGCATGCAGCGTTTTTCTTTGCAAGAGCTGACCCCAGCCAAAATCATGCTGCTGTCAGAGATTTATTGATATGAATGGCTCTGGGCCAGCACTCAGGTGTGATCCCCTTACTATGTTAGGAGGGATGAAGTCTTAACTTCCTGTGGTTTCTTCTTGCCTTGTGCAAAAACTCAGAGTTTGGACAATACAGTACTAGCCACACACTGCAAAAAAAAGGTGGTTGAAAATCTCTAACATTTTCAAATCTATATATTTTGGCATGTTTTTGTCATTGTAGTTCTCTGCCCTTGGGACATACTGGGTTGGGCTTTTCTTTGAAATTGTGACAGGTAAAATTTGGTTTTGAAGGAAGTACAAGAACATACAGAGCCCCTTGTCTGCAGTGATGTTAATAGCATACTTTAAGAGAGACTGACTGAATACCGATCAAGTTTTGACCAACCAAATTGTCATAGTACCTGTCTTTTATGATTCGTGCTGAATGCCATTTACTGTGTATGGTGCATTGTGTCATTCTTAAAGTTATTTAGGATTTAGTAGCTTAGGAAGCAACATGCTATCGTGGGCTTCAAAAGCGTGATACTTGGAAATTATACAGTTATTTAATACACAATTTTTTTGTTTTCTGAAATGATGGGCCTCTGAGTGAGTCGTCCAAACAGTCTCACTGTACAGATTATAATGAAGATGGTCATAAAACATCACATTTCTGAAAATCTAATTTTTGCCAACAGAATTAGTTTAATTTTAAAAATATATTTTTTGCAATAATATTGACTATACTTAAAGTCAGCCAGATATAAAAGGGCTTACATACAAGCTTCTGTTAAAAAACATGCAATTTTATATAGAATTTGCAAGCCTGTCACTTTATCCTTGGAGGGGAAAAAAGTTATTCAGAGTAATGACAATAGCTCAGTGGGAGAGAAAGTGGGCTTCACGCAGTAAAAAAGTTCCTCTCCAGCCGTGTGGGTTTTCCACAGGATTTTTTTCATTAATATTATCAAGTTATTTGTTATTTACTCATGAATGCTGAATAAATACTGAGCAAATTCAAGACATTATTAATTTTTCTCATATTGCATGTACGCATATGTAATGGTTCATTATAGCTCCACATTTTCAGAGTATTCCAATGTAAATGAAAAGAGCTCAATTAAAAAAAATTGTAGACCCTGATACAACCTTTGTTGACTTCAGATCCTGATTTTGAATTGAGCACCAAAAGAGAAAATCATGTCTATTAAATTGAGTAAACTTTTTTTTTTTTTTTTTTTTTTTTTTTCCATTTATCTGGGTGGCTTTTTTCTGTCAGTGAAAACTATTTTTTGCTGAAAATGCTAACCCTTAAAAACTTAATGAGTATTAATGAAAAGCTGAAATAATTTACCATGGACAAAAAGAGGGTAATTTTCCTCAGACATTTTTTTCATATGAACTGACTCCTAAAAGGCCTGTTCTCCTTGTGGTTTGTCAGAATAATTCTCGTTGTAGGCAATAGGTACCAGGTATATATGCATCAATAGCAGAACAGACTGCTAAATATAGTTGCTGCTGCAGCAGCTGGTTCTCTCTTGTGTTCATCAGATGAGAAAGCTGGAAGCTGCAGCAGCCTCACAGCTTAAGAAGGATGATGCTTGAAGCAAATTTTCCTGGGAACCGAGACATGAGCTTGGTTTTTCACTTCAGCCACTTCAGGCTTTTTCCAAGCACATGGACAATGTTCATCCTGCTATCTATGGGCCTATCCCACATGGAAAACCAGCATGCAGTCTTGCCTTAGCCTAAGGAGGCTACCCAAATTTACTGTATGCATCACTTTGTCCAGGTTCTGTGACCAGTGCAGGTTCTGCAGGCTTTCCAAAAAAAATAGGTGGTTGGGGCTTTTCCCCTTTAGATTGAGATGAAATATGTGTCTCTTGACAAAGCAATAAAAGATCTGCACACTTTTCCTTATCTAAATTTTCCCATCATTTTTTGCTGTCACTCCTCAGCTCCCTTGCATCCGAAGATGACATTTCCACCCTGTCTTCCAGGCTCAGCCTGGCTTTCCCTCTCTCCCCCCTCCCAGGCAGCAGCATCTTTCATCCTCCCTGGTGTCTCTCTGCTCAGAGAGCTGCCTCCAGGCTCTCTTCTCCTAAACAAGCTGCCTTTGTCTCTGGGCCCTTGGAGTCTCACAGGACTCACTTAGGATCTGTGATTTTTATTTTTATTTTTTTTAAGACCCAGGATTAGTATCTGATATCTTTTTTCACTTTTCTGGGATTTTCCACTTTCCACATCTAGACCCCTCTGGAGAGGCAGGAAAAAAAACCATGGCCCTTAACCTTTAATTTTCCTTGGGTAAAATCTATTCAGGTGCTGATAATCTTTAGCCATCAACCTTCTCATGCGCAGACATTAACTTCTTTTCCTTGTCTTCTTAGCATACAGAGTATAAAGCATTACATAGTAAAAAACAGCCATAAGGAATTCATAAATTATACATAGGCAGATTCCCCAAATCATCAAACATTCCCTTCTGTTAAAGATGTTCCCTATCAGTTATTTTTTCTGTGGTGTATGTACCTTTCCATATCTTGTCATCTAAGCTTTCATGGATTTTTTTCTCTTCTTTCTTGTTTTTCTTTTTTGGTTGGTTGGTTTTTGTTTTTCCTTTGGTAATTTCAGTGAGTTCAGATTTAAACAAACCAGCTGGAGTCTGGTGTTCTACCCCTGTCTCTGTCCATCTTTGCCAGCAGAAACCATGCAGCTTGGATGAACAAGTGAAGGGATTTCTCAGCTTAGATAGACACAGACCTGGGGTGTTTGGTTTTGGTGTTTTCTCACATGCTTCACTTGGCAAAAGATAATTCAAAAGCCATGCCAGCTAAATAGTGTGAGTACTAGTAAGCTCAACACATGTAGAAATGGGTTGATCCATGATTGCATCTTGTTCAAATGCCTGTATTTTGGACAAGAGCCATTGAATTAGTACACAGAGTGCACCATAGGAAATGTTCAAGATTTAGAGCCAGCAAGAAGTACTTAGCTGTGGTGAAACCATAATTACATGTTCTATTGCAATGTGTCTTCAATTTTTCCACAAAAGATGCCACTCTTACTAAATTTTTTTGTTGTTGTTTCAAATCAAATCTTACAAGTACAAACTTAGGTGTCTTTAAAATATAAACCAAGGATTTTAAAGCATTGTTGGCTTGGCAGGTGCATTTTTATGAAGCTCATATCCCAAAATAGAAGCACTTTAAGAGTCCTGCAACTCAAAGTGTGTTAAAGTAAATGAAAATGGAGCATTTTTTGAGATGAAGATAAGGAAAATCAAATGTTGAAGCCAACAGAAATAAAAGAGAAAATACAGGTGTTCATACACCCATCCACCCCAGCCATTCCTCTCCAACTCACCTCCACTCATCTCTCCACTGCTCTGTTGCTGTTTGTGTGTCCAGATGGGATTGGGCGCAGGGTCAGTCCAGCCAAGCACTGTGGTTTTGCTGTGTGGAACAAGCCAGGCTCCTGCTGTGAATCACACTCATGCTTGCTGCCTCCTCCTGTTCTCTGGGTCCCATGAAAACTGAAAAGGAGCAGGCACCCAGCCCTGGGTTCAGGGTCAGACACAGCCAGTGTGAGCACCCCGTGCAAAACAGACTCAGCTCTGACAGATGAACACTTTGTGATAATTCTGAGCAGGAGGGATTTGAGCAAGAACCTCAAACCTAAGATGTGAAATGTCACAAAGATCTGCAAAATGAGATGCTTGGTGTAGGAGATCACTGTTGGTTCATCTGACTCCATCTAACCTGGTGGAGGCCCAGAGGTCCTTCTGATCTCACATGTCTAGCTGGGTCCTGCCTGTACATCAGGGCAACAGACCTGCATAAATCAGCCCACACAACTTTCCTGCACCCTAGCTTCAGCCCCAGATCCTGTGCACGTATATGTTGAAGGGAGCCCCAGTGTAGCTCAGCTGGGTTATGAATCTAAGCAGTAGGAGGACAAGGAGCATGGAAAGCAAAGTACAGCTCCACAGGTGAATTCAGACTAAGCAGAAGGAAATGATTCTGTTCCTGTACTCTCCACAGTTTATGTCATTTATCTCAAAATAGAATTAAGGTGTAAGAAAGCCTACAAAATGCACAATTGCATTTCTCTGTAAAATTACAGGGTTTTTTCTTTTTGTAATAATGATTGTAAATTCCTTGGTATCATGGAGACTACTTAAGGTCACATTTACCAAAGCATATTTAAAGAAAGTTCAGACCTTTTGTGTCTGACACATTTTTATTATCTGTCTGGAGGCAAGGCTCCTCATTTTGATATGTAATGAATAAAATGCACAAGTGGAAGGAATGAGGATAATGAATTTGCAAGATAATTTTACTAATTATCTTGTTGCTGATCATAAAACTAAGGCTCTGCAAGTCAATCCTACCACAGTTATTAATATGCAATGCCTAAAGCTGTTCTTGTAACATTTATTATACATTTCTCTGGTTCTGCACAAGTTAATAGTTTACTATTAGATTTGTAAAAGTGTGGTTCATAACAGGTTTATTGTTCTGAGCATGACATGTAGAATTACACAGGTTTACCAAAGTCTAAAGTAAATGAAAGCATATAAAATAAGATTTTCTTTTACTGTGTGAATATCATGTGATGAGTTGAGATGGAATTTATCTCACCTTGTTATCTGAAGATAGGTATCTAATCTAAGTTACGAATTCAAATCTCCCTACAGTCACTGGAGAGATGATGGGACAAATTATTCTCTGAGGATGCCTTTTTCCTCACTGACTACACAGAGATCTTGGTCTCTTTGCTCAATTTTTTTTTTTTCCTAAAGCTAAAATGGATTAAAGTTTGTTGTTGAGATGTGGTGAATAGGAAAATTTTCAACAAGGAAACGAGTCAGAAACAAGTAATAGTAGGACGAGGTTATGACTGACCCACCAAGCGTTTGGATGACAATGTTTAAAAGGTAGTTGGAGGACATAGAGTCAGTCCACAGTGATCATCTGCCTTTGGGAACAAATCAAGAACATGAAAAACTATCTGACAAAGTGAGAGAGACAAGCTCAGGAGCCATAATGGGATGGTCAGTTTTGACTTTAGGAATAGAAACCAATGAGTGAGGGTGAAAAATTACTGGCCTAAAAATACACACAAGAAAGACAAAAGCAAACACAGTACTGGAGAAGTGAAAAGTGGAAGGAAGCAAGTGGATCTTGGCACCTATTTCTTCTGCATCCAGAGGACCAGAAGGAGCTCAATCTCCTCCCTCCCCAGAGCACTGCAGAATTGTCTTCCTCCCTGTGTAATTGACCACAAATCTCCTATTCCTGTGACCTACACTGCTTTGCTGTCCCCTGTACAAAAGTTTAGATATTGCCTATTATTTCTCCTGTGTAGAAAAGTCTGGTGCAAAAGGGAATCAAAAGAGAAAATCTGTAGTTGTTAGAAATGCAGAATTCTGTAGGGTGACTATGGAATGGGAGTGATCTGGGAAAGTGGCATGGTAGATCTTAACCCTGTGACCTCGATTCTGTGTCATTTTGTCTGGGCTCTGTAGGCACCTTGTCTCTGCCTCACTCAGCATTTGTTTAAGCAGACTTTAGTTGTTGGCACCGCCCATGTGATGGAGAGCATTGTAATGGGTATACAATTTTTTTCTCAGAAAAAAATACAAATCCTCCCAAAAAGATCTATTCAGACTACTCCTGCAAGAAGCTAAGATACCATAAAGATTTTGATAACTAAATCCATTTGGTGTTTTATCTTTCACCTCAAATCATTTCCTTCTGATATGAGACAAAACTACAGCACAATAAAAACCAATAATGATCCGGCACTTGGCTGAATAAAAGAGTCTTTTGAACTGCTATAACAACATAGAAAAGAGGTCATCCATTTCAGCATAGATCTTAAAGTTAGCTGGAAATATTTGTAATATTAACAGAAGAATCAAAGCTGCTTCTTTGCCAACCATGCCACAAATAAGAATTCTGTGAGTAAAGACTTCGGAAGCCCCACAGGACTCTGCTTTAATAAGCAAGTCATCTAAACGCACTGTTGCAGACAGCCATGGGGTACAAAGTAACCCAGACCAGAAATGATCTGGCTGCAGAGAGACATTGGAAGCAACAGGTTCTCTCCAGATGACAGGATAAAAAACAAGACAGTTTTGAAAAATATTTTTCATGTTGCCTTTTTATTTCCCGTTTCATGTCTTGCTTGGACTTTTCTCTCCCATAAAAGTTCATCAGAAACATTAAAAGAAGAAATGGAGTGCTATTTGCAGGTTTTGGTTTTGTTGTTGTATGAAATGGAGAGCATGCTGTGCTATAAATAAAAACTTGTAAGCAAATTAAAACCTGCCTAACAGGAGATTAAGATGGTCTGAAGTCACTGACTCAGATCATAAACAGAGCCGCCGCTAGCTGAAACTATTAATCACTGTGGGATGAAATAAAAGAGGAAATTTGTTAAAAAATAAGCAGGGGCAGGATGCTAACTCCAGGGGCTTGCTGTTTGGCTCGTTAATAATGTATAACGAAGCGTATGCCAGATCAAAAGCAAATCACATGCAGCTGGCAGAAAATGAAATGGCATTAGGCAAAGTATTTGTCTAGCTATGAGGCTATTTAAGAAACTGCTGTCTATTAATGTGATGTTGATTAAAGCTTTTCAAATTAAGCTTTTCAAATTAATTTTTGCTCATAGAAACCCCATCAATAAAACATGGTATATGTCTTTTATACATATGCATGCCCGCATATGGGGATACCCATATGTATGCATTAAATATTATAAATACCGCAAATATTTAGTCACAACTTTGCAAAATTACCAGGAATTATCAGCAGCTAATTAAATCATTCTCATATTCTTATTGTAATTGATACGCTGTGTGTGTGTGCGTGTACTGAACAATAGTTATTTGTGTTATGATGCTATTTTTGATACTATAGACTTTGACAAAAATCTATAGTAGAGGGAAAAAATGAGTGCTGATGTCACATCCATGTTCCTCACATGTTACATTGTTGGTTTTGAAAATCTAGAAGGGACGCACCTGTCTGCTGACCTCCTTCATCTTTGGAGTGTTGGCTGAGCTAGGGGTCAGGAAGCTGAGGCACAGTACTTACACAGACAGGTGCTTTTCCACCAGTATTCTGTCTTTAAGACACTAATACACACATCAGTGGCTGAGGTTAGGCTCGTGCAGGAGGCCAGGGATGTGCTTCTGCATCTGTTTGCAGTGTGGACCTGTTTTCAATCCAGTGAAAGCCTGAAGCAGAAGGCCTGGCCTTAAACACCCATGGTCTAACCCATAGGCTAGAAATGTGACCCTTGGTCACGCCTGTTGGGCTGGCTCGGGCTTTTCTACCTTTGCCAGAGGTTCAGATTCAACAGGAGGGAGTGGGCAGTGCTTTCTCCCAAAACTCAGCATGGTCTGAAGGTCTGCTGAGAAGCAGGAGCCCCTTGGGACTGGCGAGAGCTTGCCAAGTCCCCAGCGTTGTGGTTGACACAAGTAGCAGAGCGCCAACCTGCCCTTCCAAAAGCCATCCAGTCTCCACCACCAGGTGTTGGAAAGCCATCCAGTCTCTCTACCACCAGGTATTGGGAGGCAGTGCTGCTGTGTATCGTGGCACAATCCATGACACCTCCCTGGCGTCAGAGGCTCTGTGCCGTCAGCTGCGTGAGCGGCGCGTGTGGGGGAGAGCGGCTCCCGCAGTCTGGCAGCCCCGCGCTCTCCTGCAATTACCAACAATGCTCCGCTTCTGTCACCGCTTACTAAAAACATGGCACGGTTACCGAAATAAGTGAGCACTTAAGGGAAACCCAGACCTTTTATGTCTGCCACTTATTTCCTGATTATCTTCCTGGAGGTCAGGCCCTTCGTTTTGACACTTAATGAATAAAATGCCCACGTTGCAGGAAATGGGATAATGAATTGTGAAAAGACATAATCAGCAATGACTAAATAATTAAGGGAATTGAAATGTAGAGTCATGCGGGAATGTATTAATAATAACATGATTTTTCCATATGCTAAAAAATTCTGTCTGTTTTTAGAAAATCAGTCATCACACATGCTCTGTGGAAAAAAAATTAATGTAGACTAATATGAACTGTAATTAGATGTTCTGCTTTTAAACAGCTGAATAAAAGATGAAATCATATAGAAAGTATATTTAGATACAAGCCAGAAAGTAAACTGATTATTATTCATAGTGCTGTTAATAGGAGCTGTAATTTATGCACCTAGTGGGAATCATGTTAGGCAATTAGGAAAGGGAGTCACACTTGACTTCCCTTTATGCATTTACATATTTATATATTTTTCTATATCTTGCCAATGTCTCCATGTTTCCTGTTACCTTCAATCCACAAAACTGCTTAGAATAAGACCTTTTACACTGTAATTCTCCATTGGAGCTCAAAAGTTGGCCTTCACTTAGATTAAAGGAAACCACACAAGCTTATCTTTGATCTTATTTGTCCCCTGACACTGGATTTTTGTAGGTCCTCAGTACTACATGAAGAATGGGATTTTTAAATTTTTCTCCACACTTCACCTTCAAAGGCTTGCAGCAGAAATTATCCTGGCAGAAGGTCAGGATTGTGCCTGATTGTTCTCCCCTCTGCCTATGCTACCCCCTCCCTGCTTACACAGGACTTGGGCTCTCAATTGCTTGGTCCCTTAGTCTGCACCTAACAAATCCTGGAATCCTATAATTCACCACACTCCCAGCACTGAAATCCCAATGATCTGGATTTTGCTTCTTGGCATTGCTGAGTTCATCGAATATACAATCCATTATGAATATGCAATACTTTCAGAAGTTCAGTGCAAGAATGCATTGTGCTTACCTTGTGCAAGAACATGGTTAATGTTTTTGTCGTGGTATCTAGTTACACGCTGGCGCAGACTTGCAGCAACCCCATAAAATATGGGTCAGCTGGAGAGGGCCACATCACCAGATATGTTTGAACAGATGGGTGGGCTGAGGTACAGAGAGCTGTTGTGGTTTGCTCAAGGTAAAAAAGCAAGTGGCAGAGCAAAGATTAAAATTCAAGGCATTAGATCAGCAAAAGATTAAGTGCCGTGTTCATCTGCTTCATTTCCAGACATATATAACATGTATCTCAATTAATCTGAGGATTTGGAAATATTCCAGCATTTGGAAATATTCAGCCCATAACTTTAAAAAAAAAAAAAAAAAAAAAAAAAAAAAAAAAGTAGGGAGATGTGAAAGGGACTGGGAAGGGACAACAAGGGACTACACGATGGGGTGGACCTGTGGACCTTCTCCCACAGGAGCTGTGTTGCCACTAGATTGCAGGGCAGTTTCACAGGTAGTCTGTCCCCATGAGTATGCAGGAACAATGCAAGGTAACAACCTGAGCCGACTCCCCTCTCATTGCAGATAAGAAAAGTCTCGTTTCTCCTGTCTGTATAATGAGAACAGAGCCAAAGTACCCCATAAGCCTGACACTGGCTGCTACCAGACATGTCTGAGATGAGTCCTCAATGAGCCTTGTAATACATTAGCAGCCCTGAACTTTAGGTTATTGTGTTCTGGTTTTACTTGCCATGTTTTGCTAAGGCTGTTCCCATTACTTTGCTGGGTGTGATGCTGCAGAAGGAAAGTGAGTCCCCCCAAGGCACGGGGCACTTCCTCACTCTCTCTGTTCCCTCACAAGCTCTCCTAGAGATGAGGACCTGCTGTCTTGGCACTGCTCTCTGGCTGCAGGGCTTGCATTTTGGCTGTAGACCATCTTTTGTAATTGGGCTGGCGAAGGCTGCCTCTGTGTCTGCTTGGGGCTGGGGCTGCCAGAGCCAGCTGCTCCCCCTCCACTCAGGCTGCAGATTGCCCCACCAGCACCTGGCACCTCACCCTCTGATAGGCCCCTCTTTCACCCTGTCCTGTGCAACCATCTTCACAGTACTACTTTTAGCAGACATTATGCAGTCACGACCCACTCTTTGGCACACCCTGACACCCCCCTCGCCTCTCCCATTCCAGAGCCAGGAAACAGGAGGTCTCTATGAGCAATATCATGTAAAGCTACAAGCCACAGAAGAAAAAAAAAGTAATAAGTGCATTCCCATGCATTCCAATAATGCTGTTGTTTGTTTTTTTTTCATCAGACAGAAGGTGATTTTAATTCGTCCCCCATAAATGCATCTCTCTCCCAGGCGTTGCACGGGTATGGCTCATTGCATTTGTTCTCTGTCAAAGTGTGATATCTTGGGATGGATCCTGCAGGCTTAAAATAGAAATGTTCCTGCTTGCTGCTGCTGATGTATCATTGGGTAATCATTAAATAAATTCAGTGTTTTACTGCATTAACAAAAACACATGATTGTTTAACAGAGTATATTACAGAAGATGGAGGCTTTAATGGTCTCTATGGATTTTTAGTTTGTAAGAGTACATTATGAAGCTGTCTTGGTAGGGTGCTGTTTTCATATGTGAAAGAAGTTACTGGCGTTATACATCATTTTTATATCTTGTTGCTAGGCAACATATCATAGTGCAGTTATTGCAAAGGTGTCTGCTTCCTCGTTAAAAATCTTCATGTTGCTCCTTAATTCTGCAAAATTAGCCCTGTTCTTGATCCTATCCTGCTTCTTCGGATATCTTTTGATTGAGGTTTCATCTGTTACGTTTCAGAGAAATATAACAGGTCTTTTATTACCTGAATTTGGGGTTGAAGCCTAAAGTATGTGCATTAGTGCTAATCTTTAGTTTCCACCTTCACTGCAATTTGTTTTCATGCAGGGCGCCATGTGTTTCTATTCATTGGGATTCAAAATCAGAGAAGTAATTTGAGTGGTGATGTATTTAAGATATGTCCTATGACAGCGAGGGTTAAGAAAGCAACAACAAAATATAGGTACTACCTTGGGTGTTCTGGGAAACTTATAAAATTCCCTTTCAAACTCATTTCTTCTGCTCTTCAACACAATCTGTAGCTCCTGCTTCAGCATAGTGTTGTTGCAAACTCCTAGTATATTAGCATTTTCAAGTCTAGGGACAGTTTTGCCTCGGCTTGGGTCAGGTTGTGCAAGATTTGGAGCTTTACAGGACTGAGCTGACTTCATCACCTCACTTCATTCTCACCCGGAGAAGGCAAATCTATTTCAGAAAAATGCAGTTGGTAATAACAGACAGTATCACTCACAAATATCTTCCATACAACAAAATAACTTTTTTTTTTTTCTGAGTGCCAGCATTTATTCCCTTCATTACTACTTCTTCCAATCTTCTTTGAATTGGAGAGCTGTCTGCCAGGGCTGTATGTGCTCCCCAGGCACAGTGGTGGCTCTGGCACATGTACCCCCCAGATGCTTTTGCAGGCTCACGTGGATCCACAGCACATGAAGGGGCTGCCAGCACTAGGCAAGGGGGAACTGGGGGCTGCCACAGACCTCAGCATGCAGCGAATGGCTCTTTATTATCCTCATCCCTCATACCTTTGTTAGCAGTGTATTATAAGTCCTTTCATTAACCAAACTTAATGCACTGGCAGTTAGTATGCCTACTGTTCATTTTGGGGGCAAATGGTAGTTATAATATCTGGTTTTAATTAGGCTGGATAAAAGCTGGCATGCTAAAAGCTTTTTTAGATGCTGTTCCTTGGTTCGCACCCACACAACAACAACCAGTAAGTCAATGGGATTTTGTCTAACATCTCCCTTGGAAGATATAATTTGAGGTGTGGTATCAGGGCAGTTATTTCTAAAGGCATGTGCACCAGAGGCAGGGAGGAGTGAAAGAAACATAAAAGAAGTTCATTCATTTATTCTTTTTAAGCTGCAGAAGATTTAAAATTAGCTGTGAGACATGCTCTAAAGCCTACTTTTTCAGGAAAAATGTGCAAATAATTAATTTATAATAGGACTAATTTCACAATTCTGTGAAATTTTAATAGAGAAAATTGCAAATGAAAGAAAAGAAATTACAAAGACCAAAATGTTTAACTTCATGATGAATCAATATACTTTACTAAAAAGTACCTGCAAATAATTTTCACAGTGTTTTAAGGCTGATAGTTAACTCTTCACTCTGAAATAACTGTGTACCTGCAGATTTCACCCAAGAAACACACTGGGCTTTTTCTGAAAAAGCTCATGGCTCCTTTTTCCCCTACCTGCTTTCCTGTAACTTGCAAGAAAAGGGAAAAGGGTGGACTCACACTACTCTTCCATTCAGCTCTGGTTTCCAATGGCACTCTAGTTTCATGGGTTCCCATTGCTTCAGAAAGGCTATCCATGCTGATCAGTAGGCCAGATGTGCAGCAGGATTGCCTCTTCCACTTACAGCAGTATCTCCCATCACGTTCACATGCAGGTTGTCAGCTCAGGAGGTGAAGTGACAGCCTCCTTCTTGTTACCAACTTCTATTTGTTATGCACTTCATTAAAAAACCCTTGATGTTTTACTTCAATAAAGTCTCTACTTGCCCACTGACTCTCTAGATGCCTGTGATTCTTAGAAAACTCAAATAAACAGGATCAAGACAATTTTGTTTGTCCAGTGTGATGAATCTGCCAGCCCTGTCTGTTGCCTTTCTGTGAATCTTAGTCTCCCAGGACCACAGCCAAAATTGGCACCTGGTGCCAGCCAACACCTGATAGTCCAAGTTTTTTTGGCCAACACTCTTCAAAATATATTAGTGCCAGAACCCTCTACAAAGCTGATTGTAAGAGTTGTATGGACTGGTTTGCTTCACAGCAGCTCTCTGATCAACTCAGTCATGATACATCTTTCTTGTTGGAGCCCAACAGCAGCATCTCACCATCTCATGCCATTTCCATTTCAGTTCAAGTTACCAGGGAAAAAATAATAAACTAAAACAGAAGGAATGCTGAGCCAATCAGCATCTTCAACCATGAGACAATTTTTTTAGACATCTACTTTCCTCTATTTTCAGACACATACGTCTTGGCCCTTGCTGGTGTTCCCTCAACTTAGTTACTGTGCCTTGGTTGAGATGCTGAGGTGAATGATGCCTTTGATAAGCCAACTTGTTAAATGTGCTGTGGTATTTCTAGGGAAAGAAAGAAAAGAGCAAATACACCTTTGTAGCACTTGGACTTTAAAAACACTATTACACAATCCTAGCGTGCTAAAGTCTATTTGGTAGTCAAAATGAGGCCTTGTTTCCATGGATTGCTTCCTTTCTCTGTATCCATCTTGAATTTCATCTCATATTTTGACTGCAAGTGTTTTGGGGGCAGGAACTGCTCTTTCAGTGTCTCTGTGGGGCACTTTGCTGAGTGGATCCAGACCAGGACTCCAGAAAACAACTATGTGTTTATACCCATTCACAATTATCGTGCAGATTCACAATCTAAAGCAGATTATTTCCAGGGGCCTTGTGTTCCTAACTGGAAGGGACCCTTCCTCTTAGCATTTCAGCATGGTTTGGAACAGCCCAAAAGGACCCTTTCCTAGTGAATGGGGGAGAGATCCAGAACGTGGTGGTTCACGGACAGACTCTGACACCCCCTCACTGCTTCATCCTTTGAAGGACAAAGTTCAGCCTCATCTGAAATTGTCTCCCAAGTTCAAAAGATTCTGAGAGGTCCCAAATCTTGGGCTCCTTTGCCCATAATTATGTATCCATAGCTTTACTTGTCATGAGGCATTGCTCCCAAAGGCACCTCCACCTTAACTAGGCCATTCCAACTTTAGGCTCTTGTTATGTCTTATAAAGGTGCAGAAATGAATCTGTTAAACTTGTATATCTGGAGGAGCAAAATTATAATCCTTTCACTACCCTATTGCATTCATTCTTCCGACAGCTTTCAATAAAGTCCTAACACCTAAGTTCAATACTGAAAATGTGTTTAGCTTATGTCATGACCTGCAGATAGTTTTGAAGACTTCTGCAGATTTCACATCCAGCTCCATCAGTTCAGCCTTCTACTTGTTTTCCTCCCAAAATCTCAGTGCACTCTTAAAAAAGTAAGGTGGTGAGATGTCATTTAACATGTATAGGATTGACACTTTTAAGTGATCCTCCAAAATTGCTCAGATGTCCAGTCCAAAAGGTCAGAAACCAATTTATTCCTATGCAGACTTTTCCAAATAGATTTTGTACTATATTGGTATTTCCCATGAGTATCCTCCAGAGGATACTCTTTAGGCTTTGGGACCCCATTTTGACTCTGTTTGCTGAAGTATCTCTTCAACTCCCCACTTCTAGCTGGAAAATCAGAGTACTGATCAGCTTGTCCCCCTGCTGCTCTTTGGTTAAGAGTTCTCCTCCTGCATCTCTATTTAAAATGCAGTTGTTCATTACCAAGAATTCTTGGTCTCTGAAGACCAGCACTTGGAAGAGAGGAGCAGCTTCCTTGACACTACCTCTGATTTTCTGCAAAAAATTTTCCACACAACCTCAATGAACCACGTCCCCTCACTGCAGTCACTGCTGACTTGGAGCCCAGTGCTCTGACACACCTCGCTGATAAGGGACCAAGTGGCAAATGCCCTCCCTATCAGAAACTTGCTCTAGAAAGGGTCTGGATGGTGGTGGTGCACCTGGGTCCACCTCAGTCTTATCACTGTAGAGGAAGCTGGTGATTCCTGCACTGGAAACTTGCCCCTAGGGCAAAATCTGTGTGGAAGCCCCTTTTCAAAAACCACAGTTAATGTCAGGTAAGTTACCTTTTTCCCCTCTCAGTCTCTAATTAGACATCCCAATTATGCAGTTTAATCTAATTAGAGTAATGATGCAATTATACAATAATTGATACATAATCGGCATGCAAAAACCTGTGTAAGTATTATTTAACCAAGAGAGCAAATTTTAAATGAACCTTTTCAGTCTCTTAAAAGTATATCATTTTAGCAACCAGCTTGAGAAAGGGATTTTGCCTGCTCAAGAATTTATAAATCCTTACTGCCACTGGTAAAATTACTTTTTCTTACTATTTATGGGCATTTAGCTTCCATTGACTTCAATGGGAGTTGTCTTTGAGACACAGACAGAAGTAAAGCTTAAAGCCTACAAAAGGCTCACCACAATTATCTCATCCAAAGATGGCAAAGTGCTATGAAGTCGTTTCAGGAATGCCTAATACTGGATTGCCTGCTGCTAGAGATGATAAAAAAATTAAATAAATCTTATTGTAGATTGCAAGAGAAGACAGCTCTATGGTACCTATACTGGTACTTACTCAATAAACCTTACCACTTAAGATAATTTTTTTTAATTAACTGCAAATTGCTTTCTCATTATCCAAAATAAATGTGCAAAATGTGCATATTACATATGCACCATACTTGCAGATGTATAAACTAAGCCTTCGCTGTGGATCTACCTAAGGTCCAATGCTCCAAAATGACAGTGTGAACGGGGATGCAGGAGTCCTGGCTCTAATGGTATGAGCAAGAACCTGATTTTCTTGACTCATTTTTCTGAAACAGATAAACTGAGAAGCATGTGTTTCATTGTATGAGGATGTCAGCTGTGTCTGCAATAGCCAAAGACCCATGTACTGAAATGACATCAGAGACCTGGGGGCTTGTCTGGTAAAAAATGAGATTTCTTCTCATCCTCAGATAATACTTCCTTTAGCCTACTCCCCATCGCCTTTCTGTTGTGAAGTGAACTGTGCATTCTATATGGCTTTTTCTCACCTGTGATGTGGTCGAATGTCAGCAATATTTTACCCTTGTTTTGGAAAGTACCATGGAATCAAACATGTCCATATTTATATAACACTCTATAAGTAATCCAGCATGCCTGGGTGTGTGAAGAAATGGGAATGGCCTGTCCCTTTCTTTGTCTCTGTTGCATAACTCATGCTTTAAACTAGGTGTGTTATATTGAGACAAGTTATAAAGTGAGTTTATTCAAAATACCCCAGTATCTGTGTCAGTAGAACTATTTACAAGCAGGGAAATTTTAGAGGAAAATATGAATGCTCCCTGACAAGCAATCACATCAGCTTTTTTGTTGTTGTAGCTTTTTGCACAATTTGTTGCTAAGGTTCTAGTTTTAAGTGTTATTACCCATGTGTGTGGAAGTATAATTTTTATTTGATCCATATTCTCTTCAATGCCAAAATTGCTGAGAAAATTTGCTGAGAAAAGCCTTTTAAATTTGGTTTCAATTCAAATATGATGGGTTTACTGTCATTTTTTAATTGTCGGTATTCATATTGCTAGTACAAGTGTTTAATCCTTTTCATGATAGACACTGAAAATATGTTTTTAAAAAGCCTACAAATGAACAATTGTTCATTCCTGGTGTTATAAATTCAGTTCTACATATGGAGTCACTGTGAGCTTGCATATATGGCCCATGGTTTCCAAGCCTAAGAAGTCACAGGTACTTAGGTGACCCTCTGGTCACTGGTAAGGGTCACATAGGGAGAATTTTTGTCTTCAAATATTTTTTTTTTCCTCCCACTCAATGGTTTCAAACTGAATGTGAGAGCTCAGACTTGGCTAGGCAGTGCATAAAGAAAGTTTCCGGTGCAAACTGAGTCCTAGTTCTTTGACCTAAAGGATGCAGTTATTTCAAAGATGGGGGGGGAAAGCCTTTCCCATGCCTTTCTTGAGTGAAATTCTCTTGTTGATGGGCTCCAGAACATCAGTAGGTCCATCAGAAAAGTCTGCCCAGGGAAGCGGTTGAGTCACCATCCCTGGAGATACTTAAGAGATGTATCACTAGATGTGGCATTTGGGGGCCTGGTTTATTGGTGGACTTGGCAGTGCTGGATGAATAGTTAGACTTGATGATCTCAGAGTGTTATTTACTCAGAGGTCTTTTCCAGCCTAAACAAATAATTCTGTGATTTAGTAACAGACATCTGGAGATGGGAAGAAAGCAAGGTAAATGCAGCTAAAAAGTATGAAAAAATTCAGCAGGCATGCTACTGCACAAAACCCCCCAGAACTTCAGTGTTTTCATATTTCATGGAAAAAGTCACCATAAAAACATAATGTCCAGTTATTTCACAGCTCTGCTTGCCTCTATTGCTAACAGAAGTCTCATCGGTGTAGATCACAGGCAACATCATTGTGCTAATTTTTCACCAGTGTTTATTTTTTTAGCAGCAAACTCACCCATATTTGTTGTAGGAACTTGACTCTGAATTTGCCAACAGTTTGGTGATTCTGATAGGCCAGGGGGCTGCTGTCTTTGGTCAAGATACAATAACTAAAGGAAAATCTTTGAAAGAAGTATAACTGCCTGAATTACTACTCTTTTATATGTTTTTAAATGAGAATGTAAAGGCCAAGGGCATTTTTTCCTATTTAATACTATTAAATCCATCATTAAATCTCTCACTGAACACTGGGTGAATTTAATGGTGCCCTCAAGTGCCGATGCTGATGCTTGACTGTGTTAATATTGTTGTATATACAGATACAATAAATAACACTTAGCTAAGGTAGTGTTAGCAACCTTATTGGGTATATCAGTACAAATAGCTGCACTAATGAGATTAAGCGTCAGAAACCAATGGCAGCGCGAGTCGAGGCACCGAGGCTAAAATATGGATGGGGATTCAACACATTGAACCTATCAATAAAACCGAACAGACTCTACAAAAAACTTTATTGCTAGTTGGCATTAAAAGATTAATTTGAAAGTACAGTTTTTATCTTTTCTCATCTCATTTTATCACATCCTCTGTCTTAAAACTCCTGTCTTTCTGGTGCACAAGTGTTATGAGTGCTTCTGTTTCTGAACAGTCTGCAAAACCCTTGCCTTGCTGTAACACAAGTTCCCTTTCATTGATGTAATCCAGCACTGGAAATGAGCTGAGTTTTTACCATTGGTATTTTTTATGTCTGGTATTCTGAACACAGAGTTGCACTAATTGGGTCACCTCTAGATCACCTTCTCTCCTTTGGATGTAGTTGCCTTGCCCATGCAAATTATTTTAAGCCACCTTAATTGCAGGACCCTGAAATGTTCATTATTACTCTTTTACCAGTGCAGAAATCTCCAACTGACTCCGTTGCATTTTGAGGGTATTGCCAATATATGGTTTTATTGGTAGGGAAAAAAGCTAGTATGGTTTTATATGGTAGAGAAAAAAGCTTTACATTGTGGTCTTTCTTCTGATGGGCTTTTATGTATGCTAAAGCTTTGAAAGATATATCCACTGCTTTGTTTTACTAAGAAGTTCTTTCAAAGTGAAAAAGAACTGACCAACAGGACTAATTTTAATCAACAGGGATGAAAACCTTGCTTGGGCAGAGAAGTCCCTGAAGGCTTAAGTGGATATTAATTGCTAGGTAGACGTTATCTGAACCTTCTCATTTCAATGAATTGCAGTTTGATGCTTCTTATAAAAAGAAATCAAAAGAAAATAATGTTTTCTGCCATTAAACAGCCTTTTGTGACTTTTAGTATTTTAAATTTCCAGTGCTAAGGCAGTTATTTCTTATTCCCTGCATTCTAAAAAATAGATAACATAAATAAATAGTGGTAATGATATGTCCTGTTTCCTTTTTCTTTATGTATTACTTTAATTTTTCCACATGATTTCTATGAGGTTAAAAAAAAGAAAACATATACATTCTTGTTTTTTAAATGTCAGCAAAGGAATGTTAATTATATTGTAAAGTGGATAAGTAAATCATGTAGTTAAGAGCTCAAAAATAAACAAGCATTTGTAACCATCTTATTTCCTTGCATACCTCTTTCATAATGTAGCCTATAATTTCATAATCACCTACTGTTTGCTGGCAAACATATTGAGGAATTTTTTAGAGAGTTGTAAAAACTTTTGCTAGCATCATTTTTCATATCATTCTAGCTGTAAAACCAAGCTGTCTTTGTGGCGAGAATCTGGTACAGCATCAGCAGAGAATACCTAGAAATGGTGAGGCAGCGTGACACGCTGTTCCACACAGGTTTTCTGTGCCCCATACAAGGCCTTCAGCAGTTCAAGTTAAACAGTTAAAGGCCATTTCAAAGATCAATTTATTTTGCTTTCTAATAATTTAATGTGGTTTTAAACAATTTGGATAAATCTAACTGTATTTTGTTTTGGTTAAAATGGTTTAAAAATAATTGCCTTTTTTTTAATACATTCAGATTTCTTATGCAGACAATGTCTACAATAATGCATAAGATACTGGTGTTAATCTACTTTTTAATTAAATAAATGGTGTAATGGATGAAACTAGAACATGCTTTCAGAGTAGATTTAAGTCTTTGATGTGTATTTTCATACCTTGTACTATTTTTCCCATCTGGAATCACAGATTGACATTGTCACCCTCGGTGCCATTTATGTCGAGACAAGGGTTTTCTTAAGGGACTTTCTGACTCAAGAGTCTTTCAACCTTAGTTCCAATTTTATGAGTTGTAACTCATAATAATATTATGGTATTTGCAGAGATTATGGGGGTGCTGGGATGCCTAATTCAGGTTTGCAGACTACCTTGCAGTAGTCAGTGGAAGCCAGTGTGTATAATAAGCACAAAATACTGTTTCAGGGCTTAAAACAGACAGAGCTTGAGACAATAAGAGCTTTGAGGAACACAATATAAGAACTAGAAAAATGCAAATTGCACAGCTTCAGAATGGTCTCCTTCACTGCTCCATGGCTGTGTTTGCAGCTAGAGAGAAGCACACGCAGAAAATGAGCTTTAACAAGAAATGCCAAATTGCCTAGGGACATCTGAGGCAAACAAAGGGGCTCTGCCTGCCTCTGACAGCATTGCAAAGGCCACCTCGTGTGTAGTAAGGAGTAATGGTAAGTGCTGTTTTGTGCTCATGGCACTGACTCCTGAGAACAGGATGGTGATCAGAGCTCCTAGCCAGGCACAGGGCTCCCGGCTTGTGCGCAGTGCCCTCGCAAGGACTCCCACCATACCATGCTGCTGGCAAGCCTAACATTTCTCTACACAGCCACAAGGGACTGGCCTCCAGCCCTCTCCCCACTCTCCTAGAGGATGGTCCAGATCTTAGCTCCACTGGTGTGCCCCATGCTATCTTTCTGCTGACCATAGCAAGAGTGTAGGGCAAATGCCTCCATTGTGTTTACCTCCACACTCAAATCCCCGAGGTTTATTGTGGTGCATCAGGAGCTTATGAAATCAAAAGCACCAGAGGATAACTATGGACCATAGGTTACTGATACGTAAGAAAATAAGAATCTTCTGTTTCTATGTTTTCTAAAGCACAATGAGACATCTCTTTCTCGCAGTCACTCCTTTTGTGGTCAATGCCTAATAGTCACGTGTGAATACAAATGGTTCACGTGTTTTCTTGACTTATAAAGTATGTATTGACAACCATAAATGCTGAGGATTTTGATGGACTGAAAAATCAACAAGAAAATCCCACTTACCTACATTTTAGATATGAGTCTGAATGGTGTCTCTTATCACCCAGAATGACCAGTGCTCTGACCTGTGTGACAAACCAGATAGCTTCAGCCATTCTCCCCTGTCTTGAACCTATTTTCTTGTATTTGGCTAAAGCATATAATTCAGAAAAACGTCCTTTATCTTATGACTTGAAGAGATGGAGATAGGCATTTCTGTAGCACTGCATCCCTGCAGTGAACCACCAGCTCATGAAAAGTTGTTCTTTTTTTCCTACCTTCACCTTGCCTTTTTGTTCTTCTATCCATTGTCTCACAGTACAAGAAGTACATGTATTGTAACCCTGGTGATATTAGTGATTTTTGTCTTTTTCTATTATAGTGATCTGGCAGTATCACAGCAGTTTCTGCTGATTTTTTAAGTCATCTCTTGAGAATCCTGTTGAAGGTGTTGAGTAGAGGTTCTGTCTTTCTTTGGGACACTTGACAGTTAGATAGGAATAGGTTTTCTAGAAGTCATGTTACAGGGGGTTTTCCCCCATGAAGATGCTTACAGAAATCAAGCATAGTGGCTCTTAGTGTAACAGAGCTGATTTCATCTGTGATCTTTTCTCTGTTCAGGTTTTTTTTTTTCACTTCCTCAGAATTTCCAGCATTTCTTAAGAAATGTGTTCAAGGAAACAAGCTATTACAGCCCTGGCATACCCAGTTCTGTTTTGCTACCTTATTAAAATCCACTCTGATGGAGTAAGCTCTTTGGGCAAGAATATGAGATGTGGGATGTTTGCTTTTAGTTTTCTGTCCTCTGATGATCCGTAACTCCTTTCTGGATCCAGTGTCTCAGTCTCTGGTATTCTTAATTTCCGGACGTGGACCTGTCTGTGTTCAGCTCTATACACCTCTGTACCCTTAGCTTAACTAGTATCTGTTGGCTTGAGACATCACAGTGTGCCATTATGCTACTTCTAGAATACAAACCAGCAAGATTTAACATCTTTCTGTCAATTCAGATCTAGGAGGCACATGATGTAACCTTGAGAACAGATGGCTGAATTCACATACACTGAAGCACACAGTGCTACACTGATTTCTTAATCTCATTCTGAATAAATGACTTGTATATGAACAGATTCCCCAAGTTGTCAGAGCATCATAAACAAAATTGTTTGCTAATTGCAGTCAGCCATATCTATGCAAGGTTGTCCAGGAAGGATTTACAGGCTGCTTTGCCTTGCAGAACCTCTTGTTTTATGGCAGGGAAAAGGAAAGGAGAGTCTCTGTCTTGATGTTCAGCTCTTCAGCCGAAGGCTCCAGCCTGGTGTAATTTTCACCTGTAAACTGAACAGATTTAATTTAATTGCATTAAGAAACCATAAGTGGGAAACCTCTTGGAACTTTACTTTATAGAGCTATGTTTGACAGTGTTTTAACTTCTAATACTTTAATTCTGACTTTTTTTCTTTTTATGGGTTTTTCTTACCTTCTCTGTCATCTTTTCACACTGACCAAGTTCGTTGTAGTAGCACAGAACAGAAGCTTCCTTGCTTCTTGTTATGTTTGGCAGCCTTCTCAGGTATGTTGGTCAGAAGGCATTCTGGTAGCACTTTAAACTTTAACCCAGAGTACAAGGTATTTACTTCATGTAGTGTCTGCACATAACTTGTGCACAGAGCACACAGGCATCACTGTGCTGCCCCTAAGTTTGTGAAGGTTGACATGCTCAATCAGTTGGCTGAACAAGTTGAGCTAAAAATACCAATTCATACTCACTGGTGAATCTCCAGTGTGGATGCACAAAACAGCTCTTTGAGTGAGCTCCCAGGTTTCCAGGAACCAAGTAAGTCTTTAGGGTACCCCCAGTCCTCTTAAAATGGCTTCAGGGGTATGAAATTGGAACTAAGAACAAATTAGACCAAACCAATGACCTGTTATTTTATTTTGTGACCAGGGAGTGATTCAGGATCACTAATGATTGCTAATCACAAAGCTTACAGCCTCCTGCAACATAAGAATATGGAAAAAAATCTTCTAGTTAAAAAAAAAAATAGGATTTTTTCCCCACAAAATTTGCTTCAATGTCGTCCCTGCATTTAGCAGTGTATTTTTGTCTGAATTAAAGGAGTGTTTATATTAGAACATTGCATGCATTTGTGGAAAAGATATTTCAATATTGATAAATATTTACCATGATGGTATTTCTGTCTTCTCCAAACCGCAGATGTTTTCCTTGCTAAATGTGTCTGCTTTTCAGCTTTGAGCATTTTTTTCTCTGCCTTTTTTGTCTGTATTAATACAATCATCCATCAAAACAAGAGTAAGACCCTGACCAGTGTCCTGGTATTTTTTTTTTCTCAATAGCCTTTGTTTAAACTTCTTGAAATGTTTCCAGAGCAATCCTGAGGCCACTACCATTGCCTAAGAATTAACATGCTTGTTACAGTCTGAAAATGTCAGCTATGTGCATTTTTCCATTATTATCTGAAATCATGCAGAGATCTGGACCTTGAAATATCCTAGGTCTTTTCCTTTTCTCTTTTCCCTCCCCCCACTCCCAAGAGGCAGCTATTCATCTTCATTAGCCACTTCTGTTAGCTTGCTGCCAACTGAGACTAGAAAACTAGCTGCATCAGTCTTGCATGGCAATTCAGGAATTAGAATCCATAGTCCTTGGGTGCAGGAGGTTAATGCACTAATAAAGATTGTACCTTGATTAACCACATCATCTCAGCTTGCCCAAGCAAGATTGGTTTTCAGATAGTTTGTTGTATCATATGGCTTAGTGCATTCATCTAGAAACATAGTTTCTTAGCTAGGAAGAGATATTCATCTTTGTGACTAAAGGAGAAATTTTATCCTTTTTTTTTCATTTCAGTGAAGAATACTTGTAAAAAATTAATGGAATGCTGTTCCGTGGTTTACCTGTAAAAGAACACCTTCCTTTCCTAATAAGGGGAGGAGAGAGGTTTGTCCTAAACTCTGGTATGAGAGAGCATGACATGGATTATAAGCTAATTAACTTGTTTTTAGATTGAAACCACATTTCTTTTAGGTATCCATAACTTCTTCTAGACTTACAGGCTCATTTATTGCCCCCCAAAATGAATAAAAATTTGCAGGCCTCTGTGTTAAAGAACTATAATCATACAAATGAAGGACCTAAATAAGTCAGTTTGATAAGTAAGCAGCTGTAGCCTTCTTTTACATTTATCTGTCCTAGATTTCTGAACCTTGACTAAGTGTTGCAGGTTATTTTCAGGATGATTCCACTAAAGCAGAAATAACATATTCCAAACAGAAACTTACTGCACTGGCATTTCTGATTTGCTGTAGGGTGAATTGATCCACAGATCACGTTGCAAATGCTCATGATTTGGAATGGTTTCGTTCTGTAGATACCAAATATCTGGAGATTTAATGCTGAACACATTCTTTAGTGCTGCAGTCTGCAAAATCTCTTACCTTCTCCCTTTCCATGGGCCTAATTTCTCTTTTTTCCTTTCTTTATTCCCAGCTCACGGGCATGCTCCTGCGCGCACACACACTCACAAGTCCTGTTTCTATCAGGCAGTTTCTGCTGATGACCATCTGTGCATGTCTGAAGGACCAAGCACAGCAAAATGACACAGTCACAAGCTACACAATTACCTTTATTTCTTTGTTTAGAAAAAAAAAAAAATACCCCTTGACAAGCACTTGCCCGTGGATTGTCATGTATCTTTGGACATTATACCAAATGAAGCCTAATGAAAGGAATTTCTATTACAGAAAGCGACGGAGCATTTGGAGAGTCTTGGGACTGGTGCCAAAGGGGAAATGTGGTAGAATGTGTTTGCAGCAGATTGCTATGAAAAAAAATGATTCCTTGAAATCATTTTAGCAGGAGTAGGGGAGACAGAAGAACTGCTGACTGAGGTTCAGTGCTGAACTGGCACCCAGCTCAGTGTCCTTACTGCAATTTCAGCACCATGATAGGGAGCTCACCGTAGTTCCCTTATTTCATTCTTCAGTTAATGGGTGAAACCATGTGTGCCACTTATCTCAAGTTTAGAAAGCATTTTGCATCTCACATGACAAATATTAACTATAAATTAAACCCATCCAAATGAGTGGAGAGAAAGTAAGTAAAAAAGAAAACAACAGAAGCTGGAAAATTATAAGATATTTTGTCGGGTGGTGATGGTTCTGAATAACATGATATCAAAAGGATAATGACCAATAAGAGATGCTCAAATGGAAAGCAGAAAATTATCAATTGCTCAAAGGAAACTATGGGGCTGATGAGGAAGTAGAAAAGGAATTCTCAGTATGGATAAGTGACATCATGAAGAAACAAGACAAAACAGCTTTATCTTTTCATTTTATAGGTGCATATTGGAGTTTTGGGTTAGAAAAGTTGCAGCAATAAAATTTCTACAGGAACCAATTTTGGAAAAAAGAAAATTGGCTTTTCACATGATAGGAACCTTACCATAGTGAAATATTGTCAGCTTCAACACAGTCTCCAAAAGTTTCAGTGTCTGACTCTTTGCTTTGGATATTTGACACTAAAATCATAGCCATGTTGTCAGCTAGTGGCAAGGTAGCTTAATTGAACTGAAAGGGATTATTGCCAACTGACAGCAGTTAAAAAGAGAGACTTGTGTTGAAAAAAATAAAGATAATATTGTGAAGAAAAGAGTAACTAGATTAGATGTTCTCAAACTGTGTCTTGTGATCACTTGCTAAAGGGTCTTGGAAAGCCCTGCCTTAGCTTTGCATGGCCTCGACTTCCAGCAGAATAAATATATCCAGTGCCTCCCTAAAATCTGCATTTCATTGTAGGTAACTACAAAGACAGATCCTCTCCATTCCCCCTGACATAACCAGCAAGAGTATTTGCAAAGGAAAATTGTGTCTCACAAATCTCCTGTAATTCCTGTGACATGTCAGTAGAGCAGTGGATGAAGTTGAGTCAGCTAAAATAACTTTCAAAAGGTGTTTGACAGGGCCATTTATGAGGTGCCACAAATATTTCTTAAATCATCATGTGTAGAGAGACAAAATATTATTAATCAAAAATCAGCTAGATGAGCACAAGCAGAGAGGAGGATTAAACAGTCAGTTTTCCTAATGACCCAATGATAAGTTCTGGTTTTGACACTGAGTGAACAGCAAGATTATACTTGCTGTAAGACTTTAAATCTAGATGATATCCATCTCCTTACTTTTTATTAATTACAATTTTTCTGAATCAGTTCAACCATTCCCGGTATCATGTGCCATGCAGCAAGACTGATGACATTAGATAAATAGCATTCCCTTAAATCTAGAGTGAATAACTATTATTTACCTCTGCATGGTACTTTTCCTGAAAAATTATCTACAAGCTAGGGTTAAAAGCTCCAAACAAAACACTGCCAAGCAGTCATTAATCCCCAAGAAATGTCTGGTTACTTAATTGTTGCTGCAGAAACTGAAGTTGGAGCAAGGATATGCAATATTATAGAAATCTTTATTTGTAGGTTTTCCCTTCAGAAAGAAGAAAAACCAAGTTGGCATGTTGAGTAAGATTAACTAGTCTTGGACCTTTATAGCTTGTAAAACTGGACATTTATGTATGACTGCTGAAAACTGATTTACTACAGGTAGAGATGAGTAGAGTTGCAGGGTTGTAGAGTTACAGTATGCATGTGAATGAGACGTGCCATCACCACCAGCAGCACAAAGATGTCAGTGCAAAACAACATTTCTGCTATTCTCACAAGGAGAAATGTGTGTTAGAAAACAAAGAGAGGGTCTCTGAGCTGCTCCTTGGACTTGTGTATCTGGCTGCAGGAGAAGAAGGGTAGTTATCATCTCCAATGAGCTGTTTTCCAGTTGGGCAGAACATATCATTATCCACATCTCTTTTTAAGCAGCCTGGTCAGGGCTTCCTTCTTTGATCTGGAAGTCTTTCTTTTCCCCACTTCTGGACCCCAAATGTCTTCTAAGTACTTTCTTTAGTTGACATTGTTCAGGGCTTTAGGATTAAGTTAATCAAGATTGAAGAAGACTATAAATTTGTTTTAAATTGGACCATTATCTTGTAGTGGCTGGAACATTTTCTGCTGCTAGGTGTTTCTGACTTATTTTTGTTTGATTTATGCTAAAAAAGACCCTGCTTTGTTCCTCTTTCTAATTTCAAAAACCTTTTGTGTCAATCAATGTTGTAACACCAATTTGAAGGTGCTAAGGCTCTTAAATACATTTAAATTTTCATTAGTCCTTTTCAAAGAGTTTTCAGTCCAGTGGGTGCCGTATGCCAGTACTACCAATCCCAAACTCCAAAGACAGGCAAGTTACCTGAGAAGATGTGCATGAAAGTTCATTTTACAATGAAATTTGACTCCTTTCTGTTTAGTTAGTTAAATAGTTTTCATTTAGGCTTGCATTTTCCAACATTTCACACCATGTACCAAAAAAAAAATCTCAGTATAATCATATGTCCCTACTAGTGTTTTGAATCTGTCTCAAATATCTTCAGATAGAATCTAAAATCCTGAGACTTGGCACACTTGAACATATTCTGGATTTGTTTCTGCTTGATCTTGCAAAGTGTTGACATTTTCTGGACACCTAAATCCTTTCTCCTGATTTTTGAGGCTCTGTTCTTGGCAGCCAGAAGGAGACTCTGCACATAGTTTAATGTTTCTGTTTTCAAAAAATATTATACTACATTTAAATCTTACCACTCGGTGCTGACAGCCTGTAGTTTGAGACACTTTTCATGGTGGTTTTCTGATTATTTTTTCCTAATTTTATTTAATTTTATAGTTGTCTGAGTTTCAAAGGGTAGAGATAAATAAACAGTATGATCACAGCTCAATGTATTATTCTAGTAAATTCACATTGAGATATTCATGATAATGGCAAATTATTAACCCAGGCAGATATCAGTGGTCTTACTAAAAAAATTTTGTGTCAGAAAGGGTTACATCAAATTTAAATTATGTAGAAAGCTTTATTATATACCACAACTGAAAGTAAAAATAAGAGAATAGAAGCTAGTTGGGGAAAAAAAAAAAAAAAAAAAAAAAAAAAAACCACCAACACCACACCTTTAAGGCTATTTTTCATTGAAGTGTGGATGAGAAATAATGTTGGAGAAAAGAAGAAATGAAAGATTTTGACATGTCAAAAAGAAAGGTCACCCTTATTTTTAATCAACTCTCTGGTCCTTTCCATGGATGAAGGCATCATTGTTAGACTCGGGCAGGCAAGGTGGGAGGAAGGAGCTCTGCTGCCGTAACAGATTGGTTTGTGCTGGCACAGAGCAGATGCCTCAGGAGATGTTTCCCTGAAGGTGACAGTGGGGCCACCAATTGTATAACCTGGAAGAACTGCTCCTTGAGCAAACGGCAATCACAAGCACCAAACAGAATATTTCACAAGTAGGATAACTTCAGCTCAAAGCCACCAGATGATCCCAGTCTGGCTCCCCCATTCCTCCATTGACAGAGATAACGTAAAGCATTGCCCTTTGGGAGAAAGGGACACTTAATCATTCCCGTGTGCTCTTTTGGGCTCAGCACCTCAACTTGTAGGGAAAAATACTTTGGTTGGAAACAGGGTTTTAGCAGTGGAAGTACCTCTAGTCTATGTATGCAACATCACATTTCCCACAAAATAAATGGTCTTCTGAGGGAAAAGCAAGAAAAGCAGGTGTGAAAGTGGTACTTTTTTAGATAACAGACTTAGGGTTAAATATCAGCATTGCAAGTCTCCTTTTTGTCAATTTACAGTCATACACTTTTACTGATGGAATATTTCTTAATACATAATTCCTTAATCTTTTGCAAACAGTAGCACATGTGCCAGATACTTGTAGCAAACAGCAATCTGATTGCCTATGTTTTTTGCTGCCTGAGTTTTAAGAAGTTACTGTATATTAAAAATTGCTATATACTGTTATTGCTGGCACTTATCAGATAAAGAATTCATAAGATGAATGATCTGCCTCAAAGAAGTGAAAAGCAAAGCAATTCTGATACTAAAACTGCAAACCAGATGATGCTCTGATTAGAGGCACGTACATAGATTACAAAAGTATAATAAATCATGTAACTTTTTAGCCTCAAATAAAATAAAAGAATGCAATTTTTATTAGGAAATAAACTGTTTATCAAGAATGCTTTAAAGGTGACATTTATTGCTAATAAACTGTGTTGAAAGGGCTGGTCCTTTCATTGGCAGAACAGCCAGAGACTTTCCACTATGTAAAAAATGCAGCAGCTCAGTCCATACCAGGTCAGGAAGCAGTTCCGTCAGCACTAATGAAGGATGGGCAAGAGACTCACACACACCTTTTCTCAAACAATAAAATTTCTTTTCTCTTTAAAGAGCAATGAGTCATAGAAGTATAACTCCAGTATTATTTTAGGAGATTGTGGATCTCTGCATGGCTCCTTGGAATATCACTGAGAAACAATTCCACAGTCAGTTAATGATATCAAAACCCAGCAAAGCATCTGCCAGGCAGACTCTTGATAGGGTCAGCAGTCCCCCTACTTAGGCAGGATGTTATTTACTCTTCAATTCTTCTAACATATTTCTTCTAACTTTTTAGGGTTGTCATGCCTGGCACTATTTCTCATATTAATTTTTGTAAGTTACTATGTACCAAATACTGTGGCTGTTGATGCTGAACATGTAAAAAAAAAATGTCCATACCTTAAGATTCTACACTAGAGAGGAACAAGCTTCTTGTCTGAAGTGTTTCATTCATCTCTCCCCAAAAGCAGCCTGGCTTTGGAGACCAACGCATTCAGACTTGAATCATAACAGTATTGAGCGTGTGCCTACCTGCTACCTGAAGCTGTGTAAAGGATGACTGCATTAAAGTCAGGTCAAGCTACAACTGTCTCTTAGGTATGGGAAAATATCCCTCAAGACAGAACAGGGAGGAGAAAAACATGGAGTGCAGCACATCTCATTTGGGGCTTCCCATATATGTGTGTCCTGCAAGGCACAAACACGTTGGAGTTAGGAACTTCCTCAACTCCTTTACAATGATAAAGGCAATTTTAGGAATTAACTGTTAACAAGTGGTAAGCATTTACCATTCTGACCTTGTCTGTGAAATCTGTTTTGTGATTAGTCCACTGTGTGTACCCCATTACGTGGTCATGAATTGAAATTTCTATTCCCGTCTACAAAGAAATGCTCTTATGTTAGTCTCACCAGCCCAAATACATTGTGTGATTAAAATGTATTTGCAGACTGTCAGAAAAATCAAACCCTTCCACTTAAGATGAGTTCTCTATTCAAGAATATGAGACCATGCTTAGGAAGCTCTCAAGCATCTGTAAAAATCATTGTGGCTCATGTTTTGTCTATATTATAGGAAAACTGGGCATTTCCTGAAAGCTGCAGTAACTTAAATATTCCACTACCCAAGTACTCTTGCTACTGATATGCTATCGTCTCCTTTTCTACTGATTTTCTAAATGCAGTTTGCTGAACAATATTGTTTTTCAGGAGATGACCCATTCATGGCCTCCACCACTGTCAGCTATTCACACACCAGGAAAGGCAGAACAAAGCAAGTTTCCCTTCCCAAACAAGGTAAGACTTTCAGTATCATTCAGTAGAAACATTCCTCCTGCACCTCACAATAAGTCCTACACAAGCCCTAAGTGTGTGAGGTCTCTGGGCCAAGGTTGATGCCATGGTGCATCTTCTTCCTGTGTGTGCCAGTATTCTCTGTCTTTTCCCTTCTTACAGCCTCAGCAGGCGTACACAGTCTGTATCTCTGGGCAGCAGAATTGATGGTGTGGTGGAGGTCGCAGTTCCTCATGGCAAGGCAAAACCACAGGTGTCTCTGGTGGGATGTCCAGATGGGGTGGCTTCTGCTGAGGCTCCTGACTGATACCTTAGGGCACAGTTAGCACTGGAAAGTCAGGGAGCTCCTCCTTGCATCCATTGCTCTTGCATAATTTGGCTTCACCAGCTGAGATTTTTACTGAAACCTTTGAGGTCTGAGAAGGCCTTCACTAGTACACTGGTCTCTAGTTGGGCTTGAGGACAGGCCATACATCTTCTGCCTCCAGCCTGGCTTCAAAAGGGTAGCTTTGCTAGGGAGGCAATCAGCCCAGTGTTGTAATGCCCAGAGGGGCCGTAGAAGCATTTGCCACAGAAACATTGGATCCCCCAAGAGACCAAAGCCACTAGTCCTGCTGATGCTCCCTTAAAACCAGCCCCGTTATTGGATATGTATCCAAGGGAGAATGCAGTGCAGCATGGTAAAGCTCATCAGCACTAGCTTGAGGAAACCACATTATTTATACATGGTAAGTCAGGAGGGAATGAAATCAGCTATCTTGTGCAAGAGCCAATAAATTTCACATTGTATCACCATATACTGTTTAGATGTCACAAGCATATTTCATGCAGCTTTCAAGCTTGAAAGATGGTATTGATGCTGTTTATAGTCTTTCTCCTGTTAAAGCAAGCTCGTTTGGCAACTTTTAAGTCCATTCTGCAAAATTTAGTTCAGGCAATAATTGTAACTACAAAACCAAGAAAACTTCATTTGCCTACAGTAAAACAGCTTTTCTGGGGATGAGAGTGTCATGATTTTGAAGTATCAGGGGTGTAAACCAAGATATCTCTGGCATGTTATGAGAGAAAAAGAAGGAAATAACTCACTATTTGGTTTTTGAAGGCAGACAAATGACTGAAGATGGCAGGTAAACTAGAGGCTTGTTAAGTTTAAGTAAGTCCTGAAGAAGAGAGGTGGATCAGCAGCTTACAAGCAGGTGAAGTGCCTGATAGGGATGACAAAGTGAAGTGGTGCTTGCAGTGCTGCAGTTTCTGCCACAATTATCACCACACGATGTCTTTGCGTGGCACATGTGCGGGTGTGCACAAACAAGGCATCTCTCAGTGGGTCTGTGTGGCCATCGTGAATCCACTTCCTCACAACTAAATGTATTGTGATAAATATAGGAATAGGGGAACCACAGAGCAGAGAGCAAAGATACATGAATAATGGTTGATATTGACTTTCTCATCTTCTCTCTGCCTGTTCATCCATCTCTCTGGGAAATTTTCTATTATTTTGAATTGCAAAGCCATTTCAGAGATCTACCATTCATTTTTAAAGATCTTTTTCGAGGTGGTTTCCTTTTCTTTTGCCAAAGTAGAATTTCCATTTTTTTAAGTTTAGGATGGACAAGATTTCATCAAGTAATATATGAGCATACTTTTGTATATATAACATCAAAATTATATTGTGGCCTGGGTGGTCTGCATGGCCAGAAATTACAATTCTTTGTGTGAGATGGGAAAGAAGCACTTTAAAAAACTCACTGGAGTCCTGGAACAATCCTGTATTACTTGCCATAGATTATGTAAATTTTAGATACCACTTCTGTTTTAAAATATTTTAAAAGCTATTCTCTGGTTTAATTGGGTAATCTGTACAGTTAGAGACTTCAGAAAGCATCTATCTTTAAGGCTCCAAAATGCGAAAAATGGTTTCCTAATTTTTCAAACATGTTTTTCAAACCTTTTAAACTAGCTTTGCATTTCACAAAGCATGGTGTAAAATCTTTGTTGGACCTCATAGGGAATGCCTCCATAGCTCTTAGAAAGCTTTCTATAGGTAAACTACATAGCTGTCCCTACTTTTCAAAACCTGAAGGCTACACCAAACTTTTGTGGATTGCACATTATTCGCATAAATGGGTCTGTCAGTTAAGTAGTGACCACGGCCAATAAAGAGGCTGAAAGGCTAGAATCAGAGCAACAGCTTCATTTCTTAGTTCCAAGTCATGCACAGCAACATGAATTCCTTTTCAGTCTTAATGGCACTGTTGAAACATCAGTTCAATTCATTTGCAAAGACTCTTGCAGCAAGAGAAGCAAGTAGACTGTACTCACTTTAAACAGAAGACAGTTCCCAAGCATAAAAAATACACATCATTTTGGGAATGGAAAAAAGAGGAGCTTGTAGGACTCCTGTCCTGTTGCAAGGATGCAAATCATAACTACTTTTCTGTCTGTAAAAACTGAGTGTCAGCATCATTAGTTCGCATTCATGCCACACTGCTTTTAACCTGCAATTCAAGTAATTAGCGATCTGACAGCTTGAAACTTGAAATTTATTAATTAGGCTATTAAAGTTGCAAAGGCCACAGCAACTGTGGCTAGAGTGGTTTAGAAATCAGTCTAGTAATAAATGCTAAATATCTGGGATTTATATATCACAAATATAACAGAATTGCACATTTGAAACTGCACATGTGGATGTATCAATCAATGTAACTAAATGCTCATTTGATGGAGGGGATGGATGTGCATATGCTGTACTTCTATATGAAATCAGGCCTCATTAACATGGGAGGTCTGCATTGATTCACAAGAATGGGAAGAGACTCTGGGTCAGATTTGACACATGTGGCAGTGCCCAGTAGGTTTCCAGGTACTAAGCTACTGAAGTAGTACCACTAGAGACCTGTCCTTTATGTAATGGAGGTCATAAAGTTACATTTCATCCTTAACTTTGAATTTTCATTCTCTCTGGAATTAATTTCTACTCTTGAATTTACTAGGAAGGGGCAATGACAGTCCCTTTATTTCTTGTTTTTCAAAGCTTAAGGATAATTGATTGAATGTGTGATGTGACAGGCTATTTGTGCTTTCTTTCCTCCGATCTCTGCCACACTTTGTTATGTACAAATGATCAGACATTTCTTGATTTTAATTTTATTAAAAGCATCTTAATAAATAAACTTTAAATGAATAATTAAATTTGTAAATAAGAGCTCACTTGATGCTTGTGTGGATGAGCTTTCATGTTCAAGCATTAATTCTCTTGTGCAGGAAAAAATGCTGTTAATTCTGCTGCCTGTTTTGCTCTTCTTTTTTTTTTTTTAACTGTGATTTCTTGTCTTGATGGTTTGATCAGGTGTTTGATTTCTGGTTATGTATATGTGATACTAGGGGATCAGACATCATTTTCTTATTTGAGAATTAATTTAGCCGCTCCAAAAGAACTGGTTTCTTGTCACAAAGCTATTGGGTGATTATTCTCAGCAGATGCTAAGTTATCATAGTGATGTTGTTCTTTACAAGTACAATTCATTTGCTTTTTTCTTTCTTGTTGATTTTAACAAGCTGGAGGAAATACACTGGAAAATAATCTTCAGAAATGAAGGCTTCACCTTTTTTTTAAAGTTACCTTCCTTTTTTCCTCCATTAGTGGGAACATTCTGTATTTCTCTATGAGATATTTTTACCAACCTTTGGCAGAGGCACTACTGAGCACTGTGCTCAGCAGTTAAAGGGGAGGGTGCATTCTTCCTGAGGTTAATGAGAAGGTAAAAGAGTGAGCAAGATCCTTGTTTAGAAGTTTCAAGCACTTTTACAAATACAAGGATATTTCCCTCAAAAATATTGTATTTCTCTGAATTTCTCCAGGTACATAAATTCTCTGTTTCGGAAACTGAACATGCTCTGAAAGCCTACTTTTATTGGGGGTGTGGTTTGCTACAAGAATAGCATTTGAATTCAAGTGTACACACCACTACATCACCACTGCAAGCTGATCTTGACTTTTAAAGATTACATTCAGTCACTAGAAAAAAACAGGCTTTAATCTCACTTCATCAGAAACATTCACAAAAAGTTGATGCAATTTGTCAAAAGTACACAATTTCAAATTACTGAGAAATTATTCTTGGCATGTGAAACATGGTAGAGATCTTTTCATACTGCAGTAGGTAGAAGCACTTGGGGCTTGCCCAAAAATTTGACGTCTCACATTACAGGTATGTAGGATGGAAGTGAGTCGCAGATGTGTGTTATGGTATTAAAATTACAGATCAAAGCCATGCAGTCTGGACAGAGCAAAATGTGCAGATGGAGGAATTCTGGTCAGCTGAGCCCTCAAGATGCTAGGGCCTGCTCTCCAGCCACCCTCTGTTCAGAGGGCCCAAGAAGCTCTTGGGTCCCCATGCCCCTGAGGAATTCTTCAGAGTGACTCAGCAGCATGATCTCAGCCCAACCAAGTCAGAGCATCCTCAACTCTCTAGGGATCTGCAGTTCCTCTCTCCATGAGCTGTGTGTTTGGCTCAACTTTCTGCCTCTGTGGACCAGGGATCTGGTCCAGTGCCCAGTTCTTCACCAAAAATGACCAAAAAGTGTTCCTGTGGGTGCCTGGTCTCGCTGAGTAGTTTTAACTGCAGCTGTAACTGCAGCATGAGTATGAGCTGGTATTCCTGTGTGTGTCTGGGGTATTCAGAAGCAGAGTTACATACAGGATACTTTTCCTGCTGCCATCCATGGTGAAGTATTATTTTTTTCTCTTGATTTAATTATTTTTTTGTGATGGTTTGTATTTGTATTTAGAGGCTTTTAATATATTTTTATGAATGCAAACAAATTCTGTGAGTAAAACACAGTGAGCTAACATTTGCACTTGAGGGAAAAGTGGTCTGATTTATTGCACCACATTCACAGATATTGCTGTTGTCATACAAGGTCAACCTTGTAATCTCAGGGACCCAGAACTAGTCTGTATTTTCATTCTCTGATGCTGTCAATGTCAAGATGTGAAAAGACCAGCTGTGCTACTACCTCAGGAATCCAATGGTCCATGAAACAATATTGGCCTTCCCTCTGTCTTCTCATCTGAACTTGTAGAAGATAATAGACGAGTTTTGGCTGATCGATACATGAATAGTGAGCAGGAGAGTCGTAATAGCTATACAAGGAATTGCACCATTAAAAGATTGTTGTGAAATAAGTTTACAAGCCTAAGAATTAATGGATTTTCCAAGAAATATTTGGCTTATTCTTGTAAATGAAAATTACTTTGAAACCAAATGAACACTCATCAGTGCTGTTTGTATTGTTAAGGTAATGTCCAAGTAAGTATTGCAGCAAAAAAAATGCTGAAAAATAATACACCTTCCCTTTTTTCTGTTATCACTGTAGGAGACACAACAGGGATCTACAGGACACAGCAATACAAGTAAGTACCAACTCATTTCCTGGCTTCATTGGGTGGAGGGTAGACAGTGACTTTGAAAAATAAATGACTGATGAAGTAAGGGATCAGTGGCATACTGGGACAGCACAGAGCCTCAGCAGGCAGTACTCAGCTATGGACAAATATGGAGAACTGAATTGAAGAGTGACCATCAAAATGTCAACTCTTTTGGGTGCCTGGGAAGAACAAAAAGTTTTCATTTCATTATGGCTGTTCCATTATGTAAATGAGAAACAGTGAAAGAGCATCAGAGTGGTTTTTTTGGAAAGCCAGAAAGGAGCTGACCTACTTGCACAGTCAGATCCAGACTGCCAGAAAAATATGCAAGAAAACTTATTATCCTTCATCTTTCATATGCAATGATATATTTGGTGCCATTTGGTGGCACAGTAATAATCTACACAAATCTTGCCAAATTAACACTAGATAATGTTTCAAAGACCCTGTAGCCGTGGGTCTTTTTGGCTAGCAGTGTGGGTAAGGGAATGATGGGTGCCTGTGTGGCTCCTGCTCAGGGCTTTCCAGTGGACTCCAGTTTAAAAATCATGGTGCAGATCAGTAGCACTTTAATTACATTTAGCTATGGTAAAAAAACTTAGCATCTGTATTGAACAGGAAGATTGAATTGTTCTGCAAAAAAAAATATTAATCCTCTCCCTTGACACCTCTGATGGTTGTTGATGTCTTGCATATTAAAAATACATGATTCTATCCTGCTTTCCACATAAAATCATCACAACCAAAAGAATTATTTTGCTAGCTTCCTGACCTGTCAGCTAACACAGAGCCCTGTTTGCAAATTGCAGGGCTGTGACTGAAGATGAAAAATGCCCTGAGCTTGTAGCTAGGGTTTTGAAAGGGTCTGGTCACGCACTATGTGAGGGAAAAGACATCCAGAGAGACAAGACTAGGAGATGTAGGCTTTTAAAATGGTGTGGCTCTTCTCTGGGGAAAGGTCAGCATGAGGAAGACAATGTTATGAAGAAACATGCAGTGGTGTCACTTGATTGCTGGCATTGGTTTGATATTGCTGCAAGTACCAGCACTAAGGAAATAATAAAAGGCAAAGGGTGTGAGGTTCTGTCAGAAAATAATGAATACAGTAATGAGAGAAAGAAGCATGAAAGGACCATAATAGAGAGGGCTATACAAACACAGGCAGAGGCACAAGCATGACAAACACACCAGCTGAGCTGAGGGCTTTACAGTGATATCAGAGGCCACAGTATCTGGCCAGCTTTGGTCCTAGCTAGATATTTCCTTCTTCCAACACTTCAATAAAATAGATTGTTCTGCAGATTTAATGAAACCTGCATTCCTGTGTATTACAAAATTGATCCTATGACCTTACAACTTTTCCCTGCTTCTTACTCCTGTGGTCTCTGATCCCACTTCACTTCCTATTCCCCCATCCTCCCACATCCCAATACCTTCAGTTTCTCCTCTCCTCATTCATCCTGCTCAGCAAAATCTGCAGCTGGGTAGAAGCTACACTTGGTTCTGCCTAGCTGATGGCAACCAAACTAAAGAACAGCTGGACCCATGCAGAAATACTTTCTTCGTTGGTGGCAAAAGTTAGGGACACCATCGGACACCCAGACACTTTCTCTAACATCACAGAGATTTTGACTATCTCTGAGAGCTGTATCCATGAGAATTCCTGTTGAGGTGCTGGAATAAGATACCAGATAAAACACAGTTAGAATGAGACACAGACTTTACCTATCCTGTATGTCAAACTCAAAGGAAATTTGGGAAAAAATATTCAGATGTGTGGTGGGTTGACCCTGACTGGACACCATGTGCTCACCAAAACTGCTCTATTACTCTCCTGGACACAGGAGAGAAAATACAACAGCAGGATCATAGTGAAAATAAAAACAGGGAGACATCACTCACCAGTTACTGTCAGGGGCAAAACAGACCCAACTTGGAAAATAAATTTAACTTATTACCAATCAAGTAGGACAATGAGAAATAAAATCAGATCTTAAAAGCACCTTCTTCTCTCCCATCTCTTCATCCTGGGCTCAACTTCACTCCCAAATTCTCTACCTCCTCCCCACCAGCAGTGCAGAGGACCAAGGAATGGGGGCTGCAGTCAGGTAATCACACCTTGTCTTTGACACTCCTTCCTCCTCAGGGTGGGGACTCCTCACACTCTTCCCTGCACCAGTGTGTGGTCCCTCCCACAGGAGACAATCCTTCATGAACTTCTCATGAGCCCTTCCCACAGGCCTTGGTTCTTCATAAACTGCACCAGCATGGGTCCCTTCCACAGGCTGCAGTCCTTCAGGGACAGGCTGCTCCAGCATGGGTCCCACACAGGGTCACAGGTCCTACCAGGAAATACTAGCAAATTACTTGGTGAGAAAGAACTCTAATGGTCAATGTATTGTGTTGTCAAAGTGCACATCTTCAGAGTCCCAGTTAGCTGTTTTTCCCATTGCACCCTGACTTCTTTGGAGTGGCTCTTGAGCCTGTAATTTGCAATGGTTTTATTGCAGCTGCCAACATTGTCTTTCTCATGGATAGCATTTGCATTTCTGTCATACTTCCCCCACAAGGAAATCAAAGCATTTAAAAACTCTTAATGGCTGAAATTATACTATTCTATCACAATGAATATAATTTATCCCTGTTACCCAGAAAGGGAAACTTAATCTGGTTGAGTGATTCACCAAAATTCCAGCTAAGAGGAGAGAACTCTCTGGCCACCCACTATTCAACAGGGGAAATCCTACAAAAGTTCATTTGAAATTTATTTTGAAATTCAAGAAATCTGGACACATTTTCTGCTTGTATCTAAAAAGGTTGGGAAAGAAGTTGCATGAGATGAGGCAGAAACTAGCAAAGACCTTCCAGTTCTGTGGCTAAGGATCTGTGGAGTGACTGTTTCCACTGTGTGTTTTCTGCATACACCCACTGACACACACACACCTGTTTCAGGTGACATACACAGTGCTTAGCATCCGAAACAAAGTGGGCTAACAGCAATCCCATAGCAAGGTGGGTAGCATGTTCTTTGTTAATTCCAAAAAGGCTGAGAAAAACAAAGGTTGGCACAAATTTTTGCATAAGAGGAAGTCAAAAGTAGACAAGATTTAGCAGTTCAGCAAATGCCAGCCTCCCACAATGGTACCTGCATGCATTTGACAGGTTACATTAAAAAATCAAAAGCAAATCTTAATTTGGCCAAGAGTGAGTGTAAAAAAGTCAATTTATTGTAACAAGTAATTATCTTTTACATACCCTTACCCAAAAAATATTATCTGCACCGTATCTGTGACATTCAACTATGCTTAGGCTATACACATTTGTAAAATTTCTAAGATTCAGTCAAGTGAAAATGAAGTTGGTAAGAACTGATAAAGCATTAATGACCAGGTTTTCTACTTTGATAGGCTGGACTGATGCATTTCCACCATCTGTATAGGCTTCATCCTTCCTTTCCACTCAGAAGTATGTTAAGTGACAATTAGCATAAAAGCAGCTACAAATACTTACAGTAGGGTAATCCATTAATATCCAGTTTGGCTAAATCACAGACATTCTGTTTCCTCACAGTACGTATGCTGTTTCCCTTGTTGCTGCATTAACACACATTGCTGAAAGTAGAACTGATGTGAACTGCTGGCAAAGCACTCAGGAATCCATATTCCCTCTCACACTCAAACAAACCAGTGCTCATGGTAATAATTCATCACTTAGAAAAGACCCAAGTTACAAATAGAAAATCTTTGAATATATGCCAACTGTTACTGTTGGTTTCTTGTTCCAAATTATCATAATGCAGATGAGCTGCAGGGCTCCAGGCTCCGGAAGGCTGACAAACATATACTGTAGCAACAGCTTCCTAGCCAGCAAGTTCACCATCTGGATATACTTTCTGAGGCTTTTGCTGAAAGTGAAGGGTGACCTAGAGATTACAGAGTGGATGTACTCCATCCTGAGTAGATGCCCTGCTCATGCCTAAATTTTAGGTGGCTTTAGCTGTCCTCTTTCAGTGAATGCTGAGCTTCCCTAGAGGTCCATGAAGGCATTGGTGGTTTTGAAGTCATCCAGAGCATTCCCCACCCTGTTCAGTAAAGTCTAGACACCTCAGCTGGGTAGACACAAACCCTACCAGAGGGGAGGTTGAGATCTAAAAGCACTGTGTCAAGGTGTTTGTGATACTCAGAATTTCCACTACAAGTCAGCTGCTTCCAGAAGGTCACTGTCCAGAATGTCCTTCAGCTTCCTTCTGTACAGCAGTGGAAGAACACTGGTAGCAGAATCCTGCCTCTTCTGAAGGCAACAGCAAGTTTTCCAGAGAGTAAAGCTGTTGCTCTATGGAAACTGAGGGTGTGGTCTTTGTTAGCAGCAAACAGGTGTTAAATGCTCATGTGCATGGACTAGGTCAGGGCTGATCCAAAACCCACTCAACTCAATGAGCAGCATATTTGGCAACACCAAAACAGCCTGACCAAAATAAGAATTTCTCACTTTTTTTTCAGAAGGAATAGGTGGATTTTGGCTTAACACAGCTCGTTAAAAGGCAATGGAGAAAGAGACATCCGTCAGTAAACCAGTCACATTCAACCTCTGCGCCTCCTTGTCTGCTAGGCAACATAAACTCACATGTAGACAGCTATTAGCATCCAGCAACATGCAGGAGGAGCAGCACCTGCACACTCACTAGGCCCAGAATTCAAGTTCAAGGTGATTAAAGTGGAGTAGCATACCCTCTAAATCCGTGGTAGAGCTACGCAGGAGTCTTACACTGGAGTGCAGCTCTCTCAGGTTACTCAAAGAACATTAATTGCAGCAAACAACATCAGCCTTACTGGTTTTTGGCAGGGGGGTAGAAAGGAGGGGGAGGGACTGGTCTTGACTGAGCAGGAACAGTACCACCCCACCTGCCAGGAACCTGCCTCCCACTGTCTGTGCTATGTAACTAAGTTGTGTTGGGCAGATGTATTCTTTTGGACTCAAGATGATCACAGGCTAGCATACCAGGACCTACCTGATTCGTAAGGAAACGTGAAGAGGCATCCCTTGGGCCTCTGATGCTTCTCAAGCATTTGGGTACTTGACTTCTCCTAGCATTGAGTGCCTAAGCCAACATAGCAAAGAGGGTTTCCCCAGCTCAAATTAAAGAAGCTAAAGATCAAGTCCTTAACGTGTCAAAATTAATGTGAACCAAAATATCCATTAGCAGAACTGTGCCCTGATCACTGCCTCCCTGTCTCCTGCTGATGCTGTTTTGCTTTGTATGAAATAAATACTGCTCCTGGAGCAGGGTTTTGGAGCAAGTGCATGTTGTATGAAGTGCACTCTCAACAGCAGAGCTGTAGGGCCTTAGAGAAATCCTTTCCATTGCTCCAGGGTCTGCTGTCCCTGGTAAAGCCTGTGTCCTCTAAGCATCTCCTGTTGTGGAGTTTCTCTGCCTGACATTTCCATAGCATGTGTCAGTGACAAGAAAAGTCAAGTCAGAATTGACCCCCTGCTTGCCAATGCTCCAGCAGTGCCCCTGCAGCCCTGTGGTTGCCTCTGTGTGTGGCAGGAGTGGTCAGTGTAAGCAATGAATAAAGCACTGATGTGTCACATCTGAGCAGTTTCCATGCTGACCCATTTCTGATGTCATTTTCTTCTTCTCTTTTAAAGGGAAAAGTGATGTAGAGCCAAAGACCCCAGAGAAAAGCGCAACCCATACATCGTAAGTCACATTTGTGTTTAAGATTGGAGAAGGCAGCTGTGTTTTTATCAGATTTGTTGGGCAAAATAGAATTTGTTTGTTTTCATTAAGATAAAGCTCTTTCACTGATGCTTTTTCGTAAAACGGCTTTTTAGATAATGACTAAACATTAATTATTCCTAGAACTTCTGCATGCTAGTAAGTCAGCAATCTTTGCAAGTGAAATGGCTCCATATCACACTGAATAGATATGAGATTATTTTTGTGGGTGTGCAAGGCTGGCCTTTAGAACCTTACTTCAACATTACCTTAATGCTGCTGGAGTTTGTCACACTTGCTAAAAAACATCATGTCACATATGCCTTTGATGTACTGATGTAATTTTAAAAGACCGCAGTCTGCAGCTTCACCTCTGAATTACTTGAAATCCAATTACAGTTATCTCTGTTCTCTCACGATTTTGTTGATGTTTTTTGAATTAACAAAAGAAGTCAAGGAATAGATAGGAAGAAGCACTTGTAATATATCAGTGTTCACCTTCACTTTAGGGCAACAATAGAAGCTTTTACCATTTTTTACTCTAGTATACAAAAGACTGAATTGTTTTGCCAACATAAACCAGTCTATGAAACAGATGGGCTGCAAGTTAAAAAAAATTAAAAATAGCATCAGTCTTGCGAACTAAGCAAGATAAGTGAATTCTTTTAATAACTACCAGGCAGGAGCATTATGAATTTCTGCAGAACCATTCACCTTTTTAATCCCGTTTGAGAGAGGGAAGTTCTTGTAACAGTCAGTCATGTGAGTTTTAGAGTGCATCTGGCCCATAATTTATGTTTTCTGATTCCTGTTATTTAAATTCGGAACATTATATCATGTAAATCTCACAAGGTGTCACCATTTGTTACATGGCCAAAAGTAGTCACAGAAGGAGGTACAATAACAGTGATTTATTGTGGGACATTTCGATTTCTGCTGCAAATACGCATTAAAAATCTTCTGGAAATTAATCTAGAAAAAGATTTGACACGGTGTAAGAAATGGCTTGTCCTGCAGATTGTGTTGTGGAATGTAATTATAGTATGCAAGCACATTTAGGCAAACTTATTAAATGAATTAAGCATTAGCAACCTTATGCCTTCTGATAGTGTGATTGCTGGAGATGTTTAATAGAATGATTTCAATAATTACCATTTTTAAAAATAATATTGCAATAAAGACCAAAAGAAGAAGGGTTTTAATGCCATCTGGAGGTATTTTGGAGAAATGAACACATTTGTTTTTACTGATATTTAGCAATATGTAAAACAAGCCATCCTCCACAGTTTTGGGGGTTTTTCCAGTTAGTATTTTATAGATGAAGAATGTTCTTTTCTTCTCCTTCACTGTATTAAAGTCCTGTAAGATTTCTGAACCACACTAGTGGTATCTCTGAACCCAAAATATGGGTTCAGAGGAGCACCCCAATATGGTTGTGGGTTGGATTTGAGAGTACATACTGGGGTGATATAGTGTATCAGAATCTGGTTCCATGTGAAAGGTTTCTTGCCTATAAGAGATCTTGGTACCTTCTTAAACTGTGCTGTCTACTAGATACAGTATATTTATAATGCTTATCTTTAAATTGTTACCATATTCTAAGGCTGCCCCACAGCATACATTGGTTCCCAGAACAATTTTTAGAGGCAGAAACAACTGCTTACTGTTGATAAATGACTGCATTCAGGAACCAGAAGCCCCTCTAGTTAGAGAAATTCCACAGAAATGGAGGCAGGAGAAAAAAAGGAGGAGATGAGAAGAAGGGAACCAACAAGTGCTGTGTCAAAAGAGAATGAAAAAAGTGAGATGATACAGTTAAGAAGTAGGAAAAGGAATTGCAAACATCAGGTTTTTGGAAAGAGATACAAAACTGAGAATGGTAGAAGAGAAAACCAGAGATCAAAAACTGAAGACATTAGCAAATGTAAAAGGCATTAGCAAACTGAAGATGTACATGTTACTCGATAGAGGTCTGGGTCTGTGAGTGTCAGTGAAGAAAAGTAATTCACACTGATATGTAGGCACACACCATTGCCCCAGTTATTTTTATGCTACCCTGATGTTGGCCTTTCCTGGGTTTCTTCTCTTTTCCACCATCTTCTGGGACAGCTTTTTTATCCCTGGTGTCTCAGGCAGTCACGAATACAGAATTCCACTGCTCTTTTGGGGCCATAGTGACTCATACCTGAGCACACAATGCACAGCCAGGAGAACCTGCAGTGCACAGCTATGCATGGACATGTGAGCCTGTGTGCCTGGTCTGTCAGCAGATAGATTTTCTCTTCCCTGCTGCACGTGGAGAAGACCATGCCTGGGCAAGAGCTCCAGCAGTGCCCAGCTGGGAGCCTCAGGGGTGTGCAAGGAGCTCAAATGCAGCCAGGGGTTCCCTGGCAGTGGGTAAAAAAACTACACCCTCTTGCAAGGTGTCACTCCCCTCAGAGTGTCAAAGGAGCCCAGTTGGCACCCCCTGGCAGGCGTGCTAAAAAGGAGCAACATTGATGTAGGAGAGAGATGGCTTGTTCAGGCCTGACAAGGGGAAACTGTGGATGCGCCTCACTGTGAATCAGCTCTGTGAAAATGGAACAAACAGCAACAACAACAAAAAAAACCCACAAAGTCATGTTTGCCTAGAGGAAAACTACAGAAGAGATGGGGAGGATTAAATTAATGTTTTTTTCTTGAATATGTCATTTTTATTTTCCTCAGGCATGTTACAAGCCTCACACTCTAGCCAAGCTTATATGATTCAATGGCAGTTAATTCATCCCTGGTGCAGATATACTACCTCCATCCAAACATTATTTATGCAGCTTCAAAGGACAGGTTGATTACCCTCCTGAATCAGGCAGTGAGGCGTTTGTGAACCAAGCATTAACATGACATCTCCCCTCAAGATAACCCTCATGCCTTGCCCGCTGGGCTTCAGGTCCTCAAAAACAAACATAACGCTGAGAGCTGGAGCCCCAGGACCAGAGGTGCTATCTGTAACCTCTGAGAGCACAGAAACTGAGAGTGCAGAATGCACAGTGCTCTGTTCAGAGGCTTTGTGTACAGGAATCATTTGGAACAGCATTTTGCGTAGGGGCTTTTCCTGTATGTCTTAACTCCCTAGATAGACTCATTACGACATACCTGTCCACTGATAATAATATTAAACATTTTAAAAATAGTAGGCATTAGATGATGCATATTAATTGATGCAGCATCCTAATGAAGCAGATGAATAAGGGCAGTTATTGCAATGCTAAGGATAATGGAGATGTATTTAGGAGAATAAGACTGATGCAGAAGTCTTATTTTAGGGAAGAAAATCTAAGCAGAGCTGTATCTTTTTGCACAGTATTCCTACGGCTTTCACTGCCTTGGCATTCAGAATAATCACCTGATCTGGCACTGAAGAATTGCAATAAAAGGTGTAAACAATACAAAAGTGTTAAGCTGTCTGGAGTCTTCCCCAGTTGATTCATGCTCCTTGTAATTTAATGCTTTTAAAGCCATGAGCATTCTGTGTTTGAAGGGGTTTTGTTGTCGTTGTACTCAATATATATAGCTCTCTATGAGTCATGTGGTTATAGCTTTGGTGAGCATTTCCAAACTTTTAGGACTGATCAGAAATATCTAGTGATGTTTTGTTCTTCTGATTTTGTGATCAGAGGGTCAATTTTCAAGGGTCAGAAAACTTTCACAAATTTTGTTAGAAACATCTTATTTCTATTAAAATTCTTTTCCCCCTGGTTTTGCCACCAGAGTCTGGAGGGCTGCATTAAGACTTGGGTATAGATGAAGAAAGAGTGGTCTTTGGTTCTTTAATATTTGCAGTTATTACAGGATTTTAATCTTTCTTTGGCAAATCTATGTGTCCTTTCAGTAAGCCTCAGATTGTTGCAATTAAAACTTCTAATTTTATAAAACTTCTGTGCAAGGCAAAATTATTCCAGCCAGTGCACATATTTCAGAGGACCTTGCAGGGCCACAGAAACTCCTCAACTCCTCCCTGAGCTGGGGGTCTGGAATCTTCCATCTTCCCAAGTGCAAAATATGACAATAATTAAAAAAAAAGCACAAATACACAAAGCTCTCAGCATGACTCCCACTCTTGGAATGACTTTCGATGTACTGTCTGTTGTGATGTTCTTCAGTACCTTTGTGTTTGTAAATGATTTCCAGTTCAGACTACCCAAGGTTAATCATGCCTGACTGTGATTCACTGCTATGCATTTACCTCGACATTTCTAGTGCACTTACTTAATGATATCAGGGCTAGCAGCTAGATAGCTCAGTGCTGTCTCTTTATTAACCCTCCCACAATTGTTTTCATGCTGAGCTGCTCCAGATTTTTCCCTCCCTTTTTACAAGAGAATTAACTAAGATTGAGGGAGGCTTTTATAATTTATGGCAGTTGTGCAGGTTTTGTCCTTTGCTAATACTCTCTGAGAATCACAGTGATCACTCTATGTGTGTGTCTGTGTGTGTGTGTGTGTGTGTTGGCTTGTTTGCTTTTGCCAGGCAGAAATAGCTGCTGGCTCTGTTCCTTCCCTGTACTGGTCCCCAGCATCACGTGCAGAATGGTTTGCTCAGGGGGATCTTCATTAACAGCACTGAAGTCAGCAGCTTCTAAGCTGCCCATTTGCAGACATTAGTGCTAGAGTTTCTTGCCCATCCAACACCTGCTCATCATTGTCACCACCCTGATTCTCTTTCAGTAAGAAAACATCATGTTGGAGCAATATCACTGCTGTTCTTGCTTGATTTGACACATTTTTGTTGGCACAAGCATCACATGTTGGTTCTTTCTTCTTCTCTTCTGTCTTGCCCCTTGTATCTTCAGAGTGGCTTACAGATAGTTACACAACAGCCAAAATCACCTGCTGGTTTCCCCTTCTGCAATGGGAAGACTGAGGCAGAAGGATTACAAGGTGCCTGCAGAGAACAGAGAGAGCCAGTCTCAAATACAGGTGATCAGTTTGAGCAAGTGCTTCCAGCTCACCATCCAGCTCTTAGCCCTCAGGGACCTCATCCTCTCACATCTGGCTGATGTGTGGTCTGGACCTTAAGGCAACAACTGCAACCTGATGGGACACTGGGAGTTGGGATTTGGAAGAGTAGCCTTAATCCCACCTCACTTCACTGAAAGCCCTGGTGCAAGTTATTTTAAGTTAACCTTGGGCTTTTCCCCAGCTAAAATAATTAGACCACCCTGAAGACTATCTCATTAATATTTGTACATAGTGTTGAAAAATGTAATGTCCTGTAAAAAAAGCTGAGGATTACTCACCCAGAACAGTAAAGGAAATGGGTAGCAGTTTAAGTTTTCAAAGACAGACTTGGGTAGTAAATGGGAAATATCCTGAGGAGTCCCACATGCAGGGAGAAAGGAAGAGCAGAAGCTGCTGCCTTTCCCAGGTGCCTGCAGACCTGGTGATCAGTGGCAGCTCCTGCCCCATCACCATTCTCCCATCCTCTCCCCAGAGTTTCAGGCTTGGGACAGGGGTCACACAGTTTAAATTAGAAGGATTTGGCTTTAGTCTTGCTAAACTGGAGGAAGAGATGGCAAATAGAGAAGGGACAAAGCATGCAAGCTGCAGAGGAAAAAGCCCTCCAGCAGTACATCTTCAATATCCTTCTCTTTGTTTGCCAAGAGGACCATGATGGATCAAGTCAATTGAACCAGAAAATAGCTAACAGATGGGCCTGGAGGACAATGGAAGGAGTGAAATCCATGCTAGTAAGAAGACTGGTTCCAAAAAAAAGGGCTGCACAAACTTTTATGGGACATAATCCACTTTTTAGCTTTCAGATTAAGATACTGGGGCAGCATCCTAACCTCTCACAGGTCAGCTTGTGGGCATTTTAGACGGCAAGGACATCTGCAGTAGACACATCAGCCAGTGATTTGGTGAAAACTCTTCTAGTAACTCCACAGGCTCTCTCCAGGGCTGTCTTGGAGCATATCAATCTGCTTATGAGCCACAGATGACCCTGTGAGAAGCACAACTTGCAAAGGATGGTAGCCAATATGAAATAGCACCCTTTATGACAATTTCTGAACTTTTTGTTTCTAAAACTTCAATATGACTTTTAAGGTATATCTGTGATGTTTCTGAGAGAAATCTTGCAGTCCATGAAAAAAAAGGAAGAAAGAAAACAACCCCTTAGTATGATGAATGAAGGCAGTGTTTTTCAGAGTGATGGAGGTCTTTAAAACTGCAGAAGGGAGAGTCTAGTGTTTATCCATGAACTAAGTCTCTGGCAAAAGAAGAAGGCTGGCTTCATTGCACTATTCCACCTGTTTACTTGAGCCTCGGCTTGCAGAGCTAACCCCTAACACTGCCAGATTCTCACTCCTCTCAGACAATCCAGCAAGGGCGGCTAAAATTTTAAAACCCCCTCCTCAGCTCTCAAATTTCCATGAAAAAGTTCCTCTTTTCTGCCGTCTCCTCTGAAATATTACCCTTAGTCCATATACAGAGTGTTTCTCTGTGTGTTAAATATATAGACTGTTAAAAATGTAATTCTACCATAACTTCCCACTCCGAAAAACAGAGTGATTTCACCTGTGGGATGTATCAGAGTTGCTGTGGTATTGTCACAATGCTGATGGGAACCTTTCCTGCCAATTCCTAACCTTTTCTGAGCACAGATTTTTTGAGTTTACAGAGCACAATGCTGCTGATGGTTCACAAAAAAAAAACCCTATTGTAAGCTGATACCAAGAAGTCTATTTTCTTCAAATGCTATAAAGACATTTTCTTGGAAGACATTTGCTCACACAGATCTTGACTGAATATGTCTTTAAGGTCTACAAAGTTAAGGAGAAAGAATAAATTTGTATTACTGGTCATTTTTTTGCCAGGTAAAAAATATAGACACATAGTAGTCAAAGTTGATACAAGTAAAAATAATCTTTAAATAGCACCTACAGTCATAAAACGATCGCAAAACCATGATCTCCCTGAAAGAAGATGAGTTGGAGCTGATTCGTTTAGTTTAGAAAGAAAACATATGGAAACCCAATCTGGCCTTAATTGCAGCTGTGGTTTTCCTGGGACAAAACTGAGCTTCTGTTGATTTTGAGTCAGACCAAAAAAAGCATTATCTGAGATGTCGACAAAATTGGGGATAGGTGGATGCTAAATAAAAGTACTGCTGAGGTCTAGGGAGGTTTTGTTTGACTTAGAGGGGGTGAGATAGGGCTTTCACTGTCCTATTTTTAAATGCTATACCTCTCTTTTACCAGGTATAACAAATAGATTGCATTAACCACCTTTATGACTCAATGCAGAGTTTTATTTATAAAGTACCCTTGATACAGGCTCTCTTGTGTAGTGCCTTCACCTTCACTATCTAGCTGTACTCTGCACACTGTAGGGAAAAATAATTAGTTGCAGGAAGCTGCCCTTGTTTTGATGCCACCCTTGGCTCAAAGCTGAGGGGGAAAGTGGTTTTATGCAAGAGAAACCTACACTCCAAAACAGCAGCTTTTGTCCTATTGGAAAACTTGCTATAATGCAGGGCATTATTTCTAATTTTATACCAAGTCAAAAAATGCTTCTGTATCACCAGTGTTCATTGAATGCCATTTAGAATAAAGCTGACCAACTTAACCAGATAAAATATCATCATGCTTGAGGAAATGTTTTCCTGTATTACACTGAAAGCACATTATTTTTCTCTTAGGCACTGTTTTCCTTGGACTATGTCATTTGTAAGGGACTAATTAGGAATTTTGTATGTATTATGTATTAGCTCAGGATACAGTGGTTAAAGAGGGGTTGCCAGGAAAATCAGGATATGCAAGTACCCGGGAAGAAGTGTGTTTCATTGGAAAAGCCTCCAAGAAGGCAGACACCATCAACCCCACTCTGTATTTTTTTTCTCTGAGGAAAATGATAAATGGAAGCTCAGCGTCTCGCACATTGGAGTCGCGGTGTGCGTGGTGGTGGTTTTTGCTGGGCTAAAATTCCTGGTTGCCAGGGTAACACATTTTGGAAATTCTCTACTCTGGGCGAAAGCTGCTGCAACTTGAAACCCGCCGTAGCTGATGCTTGGCAGGGGCACCACCACTGCTGGGTGTGGGGAGCTGCTGGCTTTGCCCAGGGGTTTGGGGCAAGGAAACAAAACAAAATGGGTCAAAAAGAAAAGAAGAGATTGGGAGCATTTGATACTTCCAGACTTCCAGGATGTCATAACCGGATTCTTTTCTCCACACCATGTCAGCCAAAAGATGAGGGGGCTGGGGGGGGGTGTGTTACCTCATCTCAGGTCTGAATTGCTGGGCGATGGGAAGAGGAGAGGTGTGTGTGCCTGGAGGGTGGGGAGAGGAGGAGGGTGAGAGGGGAGGAAAGAGAGATACAGGGTTCTGGCCACCTGCCAAGAAAAATAACTAACATTTTGCAAAAGAGAAATCCTAAGACTGAGGTCATAGTATGGAAAAAGTCTGTTTCACAGACTCTTGAGCCTGAATACAGGCCAAGTTTTTTAGGGTTTTTTTTCCCCCTAAATGCAGGCATCCTATTAACATTTGAACACTAAAGCGCGTCCAGGAATGGAAAGATTTTGGAATCTGAAGTGCCTTAGTTTTATACTTCATTGGTATACAGATATAATTTTTTAATAACAAGAAAGTGAGATCCTGAATGAGAAGCTCCCTCGTTTTGCTGTTAACTTACTTTATGACTATGAAGAACAAATTAAAGGAATCTAAAGAAGTGCTTGTTTCTCCCACAGAGTGACCAACTCGAAAAAAAAGACACTTCAAGCTTGGTGGACAACTTTTTATTTGCCATGCAAAATACAAAAAGATACTGAAACCTGAAATGTTGATGAATTTTCCTGTGTGGAAAAGTCTGACTGTTCAGCCATGAATAGCTATGATTTTTTTTAAACCTTTATAGTGGCAGGCTGGCAGTTTCATGACAAATTACTTTTCATACCTAACTAAACAAATTATTGAAGTTCTTCTGCCTTAATCTTTGGATTTGGATTAAAAGTCAGAGTGTGGATATTTTTTAACCGGGGAAAAAATAACCCTTTGGATTTGTTAGGATGCTATTGCAAGCAAGTTTTCTGGTCTTTGATTTGCTAAGCTACAACTGGAGTCTGCCTTCCTCAGGGTAAGAATATTTCCACATTATCACTTCACCTGTGGTATTTTAAGAGGGAGAATATTATATCTCAGCATGTATCTTGGCTTTGTGCATTCTGTTCTTTGTTTAGCATGCAGACAGGCTTCATCTCCCAAAAGACGTGGAATATATTTATCGGCAATTTTAGAATTGATGATAGATTTGACAAGCAGGCAGGGTGACACACCGAAGCTATCAAAGCTGGAGATGAATCAGGACAAAGGTTTGGATGAGGTATATTGTTCCTGAGATTCAAAAGGATTATACTTACTGATCATTCCAAAATCAGGGCAACTGTACCACTGACTTACAAAGATAAAAGCTAAGTTTTTCCAAAGGAAAAAAAAAAAAAAAACACCACATGGTTTGATTGGCCCACAGACCTTTTATGGCAAAATAGTGCAATTACAGCTGGCATTTCTGCATGCTGATTTTTATTAGTTTTGCAAGATATTTTGTCAGGATTCATTTGTGCTGATTCCCCCTTTCATGGCATAAACTGTAAGCAATTGTCGGTAGGGAAAAGGAGTCTCTCAATATATTTCTTCAGAGACACACTCCAGGATGTGTGATAGATCAGGTATACTAAACTAAAACAGAACTGATCTGTTACCTGATAAATATGTGAACTTACTGTATATTTAATTGCATTAGAATTTAGTGCAATTATGGGTGAAAACCCAGTACATTCACCATCAGCTTTCCTGCTATCAAAGCAAAGCAGACAAATCAGCACAAATAATATCTTAAAAGTATTTAGTATGATACAGACAAAGAATGAGCAAATTACCCTTTTGTACCTGGCTTGATGACCAATTTTTGTGGCATTTCAGTGGGCATAGAGGGGGTCTTCTGTCCTGAATCTCCCAGGGAGATGAGGCAGGCATCCAGACGTGTTTCCTGTCTTTATGGAGGCCAAATTCAGCAAAAGAGCAGGGAAAAGGTCTGGGACTGGGAACCTCAGAACATCATAGAACATACCCTCAGAAACAATTTGTCATTACTCTGGTTTATAGTGGTTTTAACTGTTCGTGTTAAGAAACCCTTCAGGTCCCTTCTCACATGAAAACCGTATTTTCCTTATAATATACAAAAATGTGATATGCGGCACAAACTTTAATACCTGTACTAACTGTAAGCAACAGCAATTTCTATACACTTCTGTGGAATAAACAATGAAGCCTTTTGCCAAAAACTGTTAAAAAAATTTTGGGTTTTCCTCTGTCATGTGGGGAGATTTTGATCTCATAAATAATTATAGGCAAGCATGATGCCTTTTAGCAGGACTTCTTTCAGTATTATTGTTCGAAAGACAAAGAATTCCTGTGGGTACCTAGATTTCTGCTTGTGCTGTGCTGCCCATCTGCAGTTCAGTTAAAAAGCATTTCCTTGAGAGGAGCAGGTTTTACTGTGAGCAGCCTCAGTAAAGCAGGATGACTTGCGTGTGTAGGAAAAAAGGGCTTGCTACAAAGTGACTGCACATGGAATGATCAGTGGGGAGAAAAAGAGGAATCTGTGTTTGTCAGAGTGGAGGTCTGCTTCTCCTCCCCGTCCCTCACAGCTGCCATCAGCACAGTGAGCATCGTGTCCCACAGCACAGCAATCTCAGCACGGTTCCAGTGAGCGAGCAGCCCAGTTCTGGGGCCAGGAAACGCACGGCCAACTTAGGATGGATATCCTGTCCTCTCCTGAAGAGTTTTACTCTTGCAGGCTTTGTATTCAAGAGAAAGAAACCTCTCCCTGAGCGTTTTGCAGGTATATCATTACTGTCTAGGAGTGGCTGGCTGATGATGCCACTCTTCAGCAGGCACGCTCCTGTGAGGAGCCCTGCAGCACCCACAGCAGCATCCTGTGACTGATGCTGAGTAGGCAGGAGTCAGGGACCAAATTGCCAGCTCTGAAGCCTGGGAGACAGTGGAATAAAGAGAGAAGGGGAAAGATCAGAGGTATGGTAACAGAAGACTTGTCGTCCAGGATTTTAGGAGTTTGATTACTATATGTAACACATAAGACTAAACAAATATAAAGACATACATAATACACAAACAATGAGAGGTGGGCAGAAATCTGGATGCTGAAGGTAAGATTTGTAGAAGGACCTAAAATACTGATATTATTCCAAAGCCGTATATGTTTCCCTCAGACAAAAGTAGGTGGATTACTTAATAACCATCATCTCCAGGCCTTGTGAAAAGATTATATAAAGCAACAGCCCTCCTTTTAAAATTATTTTGATTTATCTTTATCCAACAGAATGGCCAAGTATCTCTTTAGCATGATCCCATTTGGCTCAATGACATTGCAGAGCTATGAATTCAGTATAAGAAGAACAACTCTTTCTGTACACTGTAGAACATAAAAGCCAGGGTGCCTAGCTGCAAAGCAAATACCTTCTGCTCAAGCCGCTTATGTTTTTCTACTTGAAAGAAATTAAAATCTCATCTTATTTCTTTGCATGCTCTTGTCATCCACTCAAAATTTTTATTCAAATAAATCTCTGGTTCTTTTCAAAGAATGTCTTCTGTATGAGTTGCATTAGCTTTAAAGACTCACCAAGAACAGCACAGTCCAGGCTGACACTCTCCCATCAGAGAAGGAACTGTATGAATCTTATCCTACAATTCTGCAGCTCAGTTAATTAAGTATTTGATGTCCTAAGAAGCTGCTGCCTCCCAAAGCCAAGGAGAGGAAGCTGCCAGACCCCATTTCCATCTTTGGCCACCAGACACAGTGACGTTCAGAGACTTTCCACCCATCACACCATGTTACACAACTCTTCCCCTCTCCCCAGCCCACGGTGTTGATGAAATTAAGTAGCATGAAAAATTAACCCCACTGTTGTTGTAATGCAGCAGGGTAATGTGTGGCCTCATTTGCTGCTGCAGGAGCATATGTGTTTGATGCTTTGGTAGTGTGGCTCTGTGAATGGGCAGAGGGGAACGGAGTAGAACAAACCTGGGGAACAGCCCCACAACCCTACCCACTGTCCAGGTAACCTTGGGCATCTTAGGCCTAATGCAGAGTATGATTTCTGATTTCTCTTTCACTGCCTTGTTACTTCCTGTCTGTTCTCTGCCATCCACCACTTCTACTTTTTTTCCTTCGTTTTCTTTCTTGCTGCAAACTCTCTGCTGTTTTCCTACCATCACATTCCTGGTTTTGTCAAGATTCATCACCTGCATCCTCATTTCATATTGTTTTTTCACATGTATGGGCATTCCTGTTTTCTGCTTCTTCCTTATAAAACATGTCTCCATGTCTCCTGAAAAACAGAAAAGAAATAACAAGATGTGTGTAACAAGGCATACAAAAACTACACCCACAGTAGTTTGTGTTTCTGGATTAGTGCATATCATCATTTGCCTCCTTTCTCCCTTGATTTTTCCATCACATCATCTCTGTTTAATGGTAAAGACTAACTTTTAACTCCTTTGTCAGGTGCTCAGGTATTGCCCCAATCATCCTTTGGGGCACATAGTTTTTCATTGCTTCTCTTTTAAGAATAACACAAGAAAAAGAAAACAAAGAGAGAGATTAATATGGAGAAAAGTTTTACTTAGCTACAAAATGTTTTCCTTTTATAACTTTAGGCATGATTGACAGATAGGTTTATTTAATCAAATTGCCTTTTCTGACAGTGTATTATTTAATGAGGGAGTTCTCTTTTTGGATTGCATAGGAAATGTGCAAGCATCTGAGAATTTCTGATGTGCTATTTACTCATCCATTACGTTGGGAATCAGTGTAATTTCAATGTCAGCAGTGGAATTAGTAACCATAACTGTTATCTGTCACAGAATGATCTATTCGGGGATTTTCTCAGCAAAGCAGGATATATCCCCCACCGTTACACCAAAGAAGGAAGTTTTTAAAAATAAGTCAAATTTGAAGATGTTTTTGTTTTGATTATCCCTTCCAGGATAATGGTAAAGGCATATTTTCAGGCTTTAATTCAGCATAGAGTCACTAATATGAAATCCTTTAGCAATGTAAATTATCCCTACTTTTTTCCTACCATTTATTTCACTCAGTTTCTGGAAAACTTCTGTCAAAGATGGTTCCCCATCGAAGTGCACCCACTCTTCCTTAAAAAAAAAAAAAAAAAAAAAAAAATCCCTTTTTGCCAGTAAGTGTGAATTTGGGCTGACTTAGTTCTGGTTTTGGTGTTGTACTTCACCGTGTGAGAGCAGGGGAGAGCCTGAGCAGACAAATGGAATTGCATGAGGGAGGCAGACAAGGCCCCAATCTGGTTCTACTCTCTTTAGGCTATGTGCAGCCTCACATAAGTAAATAACTGATAAATGCATAAAACCTTTCAATGGATACATTTGATAAGTACCAAGACTTTTTCTATTACTCCAAAGTAAGAGTAGTAACTGTTAAATTAATTGCTTTTTAAATAAAACACATAAGAGAAATTTTTAAATCCTTCATTGTTCCTAAAAGTGTTTTAGTGCCTCATTAATTCTTGATTAGCCTGGTTGTTAAGAGGCCATTATTATCTGGTAATAAGGTGTAGGAAATTACCTCTAGGACTCTAGTCATGTCACACAGACGTGCTGTAGTTAGCACCTCATCAGGTGCTCAGACCAAGTGCTGATGGTGTAAATCAGGGTGCCCTGGCTGGTGGTGGGGCTCATGGTGGTGGTCCTGGGTGACAGGTTGTTATCTGAGATGAGGTGAGTCCTCTGAACTGAGAAGTCCTGACAAAATATAATCCTCTCAGCAGCCTCCTGTCCTTCAAGGGTTTGCCAGTCTTGCTTTTGGCAGAACAGGAAAACTGCTATAAAACAGTGGAATAAAATTATTTTGCAATTACACTCAGTTAAGTAATTTAAAATATGCCTGAAGCTAGTGCAGATGAAAGTTCACTCTTTGCTGTATGATTTGTTGGGTAGCGTCAGAGAAGAGTTGGTGCTGGTCTAGAAGAATATCCCCAAACTAATGACCTCTTCAGGTCGTTGGTATTTCTTTTGAACACAACCCCCCTCAAAGCCTGCTACAAACATTGGTAAAGCTAATTGTTATTACCCTTTTACAAATAGGTAAATGAGCCTTGGGGGCTATTTTATTGTGATTTGATGCAACATTAATCAGCATTCTACAGAAAGGAAGTATTTCTATGTCCTAGTCTGCATCTACTTATTTTTCAATGTATATTATGATTTTTTTTCCCCTAAATCTCTTTAAGGTTGGTGATCTAGTGCTCACAGTACATAGTTCCTATTCATTACCTGTACAGGGGACTAATGTGATACAGCAGCATCACCATTTTTGAAGAGCATTGAAATTGCTCCCAGCTAAAACCACGGAGTGAATTCTCACTAGTACCTTCCTCCTTATTCCTTCTGTGGGTTCAGTCCTTGCACAGCAGATGAAGCCCTGTCCTCAGAGGAGGGAGAGCAGCTCAAGGCTGGTGTGGCCACAGTGCCCAGGAGTGATGCCCTGCAGGGAACCCTGCTCCCTGATCTCTTCCTGCTGTTGGGTGTCAGGCGGTGCTCACACCTCGGGAGTGGTGTTGGAGCAAAGATGCAAGAGGCTCATATTGTGTCTGAGCCCCCAAAATGGGTCTGTGACCTCGGTTTCAGTGCTAAATATCCATGTTTGTTAAATAGCTAGGCACTCATTTCTGTGTGCTTTCACCCAGGTCTTCAACGTTTTTAAGCCACTGGTGTGGTTTCTTGGGCATGTGGGACAGTCTCCCTTGCCCCAGCCCCAAGTGCCATCCCAGAACTCCTCAGGGACTGATCCTGAGCCACAAGCAGCTGGAGAAGGGCACTTCCTGGGTGTCCATTTAACCCTTTGTCAGCCTCAGAGTTGGGGCTGGAGGACAAAGTCTCCATACTTGGTGTTTCAGCTGCATCAGAAGCCAAAGTACCCCCAAGACTTGTGCATGGGTAGCTGCTGCAGGCTAAGGGCACCACTCCCCCTCATTCCCAGAGCACCCCAGAGGGCGTGGCCATCCTTCCAAGCTCATTTTCACCCAGCCCTTCTCGCTGTGACAAAGGACACCCCTGAGTATGGCATTGTGTTTGGCTGATTTCAGGTGTGCTTGCCTGCCTGCTGGGTTGCAGAGCCATGGCAGTGCTGAGCTGGGACAGAGCCAGTCCCCCACAGAAAGCCTGGCAGCAGACAGGCAGCCAGGGACCATCACCCCAACTGCAGTGACATCCCACATGCAGCCCCAGTGAGAGGTCCCAGGCAGGGCTGCAGAAGGCATCTATCTGCTGCTCTTCCTACCTCCGCTGAAATGTATTTTTAACATTGCATGATATTAATTAGCAGCCCAATTGTCATAGCTATTACAAGGATGGGGAAAAACTCCACCAAAAATCCAAGTATTTAAAGAGCACTTTTGAGTGCAGTTTCAGATCTCACAAAAACTAATGGAAGAAGCAATTACAACCCAAACCAAAGACTTTTAGGAGTTAATAACTGCATGAGTGTAGCAGTAAAGAACGTCAAGAGTTAACAGTCCCAGCATGATAAAAGTTTATTTAATCCTACTCTAAACAAGCAATATAACAAATCCTTGTTAGGAATGAATGATCTCTCACATGTAGCTTAAAATAATCAAATTTTGATTTAAAATACCAAAATAGGTCAAATGTTATGGGTTTTTCTGGAAGAAAATGAAATCGTCCAGTCCAATTTTATTTTTTATTTCCAACATTTTACAGATGAATAAATGTATTCTTTGCATAAAACCCAGTTGCTCTGTCTCAGGTAGGAATGCCTGTTTGCCGGAGAATTAAAGACTCTTGAGTGTTGACATATTTTGCTGGGGTAGCTCTGCTGTGCTCTGATAGAGGAGATATTGTTATATGGAAAAGATACAGTTTCAGCACCTCTTCACCTTCCCGCTTTGTCTTTGGATTTCTTTCACTTAAAATTTCCTCCTAGTGCAGGCTCCAAAGATGAAGTAGGGAGTGAACAGGTACATCTGAGGTAGTGGCTGTGTCTTCCCAGCAGGACCTGGAGTTTGCTTCCCAGCTCTGAATCTGACTGAACAGTGTAGTGTGTCTTTGTTTAAAAGCAGTGAATCACTTTGCCTCTATTTCCTCTTTCTCATTGAATGAGAATTATTGTGGGTTTGCTTACTTTTGATTTCACAGGGTGTTGGGAAGTGTACCTACACAGAGACCTCTCACTAGAAAACAGTGCAATAGGATGAAGCCCAGTAGCAAATTGGTCTTGATAGGATGGATCCTATTTCATACTAGTTAATGAACCTGGTAATGAGGAGAGTAAGTCCTCATGCTTTGGTGTTCAGCTAGATGGAAGACTGACAGAAAGTATCAATAAGAAAATTCTGACAGACCTTTTTTTTTTGCTCCCTGTTCTTCTTTGGCACTCCTCTAAATTGCAAATAAACTTGAAGCATTTGAGGCATTTATAAAGAGATGTAATGGGGGTTGGTTGCTGAATTTCTGGAACAGGAAAAACCTTTCTGTAGTACACTGAAAAATACACAATTATTTCTTTAAACTAATAAACACTCTGCTGGAGATAGTCTCAGGGTTTGTAGAACTTCTGGAAAGTCATTTACATATTTCAAAGCTCTTTATTGTCAGTCTTCTACATTTTGCCTATTTTATTTCTTATTTTTATCAGCCATCTCTGCTGTCATCAGCACTAAAAATATTTAAGTCCCTGATATAATATCTGAAGTTTTTTCTCCTATCAATAAAAATCGTTTGCCTTGAAAGTAATATAGTGAGCTAAATTAATTGCTGATGAAACTGGTTTTACTAGAATGACACTGATGATAGAAGTAACCCAATACATTAAGTTCAGGAGATCTGCTTTTGACCATTGACAATGTTACTACTAAATTGAATTCTTCAAAAGTCGTGTCATTCCTTGTATATATGAATTTTTAAATATATATTGCACAATATAGACACCATATTAAATCACAGATTATTTGCAGTTATACTAAATTCATGCATGATTATCTGTAGTGTTTATTCTTACTTAAATGTCAAACAGATAATTATCCACAGCTCTGTCAATATTAAGTCCTGCATATTTTATTTCCACACCCAGAAATACTTCTGAAATAATAGTGATTGTTTTGATTGGACTCAAGCTGACATCAAGTAATAGGAAGTTAAATGATACTTAAAGCCATTTTTTCAAAGGTGGAAGCCGTAGGTCCTGTTGGGAATAGAATTATTTTCCTGCAAACTCAGTATCACAGTATCAGATAATCATGAATGTCAAACATATCAACCAAACAACCAGCTATATAATGGAGTAGATTTGAGCAAGTGGTCTTTATTCCTATTTCATTTTGTAAAGCAAACAAACAAAAACCAGCAACACAAATCCTTCCATTTCAGTCATGTAGCAATCTGAGAATCCATCTCCTGTATGCTTGGTTCATAGCAACACTTGCTCACAACACTGCTAAGGATGTTTGTGTCTCTTAATGTCAGTCTGACAACTGATGACAGCAAAAAATATTTCACTGAAAGTTTCAATTAACTGCCAATGAGAGTGAAAAAATGAAAGAAGCCAGTAAGTATTGTGGACCCATATGAAACTCAAATCTAGATTTAGAGCTTTGTGAACAGAGTTAAATTAGCTTCTGAATCAGCATGGGTAATTGATATTTGGTTTAATACAATAAGAATTATATGGGGTAACTAAAATAAAAATAGTTTTGTTAATTTTCTCAGCAAAATATAAAAACTACATTCAGGGCTAATATTTTCATTTAGGTTACCTTACTCTTGAAAGTACTTGGGCAGCCTTGTTACACTACTAGATACAAGCATATTTCAAAGTAATGGTTTTGAAGGGGGGAAATAAAAGCACAGCATTTCAGAAATGTTGGAATATAGTTTTATATAGAATTTAAACTTCTTTAGTTATTTAGGGAAAAGCATTGCTCAAATCCAGCAATTGCCAAGCGTTTTGACTGGTCCTCACACTGCTCTTGATGGTTGTTAAACTATGTTAGAAAATTCCCCTCAGCTCTAAATCCTTCAGACAAGACTCTAGATAGTCTTGTCCATGCTTGAGCCTTTGCGAAAAATTATTGTTGACATTTTTCTCAAGATGATTCAACATTTCCAAAGATTTAGGATGGCAGAAAGCATTATCAGACATCATTTAGACTTCCAGATGATTATTTTTTATGAGATGGTTGTGGTAGTTTGCAGCTGGGTGGTAGAAGTTTGCAATCAGAATACAACTGTGTCTAATTCATTTTTATACACTATTCCTATTAGTTAAAAAAGGATATTTCTTTGCAAGTGGCATTGCAATCCTGACATAGGATTTTTGACTGATTCTTTCTCAGAAACTGTCATCATGGTACAGCCAGCATGCCAAGCTGGTGTCCAGAAGAAAATTTAGGAGCAGTGATAAAAGGAAAGGAGAAAATAGAAGCCCTTCTTGCAAACAAGGGTTTGTAATAGATATTCTGACATGATATGAATGATGAGAGATGGAAAATTCATAAGGTTGTGTGGAAGTGCAACACACACTCTGAGCATAGAAGACTGACCTATAACTCATAGGACAGTGTGTTTAGAGTGAGTTATGAGAGTTGTTCCCTGGTGTATATTTAAAAAGAGACATTAGAAAGGAGATATAGTGTGGTTTACTGTTTGAGAGCTAAATTCATATTTTTTTCCAAAGACTGTTTTTAAGAAAAAAAAAACTTTTTTTTTTTTTTTTTTTTTTTTTTTTAAATACATACATATTGGAGTGCAGGTGGTGTATTTCTGCACAGCATGTGCATCTGAATGTTGGGAATAAAACTCTTCCAAGGAGCAGCCCTCAGCTGATTATTTTTGCTGTTGCTATGTCCAAAGCAGATTATTTGTAAGAAAGAGGAACAGCCAATTTTGCATCTTAGAAGGGGTTATCTCAAAGTGAAACAAGCAGGCTAGCAGCACTTGGTGACAGACCCCAGGACAGCTGAGGGTCTGTACCAGGAAGCCCCTGGAAAACCCCACCTGCATCTCGACTGGAGCTGCACAGTGCATTAATGGGACCTGCATGAGAAACCATCCCTTCACTGCTGCTCCGTGGGAAGTAAGGGAATTATCTGACTGCTGCCGGCTGCACATGTGTTTTCTTCCCCCAGCAGTAAAGTTCATGGCCATGAACTTGCCCCAGGTGCCAGTGCCAGCCTCCACCTTCCCTGTCCCTGCAGAGCTTGTGCCCCATGTCCTGGTGCTTAGCAGCCCCCTCCCTCCCTCCTTCAGCCCGTCCTCAAGCAAACCTGAGAACTCCTCTGTTTTGATGGGACTGCTATCAGTTCAGAGATGTCTGCCTTATTGGGATTATCTTTTCCCCTTTCAGCATCTTGCAACATATCAAAAGCAGAGAGGAATAAGGAGAGCACTATCACTAATGCACCATCTCCTACTAAGTTAAGCTTGATAAGCTAATTAACCCTGTTTGAAACACCCTGCCCATGGATGTAGCTTCAGGAGCAGTGCATTCCCTCTTTCTGAGCCCAGCATGCAGGGTGCAGGTCTCATAAGGAGCAGCAATCCATTTGTTCTGTGGGGCAGAATCTGCCTGTTGGGCAGAGAGCTTTGCTTTCCTTTTACAATCTGCTTCAGAAGGAAAAAAAATGGATTTTCCCTGTGCCTATCCTGCACTGAAAATGAAAGGCTCTGAGAAATCTGCTTATGGGGGATGTTTAAGCCCATTCCCATATGAATTTGAGGGCTGGAAATTTTGACAAAAGTCACAACGGCTCCTTCCTCAGCATCGAATGATAGCACATCACCTTGGCCATATGTGAGCTTTCAGGTCTTTCTACCTCTTGTTTCTTTCTTTTATTTCCCCCTCTTGCAACACACTGAAATAGTTATTTGACAATTTATTCTGACATTGTATTATTCCTACAGCAGTGGAATGTAATGGTGTGTAATTAGGAGCCAGAATATAACAGTGGTATGAAGATGATTTTCGCTGTGAGATTTCTTTAAATTAAAATTTCATTACTTGAAAAGTGTCATACTTTTGCCCTTTCCAATGTTTGAACAGTGTCCATGAATAAAAGGGATGACCCTCAGGGATGGGTGGCATGATTTTCAGTCTCTTGCACTCCAGCTGGAGATTCTCCCAAGGCACTGCCCTTCCATACTATGTGAACCTATAAGGGCACAATATATTTTAAAGTCTGCAAAGTGTTGATTTTACAGTGAAACTCCTTCCACTTTCAAGGGGGTGAGTTTGTTTAGGGAGTTGTCTGTGTAGCATCTGGAGTTGTGAGAAGTCTGTAGGACTACAGACCTGACATTTTTCTATAGATTATCTTCACAGCCCATATCTTTAAATAAAATGGTATGCTTCCTTTCACAGTAGCCAACTGGATTCTTGTCTGTTTATTTGCTTGTTTTAATAATTTTTTCTCCATCTAGTCAAATAAACCTCTAAATTCAGTGTGTATGCTATGGAACTTCATCCAAATCTATACTGTCTCCTTCCTGACAGGGCTGACAGAGAGTATAATCACTTGTATTGTCCAGAGTACTGTTTACATAAAGGAGCAATAAATACCTGTTGAAATTTTTACTGGAGGCCTCCCAGATGGATGGTTCATTTATTATTACAGACAGGGTTTCATTTACTTAGTTATTAAAAAAAGCAGGCCGCTACAGCCCATTTATAACTATATTAAAACTAAATGAAGCTATAAGTATTGCAGACGGGACTGAGTAAAATACATTTAGTGACTTTCCAGGAAATGGCTAGGCAAAGTATTTGAAAGGAAATGCTGAAAACTTTGGGGGTCCTGGTGTGTCTTTCACAGATGTGCTTCTACTGGCTGGGGCTGCAGAGGGAATGGAGGAGGTATAGTTCCCATATGTTCCTGTGCCATTTATATATTCTGCAATAGCCTCTCTGTATCAGCCAGTCAGCCATGTGCCTTTGGGAATTGTTCCTTTCCTCCTCTAGCCTTTCTTAACATGGAAAGCTCCAGCTCAGGATGTCAAATAAACTTCTTCTTTATCCCAGAGACAGAATATAAACTGAATATCAACTCCAGTTACAGGAGGGGATGAAAGTGCTCCATCAGCATCAACCTGCGAAGGAAAGGCAGGTTAATCAGGTGGATTCCAGAGGTCTTAGTTTGGAAGGTATCACCAAAGGTCCAGCACAGAGAGCTATGAAAGTGAAGTTTTCAGATGGTCTTCATGACACTTTTCTAGCACTGATGACTTTTCACCAGACATTCTCACCCCTCCTTTGAATAAAGATAAATTGGTCAGTGAATGGGAAGCACATGGTTGCCTGTGAACCAGACCATGATTTTATTATGTCCAAGCTAGACAAATAAAGGACAGTCTCAATAAGGAAAGGCAGGTGTCCCAAAGCTTAAGGAATTATTGAACATCAGTTGATGAGGTAGAAAAGCCTAGAAACAAGGCAGCTTGAAATTTTTTAAGCAGAGTTCATTAGGTTAGCAAAAGGCTGCATTTCCACAATCAAGGCAAAAAACAACTTTACTGAAAGCTAGTTCAGCTTCAGTGGTCAAGTAAAAGTAATAATTAGAGAGAAAAAGCAATTTGTGCAATAGACATGAAATTTAAAATATATGTAATATGAATACATATACATGAAACCTAACAGTCTAAAAAAGAAAATATAAAATACTGAATATGGATAAAAGGCATGGATGATACTAGAAGAAAGCTCAAAGACAATGAGAATATGGGATTTCTTAAAGTATGAAAAACAACAATAATAAAGAAATTCTAGCAATACCCCTCATTAGCTGGAAGTATTAAGGCTGTAATAATGTTAGAGTCAATATTTTATTTTTTTTTACATGAGAAAAAGCAGGCTTGGCTATTAGACAGGAAGCTGAACAGTGTCCAGAGACAATAAGTTCTTTAAAATCAGCTGCCCTCAAGAGAAGTATCCATATGCCTCAGATCTTCCATGTCACCATATGGACACTGGCTGGAACACCACTCACTGGCTGGCAAAATCTGAGGGTCATTTGTGATGTACCTTGAAATGTGGGGTAAACCTCACCCTCATGATGACTCCAGCATAAGGACAGATGCTTTTACTGCTGGGGATTAAGCAGTAAGAGATCATTTGTGAGGAAATAATCACTGAGTACAAAATCAGATGCTGCATATTCAGTGGGGAGACTTGGCAGTGGCAACTCTGTCTCAGACACATTAAATTACCCAAGATTTCTGCCATCATGGCTGGCACATAGGCAGTACTGCAGTTCATGCGCTCTTACTTCATTTCACATTTGAAATCAATATTTTTTTAGGTGGCAGCATCAGCAATGGCTTGGAAATCAGAAGGAGAGCGTTAGTAAATAACTGCTAATCACACCTAGAGAAGCTTGGGGGGTGCAGGGGCAGGGAGGCAAGAAACAGATTAGAAAATTGCAAGCAGCACAGTCAAAACCTCTGTTCCTCAAATGTGTTTCCTCCTGTCACACAGAGCATGATTAGCCATGAAACTTTGGTAAGCCCTCAGACTGATTGGACTACTTAGGCGTCAGCTGCCGATATGTTGCTCATCACTCGTCCCTTTTTCAGAGTATTCAGGCATTTTTTGGTGGCTTCCTTGCTCAGAGAGTGGCCTCAGAGGGGTTTGTTTCCCTGTTTTCCTGAATTTCTCTCATTTTTAAGGAGGTACTCTGGATCCTTCTGCCCAAACATCAGTCTGAGGAAGTGCTGTGATCTGTGGGGCTCTTTCTCACCACCTTGCCAAAGGCTTAAAAAAATCAGAGTATGATTCAATTGCATTTGTTGTCCCTTTCTTTATAGGGGGAAAAAGTCACCAGGGCAAACACAGTCGCTCACGGGGGCAGCTGCTACAGAAGAAACCATATTTCAGCTTCTGCTCATAGGAGAGAGTGATGGCTGTGTCCCTTGGAGAGGACTGCCTTGCATTTCTAATGAGACCATCAGTGTAATGGGAATTTAGCAGAATATTTAGCTGGCTTAAATGGTTTTGAAGAGCAATGTAGACCAGCCTAGATGGATTCAAGCCAAGGACAGAAAACTTTTCCTTCAGAGTATCTATTTTTTATTGGAATTGCTAATTCTATTTCTATGGACTGAGTACGTTCTTCAGGCATTTAAATTCTACACTCTGGAATTAAATCTCACATTGATATATAGGCTTCATTCCAGCATTAAGTACATTAATATTTCACCAGCCTGATTTTACTGGCTTTCTCCCTCTGTTTTTAATTAGATTTGACAGTATTCTATATAATCATGTTTTCCTGCATGTTTCTGTGTAGCAGAACTTGCACAAAATGTTTGTTGGGGGATTTTTACAACTTAAACATCATATATTCAGAGTGAATTTTAGATGCTGCAAGCAGTGCTTGCAGAGGTCTTACAAGTCTGCTGAAAGCTATATTACTGCGCTTATAAAATATCCTCTTGATCTGGTTGTTTACCTTAACCCATAAGCTTTTGACTTTATTTTGTATAAAACAGAAATAAATACTAGACTTTTGAGATAATCTAAATGCATGAGCTTTTCCAAAGTGAAACATTTGCATCAGTTATAGCACTAGAGTGAAAAATAATTTCAGCAATCAGAATCTAATTAATTAAAAATTACTACTGTACAAAACCAGCCACTCTTATATTTAGGATTAGTAAACAAAGCTATTTGAAATACCTGTTTTGGCTGTAGGTAAGTAGTGAATATAACTGCCCATCTGTTATGTGCTTGTAACCAGGGTTGTAGCAACATTTGTTTCCTTTCTCTGTCTTTTTCTCTCTTGTTGTATTTTTTTTTTCCTTTTTTTTTTTTTTTTTTTTTTTTTTTTTAAGAAAGGAAACATGTTCATCTGTTTCTTATGAATTCTCTGTACTTCGTACCAGGGATATTTTTCCTAGCATTTCTCTTTTAGAAAGCAATGGAAGACAGCCAGAAACTGAAGGTACATTTGTCTTATTGGAGCTTAAGTCATATTATGTACATAAGCACTTGTAGCTGAAACAATCCCAGTAACATAAGGGCACAGTCTGGGTAGGAACATCATATTCCCACCTGGCATTATCTCTTGTTTTGCTGGGGACAAGATTTAAAGGTCTTACATGGTGCTGTGCCTCAGAAGGTTTTGTTTTGCTTTTTTATAATATGAAGGAATCGTTTTCTTCTCCTATATCAGTGCATCAGTTGTGACTTTAAACATCTGGGGTCAGTCAGAAAGTCTGTTTTCTTTCTGGGATTCTGGTAATACCAAAACTAATGTCCAGTTCTTGAAAGGTCACTATGCATTTATAGGAAAGAAAATAAGGTACATTGAAAAATAAGATAATTTTCCAAAAGCATTCAGAAGGAAACATTGTGGTAGCATAAACTTGAATGAGCACTTAGTTGTTTGATTTTGGTATTCATTGCAACGCTTTGCTTAGTAGGGTTCCTTTTCAGCTAAAATCAAAGTATTTTTCCACTACTGAAGTTCTTTCCTACATAATGGGCACAAATCGTAGAAGTCCACAATAAACACGTTATTCTGACTGAGGTGCTGCCTAGAATTAAACTGGGACAATATATTAGATCAGATTAACACATTCAGAAGATCTTTTACAGGTTGCAAAGACAGTGACTTCTGAGTTTATTTAAATGACAATTGCAATATACATGTATTTGTGCCCCAGGCTCACAAACCATTGGCATGTTCTCTCCTAAAGCATTAGTGTTAATGATTTAATTACTATCAAAATTTTTCCTTTCCCTTCTTGATTTTTCTTTTTCTGGTCATTATAATTATCAACATTATCATGAAGAAAGATCATATCTTGTATAGTAGTTTAGACCACCAGAGGGACATAGAGTTTTGTCCCTCATTTGTATAACCTCTCTTGAGGTGCCAAAAGGAAATCTCTCTAATCACAAAAAAAAAGCACAGGGGAATTTTTTGAAAGTTTTATGCTTCAATAAGCAATTTGCAGGAGGAAGGAAAGAAGACATTAGACCAAGGAATGTAAAATTTATCAGAGGTTAAAGTGACATAAAAGGTATGGTGCCTGCTGCTTCTTTAATGTGCACCAGCAGATGTGAAGGATAATTCCAGGCTTCGGTCATGACTTCACTGTGGAAGAAAATAGATCCTCTCCTAAGTAAGGCTATGGTGGAATCACCTCAGAGTGGCTCCAAACCTCAAAAGTGACAACAGATTCTCGCCTGGCTCTTGAGGACAAACTCCTCCAGAGACTGCTGCATTGACATCTCCTTCTCCTTCTTCTCAGACGGAGAATCTTCCAGCTCTGTTAGAAGTCTTTGACATAAAGCCTAACTCTACCATCACACTTAAAATTTGTTGTTACTTGGATGTTAATTCCCAGAGGGGAAACTAGATGTCTTCCTACTACTCCCTGATCTCTGGCTGGGGCTGAAGATAACACTTGCTTGGGACTTAGCTTTCCTGCAGTGACAAATCAGGAAAAAAGGCAGTCAAGCACAACAGCAAAGTTGCAAGTCTCAACTATTCCATTTGAACAAGGTGGTTCCCTGGCAGCCTGTGATGACCTCCCATCCCAAATCCCCTGTAATTTTGATCAGGAGTCCCACAGGACTCTCTGCAGTGCACCACATGGCTGTCCCAGCCCCAATACCCTTCTGAACCAATGCAGTGAATAACCCTCAGAATAAAAGGGGTCAGGTTTTCTAATAAGCTGTGTGAGAGATTTGGACACACAGTCACATTGACGCTGGCAGATGTTGTATATCAATGCCCTCTGGACCACTTTGTATTTTCCTCTTCATGTAAGTAAGCCTGCACACCCCCTCCTTTTCCCCTGTGACTGAATGGCCCATCACCCCAGGCTGCAACCCCTTGGTTACTGGAGAATGAAACCAGCTGGCTTGCTGAGGCATTTCTCAATATTCCAAACCCATCCTCATTTCCTTTCATTATGTCTCTACCTGTCGCATTCTTTGTGGAGAAAGGAAGAAAAGCATTAATTAGAGTGTGGTGAGCACTCCCGCCTGAGCCCACCCCTCACTGCCTCCACCACCTCACAGAGATTTCACTAAAACATGTAATTAGGTTCTGCCAAGTGACTTCCTGACCTTATGTGCTCTTTTCAAGTGCAGAAGCCCTGTGTGGTGCTGTGTGTTTTTCAGAGCTGCTTTGAGTACCACTTCATTTTTCTGGCTTTTGTTTACAAGGTTGTATTTACTTACCTCTCTATCAGTGCCCAAATACATCAAAGCCAGGTTCAATTTTAAGAATCTGAAAGCCCATGAATAATGTCACTTACTGGCCTGAATTTTGCATATTCTGAAAAAAGTGTAAAGGCTGTGTTTGCACATGAGTTTGTCTGTGCTTCTCTCTCCCTCCTTATACTAAGTTTGCCAGAATATGTAAAGAAAGCTCATCCTGAGCAAGGGTTGTTCTAAACATGGTCTGAAGTGCTCTGCTAACACAGGGTGTACCAAAAGCTCATTCTGTGCTGAATCTGTGTCCAAGTGCTTTTGAGATAAATTACAATTTAATGTAATGCCTCTTGTGAGCTTAAAGTATTTTTCTTCTCTTCTGTCCTCACTCTCTTCAAGTGGGGTCTGCTGGTCCAGTTGTGGAATTTTTCTTTCAATCACCATTGTTTTCATGATGGAAATGAGCTGTTAAGGAGAAACATTCTTCAAAAGCATCCATACTCAAAATTGATATATCTTACTTAAGATACTTACTGCAAAATGAAATCCCTGTAACATAAACATGCCCTCGTCACCCTGGGTGTGCTTCAGCCTGGGCTGTGAGAGCTGCCCTGGTGCCCGAGGAGCCTCTCTCCTCAGGCCAGCTTCACTCCTCAGGTGACGGGGTGCCCTGCTCTGGCTGTGGCTTTGTAGATGAGAGCTGAGGGCCTCACCTGGGAGTGAAAGTTGTCTGGGAACCAGTGAAAACTTTCAGGCACAGAAGTTATACCTGCACAGCTCCTGCTTTACAAGGTAGACCTGTGCACTGGCAACCTGAGACATCCTTGTGACAAAGACTTGGATCAGGCTGGCCAGATCCCTCTCGGGGGAAAAAAAAAGCAAGCAAGAAAGCATTTTATGATGACCTGTTTTTTCCTATCCCCAGTGTTAGGAGCGTGTTTGTAGTCTGATGGTAGTTCCAAAAGGGGCCACGAGCCCCAGGCAGGCAGTGCTTTTCTTGGAAAGCAGTGCTTCTGAAATTAAAAACAGACAGGGAAAATAAAGACAGGCTAAGATGTACAAGCAAAGGGAGTTTGAAGGAGCAGTGCTGCAGTTTGTTGTTCCTTTTGTGCGGATAGTACCGGGTTGTAGTCCTTGTCTCACACCTCCACACAACCCAAAGGCTTCAAAATATCCTAGTTGCTTCTAATGACAAGCTCACAAAATACTTTCTTTACATGTTAATAAAAAAATCCAGGACACTAATAAATACACAGAGGTATCTAGAATGTTTCATTACATGCTTTTGATTTTTCAGCTTCTGTTTAGGAGAAGAACTGAACTGCTAAACCTAAAGTAAATGTACTTAACTACCAGAAATCACTAGCAGAAATTCATGCACTCAAAGGAGAGCAGGCAGTGACACCCTGAGAGTTCTCCTTTTCACACAAGCATACCACTTTCTGGTTAAATCACTACCAGTGCAGATTTTATCACACAGATGCCAAATCCCAGATCTGAGCTTTCTATTTTCATGCACTGTTTTCTCAGGGATAGCCTGAACAGATCTAATTAAGAGAATGAGCAATTGTAAGATTGTTTGGATCCCTGTAAGTGATGGGATCCAAGTCCAGTGTGGATCTTGTGGTGTTTACAGGAAGTTTTGTCTCTCTGAGGTGGTTTAGCTCCTGGGAGCTGTATCATCATACCTGTCCTGTTTGCCCACTTCTCAACAGGGTGTGTTAGCTGGGTCAATGCCTGTGTTGATGCAGGCATCAAAGGTTTTGCTGATTTGGGAGATGGCAGAGAGAGCTTTTTCCTGACAATGGACATACTTTGAGATAAAACATAGGCAAGTCCTGCTGGGAGATTGTCAAGTCCCTCCAACTCAATGAGGATCCTATATGCAGAGGTTTCTGCATTGTCAGGAGATTTTGCTGAGTTTGATACGTTGATTTTACAGAAGAGAACTGTTGGCACAAGTAGAAGGAAATGTGAGGAAAAAAAGCAAGAGGAGAATCTTTAAGAGATGAACTAGGAAGGATTTCTGCTCTGACTCCCAGTCCTGTTCTTGTACACCTACGTTCCCTGAAAGGTGCCGTAGGGAAATAGGGAAGCAGCTGTGACAACAGCAACAGGCAGGGACTGTACGTACAGGGAGGAGGTGAGGAGAGCGTGGTGAGGCTCTGTGCTCTTTTAAGACACAGCACACCATGTAGCCCATGTAAGAGTCATGCTTTTCAGGCACACTCTTGGAAGATCTAGGCACAAGTACAAGGAGGTGGTTTGAAATTACTACATATGTCTTCTTGCAATACTTACACTCCAGGGACCACCCACGTCACAGGATGTGTTTGAATTGCTCACCAAGCTTTCTTCTGGAGCCGAGAAGAAATTACAGATTCTTTTTTCCCAGAGTGCAAGAAAAATTAGCAACTTTCTGAATTATTACTATTATTACCGAGGCACTTTTTAAAAATAGGTCCTATTCTCTAAGACTTTTCAAGCACTGGAGGAAATCTTTGCACATCTTCAACTCCTTTAACTGCTGGTTACCTAATCTTAAATTGTAAAAAAAATGTTTGGAGGTAAAACCAGATTCCTCTTCTTTGTGAACCAGTTTAAGAAAGTTGAAGAAAGGATATGGGAAGGGAAAATGAAATCCTCATTAGAAAAGATGCATTATTTTCTGTATTTACAGGACAGTGAAATCCTGTGGATAATCTTGGCGCTGAAACAATATATTTTAATTTTAATTGTTCCAGTCAATGTCAATTTTACATCAAACATGCAGTAAAGTAAAAGTGGCCTTTGGGAAACATCATGAAGCTTATTTTGTGCTGCAGTATTGCCAGTGTAAACATCTACTTCTGTTCTGTAAGCTCAAAGCCAAATGGACAAAAAATTTCCTCTCAGGGTGATTACTGACTTGTCAGCATCAAAAATAGGATTTTTAGCATATAAAAATTATTTGTCAGTGATTGTTAAAACAAGCATCTTTGCAAAATCCATTATTACGCTAATAAAAATTTTCTTTTAGGCAGCAATAGTAGGAAATCAGTTAAAAAGTTAGCTGATAGCACCTGGAGAAGACACAAAGTGTCACAGCTACAAAGTTACTGGGATAAAATATATTTTCTTTCTATTTACATTATTAAATATTTACAGTAGCTCTGAGAAAATATCCAATCTAAAGCATTTTGATAAGTTATAATTTATTTTGCTTGCTTTCCAGAATGCTAGAAGATGACCTCAAGTTAAGCAGTGATGAAGAGGAGAATGACCAGGTAAGAACCAGACAAGTAACGTGTCACTTGAAGCATGTTTCATGTTGAGACTGAGCTACTGCAAATATTTTTCTAATGCTTTTTCTAAACATACATAAAGGTTATCAAAATACATGGCAGTACTGTAACTGGAGTAACAGATGTTGCTGCTCAGAGCCAGCCTGCCTGTGCTAACTGCTGAATTGGTAGGGAACAGGCTGCAGTGCTCTTGATTTATTACCTTGATGCAACCCAGAAGGTTTTTGTATCAGCTTCCTTCTGATTTGAATTTGTTTTGTTTTAAAGAGTGGCCAAGGAGGGGAGAAACAGGAATTCTGGATTAAGGGTTCAGGCCAGCTTTGCAATCATGAGTTGGCCCTGGGGATTAGCTGCTGGGCTGCTTATCTCTTACCTGCCTCCAGCATCCCCCCAGCCCTGGCCTCTCCTCTGAGCATTTTTGGTCCTGACTCTGCATGGCCTATGTCTGCTAAGAAAGCTAAAGGGAATTGAAAAAGCCTTGGCTGTGCATTTAATTCACTCTGAAACACAGCAATTACAGCAACTACCTGACTGGCAGCAGATACACCATGCAATGTTTTCCATGTGTCAGGGGAGCTGGGTTTTGTTGGCTGTAGGAGGTGTCTCCCAATTTTTCCTTAAAATATTGCTGTGTTTTGTCTAAATAATTAAGGACTCAGCAGAATAGGGCTGGAGCTTGACTTTCCCATGACCAGCTGAGTGCCTTGTTGCCAAGCAGTGCTATGCTGTGTTCTCTCCTTCTCAGTATCCTGGCATGGATGATTTGGTTGGGAATGAGAGGCCAAGACCCCCTTCCCTTCCTTCTTTTCCTAAAATGCACAACCCATGCCTTCACTAGAGTATTTGAGAGCAGTACTGCTCCTGGTTGCATCTCACAGATATAATGTGGTTTTCTGACTTGGCTTGGGTTGGAATAGACTCAATTTTCTTCCTAGTAGCTGGTACAATGCTGTGTTTGATTCAGTGTGAGAACAGTGTTGATAAGTCCCTGATGTCTCAGTTGTTGCTAAGCTTGCCCTGAGTCAAGCACTTTTCAGTGTCTCCTGCTCCACCAGCAGCAAAAGCTGAGGGGGCTCCTGGCCAGGACATGCCCCAAACTGGCCAAAGGGATATCTCTTCCACAGAACATCATGCCCAGTGCATAAACTGGGGGGAGTTGGCTGGGAGGCACCAATCACTGCTTGGGAATGGGCTGGGCATCAGTCAGTGGATGCTGAGCAATTGTATTTTGCATCACATGTCCTTTTTTTGGAATTCATTTCTCTCTTTTTGGTGTCTCCCTTTTCATTGCAGTTATTATTCTTATAAAGTTATTATTTTATTTATTTTATTTCAACTGTTAAACTGTTCTTGTATCAACTCACAAATTTTTTTTTACTGCCTCTCCTTCCCATCTGACTGGGGCAGGGGGAGTGAGCAAGTAGCTGCATGGGACTGTTGCTGGCTGGGGCTAAGCCACGAGAGCTTCAAATATGATTATTTCAATCATGAGTAACTGGAATACCTAGATGGTTAGGCTGAATGGTTATCTAGACTTCTGAAATCCATGAACTTAGACAAATAATTCTAGGTTCATAGCATAGGCACAAAGTTCTTCCAGGATTTTCTTTAACTCTTGTTATTGGATATCTCTATTTTACAATACATTCCAAACAACAGGTAAATCAAAACTTTTTAATATTTATACTAAACCTTTGTTTCATCTATTTTGAGCAAAGCTTCTTGGTGCTAAGAAGATTCAGCACATAGATTCTATTATTTGCATATTTATACAATTTCTTTTTGTTTAACATATTTCATCCTGAAACACTTCACATTTAATTACACTTCTTGCTTGTCTAGATAGTTTAAAATACAGCTCACAGACAGCATAGGACAAAGTAAAGTGAGGCATAGAAGGGATGTCTGAAGAATGACAAAAGCAGATCAAGCCATGATGTTACAACCAAGAGCTGCGTGTTACGAGCTGCTGGCCAGGAGAGATGTCCTTTAGGCAGGGAGACAGGATGTCAGAGTGAATGAAACAGGCTGGGAGACCCAAGGAGAAAAAAATCTGGTTTGCTTCATAGCAAGCAGAAAAGGACATGTTAAAGTGTTTATTGTGCATAAAGAACATGAGTAGGTTTAGGCAGAGAAGGGATTGTGGAAAAGTCCTGCCAATCAGCCCAGCACACGTGGACCTCTGGCTTTGCATTATGACTGGTAACTATTAACATCTTCTGCATGCTCATGTGCTACTCAAGGTCTCTGCTCAGTCACCAGGGCTCCAAGATGCAGTTGACACAAGCTGTGTCTTTCACCTTGGTGCTCCAGCAAACTCTGCGGAACCAGGACAGAGCTCACCACCCACAAGGCAAAGAGCAGGGCTGAGATCTCATGACTCACTTCTAATCATCACAGGCCATAGCATGAACAACCTTTGGAGATTACTTAGTTATTTGGTCCCCTTTCCTATTCACACTTTTTCCTAACGTTACTCTACAGACAAAAATCTCCCAGAGGCACAGGCTGGCTCCTGCTGTGTGAAATGCTTTGTAGAACCTTAGCTGAGACCTGCAGGTTTGCTTAATGAACAATCCTAAATAAATATACCTGCTGAAAAACCAAAACACTACCTTTCCATCCACCTTGCAGGAAATAAACACAAAAAAAGAGTAACACAGACTCTTCCAATAACCGCTCAGATGGACCCGTGTTTAAATGTCAGCAGAACTCATTTCCTTTTACTTCCTAACTCAGAGGCTTTTAATCTCTTATCTCCTGAGCTCAGGAACAGGAAAGAAAAAAATCAGAGATGAATGGATAGGAACATGAGCGATTCCCTGATACTCCTCATGTAATAAATTAACCTTTGAGCAATCAGACTCCTTCAAGTAGTCCAGTTTCTCAAAGAGCTGAAGATGAGCTGTGCACAAGCTCGGAAGATTCTAATTTTGCTGATTTCTAAATGGGGAACTTTAGAGGGAAAACTTTGGAGGAGATTTTGCATTTATGTCTGAAATTGCCAAGTAGCGAATGGGAAGTTTCTGAAGCGGTGCAAAGGGGGACAGGTGCTTCTGTGCTCCCAGGGCTAGCATTTGGAGTGCTATGACCAAACCAAGGAATGTGAGCCACGGACAAGGGAGGTCAAATGCAAGACAGAAGCATGATTAAAAGCTTCAAGACTGAAGTGGGGAAAGCATTCCCAACCCTTCCCTCAACACCAGCAATTAAGGTAGTGAGAGTCACAGGCCCAGGAGAAGCCAGAGAGGCTGGATTTGAGCTGAGTACGTGTGCGCCCACAGTAATTATATTATCCACACATATTAGTTTCATAATTTTAATTACATAAATGTATTTTTCCTCTTTAATGAGCATAGTTTATCCATTTAAACTGATCATTTCAATTTTACAGGCAGTGATCATAGGATCTAATATGCAGAGAGAAAATTTCCTGTTGGCATATTTTACACCACACAGATTGAAGAAAATATACTTTTTAATCCTCAATCAATATCTGAAGAGCATGCAATTAGCAGATACCAAGGTAGTTAACATAAATCTGCAAGTTAAAGAGCCAATTCATTCTGATTTATAACACGTAGAGTAATAATTTCATCATCATCTCTCCCAGAAAGCATCTGAAGCTTTGTAGCATGAAGATGTCAAAATTGTACTTAAGATTGTTCAGAGTACTGAATTGTAGTGGTTATTGCCTTTTGGTTCTTTGAAGTGTGGCATAGCACATGAAGCAGTCCCCATTATAATACCCTGCTCTTCTCATAGAGGTCACTGGATAACTTAAATCAGTCTTGGGTGAAATATTAAAAAAAGATTGTCAATTGTAATATGAACAATTCTCTTTTCCCCCCCCTCACTTGTCCTTTTAAAACATGAACATTTTTTAATAGAAAAGAATTCCTTTAAAGGGAGAAAGATCCCTGGCATCATTTGTGCAATTCATGTCAATCAATAGCCAAATAAATTAACTGACTGGTAGGCATACGTGGAATAATAATCTAACATATTTTTGCAACCCAAGTCTGCTTCCTCATATGCATTTTTTTTGCACAGGATCAGGTTGGTTGCCGCTGAAGTTTTGTGGCTGTGAAAATTTATTACCCACAGAGTCAATCTGCATTCTGGCTGCCAAGTCTGAATAAATAGAGTCATTGTGCTTGTCTGGAATATGTAACCAAAGTTCATCGAGTCGGCTTGACTTTCACATCCCACGAGATTCATAAAAGCCAACACCCTGGTATGTGCTCTTGATTCCTGCCAAAATTTTGTAAAATTGTATAAACAGAAGTTGAAGAAGCAATCAGAACACACTCCCAGGGACATGGCTCTGCACTCTAGCCCCAGCTGATCTCGAGAGGGAAGACACAAGATCTTTCTTTTCAGAAAAAAGATAGTTTGACTACTCTCCTGTGGCGGCAGGTAACCGCAGGGGCTTAAGATGCCCCCCTCGCAGAGTGCACAGGGAGGCAGCAATCAATCCTCTCAAGTTCCCTAATTTTGCTCATGTGTCCTGCACTGAAGGAGGAGATCAGGCAGCATTTGCCTGCAAGCAGCCACCCTCCTCAAGAGAGGACAAGGACAGACTAGCCCTGCACGGTGTGAGCAGTGTAAGCGAAACCAGCCCCTCCACAGGAAAGCCAAGACAAACAGAAAGCCTTGTCATTTCACAGGAGACCTCAGGGGAAAAGCAGCCTCAGAAAGTTCATAGCTTTAGCACAGTAAAACAAAAACTTTTATCAGCCTGATCACCCGAGCCCCAGAGGGTGATGGAAGCCCACCCAGCCTGGCGCCTTCCTGGGCTTCTTGGGGTTGCGTCCCACCCATGGCAGCCTAGGGACAGTCAGGGTGGGCTGCTCGCCCTGGGGGACTTGTCCATGCTTCAGCAACGTGAACAAGCCATGTTGTTGCTTCAACCTGGTCATGGTCAAGCCATAAAAACTGATGCTGGTTCGAGCTACACTTGCAGCTCCCCTGGGAACATACATGCCTACGCTTTGTTCCCATCATGTATGCATTGAGGGTTACTAGGGCGCACTGCTGGAAATGCATCTTTCTGGTAGAACTGTCTGCAGCACAGGCATTTAGGACAAGCCAAATGTGTCACAACACTGCAACAGGACAAAAGTCCATCCATGTGCTAGATGGCAATTGGTGTGGGACTTTTCCCTTTCACTTCTGGATATGGAGTGACAACCAACAAAAAGGAAAGTCATCCTGAAATGAACAGTCACACATCTACCTTATTCTAGAAGGAATAAATTTTCAGTAGAGTCTTTATAAACAGTACTTCTACATATGAAACGTAATATTTCAGCTAATTTGAAGCCACCTGTAATGAATTCTAAAACAATTTGATAAAGGAGCAAAGCTTTCTTTCTGTAAGAACTGTTAGGAGAGCACTTTCCAAAGTCAAAGATTAACTGAGCAGAGCATCAAGACAGGAACATCTAGAGAGAAGAGTTTTATTGGGTAAATTGCAACAGAACACTGCATAGCCCTATTTACTATTAGAACTATTTTTAGACAGTGCTAATTGTGTTCACATATGCCATGTCCAAATATTTTAACCACATTACATCATTTTAGTGTTGTATTCCCTTTTATTCACCTCTTCGTCAGTGCAGTGATGATGCTTGATCAGAAAGGAAAATGAGTGAAAAAGGAGATGAGAATGCTGAGGTCTGGAGGAAAAGCACAGAGCCTGCATCAGTTCTGCAAATGAATTTCTCTAAAAAAAAAAAAAAAAGCCTTGATAAACTTGGAGGAAAATATCTTTCTGATGAGAAGTTTCTCACTCCACTGAGCACAGAAAACTTATTTCATGAAGTCTGGCTACATGCGAGTCTGACTGCAACCAAAACCACACAAATCAGAGATAAGCAAAACTAGAAAAAATTAAGTTTTGAGTAAAGGAATAGCTGGAACCTCAGGTGTTTTTTTACTTAATCCAAATGCTCTGTTCAGCCTCCTGTCACTATAATGTGAGTGTGTTTTTAGACTGGAGGAATAAGCCTTACTTAACTTGGGTAAGTCCATTATTTCCTGTGTATTAGAGAAGCAATTTTTTTGGTATCCAACTTTACTAGAATCCAGAGTAAGATTTAAGCCAGCTGAGCCAAGGCTTTTTTTGTGGTTTGCCAGCTCTGATTTTAAAATCTCCGTGACATCTAAATTTGCACTTCCACAAGGCATGACAAGAAGACCGAGATTGCCTCACTGAAACTGTCAGATGAAACAAAATAAGAGCTCGGTCTTGTCCTGCCAAACTTGGCTCACATCACTGCCTATCTTACAAAATCAGATTCTATAGCTGGCAGGCAGGATCAAGCTCTAAATTTAAATGCCACAACCATACATGACACTGAAAAAAAGTTAGAGATTTGCTTGGATCTTGGACATGCACAAAATCTGGGGACATTTGAACATGGCACTTTGATCTGCATGTTCCTCTCTGGCAAAACTCAAAAATAGACAGAAAATTAAATTTAAATTGTAGGGGCATCTTCCTTGTCTCTTCATGTGGATGCAGTGAGTAAGCTAAGTTTTAGCTTGGTAAATCTCCAAAGCCTGCCCTTTTCCACTCATATCAGTTTTTTCCAAGACTTCTTTCTGTATCTGACGTAACATTCTTAACCCCATCTTCTTGAAATATTTCATTAGAACTTTTTCCCCTTGTGAAGTAGAATTACTGTATGAACATCTGTTTTGACTGGCGTGGGAATGTATCCTACTGCAATCAATTCAGCAGTGTTGGCTAACTTGAGGAATAAAGAAGGATTAGATCCAACATTTCCAGGCTGGATTTTGCTTGTCCCTGTCTCTCATAAGCCTTCCAGCCTGTGCACTTTTCTGCCTGATGCAGAGAGCCCTTGCTGAAGCCAGACACTGTGCCTGAGTCTTGGTCTTGCTCAGTCCTGGGCATGGAGCTCTGTTTGCCTTCAGGAAAATGCATTCCAGCATGCCTGCAAGAGAATGGTTAAATAACCAGCAGTCACAAATAATCAGTGCTGTTTGTTACATCACAGCTATTAAGAGCTGTGAGAGGAGAACACACCCACTTGTGTCTCTCTCACACATGTGCACACACTCAGCATGCACACAAACACACCCTCACAGCCTCTTTAGGAGTGGCCTCTTGCTCCCTGCAAGGCAGAAGGTCAAGCTCACTTATCTTCTCTTGGCCACTGAGCTGGGGCAGGGGTGATGTCAGCATAAGGAGCTGTGTGAAGGAGATGTTGTGCACAGAGGTGGAAGACAGCAGAAATAGAGAGAGGCAGCTGAGAGAATGTCAGAAAACAAAATGAACGCAAAAGGGGAAAGAGGCTAAGGGAAAAAATAATGAAAATAAATTGAGAGGAGAAGGACATTATAAAGGGAGTACGAGGCTATATTAGAGCATGATGAGAAATAAGTAAAGATGTTCAGAAGCCAATCCATCAAAACTACCATTTAAGAAAAAGAGACTGAGGAACCATTGCTACAATTTCTCCTGCACCTATGATGAAAACTGCATCCTCTGAAGTCAGTGAGAGTTTAACCACTGGCTTCAATCAGCCTAGGGTGTTACCCCTGTCTTCTTTTTTATTTCCTCGCACAATCCAAGCAGATATTTAGGTAGTAGCAAATGCATCACAGTTGATTGACATAGCACATCCCTGGGAAGTGTTACCACTATTTGGGGAATTTAGGCTTGTCTTTCCCCTATTTTCACATATATGGACTTCCTGAAAATAAAATCTACTTTAATTTCTGAGCTCTCAGACTTCCCAATAAATCTTTTAAAGCCTGTGGCACAACAGTGACAATTCTTGTCTGCAATAGCCTAAGTGCAAGCAGCACTTCAGCCAAGTGACTTGTTCCTGGATAAGGAGACTACTTCTGTGGAGACAGGAGGTTTTCCAAGGTGACTGCTGCTTTGTTTGCAATGACTGAGACCTTCCTAACAGTGGCATTGGAAATTAACTATTTGATTAATGTAAATAACAAGGATTTTTCTTTTGCTCATCTCCACTGAAAAAGATTAAAGTTAGCTCATCTGTGTTGAAACCTTGCATGGTTTTTGGGGACAGACTGCAGGAAAATTCTGAGCAGATGCAGGACAGAAGACTCAGCATTTACAGATCTATAAAATTTCCTGTATGCTTAATACCTATGCTGATTATACAGCAATTTGGAGATCCAAATCACTTTACAAGTATTAACTACTTAATACAATGCCCCTGAGAGGTATTTAGGTAGAGCTAAGTAAGAATTATTATCTCTATAGAACTGATAGGGAGACTGTGACTGAGATGTGACTTGTTGGAAGCCACACGGCAAGTCAGCTGCAAAGTCAGGATTAGCACTTGGGTCTTTCACTCCCGGGTTCCATGTTCAAGTCACTAGACTGTATTGCCCCTGAAGATTAATAAGGATTAATGGGCAAAGCAGAGAAGAAAGAACAATGTATGCCAAGAATATAATAATAAAACTCCAGGGTGAAAAATTAATAGTGAGGTGTTGAAAGGCCTCAGAGAAATCATGAAATCCAGAAGGAGTTTTACAGTTTCTTAAAAGATGTGGCTCTGATGATAACCAACTCCAAAATGGGAAGAAAGAGAGACCCTTTTAAATCTTACAGTCTGTAAATCTTAAATAAATATGTAACAGACAGTGAAAATCACATTCATACATTTATATTGCAAATTTACAGAGAAACACTCAAGCTGCAGTTTACAAGTGATTTTAAATCCCTCAGAAATCCACACTGGAAAGCAATCCTCAAATAAAGCCCCTAGGAACAGTGAGGAGTACAGAATGCAGTGAGAGAAAGCATGTTAGGAATCATGATAAATTGCCTGACCTGATCTCCTCGGGCAATTTCCTGTGACCACAAGATACTCATGGGCATTTAAACAGGGCAAGTCTGTGGGTGCAAGAGATTTCCATTACCTCTGTTTTCAGCCCTGATGAGCAGCTCTGCACTCTTCAAGGAGAACACTGGAAACTGGAGAGGGTTGCAAGACATGGAGAAAGATACTTAACACATTGGGAAAACATGCCTTGGAGCGAAAGATATCCACACAATGAATTGAGTTTGTCTAGAGCAGGGCTGCTGGCTGGCTGGATCACAGTCTATAAATACCTGTGCAGGGAAAGGAGCTGGGAGGCTGCAGGGCAGCTCTGTCTCACAGGCACAGGTCTAACTTCCAGCACAAGAAGGTGTTTATAAACTCATCTTACTGTGGAAGGTGAAAAACTGTGCATGGGGTTGGACCGAGGTGGGTTCACAATAAGAGGATTAGCCAGAAGTTTTGGTCTTGGGTCCACAACAACACCCAGGTTTGAAGCAGAAAAAAACACTCTGTGGAGTCCCATCACCCAAACTGCAGCATGCTATCAGGTTGTGCCCTTCACAAAAATTTCTTTTTGGCTTCACTAGCTCAAGAATAAACCACATTTGAGCTAAAAACAAACAAAACTTTCAGAAATGAAAACAGAATCAACATGGAAGACATGTGAAGAGTGAAATGTGAAAGAAGACAGATATAAAAGTGTTTTTCCTGGTTTGGTTCCCAAATGGCAGTATATAGTAATGACATCTTTCCTTAACCCTGGCTTGGAAAAAGTGTGTCTACAGCTCATTAACTGCAGTCCAATACAGGGTGACATCCAGCATTCTGGGTGGTTGCTAATATGAGAGCTGCTGACTTAGAGCATAAATGGTTCACTGCACAGTTCCAGGGCAGCACCTACCACCCAAGGAAGACAAACAAGATGCTCTAGAAGCTGTGCAATTTACTCATGCACAGGCAGCTTGTACTGCTTCACTGTCACCAAAGAAATTATTCAAATTCTCACCACATGTACACCTGTGCTATCTCAGGGAAGTCTCTGGTGTAACTCCACACAATCGCTGTGACTGAGCTCTCTCACAAAAACAGCAGTTAATCCACAGGACAGGCAAGATGGAAAGCAAAATGCCTGAATCTGCCAACAGCCAATTTATTGGCTTTTATTTGCCAAAGGTTGATGTGGGTGAGGTATAAGGAAAATGCATCTACAGTCAGCCCGCAGTGCCTCCAGGACAGTCTTCCAAGCCCAGCGAACATACTTCAATAGTTTTCATTTGTTTCTTATCCAAAAATGCCTGTGAGCCCAGCAGTTTATGAAGCAATCCTTTTGCAACGAATTTTAAAAAGAGGGATTTCTGGGGAGCACTCTTAACACTCCTGTATCTCCATCTCAATAGCTGTATTCAACCCGTTCTGCTCACTGCTCAGTCCCAATTACAATGAGCTAGCTCACTGCTCAGTCCCAATTACAATAAAAGTATTTAATTTCCTCTCTGATTTCCCTTCAACAACAGATTGCAACTTGTCACACTTCAAGCTAATTTTGGTAGCTCATTTAACACATACTGAAACCTGAATATGTTCCCAAGCTCTGGCTCATTGCAATAAAGGATGGAGAAAGGAGATGAAATCTCTGGAGACTGAGAACCCAACCATGATTACTGCTGGTTGAAAACTTGTTTTGTCCCAGTAGTCTTGGGGTACAGCTAGAATCTTCCATGAATGATTAATAAACTATAGACAGATCAATTAAATTCTGCCATTAATGTATCTGAACTAACTCAGCTGGGGATCAAAGAAGTCTAACCAGCCACTGTCCTGTAATTTGTAATTCTTGATGTACTGAAACAGCATAGTTCATACTCATTTACTGTAGCTGGTTTCTCTAGCTCGAGTATCTGAGACACCTGAGTGGTTATTTTTTTTCCCTTCCTTGCTTCCTACTCATCATATAAGTTCCTATGTCTGAGTTGGCCTCCAATATCCATGTTCATATTGAAGAGAACCTTCCTCCATTTAGTAACCCACTGATTGCAAGAACTGAAAATTCAGTATTATGTTCATTGCTAGTGAACATGTTCTACCACTTATCAAGAGAATATTAAGCTTCCCATAAAGCACTTTTTAGTGCTAGGTCTTGAAGATATTTAAATTCTGTCAGCAATATCAAAATTATTTCTTGTCCCTGATTTCTATAACCAGCATAGTAACTTACTTCCAGGAGTAATAAAGACTGTAGAACATATTCTCAGCTTTCTTGATGGATGATGAGTTGGCCTCAGTAAAGTTGTTAACGATGTAAAATAAAATGCAAATTAAATAGCACAATCAAAACGTAGCTATTAAAAAAATAGTCATGCAGGCATTATATGATACGAAGTACCACCCCTTTGCTTACATTGTTACATAGGTAATACCAGCATATTAGAAACATAATAAATCACAATAAACTGTTTCTATAGCTGTGAGTTCCTCAAACTATGGGTCATAACCCTTCATGGGGATTCCTGAATGAGTTTGAATGAGATCACAAACTATTAGCAGGAAGTGAGGGCAGATATTTCCCCCTAATTTGAGCAGCCTAGTACTGTGGCAAGCAGGGGAACAGGAGAGCAGACTGTAATTAGTGGCTGCAAGTATTTATACTTGCTAGGGAACTGCTAACTACCTTTAATTACAACAGCTCACTTTCTCCAGGAGAGGGGAGCAATATAGGCTAGAATTAAAATTGCTGGATAGTTGCTAACTACCTTTCATTGCAGGCAATACATCTGTTTCTCCAGGGAGGAAGAATAATCTTGTGACTGGATCTTATTCCCCCATTATTTCGAAATGGGGCCATTACCAGCTCAGGGGGTCACACAAATACACAATCCAACACAGTTCTATTTCCAGCCTGTGTAAGAAAGAAGTCAATAGTCTCATTTAGAGAATGTGTGACCACTAGGTAAAGACTGAGGTGCCCCATGCAATCTGCATTGCACCTCTGTGAAGAAAGATGTTTATTAAAGGACTTAAATGAGAGGGTAATTGAAGTTAGAATTATCTCACTGAAATGCACTTGTACATTTCTTTTTGTGTCCCTGCCTATCATCTCAATCCACTTTTTTGTCCAGAAGGGATCACCTTTTCAAAGCTTTCAGCAAGTGAATTCATCAAGATGGAAACTGAAAACTGGCACTTGAGGCTGCAGTTCCACTCACTGTCTCCTGGCTCAGATAGCACCCCAAATGGTCAAGACAAGGGACATCTCCTCTTCCCTCTGAGGGCAGCTTTCCTCGAGCCTGGAAGAGACATTATCCAGCTCATCTTCCTCTCAAAATTAGGGATTTTAGGGAAATACAACAGTGATATGAACCCCACATCCCATTTTAGGGGCTTTTAGCATCATCAAAGTTCACATTTGCTTTCTTGTAATCTCTTCAATATCCATGAGGCTCGTGGCTGCAGAGCAAGCTGTCTCCTTCAATGCCTTCTGGCTACCACACCATGTACCTTTCTCCAGGAGTGCTCTGCAGCTCCAGAAGGGAGTGGAAGCAATGTCAGGTGGAAGTGACCTTGCTGGTGGATATGATGTTATGTCAGCAGCAAAGGTCTCCACTACCCCCAGTGCCATTCCAATTCTCACACTGCACCCCATGATGTGACACCCTCCCCTGGGGAAGCATCTCAGAAAAGGGATCTAGATTAGAAATAATATAGGGGAAATCAAGAAGGTTGCGGGGGGAGGGGGGGGGGGGGCGGGGGCGGGGGCAGGGGTAAGGAAATCTGTTCTTTTTTGACCAGGTCAATTTTCTAAATTGTTGTACTGCACAACCTCATGAGCACCTGTGGTGGCCTGAGCCAAGAGTGGGAAACATGAGGAGTGTCTCAAACAGCACTGCCACATAGTGGCTGCATGAAATGGAAAGACAGGCCCTGGCTGATGTGGGGAGGAAAAGAAGAGGTGACTTGGATGGTGTCTACACAACTTGGCCATGAAAAATGGCTCAGATAGTGAGAGAAGCTCCTGGGTTTTGCAGGCAAAGATGCAATGTAGTGCAGGCCTCAGCATCAAAGCTGGGCAGCTTGAAATTCATATGGTCATAGCCTCCTGCTAGTGGGAGGGATTAGGCATGGGGGCAGAGGAACCTGTCTTGGCCCAGCTGTTAAAGAAGAGTTTAGCCCATAAGTCATGCTTAAACCTAAGGTTTGGGTCTCCTCCGAACTCGAACTTGCAAGAATGTATGGGATGATGTTGTCCTAACAAACCCCTTGCAGAGGACAGAAGAAAAATGATGCCAGCCCAGGGGACTGGAGAATGGCTGCACTCTAAAGCCTGTAGCCACTAGCATGGATAGTTCTGTATCCAAAGAGCATGGAAATAGTATGACCTACTGGAAACAGTGAAAAATACCAGACTTGTCATAATATTTTCCTAACACTAAAAACAATGTGATCATGCCATGGGAAAACTCCCACTGAGCTGCTGGGACCTTCCAAGCCCTTCCCACAGGTTCTCTGCCTATTGCAGAGAGTATACAGTAAGGAAAAAACCCTCCTGTGAGCCGTGCCACTGTGAATTCTGACAATCTGGTGGGTGATACATATCAAACTGCATCTCCCCAGAAACCCAGCAGGCACAAGTCCAAAGAGCATAAATCCAGCTTCCAGAATCAAGTGGAAGTTCTTCCCACTGCTGTCAGATCTTCAGGGATCCATTCAGGGGATCTTTTCACACCTTTCTGTGAAACACAATGTAACTGCAGCACAAGTTAGGTTTTTCTTTGCAATTTGTCAGCAGCATTTTTTCCAGTCCAGAAGAGTTACATCCATACTCTCTGGTGCTGCGCAGGATACCTGTAAGTCATCCAGCTTGTTTGGAAATAGGGATGAGGCTCCCAGCATTCTGATAAGCCAGGAAGAGCAGTTTCAAAATGTATTTACTGATAACTGCAATGAGAAAATAGGCTTTTATTTCTGTGCCCCTTGACTCTCTGTACTGCTTAGCTGCGTGTCCCTTTTGTGCCACGAGAGGCACAGCCCAGACAGGTGCAGCTGGGGATAGGACACTCTGGGCATGTCCAAGTGGAATGGAGTCTTTAAGGCAAATTTTCAAAACATTATGGATTTCATCTTTGCTTTTAACAGCTGGTTACTGTGCCAAAGCCATGAATCATACCACTTGAAGTGATTGAAGGAGGGGGAAAAATAATAAAAGTAAAGTGGCAAACTAGCTCAGGGATAGGCTTGAGAGTCCTATTAAACTTGAGAGGCTACAATTTCTATTCCCAGAACAAGAACCATGTTTCCCCACCCCATCCAAAGAGTTGTACTAGGCAAAAACTGAAGAGCAAACCAGCAAAAGGTCAATCCTGTACTGTGTAGGCAAATGCTGCCAGCAGATTAACATGGCAGTGTTCATGAAAAGTCTGCAGCAGCTCTGGCAAGCTTTGCAAAATTTATAATTCATCACAAAGGAACCAAATATGTGATGTTTGTTTCTGTGGAAGAATGGGAGGAGACTAATGGTAAAGGAGAAGGAGTGGGAGTGCAGAAGCAGGGAGAGGGGAAAGCAGAAAACCAAGCCCTGGCAAAAAAAATTGTCTAAATAGAGTAGTTCAGACCTCAAATACCATGCGGTGCTTTGACAATCTTCTGGGTTTTGGCATTTTAAACAAAGTGTTCTTACATTTACTAGGCTGGAATGTCCATTTGACTATAGACTCTCTGCTACTTTGCTTGTACTTTAACATTTTGGACATGTGACAAAAATGTGTGTAACGCATTTTTTAAAGTGTTGATTGTGCTCGTAATTTTCAAGTCAGAATATAAAATAAACATCTCTGCCCTTTCTTCCAGCAGGCAGCACAGAGATCTGCTCTCCGCGTTCTATCTGACAGGTACATTTTGTCATTTTTATGAACTATAAATTGCTTTATGAAACGTTGAGCCCTATTTATTGTGGTGTATAACTCATAATCGGATTTTGTCCCCAAAGTATCTGTGAACTGGGATGTTAAACATTTTGCATGCTTGGATTTGTCATGCATGTGTAGAGTTTATTACTGCAAAAATCACAGACTTGTTGTATTTCATACAGAGTATGCAGAATCCCTTGTTGTGATACCAAACGAGAGATAAGAAACTTACTGGAGAAGGCATGAATGATGCAGTAAATTCTGAGCTTTAGAGTTTGCTGAGATATATCTGAGCTCATTTCTCAGCAATAAGTACTTCATTTATTCTGAGATGTTCTCTTTTGACTTTTTCCAAATCCTTTCCCTGGGAATTACTCTTTCTTTGACGAGATTCTCTGTATGTTTTATGCACAAAAATAATGCCCTTTTCTACCCCTTAAGTTTTAAGAGATTGGCATTTTGGAGGAATTTAATTAATTTTTTCACTTCTTCTGGAACTGCAGCAGTGCACCACGCAGATAAGCAGGGGACCAAATCCTTAGTATTCGGGTTTTACTCAGCTCTTTTTCAAGCAAAAAAATCCATTAACTTCAATGGGAAACTTGCCTGAATGAGGAATTCAGAATTTGAGCCATAATAAATGTTATAGTTGGGCTGTAGGTCTGCACAGGTATTTACCTTAAATGACTTTTATGAAAGAGGATTGATTGAAATATAAGGTAGCTTTCTAAGACGGTCCTGATTTCTTTTCCAGTTTTGGGAAAGAGGTAGGGAAGGAGGAGGAGACACTGTACATTTTAGTGCCTGTGAAAAAGAACTAGCAGATTTACATTTTTCCACAAATGAGGTACTGTGTCATGCGGGCTGACACAGAGTAAATTTCCCCATGTCTCGTTGGCAGCCCCCTCTGCTCCGTCTGGCCCCCAGCCCCCCGCCTCCCTGGGAATAAGCGGTAATTGACTCTGGAAGCCAGCTCAGGCCAGGATTTCTCCAGAGCAGAGCCTGTCACTTAGGCTGAATTATATGTTGTGCGTGGATGAATAACATTTCTCTCTGCTCGGAGGGTAAGACCGCCAAAATTATTGACCTTCCCTCCCCAAGTTTACAAACACCGTTTTGTGGAGAATTTTCTGCTCCACTTTAAGAAAAAAAAAATCTTGAGTAAAATGCATGGGATATGGGTGAAATTGCTGGCACAGTTATAGGGCTCAGAAGTATTTTCTGTAACTGGAATGAATGCAAAAAGAAAGTGGAGTTGGAGTCAGCATTATACCCTCTCCCTGGAGGTGTACAAGTTCACCCCCAAGGCAAAGCAGATTTTGCACTTAGTGGGGACAATACTGTGACCAAAGGAAACAAGGGGGGTTTTTTCACAGCATCCTCCCCCTGGGCTGAATGTGGAACATTCCTGCAGGAGTGGCCCTGGAGGTAATTAACAAGCCCCAAACCCGACAGTTTGATTTCTGTCTCCTCTGGAAAGAAAAGTGGTGGCAATGGATAGATGTTCCCTACCTCGTCAAAGGTGGTGAGGTAGCTGGGTGCAGGCTGCCTTCATCCACAGAGCAGAAGGGGCTCAGTATTAATAACCATCACACCTCAGATTTAGGATTTATGATCAAATATTTCCCTGTCTGCCCCTAAAAGCATGCTCAGGGACTACAGCTTTCCAACCTGCTCTGCAAAACTTTGGCTGCCAGGGTACCCTCCTTCCCCTGCTTCTGGAGGGGATGCTGGGAGGGCTGGGGGTGCACCCTGGGGGTTTGCCTCCCTGCCACTCATGACCTCACTGCAGCAAGCAAATAGGAGGGCAGGAGGCCAAAATCCCACACTGCGACTGCAGTTTCTGTCTCTTCTTGGCTAGAGTGAGGACCCCTGTGATACTGCTGCTCATTAGTTGTGTCCCAGTAGAAACTCAGAGCTCCCAGTCACACACCACACTTACCAGGAACAAGGGAGATGGCAGCTTACTATAAAGCTTTCAGTAATTTTGCCCTTTTAAAAAAATATTCTCCAGAAGTTCCTGTTGCAGTTTTTGCTTTCATGTTCTATTAAAGAGATAACAGTTAACTAAACTAAAAGATGAAAAAAAAACATTAAACAAACAAAAAAGAGTTTTTAAATCTAGCCGTTGATTTCTGTAGTGTATGGCACTCAATCTTGTTTTCAGAATGACACAGTAACCCCCAGCAGATTTATGTGCAAACACAAAGATTAGTGACCCAGAAGCTTGACTGAAACAGCTTTTCTGCTTCCAGAAGACAGGTTGCTCTGCACATGCACTGAGTGTTTTGCCAGCAAAGATGCACTGGCCCCATTAGCTTTTCATTCTCTCATGAAAAGCCCTCGGTGTTTATTCAGCACAGCTTGGTTTTAATTTTATTGTGCTCTTCAGTAAAGTGGTCAAACTATACAGATTACTCACTTTCTGGGACAGAGAAGAGCAAGACCTTAACTCATATACCTTAACAGTATAGTGCTGGCATATTTTCAATTGTCTGACTCCCATATCCACTGCTTGAATAGTTTTCAAGTGAAGAAAAACGCCTGTAACTAAAATATTCAGTGTGTTCTGTTGTTATTTAGCAGTAAGCAGTGTGGTTAAGCCAGGTCTTAAACTTGCTTAATCCCACTGAGCTAAATAGATTTTATTATTGACTCCCATGGTTCCAGAACTCTGACCTTAAGGCTGAAGTTAAAAGTTGATTTTTTTTTTTTTCAGTCTGTTCCACTAACCCAGAAGCACTTGCTTGCTGGACACATTTGTGATGGAGAATGTCCAGCTGTAAATTACAGCTGTTTGCAATCATACCCAAACACAACACTCATTATTATTCTTTTGTTCTTTTTAGGCTGAAAAGCCCACCATGAGGGAGACCATACAGTACTTAATCCACACATTAAATTTACTCGCAGTTCATATTCATGTGCAAGATAAGATTTTCCATGAAGTAAAGATTTACAGTGGTCCTAGGGCACTTTTATTCCCCTGGCTGCTTTTAATTCTCTGTGCTGGAGTGTATGCCAGGGGGGTCTGCTGCAGTTTTGAACACTTAGAGGAAAGTGTTGTACCACTGCTGAATTTCCTCTCTGGTTGTAACAAGGGAAAGACAGGTCCTTTGCTGAGTGCTTGGGTGGTACTTGGGAGACATGCTGACTTCACAGCCACAATATGCTCTCCTTTCTGCATACTTACAATAGAGGAGGCAGGCAAAACCCACCAGCTCTGCCCATACAAACCTCAGTGCAGGCATGTAAGTTGCAGGCACGTAAGGTACAGGCAGAGCTGAACCCAGTCATCTCAGCAGCCATATGGCTGTGCTGGCAGCCCTGCCATTCCCAGCTGATAAGCCCTGTAAAGGGTCCAACTCAATAGCTTACTCTCAGCACTGGGTGATACCAACATGTCATCAAGACCTGAACTGTGAAACATGGGCTTTGATAAACCTTTTAGATTTACCACCTCTTGCTGTTGACAGAGTAGGCATCGCAGCACTAGTGTCCATTCAGCAGTGGAGACAAGCCCCATTCGTGATGACTGGTGGGCTACACAGCCTGTCTTGACCTTCAGTCTGGGCAGGAGGAATAGTGCTTTGCACTTCCATGTAACCATGCCTCATCTGTCCAAGTCTTATCATGGTTAGGACACCAAAATGTGGGTGTACCAGACATGAGCTGGTTTACCCTAATGGGACTGGCCAGTGGCATGCAGGATCCTGAAGGGTGAATTAATTTTCCCCCTTCCCCACTAGAGAAGAGTTTGGGCAGCTGAGATGCAGTGGAGCCTCACATCTGTGGGGAGAGACATTTACAAGCAGAGGTGCTGCGCTGCCTTTCATGGCTGCATGCATGCATTTAGCACTCAGGTGCAAGAAAAACCAAAAAGGTTGACCTTGGACAACCCAGTCCCTTGCCCTGATCTTGTAAGCAGACACAGAATTGATGGTTAGTCCAGTGGGATGTGTAGCACAGTTCTTCTTCAGACAAAGCCATATCAAGATACACTATTTGTGTTACGAGGCCTGGGGAGGCACTGCCTGTGAAATGTTAAAGCAACAATAAGAAGCAACTTAGATTTTTTTAATAGATCACTTAAGGCAGGCAAGGCAGCTGTGCAAGCAGCCTTAAAACTTTTTGTGAAAAGAGACAAAGTTTTCTTGTTCTGAGGTATCTGCTTGAGCTGTGATTGTGCAAAGCAGTTAAACTTGTGATATCCTAAAGTAAGTAAAGAGTCCAGTGACAGCTAGCAAAAATACTCACGGGTTTCATGTCACTCACACACTTACAGTTTGTTGGACTGGTGGTTTCGATAACATCGCCTTTCACACCAAGAGAGTTCTCCACATGAGAAGCTACATGGTCAGCTTATCAGTGAGTGACTCAGCTAGCTGGCTGGCCAGAAAAGCTTCATGTGGCAGCATTGTGCAATTGGTGGCAGCTGAGGGGAAGCCTTGGCTTGGGACAGCTGATCTGGGACCCAGCAGAGAGTGACGGAACTGAGATCACAGGCTCCACGGGAGTCAAAGAGGTTGGCCCGAGAAAAGCGTACGCGCACAGCGCTCACTGCCACAGAGGCAGACATGCAGCTCTCAGCGTTAGCACATTGCTTAAACTTTCTGCATTATCTTTGAGAGGAAAAAGAGAATACCTCTGAGAGGGAATATATGGATTTATCCTTTGTCTTACGTGAAAGTTTGGCTGTTTGGAAATGCTGGTGTCTCACACTTGCACCCTCCCTGACCCCTGCACCAGTACAGGGAAGCAAAGGGCAGCTGCTCCTTGGAATGGGCTGGAGTTTCTCAGTCCTGCTAGTTACAGAATGTGAAGGTGGAAGAGTAATGATACACATTATATATAGGATAGTTTTTCCAGTGTTGGAGGATGTTGTGAATTAGTGAAAGAGCCTGTGTGAAAGAAAAAGAACTTTAGAAAAAGAGCTCGGAGTGAAAAGGAATCTCTTGTAAAACTGTGACTCCCTCCATTTAATTTGTGAGCAAGGCCTGTGGCACTCACCTTTTTGCTGCTGGATGTTTTCTCATACCTTGACTGTTGCTGGTGTTTATTTAGGATTGTTCTACCATAGCACCAAAGATGTGATGTGGATGTATTACTGTGTGAGAAGGTGTAGCAGAGCTGTCCCAGGGAACCATGACAACTTTGAGCCCTACTAAATACTGGAATTCCTATGATGTTTAAAGATAGAAAAAGAAAAGTTAAGATGTACTTTTTTCTTCAAGGAAGTGATAGTGTTTTGCTATCATGACAGCCAAACATTTTCCACTTCCCTATGGGCAACCTCGTGCATTTGCTCCCCAAAGATATTTGGGGGAAGTCAATTCTAGTTCCCAGAAACATCTGCATTTTGAAAAATATCTATCTGCTCGAAGAGAGGTCTGACTAGTAATTTCTCACATATTTTCTTTGACTTCCTTGGTCTTTTAAGAAATGGTGTGAGCATAATTACAGCATGAATGTGGAAAGTAAAAAGGTGAGGTGTAGCTCTGTGGTCTTTCATATATTAGTAAGGAGAAAACAGGTCCCATTGCTGGCTGGCAGCATGAAGAATATGCAAAGTGCTATTGGGAAGAAGAGTGTATATGCCTGCAGCATATGAAGTGCCTCAGCATATGATTAACCTCACTGGATATGTAGTAAATAGTGGATAACTGTGATCAAAAAAGTATTCATGTGATTTATCAAACTGAGCAACTGTGCATTTTGCAGTGAAGCAGGAGGTCAATCCTGAAATCTAGGGCAAGTAGAGCAATAGGAAATTGCGGGGACTAAGAAGTTAATCATACTGTTGGACTGCTTCCATCTGGTTTTGAAAGACAGTCAGTACACTGCTAGCGAGGACGCTTCATGGCAACAGATCAGGAATTAATTTTTTCAGCAAATCTTCAGCTATCATTCGTGGTAACACAGGCTTATAAAAATGTAATTTAATTTCTTTGGAATAAATCAAATAGGACAAGAAGTATGAGAGTGGGTTTTTTATGTGTGTATCTGAGGCAAAAAAACAAAATGCGTGAGAGTAGGAGAACAGCAACAATCCAAGAGGAAACAGACATTAACAATATAAAACCTGGAAGGCATATATGGCCATCCAGTTAAATTGTGCACATAATTTTCTTTGAAAAATCAGTTCACAGTTGGGAAACTTCTGCATTTTTATGACCCTTGGAGGCATAATCTTGTCTAACCTGTCTGTCCATCTTCAGAAATGTAGATCAAAGGAGCAGTGACCTCACGTTTTGTGGATTTGATGCTCTGAACACCTCTTACATACATCATGAGTGCACTGCTATAGGCAAAGAGTTTGGTAATGAATTCTGTTTTCCTTATTATTGATACTACTTATGATATTTCAATGAGATTTGAACATCTGGGGAATAAATAGGCAATGAACCTGTTGTAAAACAAAAGGGATTTTTAACCCTGATAATAATTCTGCTAGCTAAAACTTACTTTCTTTGAAGAGGTAGGAGGCCAGTTAGCTGATAACATTATGCTTTTCTTGCTTCAGCAGTGGGATAAGATGACAGAGAGCCCTGTATTAGGAGCAATGTGTTGTGCTATTTTTAGTGCTATGCTGCAAAACGTGAAATGTTGTAAATACATTTGTATCTATTTCCTGGCAGTCTGATGAAAGAGAGCTCAGGTTTACAGAGCACCAAAAGCAGGAAACCAGCAGCTGCTCTGTTAACACAAATCACCACTTTCATTACCACTTTATCGTAAGAAAAGGTGAAAATTCATAGCCAGCAGCAACACCTCAGCCCAGTCCAGTTACATGACATGAGTTTGGGACTTTTGACCCCTGTGTGCTTGTGAATTGCATCCTAGCTGTAGCTCAGGGAGTCTCCAGAGCAGGTGCAGCAATGCAAAGAAGAAATCTCAGTTCCCTCTGAGTGAGGCAGCAATTCATGCAGCAGATGGAAGGAGATCCCCCCTTCAAGCTTTAATCGTTCAGTAATCAGCCAGGCACAACAGGGCTTTCTGGCATCAGCTCCATGGATGATGACATGCTTGCTCCACACAGTTTTTCCCACCTTCCTGCAAAGATGGTTTAGAAATCTCAGCTAAATTTCTGGGTTTGCCTTGTCACTGGTACGGCTATCTGCCTTCTGTCCTTTGTATTTTTTAATTTTAGATTCAAGAGCATTTTCTCCTTGCTCTTGCCTTTGTTCTGACCCTGGCAGCAATGGAGGCAGAAAGGAGAGGCTTGCTCAGGGCAGAACAGTCAGGTTCTGCAGGAGGCCAGTCCATGAAAAAGATATGCTTGTGTCCAGGGTGGGCAAAGGATTTCTCAGAACAGTATCTTCATGAGGCCCCAGTGGGGACAACACAAAGTCTGTGCTTTTTTTTCTCTGAGGGGTGAAGGGGATACTACACAGATGCAGAACTGTGTCCATATTCTTTGCAGGCAGAAAAATAAGATGAGTTACTACAAAGAATTAGGTACCCTGTAATTTCTCTGTGGGGATGAGTTGTGGCTGATAGGTCTGAAATGCTCCTGCAAAGAGTCACATTGTTATGATATGAGACACTTTGCTCCCCTATACAGTCCTACCCAGATGTCTCCTCCGTTTTTTCATGGCTGCCTCAATTTTGATGTAAATTTCAGGCAACTTTTTATCCTTTCTTCTCTCTTGGAAAAGTATTAGATTTATTCTACAATTGAGGAATGGCTCATACTGTTCTAGGTTTCTTGCATTTCAGTGAAAGGAAATGAGTGATCTTTGAACAGCCTGGGTTTTCTCCCAAAGAAAAACTGGAGCATTTGTGAAATTAAACAAAGCTCTTGAGGTGGAACAGCTTTTTACCACAGCTATTTCAATATGCTGGTGGGAAGGTACAGCAGCAGTCCAGTAGGGCACTACTAGCTCCCCCAACACATCACTGGCAACCTGATGAGCAGGGAAAGTATTCAGGCTCTGGAACCATTGAAGTTTTTTTGATGAAAACTGAGATCCAAAAATCTCAAACGGCTCATTTTCTTAAGTTACAATGTTGTTTTTTTGCTCACTCAACATTTCCAGGGAGTCTGTCTGGTGACATTTTCTTTACAAATTACCAGACCAAACACTTTCTGCTTTATTTTTCATTATTATTGCTTTCTTTTGAGGTTCTGTTTCATGGGTAAATTCAAAATTGAAGGTCTTTGTTCCAAACTGGAATGGCATGAAATTTCAAATTCCTTTTCCAAATGGAAGACCTTCCTTCTCTGAAGGACTGTATTTATAGTAGGCTGCCCTTTTTTGCAGTCAGAGAGGGGCCAGATCATATTATGACTGTTTGCTCTAATGTGTTTTTAACTGAGAAGTAAAATTAGGCCTTTATTGAAATTGGGTGTAAAAAAGTCTAAGTTCAGATATTACATTTTTATAACCTGAAAATGTTATCATTTTGAAAGGCAGATATAATGAAAAATTACTAAAATTAAATTAGGTATTTTTCCACAGGGTATGATTTAAACATGACACATGCTATCTTTAATACGCTCTGCAATCTTCCATCATTTTAGCCAAAAAAAAAGTTGTTTATTTTAAAGACAGGTATTTTATGTCTAACAAAATTTACTTTGCATAGCAGTGTGTCTTCTGTGTTAGATTGCTATCAAGATTTTAAAGGATTTTTTCATTCTTGACTCAGGCACAGAACTGTTTTTCATGCTGAGGCACTGCCTCTCACCCACACATTCACACAGAAGAGAATAGGCCCTTCTCTGTGGAAATTTAGCAGCCAAATAATTCACAAATAGCTCTCACTTATTGCTTGCTGGAACAATCAAACATAACTGCACTAAATAAACAGTGTGTCAAATTAAAAAAAAATAGTTAATTAGTTAATTAATTAATTTAAAAAAAATAACAGGGGACTGGAGTTAAAGAATCCCATTATTCTGATTTAACAGATAAAAATCTCACCTCAAAAAGTCATAGAGACCTTCCAAGTAAATTTATTGCTTTGCAATGACACTTGAAGACAATTTAATATGCTTTTTTGAGGCTCTGCTGTGTCCCTGGTATAGTGCATACCCAGGGAGGCTTGTATTGTTTCATGCCCAGGAATGTGATGCCTGCTGGCAGGGAAGGTGCTGGTTAGGAGGCAGCTAGACCCTGGTTCCCAGTAGCCCTAAGGGACTTTGCTTGCCATTCCCATTTTCCTTTTCTTCCTTCCTGTGTTGTCTTTAGAGGGAAAAGAGGAAAATCAGACATGCAGCCTCTATCACATACATCTTCACCTATGTGGCCTCAGATCTCCATGATTTTGGCTAAGTTTCCCGAGTGGACTTTGTCCCAGAGCTTCTCTGTCTGCCCATCATGGACTCTTGCTGTGTTTCTTCCCCAGGCTGCCCTTTGTCCATTCCTCAAAACCACCCTGATCCCGCTGAGGTGCCTGGAACCTCCCCTGGAACCCCCATCTCGTACCAGTTTCCCCCAGTTGCCCCAGTCCCAGGGCCATGCAGCAGGAGCCAAGCCCCTCTGGTTTGCAGTGTTATGAGTGAAGCCCAGTGGAGGGTACCCAGCATCACTCACTGCTGAAAGGTAGATGTGGACCACATCATTGGAGGGGGACAGTGGAGAAACAGCTGTAGGGAGGACCAGCCCTGTTCTGCCTTGTTCTGTGGCCCCATAGACACCAGCATCCTCCTTTGGCTGAGACAGGGTGTGACACAGCCCAGCTGGGCAGCAGCAGCACTGTCACCCACCTGGGCAGGGCTGTCCCCGGCTGCCAACCCACCGTGGGGAAGCCTCGCCATCAGCTGGACATGGGGGGCTCTGCCTGCACCTTTGAGCCTTTGCATTCAACTCCCCGCAGTAACCATCACTCTTCCCTGCTAATAATGCCCTCAAGTACTGATTTCCTGAAGCCACTTCTTTTAAGGTCATGACGTCCCTTTTTCTAAAACTTAATAAGCTTGATACTGACCATGTGGAGTTAGAGTGAGTTTGTAAATATTTGTATCTCAGTATTATTTCTTTGATAGCAAACACTAGGACAATAATTCCCACATTAAAAGGGCTCTTGGGAAGGGTTTAGGAACTCTGGTCAGGCAAAAAATAGTTGCCTGAAGGAAGAGGAAAAACCTTGGAGAATTACCAGACTCTTTTTTTAAATTTTGAGACAAATGGACTTTTCAAACTTTGCCCTGAAAAGAGATCTGGTCATGACCTACTATAAATCTCATATGGCCATTTAAAACCTCACAGTGTTCTGGTTAAACAGCATTGCACCAGACAAAACCTCCAGGGCATGGGGACATTGCTGCGGTTTTTCCCTTTCAAGCTTGTATATTGTCCCCATAACATATTGCCAATGTTCACAGGACCAAATGAGACTGTGGCCTTTCTTTAATGTACTCAGAGCTCTTGTGTCGAGAGCCTGTGAGGTCAACAGGAAAACATGGAATGAAATCTCAGCTGAATATCGGTCTTTCCCAGGCTTCCTGGCAATTTCCAACTTCTCACTCTTTTGTTTTCATTTAATAAGATAGAGCTTGTCCTGCGCTCAATTAAAAAAAAAAAAAAAAAAAAAAGAAAAAAAAAAAAAGTGGTAGAAGAGCTAAGACTCAGAAAACGAGCAGTTTTATAAAAGCCTGGCAGATTCCCAGTCTGCTGAACTTAATAAGAAGCACACTCATTTTTCCAGTTTGAAACTTTTTGGTGCAAACACCCCTAGTGCAAATATCTCCCACAGGACATGTGAGAAGAGTACCAGTATATAGAAAAATAGGAGCGCTGGTATTCTGACATGAAAGCTGTAGCCTACATTTTTGAAATAATGATGCTGAAAAGTGGAGTTCTGAGAAGAACCCAAATTTGGGCTTCTCCAGCTTCAGACCACCCTCAGCTTTCCTTCTTCTGCTAGAGGGACTCACAGCACAGCACCTCTCTGTTAAAGCTGAAGAGGAAAGCAACAACTGCAAAGTCATTTGTGCAAACCCAGAGAACAGTCTTAGAATACAGCAAAACGTAAACACTCCTTTGAGATTATCACTCTCTAATTGATAGAGATGTACCAGTTCAGATGTACCTCTGTTTCAACTTCTCTTTTTACACCATTTTCTGTATTAACGTATTATATGCTACCAGTTTTCAACTTCAAATTGCTGATGTTTTATGAGTATTATAAAAATATATGTTTCCTAAACTATTTTAAGAGATCTAATGTTGATGAAAAGCAGCAGGTTGACACCTTATTATCCAGGAGCTTTTCCCTTATGTTGCAAGTACATCTGCCCCCTCCTGGAGCCTTGAATTATCCCCGTGCATATATTCCTTCTGTGTGCAGACAAAGGGGACTGTTGAAGCAGATGAGTGCCTCAGCATTTGATGTCATTAGCTAATCTCAGCCAACACCACATTATTGTCTACGAAATGTATTGTATTATTTTCTTCCGTTTGGTCAAAATGCAGCATTAGCCATTTAACAAGAGCCATGACAAAATTTTGTCATTGTCTAGTGTATGTTGCTGTCCTCTGTCTTTGTAAGGTCTCTAGACTGGGAATTATGAAAGAGTTGTCCTGCCCAAATTATAAGAGTTGTTTTTATGACCAAAATTTGGTATTACTATGGAGCAGCAGTGAATTGTGGATCTGGTTTGAATTGTTCACATTTACCACACCATTCCACCAGTTATTTACCACATCGGCCTTTTAAATATATTACAACAAACTATGAAAACACTCTCTGATTAATTGAGGGAACATATGGCAAATGAATTCCCACTGCCCCAAATGGAGAAGACATACTCCAGTGCCACAATGCTCTCCTTGTCTGCTCTGGAGTCAAGCTGCACAGCAATCTCATGTGCCAGTGTCCATCTGCTGAACTGGGAGGTTAGCTGGAAGAACTGCTAACTGCAAACTCTGTAACTGCATGGACCTGCCAGTCACTACTCTTGTTAATCAACAGCTGCAAGGATAAAAAAGAGGTGCAACATGTAGGTAGTCTGGCCAGTATAAAAAGGGACATCATGGAAGGAAGGTAAAATCTGAAAGGAGGAAGGATGAGCCTCTGTTAAGAAATTCTTCACTACTTTTTATTAAGGCCATAACATACCTGAAAGAATACATTTTCTGATACTGTTGTCAGGTTGTCAGGTTTTTGGGCTGCAGTTTGACTGAGTCAAGGCTTAGCCTCTGTGAATGTTTGGGGTGTTTAAATACACTTTCTGCACTTGTACTGAAAAGAACAACTACCCCCACAAGTTACACTTCTTTTTTTTCAGAAGTGACACCCAATTCACACGGCCATGATGATTCTAAAATTACCAACATGTGTCCAAAGCTAAGACATGACAAGGGGCTGCTTAGCTAGGAAGTGATTGCCTTAGGTTTGTCTTGCAGCTGGTGAAAAGCTTGTTAAAGGCAATAGTGTAACCTTGAGATTTTCTTTATTTCTTAATGAGACATATTTTAATATCTTTGCTTTAATGTTGGTAAAGTCTTATCAAGATTAGAGTTATTTATTTGGTTGCAGGGCCATGTGCATGGGAATTATTTAAATTACCTGCATCTTCAGTTGACATGACACATGTTACAATTGAAATGAATAAACCAGCCCTGTATACTAAAAATAAGCAAACAAATGTAAAACACATCACCATACCAGCAGAACCACCACATGCTGATTAACGGTGGACAGCACAGCCATCAAATCAAGGTCACAATCAAGACCTGAACCAATGAATCAGAGCTCTGAGTTTTCAAACAGGCACATTCAGTGAAGAAAGTAAACAGCTTTACATTATAAGCTTGACATGAGGTGGAACTACATCCAGTTAGTTTTGCATCAGGAAAAGCTGAAGAGAAGACAGTTCACATTTCAACCAAGCTCCTCATAAACATTCAAGTCAACACAAAGCACTGAGTAAGGCAACCAAGTACAGTATTCTTCAGTCCTTGCTAGTGGTGCAAGGGAGGACTGCTGCTGTTATAGTTCAGTCCAGAGAAGGCCACCCATCAGAGCAAGCTTATCAGTGATGCAGAGTTTAGAATTTCCTTCTCATGTCATATAGTTATCATATATGATTGTTCTTCTGCTCTTATTCTCTCCTGGCCATCAAACTCAAGTCAGAGGTCACTCTGAAAATGACATGCTCTTGCAGTTTTTAAATTATTGATGTAACATTTATGAAAATACTTCTTGCATAATTACTAGGTAAGGACTATGAATAACTTTTGGAATAATTCACCAGTTGAAAATTATGGATCTCAGAATCTGGCATTTGCTGCTAGACCTGCAAGCAATTAATATGCACCTTTTCACTTTTCTCCTTTTTTGGCCAAACAGCTATGTGAAATGAAGTGGTATCCTTCCCTTAAAGGAATAGAAAGTGTTCAGCCTCATCCTTTCTTCCTAAGATCTTTATTTCACATGGTTGCTGGCTGCCAGCAGAACACAGCAGAAGTTTTGGCTAGGATAATGATAGACTTTGACATCTCTTGCTTGGTCATCCCAAGAGGTGGCAATGCTTCTCACAGATCCATTGTTTTTCCTGCTTACTTCACTGCACAGATGGAGCCTAGTTTCCTGGATGTGGTCAATACAGCCTGGTGTCTGGTTGAAGATCACTGCTGAATATACCCAAGGCCTTGCAGGCAGGAGCAACAGGCTGAGGTGTGACACACCAGCCTCCTGCATGGTGTGTGTTCCAGCAAGTAAGGATGACCTTTTCCTGCAGGGAAAGCACTTAAAACCTAACTCAGCAGGTGCCACCTCCTCAGGACAAGCTAATAACCTCATCAGCACATAGTGTCTCCATGCCATTTCTAATAATAATCACTTCTTTACCCTAAGTTAGGAAGCTAATATGAATCAGTTCACAGCTTGCCCTGATGACTTTTAATCTAAGACCACAGCTGGCCTTTGTGGTTTTCATCAGATGAATTCCAATAATCATTAAACAAAGTTTTCTCAGTTCTGCTTCAAGTCTGGCCCAACATATCTTTCAGACCTTATTTCTGTGCAACACTGGTAAAATCCTGCCAACATATGATGGCAACATGAATAATTAGTTGCTGTATTTGTACAGCATCTGACTTATTTTCCAGTTGTCTATACTGCTTTTCTTTGTATCTAGTCTAACCCTGGAGAGTACAGAGAAGTCTGCAAAGTTTTAGTCCATGAGATCATCCCAGTAATTTCTTACTGCAGGCACTGTCTGTCTAACTTTAGTTCCCCATGTTAAATAATTGTGATATTGTTTCTTTAAAACCCTTGACAACAAAAATCAAAACAACCATAAATAATCCACAGACATATGGAATTGTTTTGAGAAAGAAAGCAAATTGCTGAGACTCCTTAAAAATGGAGCCTCTACCAAGGAAACCCCAGCAGCCTCTTTGACAGTCTGCTCTAAAACTTTTACTTGCTTTGATGTTGTTTGTAATTTATGCTCCTCAGAGGCTTTTAGACGAAGGAAATCATCTGTTTTAATAATGTGACACCTTCTTCTGGCTACTCGAGATGGGAATTCCTGCCCTGTTTCCTGTGCGCCTCTGTCATGGTCAAAAGGGGAAGGAGGGCTTAAAAATTGCAGGGCTGTTAGTGATCAGAGCTGTAGCATCACCTGCCATTTCAAAATGTCCATCCAAATATTACTTACCTCTCACTGCTGAAGAAACATATTAAGGAAACCTATATTTTTAAGCTCATTCTCCACTGTGGTGTTATTTCTCTGTATTAGTAATTCATAACGATGGGTTATATGGTAACAAGTATAGGACAAAAGAAATTATTGAAATAGTTCCTTTAATTCAAAATTATTTTAATTACTAGTGATACCTGTCCTTTTTTTTCCCCTCATTTCTGTGCTAAGTCTCTTCATGATTCAAAAATTGCCACTAGGCTATCACCTCTGGTAATTGCCATTCTCTGAGCTGAGTGAACAAGGGAAAAATTAAACTGGAGTGTGTCAGGCAAGTAGAATAGGAAATATATGTTCCTGCAGGAAAGCTACTCTCCTCCTAATTACCCTGCAATTGCCAGGTTCAAAATGTAATTTATGAGCAGCATAGATAGAATGGCCACATTAGTCCATAATTTCATGATGATCTTTTCTACTCCTGATTTCAGAAAGAAGGGATTTTGCAGCTGTCAGTGCATTGGCATTGTCAGCAGCTGCTCTGGGCAATGATGCTAGACAACTATACTTCAGAGATACTCCCAAAAAATGTAAAGCAGTATCCTAATAACACAGTTTTATAAAAGAGAGGTGCTGTAATTTACAGCTCAATAAATAAAGCATAATCTGATGAGCTGCCTCAGACACTGCTGGTCACATTCAGAAACAGATTCAGAAATGTTGGAAAGAGAAGGAAGTTTTCCAGCTTCTGCTGGAAAGTGGCTGCTGCTATTGCATGTTCCACTTACTGTAAAATACACCAAATGCAGCAAATTAATCTCATAAACACCCCTTGAGTCCATTTTATTCTGACAAGAATGACAAAAGGATGAAGTAGGGGGATAGATGCTGCAAACATGTGATGGGCAGCTGACATGTTGCAGCTGTAGGTTTGGTGCCTGAGGCCAAGTCTACGTTTAAGTCAAGTTGGGGCAGTGACTTAGTAGTCATCTGAGTGAGCTTTAAACACAAAACAGGGGGACACTCATGGCCAGATGGAGCTCAGGAACCATTCGGTGCCCACATAGTTATCACATTATTACATTAGTTAGCACCATAGTCTGTGGTACTTGAGCTAGTCCCAACAGGGCCACAGACTAGAAGGCATCTCTGGGGATCATCCAGTCCAACTCCCACTCATGGCAGCATCAGCTAAAACAGTTGCTCAGAGTCAAAATTGGGTCTTGAATATCTCCCAGGAGGGAGACTCCACAGCCTCTCTGTGTAACCTGTTCAAGAGTTGGACCCACCTCACAGAACCTAGCTCTGTCTTCTTTACTTCCTCCTGTCAGGTATTTATCCCTCCCAGTCATCTCAGCCTCATGTCATCTCATGTGAAAGAGGTTCTAATCCCTTAATCATCTTCATGGCACTTTTCTGGTTTCCATGTCTCTTCTGTACTGCAGAGCCCAGATTTGGATCCAGGGAGAGGCCAGGGGGAAGCAGAAAAGAGGAAAGGCTAAGTTCAAAGGCAAAAGGAAAAACTATCTTGCTGATTCTGGATGTGACATACAAACCTCTGAGTCAACTGACTGAGAGTTCATTGCCTCCCAGCTTGACACAAAGTCCATCAATATTTTTCTTTGTTGCAGTCTAAGTCCATAAGGAAGCTTGCCCCTTCCCTGAGAAAGCATTAGATTATATTGCTTGGGAGTATCAGTCCTAAATATTCCCTTTCAGTTGACTGTAGAGAATGTTGAACAGAGTGCTCTTAGGAATGGGAGATGCCTGCTCCAATTCATTCTTCCAAGGTTTTGTTTTTACTTTGCCCCTGAGGAATTGGCCATTTTTAATGACTTTCATGATTAATAAAATTGTCTGAAGGCCTGCTGGGGTCTTCAAGCTAGTAGTTATCAACAAAGTCATCTAGCTTTCTCCCCTAGTGCCTAAGATAATGGCAAAGACCCAGCACTTGATCTTTCTCCCCAAGCTGAAGGTTACCTAGCTGCACTTAGGGTCATGTTGGGGTGGTAAAAAAAATCCCCAAGAGTTATTTTCATGCTTCACTGACTATGGAAAATCATACTCTCCTGGAAATCTGTGTCTCATCTCAGCAAAGCTCTTGTGCAGACTCTCCAACTTTCCCCCAGCTGTTTCCCAGCTGCAGGCAGGTGATGTGATACCCTTTTAAAGAAGCACTGAATGTATATCCTCACAGCTGGGCACTGAACTCCCAGCAGCACCACATGTTGACTCCTACACCTTTAACAGTCTCCATGCTGGATCACACTGCTGAACACACATTCCTGCTCTGAAGAGGCTCAGCACTTGACACAGTACATCCTAGACCATGCAGGAGCTCAGGGAGGCAGAGGCATGTTTGAGACACTGCAGAAAGGGACTATTGGCCTGGGGGCAGAGAGAGGAAAAAGAGCAGCAGCTTGTTATGCCAAGGGGACATGAGAGGGGGAAGCAGCAACAACTAGCAATATTCCTCCCTGTCCCTGTGCCCTCTTCCCCACTGTCATGTGTGCATTTCCTTTCTGCCCCACTGAGAAAGGCAGGGAGAGCAAAAGATGCATTGAAGAATAGGCAAAGGCATCTCCACATGCTTTAGTGATATTGTAAATTTTCAGGAAACCTAAAAAGATGCATGGTGGTTAATGAACAGCAAAACATGTGAGATACGGATTGAAAGGTATATTGGAAGATATATGTTTAACTACATCAGGACACAGCATGGTATAAGACCAATTTTTTTTTTTAATTAAAATGTCACACAGATCTAGTGTTTTTCGTAGTAGTTGGTAGCACATTTCACAGAAATAAAGGATTGATAACATCCTGCAGGAGGTTGCAGCTGGGGAACCACTGAGTCCAGGCACATTGGTATACCACATTCTAGATTAATAAAGCAAATAAAATTATATTTACTTTGAAATTTATTTCTGCCTCCCCTCATCATCTGTGTGTGCATGAGTAAACCTCAAGTTTACTTCCCATGGATAACGTCTAACAAAAAGATGCAATTCACATTCAATTTTTCCTTTGAATTGTAAAGAGCAATTTATATAACTCTTCGTAACATTTATATATTTGTGCATATCATACTTCATAGTTTTCCACAGACCACATTATACCTGAGGAAGGCACAGCAAAGGTTACCCATAGACACTGCTCGCTGCTAAAAAATCCATCATCAATTATCTGCATGCTGTGTTTGCTGGGTTACAGTGGGGCAGATCCTGACACCCCCCCTAGACAGACCATTCCTGCTCCTTAAGAGCACTTCTGGGTACTCTTATCCAAACTGTAAAGTACGACATTACTAAACCAGAATAAGAGGTCAACAGTCTGAGCCTGGTCAGAATGGGAGAAGTTTTTCTGCCAGTGACTCAGACCCCTGAAAACCTAAGGCTACATCACAAGCAAATACTCAACAGCTAAAAATTCATTTTAAACATTCTTTATTTCCAGCTAACATGTCAATAATAGGTAAACAGCATATCCTGGGCAACTCCTTCTAAGACATATCAAAGTATTTTTTGATTACGATGGAATACAGGCTGTGCCTACAACAGAAAGGAGAACAGAAGAACCTTTTACAAGTCTTCAAATAATCTCAAACTAATTAGCTTTTAACATCCTCTCTGCTACAATTCTGGGCTTTATTAGCTGTTCTGCTTGCCATTCCTGAGCCTGCCTAATGTCTTCTGTAGAACAACTATGCATTTTTTTCCAGGCATTTGTCATTTCTTGAAACATATAAAAGAGAGCACTTGGATTCAAATAACAGACCATTTAAATGCTGTTCTGCATAGGGAGTGATATATGCTGACAAGGACTAGAAGTCAAATTTTCTTTATATGGTTCTTTATGGTGAGGAAACCTACTTAAAATAAGCTTCTTCTCAAGGCAGCATATTGATTAGAGCTGACGGGCCAAAAAGACCTTTGGGAGACAACAGAATATGGCTTGAGTCAAAGAGTAACACTAAAGCTGGCAGCAGCAACATTAAGAGTCAGTAAAACCTGAGAGAGTTTGTCTCATGCTGAAATTTATTGCACCCATTTGGACAGCCATTATGGTAGTTAGTAATTTTATCTGCACAAGTTCATCTGTATTTGGACTCTCAGAGCTTAGCAAGAGGTCTTGCAAGGCAGAACCATACCCAGAGCACCCTGACTGAGGCAAAGGACTGCTGTGCTGAGGCAAGGTATGACTGTCTGAAAACTACAAAAGGCTGTTTGTTTTGATGGCAAGCCAGAACATTAACAGAAATTCTGAAATAAGGTGATGGCAGGCCAGTGCAGATGAGGATTTTCTAGTCTGCGCTGCTGTGGTTTTCTTCTGTGGCTTGATGAAGCTGTCACTCACAAGCAAAAATTGCTGTTCTCTTGGATAGAAGTACATTTACACTTCACATTTTAGGAAATAAATGAGACAAAAAGAGCAACACCCAGGCTTATATCCAGTGAAATCTCCTGATGAGACTTATTGAAAATGGTGGGTTTAAACCACTCTACAGAATATTTTACATTGCTCCTTTGCCTAGTTTCTGCAATTACCATTGCAGTGAAAGTGCCAGTGCCATTACTATTACCAGCAATGTTCCTTATCTTCACTGATGATTGGTTCCAGTGCTTAATTATCTTTATTTTTCTAACATGCCAACCAGGCTGCTGGAATCACCTTCAAAATGTTAGTGAAAGATCTGTTCCTGAGACAAATATAATTGTTCCTGGTACTGATATAATTGAATCTGACAGGAGATCAGCTTTTGATAGTGGTCTAATGAAATAGTCGAGTACTGAGCTGGGAATGGATACAGGTCCTCATATTGGATACCAATCCTACATTAGGACAAGTGGAGAGAGGTGACTGAACCCTGAAAAGAAAACTATGAAGAGGAATCTGAACCAAACCCCCCTGACTTCCCATGCAGATTACAATGCTCCATGTGCTGGGCATACCAAGCACACAGTTTAAGCAATCTTTAGGATCTTGAATTCTTTCTAAGTCCATCAAGAGAGGTAGGAATTTGCAGAGGTCACAAACTGGCCTTGACTAGACAATAGAGGGATTCTCAAATAAAAAGTTCCTAACATGGCCAAAATAATGAAAAATAGAAAAGTTAAAAGTTCTGGGGTACATATGAAGGAAAACACACAAAAGTCATTGCCCTTGGTCTCAGGGGGAAATCAAAAGCAGTGTTCTATGACTGAATCTTCTCAACAACTTTATCCAGTTCCAATTTATTTCTGGCCCACCCTCCCTCCCCCTCAAAAAAAGACTCTATAAAGATTGCTTCCTGATTTCACAGAGGAGGCAGAAGAATGCTGTTCATGGACTATTCTCAAAGCTATTCATCATTCTCCAGGCCATTGGTCCAAGGTCATGTTCCAAGGACAATACAGGACACATAGACTGTGGCTGTCATTTCTTCTTTTCAAGTCACTGTACTTTGAGACATTAATAGACTAATTAATATACCAAGGTAAAAAGACCCTATCAGTCCTCTTCTACTAAAGAGTTAACTTGCCCTGACCAGGGATTCTCTCCACTCATATTCAGCTGATGTAAGGTCAATGACAAACACACCAAGGAAGTCAGAGTTGCTTTATTTTTCTTCTGAGCAGGACAAATAGAACACTGCTGATGCTCCATTTATCTGGAGCAACAAGCAAGCACTTGGCAGCAGCGGAAAGCAGACACTGGAATCTGGCACCAGGCTCCCAGCACAGCTGTCAGCCTGCTGACTAATCACTTCACCCCTACGTTAATTCTGCTCCAGGTCTACTGGACCATTTCATCTCAGATACCCTGGCACACGCTCCTCTTGATAGACGGATTTATACAGAGGTGTCACTATTAATTGTTACATATCATTTTATTTTAGGAGGGTTCTTTTACTCAAGGTGGGTTTTTTCAAGTGGCTTTCTCTTTTCTACCATATTCCTTCACAGTGGGAGCTGTGATTTGGCTGCCTCCAGTATCAACTAGACCTTAAGTAGACAGTCCTTGCCAGAATGGATTTTCTTCAAGGTTTTTTTTAACGTGTGTGCATGAGCTTCATAGCTTGTTATTTTAAACAGCCTTTCCTCTCAATTTTTCTTTAGTGGCTATTCTGACAATCAAGCTGCAATTGCACAGTGCACACCTGCCTCTCTTCAGAGAGATCTGGTTTGCCTTCAATTTGCATTATCAGATGATACTTGTAGTCTTGTCAGCACAAACTACTTAAGAAGCTCCCAGGAAAAGTGTTAAAATATAGGTGGGGCCTATGAACTCTGCTCTTGGCAGCTGTGCTTTATTAGCCGTGCTGTGCAAAGGTGGTGCAGCTAAGGTAATGCAGTGCTTTCACAGAAGCATTATATATTGTGACAAGCTGAACAACCTCCAGGACTCTCACTCATCATGACTCCCATTTCATACCTCATTCATTACAGGAATGAGGAATGAAAACATTTCTCTGTTTCCTAAAGATATTAAAAGATTCCTGGGAAATTGTTTACCTAGAGAAAGGAAAGTGTTGAGGCTCATTTTTTTGTGTTCAGGCTGAAACAGCAGGCCATGGCATGGCTAACTGTCTTTTCCTGTTAGTGGATGATAGGTTTTTGAATTGGTAACTGGAAAGAATTCAGACATTTAATTGGTTTCATGCTTATAGTTAGCAAAGGTATAAACTGTAAATTTGTGTCACTTCCATACTGACTTCAGAAAAAGGCTGTCCAAGTGCTTTTTAAGAATAATGAAGGCCATCTTTTAACACACTGTTGGTAGGGAGTTCAGTCACACTCACGTATGGGATGGTGGCTGGAGCCCTGGAAGGGTCATTTGATTTGGTCATTCAGACACAATGGGGCAGACCTAAAACTAGAGCAGAACCTTTTTATCATAGAAGCATAGAGTAAGGCTTGGGTTAGATTGGACTCTAAAGATCTGGAGCTGGAACTAGATGATCTTTAGGGTGCCTTCCAACCCGAGCCTTTCTATGACTTTGTGATTGTGTTCATCTTTGAACGTTAAATACACAACCAGTCTTTGTACTGGTATTTTAAACCATGTGATTTAAAATGGTGGTATCTGTTGTCTGTGCATGTTCTAGAGTTTATGGTATCATTTCCCTTTTCTCAGCATGATTTTGTCCTGAAACAAATGGATGAGGTCCACCTCCATTCTGTAGGCTGTCCTTATGGTGCTATTTCTTGGCATTCTACAGTTGCCTCAGAAGATATCCCCATATGTTCTGTTACAATATTGGGATGGCCTGATCCTCAGGTCCTTATAATTCCCATGCTTCCAAGGTCTTTGCTGGAAGAGAATTTGAAAAATACACAGGGCAGCAGCAAGAAGTGGGCATTTTCATGGCTTCTGTGATCCATTCACAATTATTGAGACAGGAATTCCCTACTGTGTGCATGAGAGATACGGAATATCTTCAGTGCCAGGCAGCAGATATATTTATACAGATCTTGGCAAAATGTTCTCAGTCTGTCTGTGCTTTGAGGAAGCACCGTGTGGAATTTGCTTCTTGCAATGTAGGGATAAAGAGTTTTCCATAAAAGACCTTCAATGGGTCATAGGTTGGCTCTGAGGGAAGAAAGAAGTGGTGTTTCAGATACTTTAATCTGGAATCAAAATAGAGACTTTGCCAACAGAGCTCCTTTAAACCATGGAATATGTTTTCATCACTGAATTTGAAATACTGTTTCAGAGCCTTGGTCAGATTTACTGCTGGATTTAAATCACTGTAGCCTAATTGAAGTCAATGGAGCTATGACAGTTTATACCAGCTAAGGGACTGGTGTCTGTTTCAGAGTATTGTTTTCCCACAATTGGCCTTAATCTTCTAGACAATGATAGAATTTTTTTCTGGGTACCCCAAATACTCCAAGTACTCATACAGCCTTTCATAGGATTTTCTCATATGTTTGTGACATATGAGAGGTTCAGGTTGGATATTAGGAAAAATTCTTCACTGAAAAATGTGGTAAAGGAAAGTGGTGGAGCCACCATATCTAAAGTGTTCAAAGAATGAGTAGACACAGCACTTTCTGATATGATTTAGTGGGCCTGGTGGTATTTGGGCAAAGGTTGGACTTGATGATCTTGGAAGCCTTTTCCAACTTTAATGATTCTGTGAGCATTTGTGTAGCTTTTGTTGTGGCTGGAAAAGTATTTGAGAGACTCGCTCTGATATGTTGCTTTGGCTGAGTCACTTCTCCAAGGCCTGATTCTCCCTTGCATTGCATTCTTGATAATCATTCATGCCTGTGTAAAGTAGGTATAAAGTGCCTTCATATTGTAATGCAGTGAAGAACTGGGATCACAAATTCTTCAGCATCAGAGGGATTTTTCTCTTTATATTGTCACTGAATACTAGCAGTTTGGTAAAGAACTGCAGCAGTTTTACTTGTATCTTTATCCATGCTACATGTCTTTGGGCCTGAATTCCTGCAATGCAGCATATGCCTAGCCTGGGAAATTCTTGTGGCCAGTGCTGAAGCCGTGATTTATTATCGTGGGAAGTAGTGCAGCTGTAAGCAGCAGCTTAATATGAAGCATAGAGCAGGACTCAGATCTTGCATGATTAACCTGAAGAGGTCTCCTGAGGGCCACCAAAGTAATCTCATTTGGGAATCTGTCTCCAGTGACTGAATAGCCAACTCTAGCACCTTCCTGCATAACAAGGTGGTAAAAACCACCTTGGTGCCATTCAAAGGCTGGCCATGGCCAAGCAGCCTGATGGGGCTAACAACTGGTCCTACACAAACAACCTCTAGGCCTTGTCCAGGGATTGAGATGGCGCCACCTGTCAACTTGGATCACAAGTTAGTTTGGGTGGGGAAGAAGTACTAATCTCCCCAAATCACTGGGTTTCTGAACCTGCACATATGAGAAAAAACTGAGGCTACAAGGGATCTAGCAGTTCTTCTAAGAAGGGTCAGTTGTCCACTAGACAGTGCAGGAAAACAGGCTGTTGGAGACTTGCATGGCAATTAGGTGCCCTGGTCCCTTGTAGCCAGGGTGATGGGAGATATCTAATCAGAAACTTCAGGTGGTTAGTTTTTAAATGGTCTTACTACTGAACCTCTGGCAAATTTACAAGTTTACAACTTCTTTACAAATTTACTCTTAAGTCAGAAAGTGCATGTTCTGATTAAGAGCCTTAAAGAAAAGTAGTTCTCACTCAATTGTTGTTTAATTCCTTTAAATAAAAAAATAAATTTTATGATGTGGTAATTAATTCCGAGGCATAAACCAGTAGCAAAATATGCACAAATGTTATGTGCCACAGCCATTAAAATGTAAATAAGTCTAACTGCATGATCTTGTTCGCATCCTTCGAAAAATCAGTCCAAAATAAAAGTTACCAATTTTTAAAAAAGGGCGCGGTGGGGGGTAATAATAATACATGAAGACATGTAACTGTTATTACCCTGGTCAGTATAACATAATGAGAATCCTTATAAGAATATGCTATATTTCAAATTTGAAAAAGTAGAAGGGGTACAGGAGACTTTAGCAGTATCAGCATAAATGGGAAAATATTGTAATGTTTAATTTTTGTAGTATTGCCTACCATTAGAACAGTAAACAGATTTCCAGATGTTTGTGAAGAGTCCAACAGTTATATTTTATATCTAGAGCTATAGTAACAATTTCTATTTAGCAGCCTAGAAGAACATTCCATGTCACAACAGGAAATAAATATTAGATTGGGGTTTTTGCCCCCTCATCTCCTATATAGCAATTTCTGAATACTTCACTCAATGACAAATAAAATGATGGTTTAAAAATTAAAACCACAGTCACTAAGGGCAGGACATAAATGTGCAGATGTTTTGTGATGCTCAAGAACTTTTCAGTCACAATGCTGTTGTGGAGAGGACTGGAAATCCATCAGTCAGACACTGTCAAAGACATTCCCTAAGCTACACTGTCAGAAAAGGCTGTTAACTTTTCATATTCTTTCCACATTCTCTTAAGGAGAAAAAACAAATAAACGAACAAACAAAAACTATTCATAATGGCTTGTATATAGCTCTCACTATTTTATTAGCAAGGGATTAACTGCAATCTGTTAATATAAGTGAGCAACTTCAATCTAGAGTTCACTGGGCAATCTGTACAAGTGGAAAGCTGCATTGTCCTGAAGCTGTTTACAAAATATCAATTTTCCTTCTCCAAGAAGGAAATTTTTTTACAAGCTTACCAGCTGTTTCTGTCACTTCTATGGCTTAATGAAGTTATACAAATGGCTCCCTGATAATCTTGTCTTTACTGCACCTACATGGCTAGACAAAAAACCAAGTTAAAGGCACTCCTTGTAACGGGTACATTTAATGCCTGTGCATGAAGACAGACCTCTTGCCACCCAGAAGCTGGCAGACACTGACATGCACGTGACCATGCATGTAGTACCAAGCCATCCTGACAGAGCACAAAATTTTACTGCCACCTCTCTCCCTACTGTCCAGTAGTTACAAGGATGGAAATAAAGATCAAAAATATATATAGATGTCAGCTCCTCCCTCTCCTTTTTATTTCACTTGCTTTTAATTACTAAGGTGAGATCACAGGTGAGATTTTTTTCCACTGCCTGGCCCCACTGTGCTTTGAAGGGTGCAAAAAGCCTTCCAACAGTGTCATGATTCCCCAAGCAACCAAAAACCCTCTGGAGCAAGAAAGCCACAAGCAGCTGTGCCATTTCCTGGCAAAAGGCAGCAGGCATGCTGCAAGTAAAGGCAACGAGGTGGGAGTACTGGCTTGTGCAAGACAGGTGGTCCAGAGGGGAAAGGCTGGCAGATGTTAGGGGAGGCAGGGAGAGGGCCAGAAAGTGTGCAGCCATGGGGAATTGTGGAGCTGAAACTGCGTCTCTGATGGCCTGGCCCCTTTTCAAAGCCTCCAGAATTGCCTGTCATAACGTGGCTTGTTCAAGGTGTCAGGTATCAGTTTTCCATAATGAAAAGCACCATTAGCATGTAAAGACAATTCATTAGATGCAACATAGCAGAACTGTAATTAATTATTAGATATTATTTCTCACAAAATGCATTTCCAAGATCACATTGCATTACCCACAATATTGGACTGATGGAGCATAAACAAGGGTAATGATAAACACTGGTGAATGGAGTTGGGAAGAGATGGTTATCAGGGTACCAGTGTGTTTCATGTGGGGTTTATTTAACAGTCTCATTAATGATCTGGAAAAGGAAGTGAATAACCATTTAATTAAGTTTGCATTTGATACTAAATTAGAAGTTGCTGCAGACACCTCTGAGGGCAGCGAAATAAATCAAAAGGAGCTAGAAGCTTGCAAGGTAAAAGAGGAAAATGAGATCTGGTATGAAGAAAAAAAGTGAGCTGATCTCCCTGGAAGCAAATAATCATGTAGCTATCAGTAGAGGAATTCTGAAGAAAGCAGTGTTGAAAGAGAGGTAGGGATGTTAATGGACTATACATTCCCTCACAGCTCGGATATATGTTTACAGAAGCAACACATCAAGGAGCAGGAAGGTAATAGCCCTTCACTGCAGGGCTGTAGTGAAAAGCCATCTATAATGCTGCACTCTGTTTTGGGCACCCTGTTATCAGACAGATATAGACAAATTGGAATGAGTTCAGAAAAGAGCCATAAAAATGATCCCATATCCCTGGAGATAATGACTTATGAAGAAAGATCAGAAGAAGTAAATGTTTAAGGTCTTGTCTGAAAGATGACTGAAAAAGGACAGGAAAACAATCTGCAAAAATGTGAGAGCAAAAAGGGAGGAGGGTAATTTATCATAGTAACGATTAGTAATATGATGAAATAATAAGTAACAACTATAAATTTTAAAAGGGCAACTTCAGGTTGAATGTAGGGAGAAATTTCTGACAGTGGAATTTGGGTTAGTTTGCAGAGAAGTTTCCCAGAGGTAAAAGTAAAAGCTGCATTCAAGTCATTTAAAATCAAATTGGACAACTCACTAGAAAATGCACCCGTCTATAGCGAACAATATTGCATTGCCTAGGGAATAAGCTGGGTGACTTAATATGATATTTCACACTCAGGTCTTTATGACTGTGATATTTTTAATATGCATGGTCAACTATTTCAGGAAAATACACATTTCTTCTGCTGTCAGGCCTGATAATACAAACACTTGCATGCAAACATAACTTTAAAGAAGGCAAGTAGCTCTGCTGACAGCACTGCACTGCTGACATGCAAAAACACAAGCCTGAGCTCTTCAAGTTTTTGCAGGCTGAGTCTTAGATCTTGAATTGTCAATATCAAGATGGTATATACAGGTAACCACATCATTTATGGGTAGGTGAAGAAATGTGCAAAATGGAAGATGGGGACTGGAAGCTCCAGTAAAGATGTATTATTATTGTTATTTTTATGGTTACTGCTATTAGTACTTATGACTGGTAGTGTGGCGTCCAACTCCATTTTTTAATTGTTCACCTTTTGGTCTCCTGCTTTCATCTCTGGGCTGAGTGTTCATTAGACATAAAAATGTCTAAAGCATACAACTGCTTTCTATACTGCTTTTTTAACAATTAGTATTTTTAATATATCCTAAAATATCTGTGGAATGGGAAAAGAGACAAGGTGAAGTGAAAATTTGACTCTCTCCCAGATGAAAAAGATGGCAAAGATGGCAAAGGCTATGGATTTAAACGGATATGAGAGTAACCCCATACTTTCCCCCCAATTATAGCAATGTAATGTTGAAGTCACTTCAATATTCGTTAGCAGCAGAGACAAGCTCAAGGCATTCAGAGGGTATGCTCCCTAAAACAGCATGGTTCTTATATTTATGTTTATGTTCCTGTTCTCTTCTCTTCCCTCCCCCGTCCCCGCACCCTGATGGGCTGTGTGTGGGGCTGGCAGCCTGCTGGTGCCGCAGTCCAATCCCCGAGCCTCGGGACTCTCCAGCAAGGGGTCGAGCAGCAGCAGCTCCAGTGAATCAGAGACCAGCTCCGAGTCCGACTCCGAGAGCGAGAGCAGCTCCAGCGAGAGTGACGGCAGCAAGGCCTCGCATTACTCCAGCCCAGAGGTAAGGGCTTCTCTCTCTGTGATTTAGGGTGGCACTCCATTACTACACCCACTCACACCTTTTCCCAGCCAAGCCAGCACAAGGCGGCTGTGAGGAGATACGTTGTGAAATTTAAGTGGCAGGGGATCTTAGGAAGATTAAAGCATTTGAAACAAAAATGAAGAAAGAAATAACACTGTTATATTTTCCTCAAATTGGAGATGAGTGGAGCACCTTGCAAGGCTCACAGCTTGCTTGAAGTTTTATGCAACTCTGCCTCCACAGCAATGGCTTGCTTACTGTGTAAGTCCTGATGTGGGCTCCCAGAACTGCAATAGAACTAAGGGCTTCTCTACACAGGGAAGCTATTATAAAATCAGTTTGAGGGTGGATTTTTAAAAGAAACCAGTTGTTCACTCATGGACTTCCCTTGCCTCACTCTCTAAGTGAGTTATTCTCTGCTGCTGCTGCCTTTATGTGATTTCTTTCAATTCACCTCCAAAATGGACTAAAGTGAATTACTCATGGTGCAAAACACTGAGCCCAAACTAGTCATCTGGAAAGCTAGCACTGAAAGTTTCCACATGTAGACAAGCCCTAGCCAAACTACAATTAAGCTGCCAGTGCTGTGACACCTTCTGCTTTCACCTCTGCAGAAAGCTCAACAGACACAACAAAGCTGCTTTCTCTGCTCGGCTTTTCTACCAGGACTGACATTTTTACATGTTTTGGTCCATACACACGTTTAGAATTAAACTACGAACTCCACAGCCACATCACACACATTAATGTATGTAAAAATATTCAAAAACCTAGCAGCAAGATTGTAAATACACATGAAATAGAGTCTGTGTATTTTCCTACTCCACATCAACCATCCAATCACTAGAATCCTCCCCCAGAAACTATGTCTCACCTATTCTCCCACCCTGAAAAAAAAATTATGCTGAAAAAACAGCAAACCTTTCCTCATATTTTCCTTGGTTATTTGGAGCCATGTTTCCAACTGAGCAAAATGCAGTACTCAAAGAAACATCCTTAATATATTTTTCTCAGGTTCTGTCACTTTTGTTCCTTGTTTAACATTTATCTTCTGTCTTTTCTTCACTGTACTTTCAGACCCATTTCCAGTTAATTTTCCTCTCACTTTGTCCACTTCCTACATATCTTTCCTTCCAGTCTCTCTTGTTGCTCTAGCTGCTGTACCCCATGTCTTGTTTCCCATTCTGAGATTTCTCATCTGACTTGTTAAGACCTTGTTCTCTGTCTACTTAATTCCCTGCTGGAATTAGTGCAAAGATCTCATGCTCAGTCTCTCCTCTCCCTGAGGGATCTCAAAAGGTGGAAGAAACGGAACAAAGAGAAGAAAGAAAGGGGAAGGAAGTATGAGATGAATGGAGGAGAGGCACAGGAAGGGAGGAGTGGTTCCTATCTAGGCAGATACTCATGCTGCTTGGACCCAAGAGCAGCAATTCCTCAGAGAATGCATGAAGCTAATTAACTGAGGCAGGTCATGGATTTCATAAAGTCCAGCAGAGAACTAAGTCATGGAAACATGGATGAAGTGCCTCCTCTTAAGCCTTTTATACATACCCTCTCGAGATCTGTGGAGCTACTTTTGTACAGAGCCTGAGCTGTCAGTGATCATTGTCACGAAACAGCTGCCCCACTCCAACAGATTGCTTGTCTCTTTGCATTATATTTGTCTGGTTTGCCCTCTAGGATGTGCTTTGTGAAACATGCCTACACAAAAATATAAGTGACTCACAAGTGTGATGGCTGTGTTGATTTTCATAGGCAATTTTCATCCCTTAATGGAATATGGGAGATAGCACACACAGATGGGTACGGGTGTCCTGGGGAAGTAGAATACCTGTGTTTTCCCCAAGGGTAAATGCTTTCCCAGGCTTATTATATGGCTGATGGTACCAATTCAAACATGCTCAAGTGATGCCTCTGACCGGAAATCCTTTTAGCTTTGCATAAATGCTTTAACTTACATTTATGCACCCAGTGAAGCCATCTTTCTAAAGTATATGCCAGTTTCTTACCCAGTAAATGGAAAGAGACAGGTCCTCTGTAAAGGAAGGCCATGTCCACCTAAGTGTAAGAAGTGGACTCAATTCTAGATTTAGTCTTAAAATTAATGTAATCTATTGGATAAGACAAAGAAAAGTAAACACACCTTGGTTTTTGATTTAGCATTAACTGGTGCTTTGAGATTCAATGAACTTGAGTAGTCCAGCAAAATGCTGGGCAAGAATTCCACACTTAAAGGTTGGGAGGACCTTAATGTAGAAATCTGCATGCCATTAGGATGCCTTCATTTTTTCCCCCCACTCTCCAGTCTGAAATATTATATGCATATACTCAAAGATTTTTAATTCTGGGAGAGTGCACCTTCTGCATTTGAGATTATATAATAACTCAAGTGCTGTTTCATGTCTTCTGTAATTTTTCCTCATCTCATTTTGAGATTTTCAAGTTGTCCTCAGGTGCCTAAATGCAGTTGCCTTGTGTAAAAGCAGCTCATTGTAAAGCATACATATAAAGTATATTAGATGAATTGCACCCTAAAAGTGTCTGTTTCTTTCCATTGACTATTTAGAGCCAGTAGTGACTAGCTCAGCTGTCTTCACTTTATGTCTGCAGTAAACTAAGAATAATGGCTGAGCTAGAACAGGAGACAACATTCAGACTGGTTTCAGTGATGTGGACAAATTAAGGTGCCTCAGGCATTAATGGGAGTAGTTAAAGTTTTGTGGACTGCCAAACCTAAAATTATGAACAAGAAACTGAGACTTCTATCTCCTGTTTCTTTGCTGAAGCCGTGAATTCTTTGAATGCCCTTAATTAATGTCATAAATGAGGAATCTGGAAAACAATGATGTCTTATGCTTTTTCAGATGGTTGAAAAAAAAATTCGGTGTCAAGTATATAGAAAAAGCTACATTTCTGAAGCTAAAAATTTGGTTTGTTTGTTCTTTGTTCCATTGAATTATCCTGTGTACCTTTACTAAAGCTGTCTTTGGTTAGACAACCACAAACTCCTACTATGAGGAAGGATAAGAGTGGGGAATGGGCAGGAAGGAAGCAGAGAAGCTATCACATAGGACAAAGGATCATTGGCCTCTCAACAGTAACCAGACCAGAAGAGAAAGACGCCCCTTTCTGAGCCCCACTAGCCTCAGATACCAGATGCTCTGGCCTTTGCAGATTTTGCTGTTGTGACTAGTTCACAACCATTAGTTTCTTCCTCCTTTTTAAGGAGTCACATATATAAAAGAAAATGGAATTTTACCACTAGACCAACAGTAGATGCTAACATTACATTTGCAAATAGGATTCATGGGTTTTGGTTGTCCTGCAGACTATTATCGACAAAGACTGCAAACTACACTCTCCCTTCCCTCCAGAAAACTCTTTGTACCAAGAACCACCTCTTACAGTGTATGTGTGCTGTGCCTAACACATGGAAATGCCCAGTTCTAATTTGTTAAAGCACTAGCAGCAGTGTTAATAGTAGCAATGAAGTAATAGTAATAACAATAATCATCATCATCTTCTTCATTATCATTGCTGTCTGTGCCTTAAACATAATGAGAAAGCACATTTGTATGGGGATTGCCCTGAGTGAAATATTTGATAGCAGGGCAACAAAAGCAAGTTACCACAAGGGTAAATTAGTACATGGATTTATGATAGGCAGAGTAGCTTGCAGGGGTAGTGAGCTAAGTCCATGCACGTTATAGGCTCTCTTATCTCTCAGTGAAAGTGGTGTTGTACTTCAAGTTTACCACATATTAGCCACACCTTAGGTTCCTCGTTGTAATAACAAGCATAGAGTGACCCCATTACACTGGCATTGTTTAACAGCCCTTTACCCTAGAAAGTGTTTCTGGATAACATTTTGACAATTTTCTTTTTGGATGCATGCCATTCATGCCTCTGGTTGCACTTGCAGCCTTGAAGAGATCTGAGATATATATAGACATGCTGTGTGGGAGTCATCCCACCTAAACTTACACACTTCTCCTGTAGATACCTACATCTGCTCACCACTTCAACCTCCCCTTTACAGTCTGTTTTTAGAGCCCAGATCATCTGGCCTATTTCATATGTCTATTTCAAGAGGGATTTTTTCACACCCTAGAAGAGTAGTCCACTGACTGGAGAAGGAACTTGTTGACTAGCTAAGATATAGGTGTCTATGTTGTACAGATGAATCCACCCACAATATTTAAGGAAATGTATCACATCCTCCTGTTTCTTCATGACGCCTGGCACATGTGTATGTCTGTGGTACATTGATCCCTGAAAGTATCTGTGTTAAGTTTCCTGGTTTGAGTTTTCATGCCAAACCTATATTTAATTGCAAGTCAGCTGATCACAGACTGTTACTCCTGTTACTGGTGCCCATCTGGACAGCACTGGCTTTGCCCCAGTTGAAAACTGCCCGGTTCTCTAAAAGGCCCTAGGGGCAGCATATTTCCATGACACCAAAACCAACGGGCAGAGAGCATTTTGGTATCAGAATACTCTGGATTTATATTCATATGCATTTCTATCCTTACATGCTGCTGAAAAACTTCCAATTCAAGCAAACCAACTTTTCTTCCATAGAACAGTGTATAGAGCAAAAATTAGGGATCCTCTTTTTCTTTGACAAATAGTTACAATTAGGCATGTATGATGGATGGGCAGAAATTTTCAAGTGAATTTTCCCTGTCCATTTTTTTTACCAGTCCTGCTGTCTATTCTTGGCTGTTGTGATTTGTTCTCTTGCAAGGTACCTCCAATTTTTTTTTAATGTGATCTCAAAGTACAGTAATTTTCAGTTGGAACAATCAATTGAATAAATTACTTACAAAAATGAACTGGTATCACTCATGTACACTGACAATCTCAAATATTCCAGAATGGTATGAGGGCCCAAAATTAGTGAGAAAAGTTTTAAAATTCTGATTTTTAAAATTTGGATTATTTTAATTTACCTGATGGGCTGCAGACATTTTACTTTTATTAGATGCACCTTAAAGGATTTTTTTAGCAGATAGATCTTAGGGTTTTTTTCAGAAGCCACAAGGATTTGAATTTTTCTTTAACTAAACCTCAAAAGTGCACCTGAAATTCCTGACAAAACCAGTAAAGCTGGTAACAGTGTTGATCTTTTTATTAAACTTCATAGTTGGCGAATATGTTGGTAGGACTGTAGGTATTATGCCTAAATAGCAGATATACTACTGTGGGAAATTCCTGTACTGCCAGGTGATGACACTGTAGCATGTAATCACTTTTTCCTGCTGGTTTACTGTGATCCCTTGAAATCCATGAGCCACCGTTTTCAAGAATTACAAGATACATAAAGAAGCAGAATGGGATGTAACAGATGAATTGGAAATTTTTTTTAACTTCCAAGCAGCAGTCACTCTAACCTATACTTATGGGCAGAAGTGTACTTTCCCCCGTGTGCTTCTGATGTATCTCCTTTTCTGAAATACACCTGAACAGTGGAAAGACTTCCATGTATAGTGAACTTTTTATTATATATCTAGTAAATTCAGTATGTGCACAGTGAATGGCACCAAACAAATCTATCTGTATTTTCAACAGCAATTAAAAAAAATGCTGTTCATTTTTAGATAAAGAGTTAAGGGTTGTAAAAATACATCTTCATCTAAGAGAAATACTGACCATCCATTTTCAAGATTTACAGCTCAGGAAAGAAATTCCTCATGTAAGATATTAGGGAGCATGCTTTAAAAAACATAAATGTAAGCCAGTCCTGGAAACTTCCCATAGGTCTGGGCTAGCTCAGTAATGAGTAAATTAAACACTTTAGCTAGAAGGAATATTTTTATCATATGAACTCCAATGTCTAACTTTTTTTGCTTATTTTAGGAGCCTTTGCTCCATGTAGACTGCATACAACCCTCAGTGGGTGATTCTGAAGGCGCCCTTGGCTGTGCAGGAAACCTGTGTTGCCCTCAGGCATCTACTTTAAATAAGAAGTAAGATACTCTTTTAAGTTAGAGACTGTGGATATTCTCTCTTGGCAAACTTTCTTCCAGAGCACTGATGGGTTTCATGTTCGACTCATGACACAGTTTTTTATTATTCACATGCAATAGCCTAGTGAATCAGATATTGGTTCCATCTGAGGAAATTAGGAGGTTTTTTGCTTTGGCTTTTGTGGGGTTAGGTTATGGCTAGCCATCTACTCCATCATCTGTTTCTTTTTGGGGTTTTGCCTTTCCTCTTTGTTTTATTACATTCAAATTACTGATTGCAAGAAGCACTAGAAAGGAGTCACACACTGTTCTGAAATAACATTGTCTCAGCTGTAGTTACATTTGAAATCATGATTATCCCACTTCTTCCCTGTCCAAACACCATTATGTTTTAGATGTGCTCTTATAACTTGATAGTGTTGTGACAGACATTAAAAGAAAAACTAACAGCACACAATACTTACACAATGAACCCCTGACAGCACCACCACACAACAAATGTTTGTGGATTAGAATGTCAATACCAGGCAGATTACATGAAGCGCCTGGTTAGCCCTCCAACTCCCCAGCACATGCCACTTTGTGTGCTCTTTAAATGCTTTCTGTATTTACTGCAATGGCACAGGACACAAACTACACATCCCTAGCTTTCCCAATAGCTATCCTCCCCAAGCCTCAGCTGTGCCCCTGCCTTATTTTCCTCCCTCCCTATTGCCACTGCATTTTTTTTATTATTATTATTTGGAAACTTGGAAGTGTTCCCCAGTAGAGCCAATGGCAGTACTGCTATTGTGAATCACACCTGGAAATGATGCACACAGAAGCCCTTCTCCTTCTTATCTCCAAACCCCGTTCTGAAACCAAAAACATCCCCTTGCAGGGCAGGACCGCTGTCCTGCCGCGCAGGGCCATCCCAAGCGCTTGCCATAGGTTGTGGCGGCTCTTGGACCGAAGGGAAATCTCAGTGGTGCCCGGAGGGATGCGATTCCCGTGTCCCTGAGGGACCCCCGGGGTGGGGCAGCGGGATCTCGGCTCTAAGCTCGTTGCCGTCTGTTTCTCTTTCAGCCTGAGCCGCCCTCGTCCAACAAGTGGCAGCTGGACAAGTGGCTGAACAAGGTTACCCCTCACAAAGCACCCATCCTCGCCCACCACGATGGCCCGGCGCTGGAGGCCCACCCGTACTACGGCCGCGTGAAGGCAGAGCGGCAGGAAGGACAGAAGGCGCCGGGCGAGGGCCCGGCCGAGCCCCGCCGTGAGGAGACCCGCACCGCCACCGCCGCCGCCGGCACCGGGGACGGGCCGCGGCCCAGGACCGCCAACAAGGCGCCGGGCAGCAAGGGCAGCCGGCAGAAGGCACCTCTCGCTGCCGACGGCGGGCCGCCCAGGCGGGCAGCAGGGAAGAAGGCCCCGCGGCGAGCAGAGAGGAACTCGGCCGCGGACGGGCCCGCCTGCCCCGGCGCAGAGGAGCCCTCCCGGAGCCACGGCCTCCCCGACAGCGCCGCCGGAGAGGCGCCCCGGGCCCGGCCCGCCGCCGGCGCCTGCAGAGCGGGACACCGCCGGGAGCCCCGCTCAGCCGCGGCGGGGGAGAAACGCCGGGCCCGAGGGCCCAGCAAAACGGCGCCCAAATCCAAGGAGTTCATCGAGACCGAGTCCTCATCCTCATCATCCTCCCCCGAGTCAGGCTCCGAGTCGGAGCGGGAGGAGCGCCCGCTGCCCAAGGCGCCGGCGGCGGCCGGGCCCGAGCCGCGGGGGGCCAAGGACGCGGGGACCGGCCCCGCCAGCAAACCCCACGGCGGCTGCAGTGCCTTTGGCTCTGTTAATGCCAGGACTAGTAGTGAAATAGCAAAGGAGCTGGAGGAACAGTTTTACACCCTGGTTCCTTTCGGTAGGAATGAGCTCCTGTCTCCTCTGAAAGACAGTGATGAGGTAAAGTCGCTGTGGGTCAACATTGACTTGGCTCTTTTGTCCAGGATTCCAGAGCGTTTGCCCGAAGAACCGCTGGCCATGAGCGCCGGAGCAAACCAGGCGGCCAGCTTCCCGCAGGGTAGTAGTGCTGAACCCCCCGCAGAGAAGGGTTTACCGAAATCTAGAAGGAAACGCAAGGTGAGCTGCTGGGGAACCGATCAGAGGGGGTAGGGAGCCTCCAGCAAGTGGGAGGCTAACACCGCTTGCACTCACGTCCAGTGCTCGATGGCAGCATCTTCTCCAGGCTGGCCTGTCAGAGCTGGGATTTTTCCCTGCTTTCCACGTAGGGACTGGGCAGACCCCAGGGGAAATGCCATCTCTGGAGGTGATGAAATTCCTGGCCGCGATGGATCACAGCTCCTTGGAGACAGCTTTGACTGCTGGCGTGTGCCTTTGCGTGCTTTAGTGAAGGCACTGCCTTTATAGTAGCATAATTTTCTCTCCTGAGGCTTCTCTCTAAACCTGAGCATTTGAAAATGATGCTCAGGTCAGCAAAGGGACAACTGTCTCCTCTCTTGTCACAGTCTATACAGTATCACTGTGTGTGTGGTAAAAGAAGAGACATCTTTTCTCCCTTCTGACTGTCAGCAAGAGGCAAGCCCTTCATTCCCAGCAGGGAGCCCTGGATTTGTGAGGGATACATTGGCAGAGACCTGGGACCTGACTGGTTCTGGATTCTGGTTCCCTCACATCCTGGTGACCCCATTTTTCCTTGGGGCTATAGGTGTAGGACCACAGTCCATTAGCTGCCCCCTCCTCAGCAGCACTGTCACAATGCTTGGGTGGGCACAGCCCTCTGCTCACATCCACCCTTCTGCCCTACTCACACTCATTTTTTGGTGCCAAGGGGGAAGCCTCTGCCACTCCCTGGCCAGAACTGTCCACCAAGCAGGCTTTCTGGTCTCTTTGTACCAATCTGACCCCAAAAGTCACTCTGAACTGGAATCACCATCTGCTCAGTTTCTGGACAGTTTTGTTGTGCAACCAGTCATCTGTGGTCCTCTAAGCTACTGTATGTGTGCAGATGGATCTGTATATTTTTGAGGACCATTTATCTAAAGCAATCTTCTGTATTGTTTATCTTTCTTCATTGTTTCGTTCTTCCTTTATTAGTATCTGAAAGGTGGAAACCCTGGTTCAAGCGGGGAAGTGGTGGAAACTAAGTTTTTTATTGCACACCTTACTTTACACACTGCCTCTTTAGATTTTATTTTTTAAGACAAAGACTAATCATCTCTGATCCATGTTAGATATATACTCAAAGAAAATAGAATCTGTAACAAAATTACAAAAAAATTACAGAAAATACCAGCCCCTGACTTGTTGAAATATTTTTGGATCTGTAGTAGTAAATCCAAACCATAAAAAATTATTGCTTTTTCCCCAGTGTGAAAATGAGGAAGAGTGCAGAGACATCAAGAAGACTCACTTAGAGCGAGAGAGTTCTTCACGATTAGCTGCCTCTGCCCAAAACATCACAACAGCAAATCATTGCAATATAAATGAAAATAGGTAAGCTTTTTCATTCTTAGTTACACTGAGTCATACAATTGGTTGCAGTTTATTGCCAGGTGTTATTTTTTCCTTTAGTAGGATTTATTTTTTAATTATCACATTTTATGTTGATAAATTACTCATTGCATTCTCTATTTTTCTGGTTTAATGATGAAATTAGTAGCTCCTGACACATTCATGTACTTGCATTTTTGTCCTGTTGCACAAAGAAGTTGTGAGCTCAAGTGTGAGGCCCATGGAAGAGTGTGATTGTCAAAGACATATTCCCTAACACTGTGTTTAGGCAGCAATTCGCATATACAAACATCTTATAGCCCTTTCTTTACTTTGACTTTCTTTACTTTCTTTACTTACCAGTTTCAAGCTTGAAGTTTGACTATATAAATAGCATTATGTATCAGCTCTGTGAAAAAGATTGAAAAAAGAAGTTCATAACAATTCTCAGCTCCAGAATATATTTGAGAATCAGTATTTTTGAGATTACAAGTATTCCATTCTGTCTAATTAGTAAGTGTTCTAGGACAAGGAACTTAAGACTTTTTAAAAAGTGAGATTTTTGGAGGATATAGGCCATGAAACAAAAGATGAATATTTAGCATTCACTGGCATGGTTTATGCACACAGAACCCTCTCAATGTCAGAGAAATCACACTTGAGTTTCTCTGGGGGCTTCCAGCAGTCAAACTTAGACATGCACATTTTCACAGCTCAGCTGCATGCTGCTTGGTACATGCTGGTTATCAGTATTCTTTTTTAAATTATTTTTCTGGTAGTATCAGGGTACTTCTTGGGGTGAAACTGCTGCCAAGTAAGAAAATATTTGTATTTATTGCAGTAGGCTTTTCTGTTGTACACATCTTTGATGAGATTGAGCAATTCTTGTCATTAATACTGGAACAAAATCACAAAGAAAACTGATACATAAGTGTTTATTAAAAAATATGCATTCAATTTCTTTGTTCTGACATGTCACATACATCTCGTAAAGTGAAAACAATGCCCAGAACAGTTCCTTTCTTGTGAGTGGTTGCATGCAGACATGCTGTTCCTGTTACCCCAGTGTCATATGTTTTATGTTGCATTAATTTTCAGAGAGTAGCGTGGCTGTCATAGCTTGCTGTGTCACAGGGTTAATTCTGTGCTTCCTGGAAGCAAGCCAATAATTTTTGTTTTTCTTGACATTATATTCAGTACTTCCAGTAGCAACTCTGTATTAGAGAAACAACTTGTGAAATGTACAGTTGCCTCCTAATTCCTGCAGTTGCCTCCTGGTTTGCTCTGCTTCCAAGATGTTTATGTGGTTTGTGCTTGTATGTAGCACATGATATCAAATGCTGATATTCCCACAGCTGAGGAAGGGCTGCTGAGGCTGTAGCTAAACCAGCAGTGCAGATATCAGGACCTCCTGGTCCTCTTGCAACCAGGATCTGCTCATGCTGGCACATCCCCTCTCCAGTTATACCACTATAGATGCCTCTGAGGTTCTCCTGTAAATATAGTCAATAAACGTTTTTGAAACCAAAACTTTTTTCTTTTTTCCTTTTCCTTTTTTTCCTTTTTCTTTCTCTTTTCCTTTTCTTGTTTCTTTTTCTCCTCCTTTCTTTTTACTTATCCTTTTTCTTTTTATATTTTAACTTTCTTTTTCTCTGGCTTTTCCTTTCTTTTATTTTTGGGGGGGCGAGTTTTGCCAGGTTATTATTCTTCTTCCAGTAAAGCCACCCAGAGGTTTTGGCAGCAGCTGAGGGCTGCAATGAAAGAAGCAAAATACCCTTCAGCCATGAGCATTTTCTGTTGTGGAGTTACAGTCTAAGATGCAGACTGAGTAAGGTCCCGTTTGACAAGAAAGGCTGCAGGCTCAGAGATACCCCAAATCTCTTGCACCTATATCAGATCCACAGTCTGCCCATTCCCAGCAGATCACAGCTCTGACAGTCCTCTGCTGCAAGTTGTCCTGTGTGGCCTCTCAGTATAAGATGTGCTGCTGCACTTTGGCTGCTCACACTATGTCTAGGTGGGCCCTACTCAGTGTCCACAGGCCATGTAGGAGCCGTGCAGCACAAGTAGAAATTTCAGCTACTCCTCACAAGTTCAGGACTAAGCTTTTGAGGGTTGGGTATACTTCCAAAGAGGTGTGGCTTCCCTTGGATGCTTTAGGCCCACACTTTGACAGTGATGTATAAGCATGGGTAGCTAAGGTGTGGGTTTATATTCAAAAAGAGGAAAAGAAACTACAGCATCAGCCTGCACATTCAACATAATGCAAAAGATTTTATTTTTCTAAGGGGGAGAAGAAGGGCACAGTTGTTTGTCTTTCACATTCTGACTCTTGCTTTCATAAACACCATTGGTCATTAAAGCAAAACAGTTGACATGGTGTTTTAACAGTACCATGCCATGTGAAACAGTAAAGGTTCTGAATTACGATTCATGGCTCCTTTTACAGCTACTTTTTAAAAAGACTTGCTAGATAAATGGACAAATGCACGATAAGAGCACATTTAATTAGCTTTGTTCCCTGAAATTATGTGCAGAAATGAAGTATAGTTTTTACTGTATTCTTTTTTGTGATTCCATTAAGTGTATATTGTCTGATACAGTAACTATAAAGAAGTGAGAATTGTCCATAAAAAGTAATAGGCTGAATAAAGGGGAATGTGACAGGGAAAGGTGTATTGTTAAAATTGTCTTACTGACCTTAAACACAGTTTTAGTCTTAATGCCAACTATCTTCTTTAAAAAAAATTGCTTTTGTGTGTTACTTTAAGATATTTAGCTAAATATTTTCTTCAAATTAGTGCATTTGAAGTTTATTTCTGGGCATATTTATATGGTCTGTCTGACTTCTCATCCAAAACTTCTCCCAAATAAGTGAAAGCTGAAAATACTGTCTGTGTTACAGCTTTCTGCTTTATAAGACAGAGCAGCTCACATTTCTGTGTCTACTGTTTGCATATGTTTCCTTTTGTCTGCATTATCAGCCTATCTTTCTTTGTCTTCCAAATCTGTATTAGATTAGTATAAACACTGCTACCAAAGGCTGGGCACTGAGCACAAAGACAAGCCAGTCATCTTTAAACACATTTCCTGGTTTAGTTCACATATGGTTTTATTGCCATGGCTTATAAATTGTCACCTGTAATGGTGAAATAGGGCTCCATAACCTGAACTTACACGTCAGAGCCTAATCTTCATCTCCAGCTATCCCTTAAGAAATGGTGAGCAAGTAGCCATTTATCTCTGTATTTTTTTCCAAGTACTCCAATACAGACTTTATATTAACTCCAGAATGACAATTTGCCTTGAAGGGAAAGAGAAGAAACATGATACAAATTTGTAAATGAACTCTTGGTCCCAATACTGTAAGCTCGTTTCCAGATACCAATAGACTTTACCCTGCCAGCAGGTTTTAAATTCAAAGTTTTGGTAATATATAAAACATTTACCTTTCTCAAAGCCAGCTTTGTGACACTCCATTACTGTAATTTCCATTTCCAGCTTGGCAATACCAATAAATAAAAATGAGAAAATGCTTCGGTCACCCGTCTCTCCCCTCTCTGATGCATCAAAACACAAATATTCCAGCGATGATTTAACTTCCTCCAGCAGACCTAATGGCAGCAGTCTATTACCTTCAATCTCCTCCAGCAAAAAACATAAGGGTGAAATCCAGTCGCAGCCACATCCTGGAGACTTCAATGTAAGTGTATGCTGTTGTTCACAATAGAAAGCTTAGCAGTATATTTTTCCACTTCGTTTTGCAGTCCGTGATAGTTTTGCAGAATGTTATTAAAAAAAAAGGAAAAAAAAAAAAGTTGTAATAATGAATGTTATTTTCTAAGTTCAACTTTTCGGGTTTGGAGTTTATCAAGGCATAGAAGAGAGGAAAGAGGGCAGGCTGTAAAACAGGCAAATAGCAAAGGCTACATAAGCAAAAGGTAAAAGCTAATGGCCCAAAACGAATGGCTTTAGGCCTCTAGAGCATTGCTTGGGCATGATGCAAGCCCCCTACATTCATGGTGCATTAAGGCCCCTACTGTATAAGGGCTCACTAAGCCACTGCCTAACCATGGGTGTGCCTGCAGACTAATTCTTCTACCTGTCTTAGAACAAACTTCTTCAGATTCTACTTATACCAATGACATCTTAGCACCAGCCTCACAATTCAGTACCATCAGAGTTGTATTCATATCCGTATCAGATATCACACTAAGTGTGCCCAGAGCACTTTTCCAGATAAGGCTGTACTACAACACTGCATTGTGGCCTCTGCCTTCAGAGCCCAGAGAGAGAGGAGTAGATGCTGCCCCTATTTCTGCATGAGTTCTGTGATTAGAATGCTTGAGTGAAGAGTCTGTTAGCTCTTTTGATTGAAGGAATTTCCATCTCTCTCTCATCTCATCTTTCAAAATTGTACCCTACCCTCCAGCCTGCAGGACACTGAGAGCAGATGATATGGGGCAGACTAGTGTCACCTCCTCCCCATGACACTGTCCTGCTTTGTGTGAAATACCTAGGAGAAGCAATTTGGATACCATCACCTTGATTCCCACTGCTGTAGCATCTAGAGAAGCTGTTAAGGCACTCTGCTGCCCATGCTCCTCTCCTTGCTACAAAAGCTATTCATGTTTTTTATTCTGTATATATTTACTGTGTTTGCTATTTGATGTACAAGATGCTTTAAAAGCCTAAGTATAGTTTCCTTTCCAACTAGGAAAACAAGCTACCTGAATTATAGCAGTGGCCTCTTCCAGTAATTTCTGCTGTGGGGATAAGTGGCTCCCCTGTATCTGTTAAGCATATATTGGAGCTTTTGAGGGGTTGTTTGTTTGTTTGTTTGTTTGTTTGTTTGTGAGTGGAGGAGGAAGTAGTAAATATAATCCTAATTTTGGACACATTTTCAAAAACGGGTTACCATAAATTGTGTTTTCCAAGAATATCACAGAGATGTTTTTGGTAAATTGAAAAAAAACCAATTACATAAAATATACCAGTAAAAAGGGCTTTAACATATTATAGTTATTAATTTATTTTTCATTAATTAAATGTAAAGTTTTAAACATTTTAACTTCCAAAACATAAATTTAGAAGTTTATAACCCATTCAGAATTATAATTATGATTCTTCACTGGGAATCTTAAAAATAATTTAAATTTCTTCACAGGCAAATGTGCTGGAAATCAAAAGTAAAAGGTGATTGCTTTATGATCCACACCCTTAGCAAATGCATTTCACTGAGATTTTCTGCATAGCCTAGCAATGCACCATTTGGTCAACATTTAACAACCCTTGCAATAAAATTCTTATATATCTGGTTATTCATCTGAAAACTTTAGCCTGATGAACTGATCTGGATGTGCCATATAGAAGATGAGAGCTCATGAACTATAAATGTTAAACTTAGCTTTGTTTTAACCCATCTTCCCATGTGGCACCCAAGTGGCAGGCCCAAGTGGTCCTTCAAGTATCTGAGAGAAAATGCAAGCAAAGCTTGCCCACAGTGGGCATTTATCCATTTGAGCTTTTTTCCCCATACTCCTGCTGCCTTTCTGCCTGTTACCTGACAATGGAACAGGATTTTTTGGCAGTGGTTGTCAACTGAAAACCACCCGGGGCCCTCTGTTTTACTCTATACCAGTGCACAGTAGCCCCCACAGCAGGTCACTTGATGGGATGAAGGTGCTCACAAGACCACATGAAGAACTCTGCCAAAAGACATGTGCTTCCACTGCAGCAGAGAGAAGTGATCTTTCAAGCTGATAAAGGGAGGTCTGGAGCACAAAGAAACATGGACTACAAATTCATACAATGCAGGCACATCACCAATGTAGTGGGAAACAAGTCAAACATGAGCCATGCTCTCCTAAGCAAAGCACAGTGCTTGGTTGGAAGCTGAAGGCAAGAGGTATAACTTTGTCTTTGAAATGACAACGGATTTTTTTCTTCAATAATTTCACTCACTGGGTTTCAGAGTATTTTGATAGTTACTAATAGTTTAGCTCAGTTTCTCCTGTATATCCTGTTGAAACTCAGACCCTTTACAAAGTGCTCTGAGCAATACCTGAATTTGTGGCCGTCAGTGTCAGGACACTTACACATACTCCCTGCTGAAATAGCAGGAAAATTAACTTCCAATTTACAACACAATACAAAGGCTCTCTCTTTTTTTGTTACTTGGTTTTTTTTAAGTTATTAGCCAATTCCTAAATGTCTTATCTGCTGTTTGTTGTCTAGAAAGCAGTGCACATCAATTCAGAAAATGTTCTTCTCTGCAATAAGCCACAGTTCCAAACAGAGCCTTGGTCACCTCTGTCCACCACACCCAGGGACTGCAGAAGAACAAAGCTTGTCTTCGATGATATGTGAGTACATATGAGTTTAAAATAAAGAAAACGATGGCATTTAAAGAGAGAAAAAATACAATTTGTCCAACAGGAACTGAGACATTGCCTGAAATATTACAGTAATCCTTACTGTCCATTGAGAAATGAATGAGAAATATTATATAAAACCTTATTTTTTCAACATAAATTAAGTTTCTAACCATATAGTAGTAGAGCCATGGAATGGTTTGAGTTTAAAGGTACCTTAGAGATCACTGAGTGCCAATTCCACTCTGTGGGAAGGGCTGCCACCCACTAGATGAGGTTGCTCGAAGCCTCACTCAGCCTGTCCTGGAACACTTACAGGTATGGGTAACTCTATAACCTCTCTGGGCAATCTGTTCCCATACTTCACCTCTCAGTAGATAATTTCTTCCTAACAGCTAGTCAAAACCTACCATCTTTCAGTTTTGAGTCACTCCCTCTTGTCCTGTCACTGCAAGCCCTTGTCACAAGTCTGTAATCATCAGGGAGCAGTGAGGACTGGCTGTTCCCTAAAGGACAGGGAGCCAAGAGCCAGGATGCAGAATGTGGCTGGCAGGGGTCCGGTCCCACAACACCTAAACAAGGTGAACAGGGCAAGCCTGAGGATGGAGTCATCCCTGCATCCCTGAATCCTGACAGCTGCTGCTGTCATGGCCACTTCTGCTCAGCTAAAGATATCACAAAGGCAGGGGAAGCAGGAAGCAGCAATGGTTAACATGAGTATCTGGAGGGATACCTGGCCCTCCCCACTTCCACTTCATTCTTCACACATCCCTTGCTCGCCTCCTCTTAGACTAATTTAAGCTTGTAACTGTCCTTCTTTTTTTGGTAAATTAAAAAAGCTGGTTTGTCCCCAAGGTCATTTAGGACATAGTATTATTTTAGTGAATATAATGATGAAACTGAAGGTTGAAATCATAGTATCTAGAAAACCAAGATTCTTTTTGACTGGTAATGTTATGGCCTGCAAATACTGATATTTGTTTCTGGTTAGTGTAGAAGAGATTCTGTTCAAGGTATGCCTCAAACTGCCTGAAGCTCTGAGCTGTGTGACCCTGACATATTTTTCATATTTCCAGACTTTCACCCATGACATCTCAAACTCCTTTATACCAAAGGAAACCCTGGGATAACAAACGACCTGGTTTCCTTAGGAACTGCTTTCTACCAAAACTGGGATTTTTTAATATTTTATTATTATTATTATTATTATTATTATTATTATTACTGTTGTTGTTATGCTTGTTCACACTATCTGGTCTCAGAGTTACTAGAGAGACGGCAGCCTCTCATAAAAGGAAACCACGTTTCCTCCTCCAAAGTACAAATAATTCCTGTGGACTTCGAAAGGATTTCGAAGTAACTGGTTTGTATGTCACGAAGAGAGGACTGGTGAGATCAATTTTTGTGTATATTCATGGCAGTCATAAGCAGATGTAAGCTGAATAAATGTAATCAGTTTTTCTGCTTCTTTTGGAGAAAACTCCCCTGTGTATATATCCTTATTCACCCTCTTTCTCCACCTCCCTCCATGTTTTTAACTCTCCTGGTACTTATTCAGCAATCTCCACTGAGGAAACATGACACAAAGTAAGTACTTAGTTTCATAAGTACTACTTAACTCTTCATATCTCTTAAAATACTCTATCATTTATAATTTACTTGAAACTGCTAAATTTTTTCTGCAGTTTAAACAGGTACATACAAGGCAGTAAGGTGTCAGAGTCTCTGATAAAAGTCAAAATGTAGGATGTGCTCATCTCTGGATTAGAAAAAAACATAGAAACAGTTACAACAAAACTATTGTGTCTTCATCTGATTTTCCCTCAAGCTGCTGACAAAAAAAAAAAAAAAAAAAAAGGGTCTGGTTTGTTTTGTTTTTCCCCTAGGATACAGTCACAGGAGATCTGCTTTGGTCACCATCTCTGTCATCTGAGAGGCTTTTATCACTAGCTTTCTCCATTAGTGTTACAAGTGATTCCTCTGGCAGGCATCTCCAATAAAACCATTTCATCTTTTCAGAGAGAGATACAATTAAACTGTTCATGTGTAGTGCCTTCCATGTAGAATATCCCCAAGCAACTTGTAGACCAGTAAAAAAAAAATCTAGAAAGGCAAAAAAGATTAAAAAATGAATCAAAGATGTTCTAATTTGTCCTTAAAAACCAGAAACAGTTAAATGCCTGTTGTGCTAACTAGAGGAGGGAGATTGTCAAAACTGCAGCTGTCATCCACAACTTGTAGCTGGAGTGCACCACCAGAATACCAGCTACACTGGATTTTCATTCTGAAATTCCTTTGCAGAGGAGTTACTGAAATATAGCAGATTAGACTGGCTGCAAATGTTAAATGTCAACAAATTTGACTCATGTGTTAGAAGGATCAAATTAAACATGGCAGCCAGTGCCTTTCAAATTTGTATAGCACCACAGCAGAGGATTTGAAGAAATGCAATACGGTAGGTCTAAATTATGTAGTAATCCTAATGGCAGCATTTGTCCTAAATGATGCCTATGAAGTATTTCATCTCATAATCCATGAAGTTCTGAATTACTGTAATCCAGCCATGGCTTTAAAGTCTTAATTTTAATCAGACTCTAAAGTTTTAAAGAGACTAAATCCCTTATATTTGATTTAAAACAGCAACTAATTTTTTTGACCAGTCAGTGTCTCTTTACTGTATTCTCAATTTATTTTCTCCAGATCATTGACAACAGCTGTCACTAGCAATAAATTGGAACATAAGTAGGTCAGTAAAAAGTATATCTTGCTTGGCAGAGTGCTGTATACACATACACTGCAGCATAACAGTAAATATAGCAAACAGTCTTCAAAAGACAAGCAAAATTCTACTTCCCCTGGTTTGCCATTGTTTGCTGACGAATTTCCATATACTTAGAGGTACCCTGCACACCACATGTGTCAATGACATCAATGCTGTTCCCAGTAGTAATTTTTAGTAAGATTTCCTGGATTTTTGGCGATTTCTGACTCCATGAAGAGAACATTTTCAAAGCTACATAATAATGTTCCAAGCCATATTGAGTCCTTCTGTAATTTCACTGAATAAAAGAATTCCCAATAACTGCATTTAGGAACAAAGTCTGTTGTCCTTGAAGTGATAGGCATAGACATCCTGTGGTTGCCCAAGGACACGCTCCTTAAAATACTGCTTCTGGTATAAAAAAATAGCAGAGTGTACCCAGCTTTCCTTGTAGCTAAATCAGAACATGCTCCTTGGAATTATTTTTTTACTTGAATTTTGAGTTATAATTTTGAACTTGGGGTGTGGTTTTTCTTCACTTACATTTATTTTTCTTTTTTTCTTGCCTTATAGGAGCAAAATAATACATCTTCTACAGCTTTTTTTTAAGTTCATATTTTGTTGAAAGTCTCTTCCACCTTTATGGGTTTAGGGCTACAGACACCCATCGGCTATACATTGTACAAGGGACATATCCCACAGTGAGATAGAATTCCTGTGTTTGCTTGACAAACAGTAAACCATATACCCAGAAAATACTCAGCTGTAAAGGTGTTACACATAGAGCTTATGAAAATAAATTTCCTGGCACATCTCTTTGTTTTGACTTGAACCCCAAGTGTCTCATTTTCAGTCTTCTCTTCCTTGTTATTCCTCTTCAGAGTGGAAAGGAAAAGGTGCTCTTAGGTTTTGACTCATACATCTGGAAGTGATCTTACTTGAATTGTTCAAAATACCTCAAGGATTCCTGGAGTATTTAGAGGTACTTCTTAGTCTTGAACATAACCTGAGGAGCACAGTTCAGGAATAGAGAGTAGCTCCTCTTTCTTCTTACCAGCAATCTAGAAAATAACTAGTCAGACCAACACCTACAACACCAAGTTCCTCACAAATTCATATGCTTATTGTGAACTGCTCCCAGTTTCTTGGATTTAGGGGATTTCAAGACTTCATCTGACCCTCCCAGTCTTCCTCTTCTTCCCTTCTTACTTGCAGAACCAAATTGCTCACATGTATACTAACCATGAGAAAATAACATCAGACATGCCAGTTGCTGCCTCCCATGATTAGGTAATTTAACTGCCTGCTCTCTGCAAGACCACGGGTCACTTTTAAAAGGACACTTTATAAGGGCTTGTTTTGGTGGGAAACAGATGCTTCAGCTCTAGCAGGAGGTTTTCACAGGGTTTAGAATTTTTAGCCACTAGTCTTTGTCATCAAAAGAAAGCCAGAGCTGTGGACCTCTTTTGAACTTAGCAACATCCATACCCCTCCTCTGCTCCTGTAAGCAAGTGGTTCAGCAGGCTTATGTTTATATGATTATATGATTATTTTTATATTATTAAACTGTCTTCACTCCCCAAAACAAAGAACATTCACTGTCTCCTGAGAATAGTCCCTAGTCTGTGCTGTCCCCAAGCTGTGCCCAGGCATTGTCTCAGACTGAGCTCAAAACTATGCCAGAGAGAATATTAGCAATTGCACTGCATGGATGATTAAATGATAAACCTGGATCCTTGCCCTCCTTGTTTCACTTGCACAGGCATAGCCATGGAATTAATGGTTGTGTTGACAGACTCAGGTCTGAAACAGTCTGAATATTTTGCCACTTAGGAAAGAGAATTTGTTTGTATCAAATAATTTTAATGTAGCTTTTTTTACTCTACAGATTGACTAGAAAATATCTTCAGTCCACAGTAAATCATAGCAGTAAGCAAGACAAGGGTCTTCCAATCAGGTTCAGCAAACACTCCTCCAGGTTCCAGAAGCAGAACTGAATTTCACAAATGGGAGAGAACAGTCTCTTCCACTGGTCTCTCCCAGTCTTTCATCACCTCTGCATGGTGAGCAATGAGCAGATGTCTGCAGTGTATAATGAGGATACTCCAAACCCTGCAGCTCTTTGAGTAGTCTAGATCTTACACTGAATATGAGGAAGTCTCATCTAACTTCCCATTGTTTTTGCTGTTCTACAACATCTCCGGTTCTTGGCAGAGCTTGTTTTCCTTATGTTTTGTTTCTCTGCTAATATCTACGAGTCCATCACAGTGTAACTGGGGATTTGTCTGCTTGTGCTGGATCTCAGAATGGTGTGCGTTTTCATTGCCCTCAATGCCAGGATTCATAGATGAGATGTGAAAACAACAGTCTAGTGCCTCTATCTGAGGTTTAATTCCCAAGACAGCTTTGCCGTCCTTGTGGCAGTGGAAAATAACTTTACATGCATTTGAAGAATCTGCTTCAAGTCCATTTTTAACAATATAATTACCCAGAAGTTTCCCTTTTAGACGAAAAGGTTCACTGCAATTGCCCTAGGGTGCAAAGGCTGTGATTCCTCAAGGATGTGTTAGAGCTTTCCTGATCATTCCTTCAACATATAATGGATATTTTCATCTTTCAGTGATGACAAACCACACTGGCAAATAATCATAATCACTTTAGAGAATCACAGGTGAACCATTTAAACTTATTTTTAGCCTGGAAATACCCTGTTCATTTTGAGAACCAGCAACAAGTCATGGAGCTGGAGAGAGACTGTGATAATTTAACACAGGTGAGGAACATCAATTCCAAAAATCCCTATCAGATGTCTTCCTGGTCTTTAGTGCCTTGTTATGATCCCTTTCAAATCCTGTGATTACCAAAGTGTCTTAGACAGGCTCCACAGGACAGGATCCCTGGACAGGGTCTTTGTTTCAGGATCACCTGCTTCTTTCAGCACTGACTCAGGCTTCACACCTACTCTCACCCAACAGTTTCACCCACAGCTTGTCTTCTCCCTCATCAGAGCTGGAAACATCTGAGCTGGCTGCCAGGTAGACCCTCTCCCAGAAAGGTCTTTCTGTCTTTGCTTTTTAGATGCTTCTTAAGAATTCAAGGTGTCATTCTGTGGCATTTTAAAACAAAATAGATCTGGACTCCTGTGGTCCTGCCCTGTCTCTGTAAGACTGATTATAAAGGCTGTCACTATCTTGAACATAATTAGCTTAATTCAGAACATCTGTTTAACATACATCAAAAGAGACAAAATCATGGTCTATGTGCAAGCAAAAAGTGTTTTCTGCCTCTGCTTTTAAAACAGGAACTCAAGTCCCTATGGTGAATACTTGTTTCATTCCTCTCTCTTCACTTGTACACTTTGCCCTTGTGTGTTTTAGTCTAGATATTGATTTCACATGGATATCTTTAAGTCATGAATCTGGGTCATACACAGGAATTTGTAGTAGATTTTGACTCTTTCTCATGTTCTTCTGTATTTCACTACACTGACATGGTTAGTCAGGGGGATTTTGCATTATTTCCAAAATAGGAGTCCCCACTTATTTTTATAGTTTGGCATTTTATTTACATTAGTTGCCAGGCTTTAATTTTGTCTGCTAATTTTCTCTAGGTATCTGCACTATTCATCTGTTCATCTTATCTAAGCTATTAACCTTGTTACACTAAACCAAACAAGATAGTAGTTGTGTGACTGGGTAAATTTTTCTCACATTTGGCCCAACTCCAATCAGATCCTTTGTTCCTATCTTCCTGAAATGCCCATAGTACTATCATTTAAATGGTTCAATATTTGTCTTCTGGCCTTCTCCACCTGCATGCTCCTCTGCTGAACTTCCAGGCCTGCTGGGTTTGCCAGAAGCATGAGACTTCCACAGAGCTGCGTACCCACTTTGGCAGTGCCATGGGCTCTCCCCCACTGTGTGGGCCACTACATGTGCCATGCCTCAGACACAGCAGTGCCATGTCCCACAAAACAGCATTTATTTTAAGTGGTGGAATGGGCAGGAGGCTGTGATCCATTGAGGAGAGCACTGTTTTGTATAGTGACACCTGCTCGGCTCTATCATTCACTGCAAAGATGAACACCCTGATCTATGACCCTGCATGTCAAGCTCCTGACATGTCCTGTTATGACACAGCAAATAGGCTGTGTGTACCTGCCTTTCACATTATGTGGTTTTCCTGCTCTTGCAGGGTTTTCTTCTCCTTCTGGACTGAAAGTTCAGCGTATACTGGCACAGCTTCAAAACTGGTCATGGGTTCACCCTAAAAATTGGCTAGCCAATTTCTTCTGATTGCCCCTAGCACTGATCATATTTTAAAGTTGCTCATTTTGCTGTTCTACTCCTTTCCGACACATTCATTTTTTTAGGGTTTAGATTACTGAAGTTGTGAAACTGGTCCTATATTTAGAATTATGATTTAAGCTGCTTTTACTACATGCAATTGTACACTGAGGAAGCACTAGCTTGTTTTTTTACAACACTTCAGCAGTATTATCTCTGAAGGGTATTAAAATATGCGCTTGGCTACATTTATGATGTTTAATTGAACTTTTATTAGGTTTTTTTAATGTATCCTCATAAAGCACCATACAACAGTAAGAAATAATGTACAAGTGGTAGATTATGTAAATGAAGCAGAAAATGGTATAGTTTAGTATTTAGTTCATATAAAATATAAAAATTAGATGAAAAATGCGATTTTGAATGCAGTATAATTAAAACTGTATATTGGAGTCTAAGCTACACCGTACTCTGTAAATACCAGTAGTTGCTCTGAGTTCTAAGGAGATTATTTTGCAGTAGATGCTGATAAATTACTGTACAAAGTAAGGCTTTTATTGATTCACTTTGTTTGATTCTCTTTCCTTTTTTTTATTGCATGAGTTTACACTTTTGCAATTATCTGCTAAACTGGAGTAAATTAAATTCAGAGGAGGCAGCAGAAGACAAAGGTGGCAGAGATGCACTGTAATGGCATGGAGCTAAATAGGATGAGAGAAATGTACACACACACAGAGGCATTCACCTGGGTAGTGGTAACACCACTCTTAGGAGCTCAACAGCCTGGAAATTGTGAAAGGCTGCTTCTGGCAGAGGAGTAATTACAATGCCCGCAGCCATCCCACCTCACGCTGGGATCCTGCGCAACATAACAAGCAATGGAAATGCTGTCCTTCCCGCTGGTTTTCGACAAGCTCCCAGGGAAAGCGGTGCCAAGGCAAGTGAGAGAAATTCTGGACAGTAGTGGATTGTTTGATAAATTTCATCCTGGATTCAGCCACAGCCATGCTACTGAGGCTGCCCTTGTCAAAGTCATAAATGGTTTGAATGCCACTGCTGAAAAGGAAGCCTGGCCTTGTTTGTACTATCAGATCTAGCCGTGGGGGGGTCATTCTGTAAAAGGCTGGATTCTGCTGCAGTGCCTAGGTGACTGCCTGGTGTTGACTGAGAATGCGTTGAAATCGTTCCAGCGGTACTTGATTGCTTTCCCCAATCAACAGAGTAGGGTAAATTCTTGTTGAGAGCAGCCAGTTTCACATAATGACACTTGATCCCAGGGAGAATTCACCAGCGGCCTGACTTAGTTGGCTCTAATGCTTTATGCTCTTTCTCTTGCCATTCAGAGAGATATATGATATGCATTAGAGCAGTGTCTTAGAATTCCTTTTTGGCTTTGTTGAAGAGGACTATATTTCTAAAAGTACCAACAATCAGATATTCAGAAACAAAAGACTTTCTTATGCAGTTTTATAGAGATAAAACGTTTGTTTCTACATGTTAATTTGAAGTCAGACTTCTTTTTAATTATTTTTTTTTTTTAACAAGAGGTCTGAATTCTCTTTATAAATCTGGAGTGAAAGTGCTGATGCCAATAGATTCATACAGTTGTAGCTAACTGAAGAGGAGAATCTGACCCAATTGTCTGAAAACCAAAAGCCACTGAATAAGTTTCCTTGCGACTTCAGTTTACATTCATGACCAGTAAACATAAAGAGTCTCCAGTGCTGCTTCTGCTACTCACAGGTACTCCAGTTCAACCAGTAGCCTAGTACTAGATTATTTTTTTTTTTATTCTTTTGGTTCTCTGGCTGTGGCAAGGATGTGAGCTGCAAGGGGATTTAAATCTTCTTCTGCTCTCTCATTTCTCAGGTTATAGCAAGGCTGTGATCTGCATTAGGATTGCAAAGCTGACACCAAAGACCTGAAAAGGGTTTTAGACACAGATCTTTCTGAATCTCATCAGTGAGAAAACAAATTTTCTTCTCTTCAAGATGCCTCTCATCAATAACATATAGTATCCAAAATTAGCACCCAGTGAGATTACCTGTAAAGTTTCCAGTCTGAGATTATCACCAATGTAACTAAACAGGTCAAGTTGCAGAGGAGGTTTGCATAGACCTTCTCATTTGTAGCAGAGATGGGTTCTTGGTTACTGTAACTTCAAAGTCTGTAAAATCAGAATATGACTAACAAACTTCATAGATAAAAAAATGTGCAGTATGCAAAAGCTATCCAGAATAATTAATTTACACATTAATTTTCTCATGTGTCTGCATATGTCCATGAGCTTAGGCAACCTCTTATCTTCAAGGATCCCATAAAAGAGGGTGTTTTTCTTACTTTTTTACCTCACGACTTAATAATTTAAACTAGTATACTGAATTTTAAAAGACAGATTATGTTCATGTGCAGTGGGAACCTAAACAAAACTGAACTTGAAACCTTTAACTCTCCTTAAAAAAACCCCAGTAAATAATTAAATTTAAGCACCCCTTTTTGTTACTAAAATGATAAAAAAGCATACATTGAATCTATTGGACATTTCAGCTTCCCATTTTCACCTAACATGCACATTAATCATCTGAATAGAAAGGTCATTAACATGTAGCAATAAATTGAAGAATAGTAGTTCATAGGTAGCATAAAGACATCAGAATTTGACTTGGCATGTTTATTAACACTACTGAACAAGTTCTGTTTAGGAAGCTAATAAAAATGATACCTCATCGATTTTTTCCCAATGCATCTTAATTTCTGCTAGACATGCCCTAATTTTTAAATCAGTCTTGTATTTTTCCTATGGAAATACCTAAATGTACACATGGAGAATATATTTATGCTTTGCTTTAAAATGGCATTTTAATAGCTTCTTTTTTTATATTAGATTTTGCAAGCAGCTTAGGACAAACTAATGACTTCAGTTTCTATGTTATGCTTGAACATCCTGCAGCAGGGCCCTCAATGCAAGTCTTCTTGGTTCAGGAATGTTCATGTCTCCTACTAATACCTTCATTGCTAATCATAGCTCAGGAGAATAAATCCTCCTGCAAGTTGAAAACCATTTTACAATTAACGTATAAATAAGTCAACCATAATTACATTGTGTTATCTCACTTTGTTTTTACAGCCTCTTACCATGCTTCAGACAAGAAAATTAGACATATAGTGCTGGGTGATATATAGGAGGGAATGTTGGAGAGGATGCATTTTAATGACCTGAATTTAACAAGCTCATGTAAAAGTTCATCACTTTCATCATTTCAGAGAAATGAGATTTGGTTTGTTGATTTGTTCTACTTGGCTTTGCTTTTTGGGTCTTCATAGTAAACCATCTTTCCTAGGTCATTGCACAAGACAAAGAGAGACAGGGAGAACTTAGTATTTTTTTAAGAATTCTTTCAGTGTTTGTGAAAACGTAGCTATTTTTTCTGCATCAAGCTAACACTATTTCAATGTGTAATATTTTATAATTGACCAAGACCAGTGATTGTTCAGATGGCTCTTCTTACTAAAAATGTTTTCTGGAGCATAGAAAGTATTTGCAGTAGGTTATGAGATACTGGGACACAAAGCTGTCTAGTCACCTTTCTGACCTAACTGGTAGAGTTCAGCTAGGGTGAAATTTCACTCTGCAAGAGAATAGTATTTTAAAGAAAGTTGGAACAAAGGAACCACTTTTCATATCAACAAGTTTTTTTAGGACAGTAATCATTCTAAATTAGCCAGACTTTGAATTTCATTTCTATCTAGTTATATTTAGCCTTTCTTCTCTTCAAAATAAGGTTGAATAACTTTTTCTGATGCAATTAAATGTCCTTAAAACCGTGCGCACATAAGTAGAAAGAAACAGACTAAGTAAATACACTGTTCAAATAGCCTTATGTTCTTAAGGAAGTTATAAGGCTGCCCTCTTCTGTCAAGAGGTTCCCCCTTGTTCCCACTTACTTCAGTTTTGGATCTGAGCATGTTCTTGCTATGAGCATGAATGTTTTAGTCATCCATCCCACTTCACTTTTTAGAACTGCATCTTCTCTGACTGACACAAAACATTTTGCCAAATACATGTGCTCAGAAATCTCAATTTCAAGAAGAAAAAGTTAGGAATATGATTTTTTGTGGGCTGGAATAGTCTCAAGGTCTTTTCTGCCTCTCACCCCACACGTCCATCAGGGAGGCTGGGATTGCACAAGGAGTTGGGAGGGAGCACAGCTGGAACAGCTGACCCCTGCTGACCACACCATGTGGTGTCATGCTCAGCATAAAAAGCTCAGAGAAGAAGGAAGAAGGGGTGAATATTTGGAGTGATGGCATCTGTCTGCCCAAGTCACTGGTAATCACTTTGATTTCCATGAGATGGCTAAACACCTGCCTGCCCATAGGAAGCAGTGGATTAATTCCTTGTTCTGCTTTACTTTATCTGTTAGTCTGTCTTCATCGAAATGTGCAAGTTTTCTTACTTTCTTACTCTCATACGCTTTTACTCTCCTGATTCCCTCCCCCATCCCATGGGAGGGGAGTGAGGTGAGTGAGTGAGTGAGTGAGTGAGTGAGTGAGTGAGTGAGTGAGTGAAGCTGAGCTGCCTGTTGGAGTTAACATACAACAGATTGCTGAGTGGCAATAATAACATATGGTTTACAACACCAAGCTCTTAAAAGGATGAGTAGTAAAAACATCAGAATTCATACTCCAGATACTCAGGAATATCTCATTTTCTTGAGATGAGGACAAAGGAATGACACTCTAACCAATACCAAGAAAACTATTTTGCAAGTCAAAACTTCCTTCTCTGAGAGAGACAAGGATGTAGTAACCACAGAATAAGCTGAGAAAAACCAGGACATATTTTAGCTGAGTAGAGAAAGAAGGTGACCTCCCACATATATGATACAGGAACAATCTGCAGGGTCAGGAAATGTGAAGTCTTTTATGAGAGGCAATGACTGAAGATGCAAGGTTATGGTCTGAAATGACATGGCAAATGGCTGTTCTCCACAGTGACTTATAAAGGTGCCATGGGGAGAACTTGTAGAAGGAGATGAAGAAATCAGCTTCAGCCATGAGGAGCTCACTGACACAGTGACAAGGAGACATCACTTTGTTTCCAGTTTGAATGAGAGTGGATATATAAATAAATTTGGTTACAAACACACTTGAGAATTTCAGGACAGCAACAGAAGTTGAATTTGTGCCCTGCAGTCAGTAGGTCAGGTAGGTTAAGGAAGGGATGGAATCTCCCAGATCTGTTAGAGGAGAAATCAATGGAGAAATTGGCATGAGGAATGCCAGTGGAATTGCAGCAGGTGGCCCAGCACTGAGTCAGAGATGAACTCCAGGAAGCAAAAGTAAACAGCACTCAGCATGCTTACAGATAAGAGGGACGAGAGCGAGATGTAGCTGTGGAGGCAAGCAGGTTCAATGTGTGTTTTCAAAGTGGAGAGATTAAACACACACTTGTTTTGAGAGGAGGGAGAAGCCAAGGCAAATAACAATATATATAGAGGAATAGAAAAAGAGGTAAGCAAGCACAAGGGAGAGGAAAAGACAGAATATCTTGTTCCTCTTAACGCGTGTATCCATTTTGCCGATCAAAACTGCACTAATTTGGGAAGCAGTTTATATAATCCTTAAAAATGCATTTTATTAGCCTTTCTTTACTTGAATCACTGACTTCTAAAGAATGAGAACAGCCATAAATGCTATTGTCTCCACAGGCAGCAATTTGAAAATAGAAGATGCATGGTTACACAATAAGTGTATTTTCTTCATAAAAAATGTTTGCAAATCAGGTTTAAAATAAGGGAAAAATAACCTTAAAATATTCTGCACTTCAGAAAATAATAAAATGTCTTCTTATTTTCCCCTGGTAGACCACGCAATGCAGATTACTTTATGCAGGAAGCTAAACGGAAGAAGCATAAAGCAGACGCAATGGTGAGAACATTTTCTTTCCAGTTACATTGCTCCAAATAATTTTTGTAATGCAGTTTCTTCATCAGTGCAGTATTGCTGGAGTAATTATAAAATCTATTATAAGGATGGCTAGGCTTGTTAAATTAGGAAATGTTTATATAATCAAATGTTCATAGCCCAATAAACTATGACTTAACAAATAATGACTTACTGAGATAAAGGCCTGGATAAATAAAACTTTCCATTTATCCCTTTGCTTTAATTAGTAACTATAGTAATGGAGGCTGTGTAAAGAGTCCATATACCTATCTTCTCAGTTTAACTAGCTGGCTAAATCCTATAATTGCATCTCCAAATTTGGTCTGGTAGCTGAGGTATTTGTACTTTTTTTTAAAGAGCTTTGTCTTTTCAGTGCCAAAAGAATCCTGGTTTCATGGCAGATGTTTCCCAGCATAATCAGAAGCACACAAGGAAGCTTTGTAATCCTAGAGGAACACCTAGCACACAAAGTACTGTTGCAACAAACAGATTCTTGACCCTGGCTTTGACCTGTCTAAAAATGTAGGCAGTAAGAAAAAGGGGAATCTGAGGTTATATGGAGCACTGAAGAGATGCTTGTCTTTCCAAGCAAATGGGTGCAACTAAGTATGCAGTGCTGCAGCAGAGCTCTGCTTAGCTATCCCTCAGTTCTCTCCAGGGCTGTGTTTGTCCAGTGCCATAGATAAGTCAGCACAATATGAGGTCTTTGGGATGGCAGCATATGGAGTGGGACTCTGCATTAGCCTGGCTGCTTTGCAGGTGGAGGTAGCTGCATTCCTGCCTTGCTCCGTCAGACAGACACTTTGCTGTCGTACCATCAGGAAAGAAGAAAGGTGGCTCAGAGCCTCTGTTTCTTCACCCCTTTTTTCTCAGCTGTGCAAAATGTAAAAAGACCAAGGAAGCAGAAGCAGGTCCTTAATTTAGAACACTAACACCAAGTTTTACACTCTACCTGAGTTTATTAGCACAAATTTCTATGGCTTATTCAGTTCCATATTACTCTAAAGTGAGTCTTAAAATCAGAAAATATTGTGGAGAAGGACAAATGGTGCAGTTAAGTATGTTGCTTTAAACAGAATGGAAAGGAACACTTAATATGCAAAGGAAATTCTTAGCCTGGAGAGAAATGTTTTTATGGTAGACTCCCAGAAAGAGGCGTTGCAAGCATTATTCTCTGCTGTGCCACAAGTTTGCTGCATGAAAGTCACCTAGGCATGGTTTAAATAGCTTTTTATCAGTATCAGATGGTTGAAATATCCTCCACGTTCAGCTTCCCTACACAATGGACCAGCACCTTACTTACACCCTGTGAACAGCCCTTTGCAGGTGCTTCCTCTCCGTCCCTGGCTGTGTAAGCATCCTGGGGAAAATGCCACATTGCCAAAGTGCCTCCAGGCACTTTGAATCACCTTGCTGGGCTCGACACCTCCTACTTTGGCACTGCACTACCTGACACAAGCACTTAGAGTGAGCAGCTTGAAAATTACTCTAAGTCTCTCTGCTCCTCAGTCCCCCATCTGTGAAATTGGGATAATAGCACTTCCACCCGCACTGGAGCATCAGGGGGAGAAATATAATAAAAAGTTTGTGAAGTTCTCTGGTATGATCGCAGTGGGAGTCATATAAGAACCTAAAATAGATTGAAGCTAGTGTGCCATTCCAAAGTTACTATTTAAAATCTTTATCCCTTGGAAAAGAATAAGGTCCATTAACCTTTCACTGTGTGCATCAGATTTCAACCAAATGCATCCAGTCCATTAATGGGCTTTATGTACCACAGGAGTTCCGACTGAAGGAGAGAGAAGTCAGGACAGAGAGGTATTAGTATGATTCATCTCTCTCTTCACATCAAAAATGAAAATCTGAGGTCAGATAAGCGGCATGTAAGTGTACACATATGAACATTAGATGCATATTTGCATATACAGTGTTACTGAGGACATGCACGTATATGCATGTAAGTGCACAAATACACACACAAAGTCAAAGAAGTACCAAAAATAGGAGAAGAAATGGGGCAAGGAAGGAGGATGGCAGAAGATGCTGAGGGAACAAAGTAGTCCCTAAAAGACGAGGAGGATATAGAAAGCAAATTCCTGACAAGAGCAGAACAATGCTGAAAATGGTAGGGATAAAGAAGACAGTAGAAGAGAGATGAGCCTTTGTATAAAAAAACTTAGTAGTCAAAGTAATTCTCTTCTCTTAGTTCTCGATATCCATTACCATTCTTTGTTGAGTGATAAAAAACTACACTTGCAAGGATGTGTGATACCCTTTTTAATTAAAGATGAAAGCTGGAACAAAAGGTAGCATGAGTTTGTGGAATTTCCAGCACTGGAAGAGCTTTGACAAACACTGTTGGGAATGTCCTAGGCAGAACCTTCTTTGGACACAAGAATGTGTCCAAAATAATACCTCAGAGCCTTTTCTAGCTCTATTTTCTGTATCTTATGATTTTCACTGATGCACAAGGTTTGATGGGTATTAGCTTTCTCAAAGGAAAAATCGTGAACCTGAAGATATATCAACTTGTGTCAAGTTTACAATATTTGTTGAGAAAATCCCATCAAATATAACGACATCCTGATGATTACACTACATCTCTCTGTCCTTTTTTTTTTCTCTCTAGGTGGAGAAGTTTGGAAAGGCACTGAATTATGCAGAAGCAGCACTATCATTTATTGAGTGTGGAAATGCAATGGAACAAGGCCCAATGGAATCTAAATCCCCTTATACCATGTATTCAGAAACAGTTGAACTCATCAGGTAGGAAAGGAGGGAGATGACCGCAGGGGTTACTCTGTCCAAACATGCTCATCTGCATTATCACCTGTTTTCATACATGCAGTAAAAGGGTAGAAGTGGACTCTTTACAAGGGGCTGGTTAGCCATATGTAACATATATATGTATTATCTGTGATTTCTTTCAAAATTAAATGAAGAAACTCTGAAGAATGAAAAAAAAAGAAAAAAAATACAAACAAAAAACCCAAAGATTTTTCTGTTACTTGACTTGCTAATCACTTCAAGAGTTTCATGATGTTACACAGTGGAGGAAACCAGTAATCCATAATAACAAAACATTCTCATAGAGTGGTAACCTGAAAAATATTTCAACATGTTTAAGACTGCTGTTTAAAGATGACCTGAAAGAAGATGTGAACAGTGAGAGAAAAATGGACACTCAAAGTCCATTTGATGTGTGTGCTCCTAATGTTGCCAGAGGAGTCAGGAGCGCAGCTCACCCCAGAGCTACCCCTACCTTTAATCACCTTTATGGCTCTCCAAACAGGGCAGTCTAGAATTCAGTGCCATCCACAGTCCCTCTGAAGAAAGTATGTCTCTTAAGTCCTTTTCTTCATTATAGTTGGTACTTAAAATTATTGTACTGGCAGTGTCATCAGTAGAGAAAACAAAGGTCAAAATCATTGCAGGAGCTGAGGGACTCTTCAAGAGAGTGACCCCAGACACACTTGGGGAGCAATCTGCACTGACACTGATCATGGTATCATTCCTCAGGACAGTCAACCATGTGGTTCTTGTCAGGATTAAGCTCATAAGAAGTAACACATTTTCATTTTTAATCATATTTATAATGAATCAGAGCTTCTAAAACAAAACCATTCTTTTGGACTTAGTGTTGGTGTGAAGATTTTCTCACATGTTAATAATTCCAGTGGCATTTTATTCCACTTAGGGCTGTCTTCTCATGCATTTCAGTAGATTGAGGCCAGCTTTCTAACTGGAAGGTTATTGAACAAAAATCAAATACTTTTTTTTCTGTAAGAGAATAGTACATTCCACCTCTGCATTTTTTTCCTTCTTTTTTTCCATCTCTGTAATTCCTCTTTTTTTTTTTTCTTTTTTTTTTTTTCTTTTTTTTTCTTTTTTTTTTTCTTTTTTTTTCTTTTTTTTTTTCTTTTTTTTTTTTTTTCCCGAACAGCAGAAAGCTCTTTCTTCATCTGCCTTATCTTTTCTCATGGCAGTAAATATATGGTACTAACTCTGGAAATGAATTTTGCTTGCAGATCCATAGCTTTCAATAATGTGTATCACTGTGGCCATGTTGTAATGTGAATTGCTGTTGATCTCATTGCAACCCAAAAAAATAAGTGGCTTGCTAGATATGCCTGTAGAAACAAAATGTTCGTACTGAATCTTTGCACAGATACCAGAATTAGAATTTGAAAGCAAAGGTAAGAAAAAATCACAAGCAGCTAATTATGGGGAACAGGTATTTTTCTGGAAGTGAGCCCAGAAGCACTGCATGTTGTTCTAACCTTGTCTGTTGTTCAGGTATTCAGCTGGAAGCTGAGATTTCCAGAAACCAATTTGTGATTGCATAGCACATACACTCTTGAAACACCAGTGCTACCTCTGTGGATCTTTAATATTTATAGAGTTTGAATGTAATGTCATGTGAGCAAAAATAGCTCTGAGCCACATGTTCCCCCTCTGCCATGCTGTGCTCGGAGGAGCAAATCTGGGTAGACACACTGAGAACTGGCAGGGTGAGGTCAGCACCAGCTTCCAGGCAGGCTGGCTGCCTTCAAACACTCTAAACCCCTTTCTGCATGAACTCTGTGTAACTGGGTCTCTGCAGCAGCAGAGGTTATTTTGGTAGGACAGTGTCACCTCGCCAGCTAGGCTCCCCTCTGGACTGATGGATGATCAAGGGAGTTGATGGCTGTTTAGAGAGTGCAGGGATGCACTGCTAATGGCAAAACAGCTCTGAAACACAACCAGGAAAAACACATGTGTCTGGTAACTTAAACAAATATGTATAAAGGGGCAGATCAAACGACATTGGCAGCATAGCTCTCTGATCAGTAATATAAAGCTGTCTCAATTAACTCATATTGGCTTTTTTCTTCTTGCTTAAGGTATGCAGTGAGACTAAAAACCCACTCAGGCCCCAGCGCCACGCCAGAAGACAAACAGCTGGTAGCATTATGGTTAGTAGATCAAGCTTTCCTCAAAAAGCTTCTTTTCTGCAATGAGCCAGTTCTTGAAAATCAGATGTTGGATGCAGTCAGATAGAATTATGTTCTCTATTGAAATTAAGAGAATACTTCCTTCTCTGGGAAGGTCCAGCCCTTGTATCACTGTACCAAGTCTGTATTCTGTCTCTGTAAATAAGCAATTCATACTTATTTATTGACTGTGACAGGTTGGCTATGGTACGTCAGTGTAATTAATTTTTAAATGCCTGATGGTTTGTTGTTTTTATGAGTGATGTACTTTTGTACCAACAGCTTGGTAAGTTCTTTTGTAGCTGACATTTTAGGCTCAATAATCATAAATTATATTCACATTATACGAAGGGCAATATGGTGATGGGGATAATTAAGCCTCTTGGATTATCTATTAAACGGAGATTTCTAAATATATATGTAAGCACCTTAGATTCTATAGGATGGTTTCTGATTGCTAGTAAAATACTAGAATGTTATTAAAATCAATTTTTAATCTAATATCTTTGTAGTTAATACATAAAACACCTATTACATGGTTACTGAGTCTCAGTAAGTGGACATTTACAATCAGCAAGTGTGTTTTTAACATCAATTAACCATCTGTTAAAAATCCAAATTAAAGTCATCTTTAGCCTCCATAAAGAAGGAGTCCTAATTAATCATTTGTATAAAAAGGAACAAAATATTCAGAGATTTTTTTTTAATGCCCTTTCTCTGTTCACTGGTTCTCTGTGCCATCAGGAGGCCCACAGAATTCATTAGTGGCGATTGCTTTAAAAATGCTTAGGTGGGAAAATGACTAAAGAACGGTTAAAAAAGGACATATAAAGCCAAATTACAAAGGCTTGCTGAGAGCTGCCGGAGCGCTTCGGTGCATGCGGAAGCACATCCAAATTCAGGGAGCCGCTGCATCTGTTCCAGCAGGAGAAAGGTCAGCGCGAGGGAAAGCAGACGGAGCCTTCTCTGGGCGATGAATGGCAATCTTAACTCACCGTCTGCCAGCCAGCAGATGAGCTGACACCATTTGCATATGTGCTGTACCTGTGAAGGTGACAGAGGGAGAGTGATGGTGGTGGCTGCGCGGCCGCCGCATCCCGCGGCTGCTGGCGGCGCCCGCCGGGCCGGCTGCCAGCCCGCCCGCTCCCGGCCCACTTCTCCTGGGGAGACACTGTCCTCCAGCGGCCACGGCCGGGATTTCACCGCCGCCTCCGGACAGCCGCCAGGCCGGCTCAGCCCTGCCTGCCCTTGGGTTTTTTCAGGGACAGTTTGCTAATTCGAGGCGTTCGCTGAGTTGTGGGCAGCTCTTGGGTGCGGGTAGATGGGGAGCACTCTGCACTTCCAAACTCAAGGCACCTTCTGGTGCTCCGGATTGGCTCCAAGACTAAATACTGCTTTTAAAAACGAGGCCTCTGCTGCCAAAGGAAAAGCAAAACACACAGGGTTTCTGCTTCGAAAGCAATGTTACTGTGGGGCACTTTCACACTTACCCCAGTTTTCACACGCTTTCAATCCAAAAACCTTGCTGGGAAGAGGTGGTGGTGATTCTCAATTCGGAAAATAGACTGGTACACCTAAAGCCACTAGCAAAGAGAAGTGTATGTGTGGTGAATACTGACTGTTGTGGTACATAACTATAGTCAATAGCCATTACTCTCATTTAATTATGTAGTTTTAAAGGTGTGTGGCACTCTGCAGACTAATGAGGAGCACAGGGGCAGACAGTACCAGTACAGCACGTTGTTTTTCAGCCCACTGCTCGTTTCCTCTGGGGACCAAATCAGGCAAGTGGCCTGGGAATAGCCTCCAGGCTCCAACACAGTCTCTGTTCTGGTTTCCTACAGAGAAGCTTGGCCACTGAAGTCTATGCCAAATCCAAGGTTTCCCTTTATCCCAGACATCTCCAGCTGCTGGAAGGGACACTGGGTGTATACAAAATATATATACTATAACTCAAGTTCACTATACAGACTCCAGGCTATGGCAATAAAGTCCCAAGATAAGCATTTGCAAGAAAAAATACAAAAAAAAAGAGTGTATGCTGAGTTGCAGGATGTCTCTTTTCATGGGAGAGGCTTTTGGTCAAGTGTGCAGACTTCAAGCCAGAATGGAGGCCTGGTAGCCCAGACCTTTCTGAGTGTAGTTTGTTTAGTACCTCACTGGTAGCATTTGTCAGCACCACCTGCCCTGGCTGTGGTACCTAGCTCTGCTCACGAATCCATGGCAAAGTGTGAAGTACTGCCAACAAATGGTGGTAAAAACTGTAAGCAAGGTGCTGTCAGCCTTCCATTCTGTATTAGTTTGAGGATTTAAGATCCTGTGTGGGATTTCTGTTCAGGAGTCACCCTTTACTTTCTGCTCTCTCTTGTATTGCAGTTACCGCTGCCTGGCCCTTCTGTACTGGAGGATGTTCCGACTCAAGAGAGACCACGCGGTCAAGTATTCAAAAGCTCTTATTGAGTATTTCAAGGTGCATTATTTATGTCATGTTTTAAAATCAATGTGTCTTTAAAAGAGATATAGCATCTTACTAGAGCATTAACTGTGCTGGGATTAGTTTTTCCCCTATGAAGTCAGTGGTGTTTTACTATAAACTCCCATGGCAACATCTGAGCTCTAGTTAGTTCAGTTATCTTCACAAGCGACACTTTTTGAAAAATACAAACTGTGACCCTTCACGAAGGATGATACATTTGTTGTACTAACAAACAGGTATTTTCAGATTATTCTTGGTCAATTGTCTAGTGCTATCCAGCTCTGTTGTGAATAGGTTTTGCAGATTTTGCTCTACAAATCCCTTTTGGGATTACGCTTCCCATGAGTTGAAGAGCTTGATCTAGATCAGTCCTCAGATGCAGGCCTTCCATTCAGCAACATCAGTAGGTAGGACAGTGCAGTGGGACATCTTACCCAGGGAACTGTCAAACAGCCCACACTGAGTTCAGCAGGGGTTGTACAGATGCATCAGAGGGCAGACAGACCACCTGCCATGTACTTGACATGGCACTGTTGGCTTCTCCTTCCTGCTTTGCTTCACCTGTTACTGCTTCCATTTCTCACTTTTGACAAGTCCAGGCACTGTTTATTTTGAAAAATACTGGAAGTCTCTCAAAGTATTTTAATATATTTTCTTTGACAGGCAGCCTTTCTCCGGAAAGTATCTCAACACAAAATCTTTCAGCTGAAGCTCACCTTGCAATCAATCCATCCAGCATGTGGCATACAAACAGAAAAATTATCCTTTATCTTCCTCATTAAAAAAAAAAAAAAAAAAAAAAAAAAAAAAAACCCACACCAAACCAAGAAAAAAAGAATGAACATACAAATATTTTAAGACAAACTGGTTTGTGAGACCTAACAGCCATTTATCTTTGAACATGGGGCTCATCTGTTGGGGTTTTTTTGCAGACAGAAAAACCCTGAAATGAAAAACATCTATCCTTTGACATTTTGTTAATAAAAAATTCAAATACAAACATGAATGCTTATGACCAAATTCTGAACACATGAAGACAAGGAACGGAATTGACAGATCCGTTATTGTCAAATGGAAATTGAAGTCAATGTAATTGCTTGAAAAATTTAGCAATATATAATTTAACATATTCTGTTTCTCTAACAATTACTTGATTTCAGGGGAAAGAAATATGCACCTATTGAAGTACTTTATTTTTCTTGACCAGTTCAGAGAATAGCTGTATTAAGAACAGCTCTCAATCATGTAAAATGTCTCCTGCTAGCAGATAGAGACTGTTTCACAGCAAACATAAAATGGACTTAGATTCTACTGTAGCCAAGAAGAGTTTGGTTTTTTGCAGCGCTCCTGCTGACACAATGATAGCATAGCTTCGCATTAGAAAGTGTTCTCACCTTTAAAAGCAAAAATTGAAAAAAAAATTCCATTTGCTATAATTTTCAGTGGAAAACAGGCCAATTCTCCACTCCTTTCATATTTGGTATCTAAAAGCTTTCAAAACCAAGTGACATGAAATGCTGACTGCATTAAGAACTTCCTCATATATTTCTCATATATTATCAATCAGAGAAAGATTTTAAATCTTGTCACATATTTGCAGGGAAAATTAGACACACTTTTCTTTTAGAAAAGAAAAAAATACTATTTAAATCTCCTATAAGTGTTTTATTTCCATTATTAACAAAAAATGCAGCAGAGAATTAAAAAGAAGGCACAGATATTCAGGGGCCAGGCACATATGAGAGCATAAAGAAACCAGGAGAATGGGTTGCAGTAGGGAAAGTGGGATAAGAGATGGTCCCTTACAACGTTATACTCTTTAGAATCCTTACCTCCACGTTTCTGGTGCAGAACTGAGAGAAAGGTGAAGCAATATACCCAAAACACGAGAAAAAAGGGTGTTTGGGAAGTTGTACAGTAAGGCAGAGGTTGGTTACATTTACAGTGGAAGTATCCTTGACTCCAATGTTAAAATTTTCCTGCTTCCAACTCTGTAAGTAAACAACAGGTACTCAGTTTTCATTATACTAGAAAGATGAAGACGAGTCGTTCTGAGAGAGATCAGAAAAGAAAGGAAAAAAATAATCTATTCTGCAGCAGGATCAAATGCTGAGGATTCCCATGTTGGTTCTATTTAAGATCCTAAATGAGAAGTTTTCCTTTTTTATCTTTTCACACCTTGGCTTTTCCTGACAAAAAAAAAAAAAAAAAAATAGAGAAAACCCTCTGAAGGAAGAACCCCTTGTGGGACACTCCAAAGATTATTTTTCATATCATGTACCTGGGACATAGAAGACCCAGTGTCAAAATGCAGGAAGAATGACAGGGTACACACAGCACTGGTATGATCACTGCTAAAATACAGCCAGTGTTGAGGTGCACATAAAAGGCGTGGAAAACCAAGAGGCAGTTCAGGTGACACATTAAAACTGAGGAAACAAACTTTTTTGGAGAGAGGCTCAGGAGATGTGTCCAGTTTAGTGCTGAATGGGTTAAGAGGTCATTGTGTACATGGAAACAGAGCTGATAACTTGCAGATTACATGTGGTTTTGCTGGCTTTGAACCAACAAAATCCCAGAGCTAGCACTGAAGTTAGGAAGATTCAATCTTGAATCTGAAACAGCATTTGTTTTTCTAATTGTGAGGCCTGCTAAAGATAGAACAGGACACAGAAGAACAAAGAGGATAAATAGTGTCTAAGAATTTCTATATGGCTATCTGTCCTTTTTAGAAGGAATAAAATAAGATAAATTTTAAAAGTAATGTAGCTTCTTTTCAAAGTGCCATGATTGGTGGAAAACAGACATTGCAGATTGTGTGCACTGCAGGATTACTCCTGGCCTTGAAATCCATGAACATCTGAAGCCCCTTGTTTACCATTTTCCTTCCTAAGCCATGAGAGACTAAGAAGTTTTGTACTGCTGGTACTGCTTGTAACTCCTGCAGTTTACAACACCTGCAGCCTTGCATTTAAAACAGTATCCATAAGCAGATCTCAAGCTGAAGGACTTTGTCTGGTCTCACATGGATGTCAAGAAGGGAAGGCTGTTCTCCAGCACACAATTACCTACAGGTTTGGCTTCAGAGAGCACAAGCAGGTTACTTTCCTCTGAAGAATTAGACTGGCCATTGCTGAATGTGAGACCATGGATGGGATGGACTAGGAAAGCTTTGTTTCTTAGACTTCTTTCTCTCAGGCCTAGGACTACATCAGTCACTTGGGAGAGGGGTGGAGTTTTTCCACAGGTTAAATGGTCAGGAACCAGTGACTGAATCCCCTCCAGCTCTTCATGCTTTAGTGACTAAAATCATTCTAGCTATCCAGTCTCCATTACTGCTGACATCCAAATTTCTCCTGCTCTGTAAATATAGCACTTGTACAAGGTAGTCTCTCCTCAAGCAATGAAATTCTTTAGGCTAAGCACAGTATACCAGAGTCTTAATGACTCCAGACATACAAGAGACCACATTAAATTATGAAATGGCCCCTTCTGGGGTTCTCTGGGGAATCCTTCAGCTATGAAAACCACCAATCTACATGGGCAGTCTCTCTGACCTAGTGAATGCTGCCATGTTTGGACTAAGGGGAACAGCTCCATGAGGAGCAATCATGAGCAAGATTTTTGAGCCTGGTGGTTAAAACTCCCACCTGAGCTGCAGATCCTCAGATTCACATCCCTATGGAGCCAGGCTGAGTAGATTTACAGTCTTGCAGGTCTCAGGGGAATGACATTTGTCACTGGGGGCAGGAGAGTGGGAGGAAATCTTCCTGATTTTCTTCATCACAAGAAATTTCAGCCTAAACTTTACAAAGAGTCCTGCAGAACTTTTTTTTTCTGAATTCTCAGCATTTCTGTGAAGCATTTCACCTAATGTTTTTCTAGTCAGCCCCTATGCCAGGGTGTTTAAAAGACTGTTTCAAGTCTGTTCTGCAGCACTGCTTCATCATAACATCAAACTAGGCTGACTGGGTTTATTGCATCGTGAGATGCAATTGCATCACATTTCTGCACTTTTACATTTTTTAATGTGTTCATTTTGTAGTCTTATATAAATTACATGCATTGTGAATTACTCCTTCCTTTCCAGAATTCATCAAAAGCTGCCCAGAACCCATCTCCTTGGGGTGCCAGTGGAAAGTAAGTTGCACAGAAACTTATATCAGATTGGCAGTTAGAAATCATATATTTTTACCTGTGGTATGTTCTGAAACTCTCATAGGTTTAATCCCAACACCTTTTAAATAACTGTATTAACACTGGTTTCTAGGAGCACAGGAACTCCATCACCTATGTCCCCTAGCCCTTCTCCAGTCAGTTCTGTAGGATCCCAGGGGAGCACGGGGGCCCCTTCCCCATCTCCTATCGTCAGCATCCCGCAACGCATTCATCAGATGGCCGCCAACCACGTCAGCATCACCAACAGCATCCTGCACAGCTATGACTACTGGGAGATGGCTGACAACCTAGCCAAGGAAAACAGAGGTGAGCAAAGCAAGGCAATGGACTATTCTAGAAGACTGTCACATGATTTGAATCAGGAAAATTACTTATTTTGATATGAAACCTGTCTGCAAAGTAGGACTGCAGAGATGGTTTCTTTCTTCAGTCTGCTCCTAGTCTGTTCCAAAGCAGCCCAAAAAGGCAATTTTGATAGCTGTCTTGCTCAGAAGAGTTGAGCCAGGACTTGTGACAGACAGGTCACAGACTTGGCTGTGAGTAGCACTTACTGCCATCTGTGCATTCCAGAGAGGAAGGTTTGCGGGAGGTAAAACAGCTTCCTGCCCCCAAAGTCATGGAGCTGCATGGGATGTGTTTAGCCAGACCACATCAAAAAGCAGGAGCATAACTCCTTTTGGCAGAAGGAATGAACAGCCCCTAGCCCTCCCCCATCCATATTAGATACAGATTGGAACAAGGTGCCTGCAGCAGACTTCTTCTCTTAGGTGAACTGGTTTCCATGACCAAATGCCTTAGCATCTGACTTGATAGTGAAGTATTCCTTGGTTTTCAGGCTAATTTGTGTATTTAAGGCAGGGACAGGGGCAAGATCTGAGTCAAAACAAGGGCACCTAAGTGAAGGTATGTAGTTATGATTTGGAGGGCTCATCTCCCATTGCAGTTGATGGAGCTTTGTTCGATACAAACAGCAGTTCAGAGTACTGTTTAGTCCACCCTGAAAGGGAGACAGGGATACAATCCACTGAGGTATCCTTACCTAAAATGCCACTCCAGAACTCTCCTGCACATCTGTGTTAGATCTGCCAGTCCAGGCTGTAAGTATCAACTCCCTGAGAGCATCTCAAATGGGCGCTACATGCCTCTGAGTAGTTAACTGAATTGTCCCTATCCATGGCACAGGGGTTGGAACTGGCTGATCTTTAAGGTCCCTTCCAACTCAAACCATTCTGTGATTCTAAGTCCCGACTGTCTAGTTATCCAAATTACTCTATAGGCTGGGTTGGCCATGTTGTACAGGCCTCTATTTCTCTGTCATGGTAGCTTAAATACCTAGCATATCACAAATGTTTAATTGGACACTTATGTGTGGACTTTTTGATCTACTTGTCCTCAATCTCAGAATAAATCTTGCCCAGAGTTTGTTTGCTTTATCCAGACTCAGTTAAAAGCAAAGCTGAAGAACTCACTGCTTTGTTCTTTGAAAAGAAAATTGTTGTGCATCAGCCTGTAACATTATGAACCACGGGGCTTTAAAATTAATCTCACCAGCATTAAACTTTCATTCCCACGGAATCTTCAGCCTGACTCAATTTGCAAGAGAATAAAATCTGTTAAAGGGTGACAAGTAGCAAATAAAGATTCACTCTTCTGATGCGGAATCTTTTTTTTTTTTCCCCTGCAGATTTTTTTAACGACTTGGACGCATTGATGGGACCTATCACCTTGCACAGCAGTATGGAGCATTTAGTTCAGTACACTCAACAAGGACTTCACTGGGTGCGGAATAGCGCTCACTTGTCGTAGTGACTGTGTGCCATTCACATGGACAGTATCCCTTTCATGGATAATTCAGTTATTCTGGACACTGTGCTACAGAAATAGTCAGCTACAGCATTGATCCAAACAAAGGTGAACATTTCTTCAATATTGAGCAAAATTCTTCTGAGTGTAGACATGTTTGTGCGCAGAAGTACAATATACAATGATGTCTCTTCAGAATGAATTGTTCTGTATCACTCTCCAAACATTTTCATACACTAGAAATGCTATAAAGAACTGATCTTAATGCACAAATGTACCCTTTCTATTCTTGTACTGAAAAACTCAGAAACCAAAATCTTATAGGTTGATTGAACTAAGTGCAATAAGCACAGATCCCTATTCAGGAAAGCTCACAATAGATTCTTAACTTTAAGCTTGTACTGAAATCCTGATGATTTCAGCAGAGCTTAAGCACATACACAAGGGCTTTCCTGAACTGGAATGAATGAGGGCAAATTGTAGACATGGAGAATTTTTACTACGAGTATGGACATGTCACAGAAGTTTCCATATTAATGTGCCATCTCTCTGTTACTTCTCCTCTGGAGCACAGAGAGGAGTTGTGTAGTCCGCATGTGGTTGGAGAAAGACAGCATTCCTTCATGTGCAATAAGTTTCAACAAATTGCATGCATTTCTTTATCTCCTGTCTTCTTAAATAACTTTATGTCTGGTTCAGCTCCTCACCAACAGTGCAACCTACAGTATCAAGCGAAAGGAAGGCCTGAAAACAGATATGCTGATAGCAAGAACTTAAAAGAGATGGTGGAAAATTGCTTTCTTTTACTGACAGTAAATAGATAAGGAAAAAATATGGCAAACAGTAATCCACTTAGGAAGGAAAATGCGTTAATTTCAGCTGCACACACAGAGAGACAGATATTTATAACAGTTGTTGGCGTTGCGTGGGAAGGCTTCATCCCACAGATTTTGACTTTCATATCTTTTTCATCTAGCAGAAGCTTGCAACATTTTCTTCCAGGCTGTATGGGAGCATTACATGCAATTTCCTTTATCTGGGAAGCTGAGTTTGCTGCTCATCAGACTAAGAACTGTTTCCTATCATAATCCTCTCACTCTTCATGCATAATCCTCAACTAGGCTTTAACGTTTCTTGATTTATGGGATGTTTTCAGTTCCTGTTGACAGGCTGTGTTTTTCATGCCAGAAGAATTAATCCCACAATAATTGGAGTTTAATTTGGGTCAGATGAGGTCAAGGCCAGTTCGTATCAACTGTGCTTGCATTCAGTGCATTTTTGTTCATTTTCAGTGGTTCTCATATATTTACAGGGGTTTTCTTCTATGTTGCAAATAATTTTTTTTGCAATCAGATTTGCTGCCTTTACTCAGCAGCACTGGTGACTTTCAATGGACTGTTCTTGTCCGAGTCATTAGTTGAACCCTTTTACTGTTATTTTCTAATCTAATTTGCTTACATATTATGAAAATGTGAGTACAAAAGACACTATAGGCAGAAGATACAAGGAGAAGTAGCCACTGATACAAATGGTTGATTAATTGGTCCTTGCTGCCTTTTTTTTTCTGTCCCCATTTTTGAAGATCTGCATTTTGAAGAAAGGACACCAAACAATATGGCACAAATTCTCAGTCAAATGTCTTTGGTAGCACAGACTCCATGTACCCCGTGGTAAAGAGTGGGTTTATGAGCACACTGAGCCCCACACAGCTGTGTTTTTCTGCCAAGGCTGCTCACCATAACTCCAGCTATTGCTCAGACTCGGAGCATTCACTGTGTTCTCTGAAGCAGCCACCAAGGAACTGCTCAGCCCCAAGCCATCCTGGGCCAATATTTATGTGCCCCTCGGTGCTCAGATACTTCTCCCCAAGAGAATCCCTGTGGCTGTGGTCACCTCTTAGCATGGACTTGAGTGTTACAATGTGACTGGCTTTAGGAGAGAACATGTACTTGCCTTTAAATGACAAAATACGTAACCTTTGGGTTTTGCCGTCACCCTTAGCCCTGGCTGTCACTCACCCCAGAAGGAACACAATTTGTTTCGTCACAACTATCATGGAGAACTTGATCGGTGCCTTTTTGTTTATCACTTGCCTGATCTCCAGCTGTGGAAGTCTGTCAGGATTTGCTAGACTAGTAGCAACAGATTCTGTCAGCTCCTTCAATGCCATCTGCAGGTACTGCGGGATTTCTCCTCAGATCAGGAAAGTGAAACTCCAGCTAGATTAGCTTCTGTTTTCTTTGACGGTGCCTATGATGTTTATCTTCAGATAAGTTTGGAGGTTTGGGAGCTCTTTCTGATATTTAATGTTGAGAAATTTTAGAAGTAACATATACTACTTGCCTTAAATGGAGTTTAGTTTTATTGCACATGTGGCATTTGAGTTTTAAATATGGAAATTAGAAGCATGTTTATTTTACTAAGATTGGGATATTTTTCTTAATCATGATGAACTCTTTGTATGGATATATTATGTCAAGAAACTTCAAAGAAATGCAAGAATTAATGGTGTTCTGTTGTAACATTTCCAAGTACTAAGCATCTCTGTAGATGATTGTCCTTTCCTGTACATTGCTCTTATATTGAGTTATTTTCAGCTAAAATACCTATTGCTTCCTTGGAAATCTTACTGGTTCTTAGTTTTTGTGCTGGCATCATCTGTGTTGTCTGACGAGCACGCTGCACCTTAATTTCTGGTGGAGCAACAGGATGAGTGGATTAGAGGGTTTGGCCTCTCCATAAGGTTTCTTGCAGCTATTTTATTTTAGTGAGGTTATTTAGAATACTCTTTTGTGCAGGCTTTTTGCTGTATAGGGTTGCTGCTGATTGGATGACTGAATGTGGCATGGTGACAACAAATACTTAATTTCATCTTCTTAGGGCCTGGTCTGCAAAAGTGCATGTGACTTTAGGTCTGGTCTAGTTAAGCATATACACCACTTTAAGAACCTGAATAGTCTTAGGCATATCACACCGTGAGTCAAAGATGCTCTGTGTGTTTTGGATGGGACCAGAGGAGACCTCCTTCTTTGCAGTTCCATGAAAGACACTGCCTTATTTTAATCCGCTGTAAAAGTCCTGGAACATGCAGGCTTCTTTAGCCATAGCAACATTCAGGTTCAATTTTGGAAAAGAAAGAAGTCATTCTGTACAAATCCAGAAGGATTATGCTTGGGGGAAGAGGTTTGCTTACAAACAGAGGCTTCTGAATCAGTAAGAGTTCATACAGCAATGGGAATGGATTCAAAGGATCTGTGTATTGCAGGTGGACTTGACAGAACGGCCTATAGGATCCTCACAGACAGCAAGATCATACAGAGCCCTTGGCCTTAATCCTTTATAGTATGGCATGGTGGCATGAGTGTCAGGTAAGAACAAAGCATATGCAGAGGATCAAGTGTGGTCAAAAGCCAAGCATAGTCCTTCCTGTCATGTGGCAGGATACCCAAACCCTTGTTTGCCTATTTCTTTTGTCCAAATAACACAGAGCTCCAAAGGAAGAGATCATAGTGAACAGAAGACCTTAGGTAAAGGAGGTTAAGAGGATCAAGCCCTAAGTGTAGATACAAACACATATGTATATACTGTAAATCTAAATAGTAATAAAGTTACTGAGCATGAAGGATATTACTAGTGCCTACCATTGATCATCAAGTACTCATCACTGAGCAGCCATATCACCTCAGAAGTGCAGTAGCTACACAAAATCATTTGTGTAGCTAATTAATTTATATGAAATGCACCTTTGGGATTGTGCCATAGTATCTCTTCTGTAATACAAATGTTCAACCATTTTTCATGGCTACTGATTCAAATCTGAAATGTCAGAATAACTTTTCTTCCCCAGATGAGGATATACACTTAGACCTGGCTAATGTGTACTTAGTTTATCTACCCAAGAGACTTCAGTAGTCACCGGCCTTAATGCATGTACAGTATATGCTGTTCACTGACTTATTTGCAGGTTTAATCCAAATGAAATTGGAATTTGCAAAATGACTTGGATTAGTGGCGTCTGCTTAGATATCCCGCAGATGTGACATTCAATGATTCATGATTTTAAGCAGGAAAGTTTGAATTTTATGTAAATAACAGTGGATGAATTCCTTGATCTTTTTACAAGATGATTTTTTTAAAATGAAAAGACTGTCAAAGCAATAGGTTTTTTAACTCTCCTAAATTTTGGCAGGTCGTGGGTTCATGGTAAAAGCTATATTAAGAGCATCTCCTTCCGCAATATGCCTTGTTTTTACATAATCCTCTTAAAGCTTAATATCTCAGAAAGAAATGTTTCTTGTTCATAGCGATAGCAACGTTTCCCTCCCCCATTCAGGGAGAATCTCCAAACTAGAATAAAATCTCCTGGCACAATAGAAATACAAACAATGCCTGAACTACACAGACTTGTTAAGGTAACAACAGAAGTCTGTCTGGCACAGACCTAACATGCCTCTCATTTTGTGTTTGAAACTAAAGAACTCGTCTAGTTTTCATGTCTTAAAAATGCCTGGTTGGTCGAATCTATCATAATTACAACTGTTACATTGGGTTATGTGCTGTGCATCAAGGGCTGGGAAGGCATGTAACCATAGATAAATTTGTCAAAATGCTTTTAGAAAAGTATTTGGATGATCTTATGCCTAGTATGTCTCAAAAAATGTGGAACTATGTCACTCAGCCAATATTGTTAGCATAAAAATTTAGCTACTTTACTGTCTCTCACAAAGTTGCTGTTTGCCCTCAAAAAGGCCGAGATTCCATTTTCAGTGTCACTGGCCCCCATGCTGTAAATTGCTCTTAAGGTTAATTAACAAACTGGGGAAGTCATTTTAGGTCCTATTTCTGCTAACCTGACTAAAGCTACAGAGAAGAAAAGCACTAAGATTTAGAGCATCTGTTGGTCTTTCAAAAGACTGTGGTTTTCCTTCAGTCACATGGGTGAGATGTGGCTAGGGCTATTTCTTCAAGTAATTCCTCCACTTGCTGTCTAGCCCTGTTGCCTTTGGTAGCCCACAACATGCCTGACTTTCAGGGGTGTGTCCTACTTTGGCAGCCCAAGCTACCTTTCCAATGGGATGCCGGGACATGGAGCAGGTAACTGCATAAAGGGCCTGGCTTTTGCCCCCAAAACCAGCAACAAATTCACCAAGGCTCCTTCACTTCTGCAATTTGTGTAGCTTGAGTTTCACACACTGCAGCTTGAAGCCCAGCCTTATCCCTGCTGCCCTCAAAGAATTCCAGAAGGTCCAAGGAAAACAACACAATTGGGGGGGAAGGGGGATTTCCTCTGTCCCATGGCACTTAGTCGTTTTTGGGAGCAAATACAGTGAACAGCATGAATGATAAGACATTCAGGTCTCATGTTTCTCATATGTACTAACACAGGGATACTTAACATTTATCTGCCTCATAGGGCTTTATGAGAACTAATTAATGTTTGCAAATCACTTTGTATCCTCAGAAGGAAAGTGTGTTGAAGAGCTATAGAAAAAACTGCTAAGTACACTGGATGAATTTCACCCCTGAGTCCAGAGCTACAAGACCCACAAAATCCTTAAATACTATGTAAGCTCTCAGTGTAAGCACCAGAGTGTATAAAACTTGTGCTTAGTGCCGACGGCTGTCACAGCCCAGGTGAAATTGCCATTCCCAGAGTATCTATGACTTTGATCCTGGCAGAGAGCAAGAATCACAACAGTACATAATATAATGGGACAAACAGCACAGATTAACAAAGTGCTGCATGGCCATCCTAAGAATTTCAAATCTTTTTATGTCTTTCAGTCACTTTGTATTTCTGCGAAAGAAATTTGTACAAAGTGTGTTCCTCAAAACAGCCTCAGAAGTGTTCAAATTATTTATTAATCCAAATCCAGCTTCATGTAACTTCGAATCAATGGAAAATTTTTTTTAGAATAGTGCATTGCAGAGAACTAGTCGCTTAACAAAATGTTCTAAAAAGAAGCCTCTTGTGACAAATACGTGTCTGATTTTGATGCACATTAGCAGTAACCGAAGTGGGAAGTCAGAGACAGGTTGGGAACACAATGTTCAGGGAGTGACCATTGTTAGCCAGTATCCCCAGGGCAAACTTTCAGCTCTGTTTTGACACATTACCCCTAGAAGTTATCAATAAAGCACTTCACTAAGGAGTGAACACCAGTCAAATCACCAAAATGTTTCTAACATGGTTCATGTCACTCAGTCGATCCTAACAAGTCCTTTCTTAGCAGTAGTTATCTTTTTCCCCTCCACTTGGCATTCTTACATATGAAATTCTCACCCTGTCAACAGACATGAAAGAAAACATTTCCTGCAGGAGCAAGCTGGACATAGATAACATTTACCAAAGGACAGGCCCTTCTTACTCTTTTTCTCACTTCCATTTTGGAATATACCTCTAGTTAAAAAAAAAGGCATATTTTCCTTTGCAGTTTTAGATTTATCATAGAATCATAGAAGGGTTTGGGTTGGAAGGGACCTTGAAGATCATCTAGTTCCAATGCCACCGCAGTGGGCAGGGACACCTTTCACTAGACCAGGATGTTCAAAGCCTCATCCAGTCTGGCCTTGAACACTTCCAGGGATGGGGCATCCACAGCTTCTTGAGGCAACCTGTTCCTGTGTCTCACACACTCACAGTGACTAATTTCTTCCTTAGATCCAATCTAAATTTACCCTCTTTCAGTTGAAAACTGTTTCCCCTTGTCCTGTCACTACAGGCCCTAGTAAAGTCTTTTTCCATCTTTCTTATAAATCCACTTTTTGTACAGAAAGACCACAGTAAGATCTTCCCAGAACTTGCTCTCCTCCAAGGTGAACCCCAGCTCTCACAGCCTGTCTTCATAGGAGACATGGCCCATCTCTCTGACCATCTTCATGGCCTCCTCTGGACCTGCTCCAACAGGTCCATGTCTTTCCTGTTCAGGAAACCCCAGAGGTGGACACTGCACTCCAAGTGGGCGTCTCACAACAGCAGAGGAGAGAGGAAAATCACCTCCCTTGACCAGCTGGTCATGCTTTTTTAGCTTTCTGGGTTGCAAGGGCACATTGCTGGTTCATGTCCAGCCTCTCATCCACCAGCACCCCCAGGTCCTTCTCAGCAGGACCGCTCTCAATCAGTACATCCTTCATCCGGGACAAACTCAGGGACAGGACCATTTAATTGACCTTGTTGGGCCTCATGAGGTTCACATGGGTGTCCTCTCAAGGTCTCTCTGGATGTCGAGATCCCTTCTGCAGTTCTAGATATTTTCTTCCTCAACTCCATCTCCCGGCTTGCAACATGCAGGACAAGGTGGAGTTGAAATTGGTCACAGGAAAAAGATGAAAGGCAGTGCACAGCTGCTTCAAGCAGTTCAGGACTTTCCTTTCTTCTCATTTCCACCCCATCTGTGGGACTGGCATCCTTTCTCCCATTATTTCTAGTGAGAGAATTCAGTTCCCTCTTGAGGAAGGACAGTGAGTGCTGATTAGTCCATGCACATCTTTTGACAGCTCTTCTCCTCTGCAGGGAAAGGCAAATGAGAGGGACCAGTAATCTGGGGACCAAAAGCCCTTAGTGCTGGTGACTCAAGTACCTTGTGAGAAGCAGCAGTGCAGCTGGAGGGGTGCCAGCAGCATGTCCTGGCCCAATGCCTTGGCCTCACTGTGCTGCCAATCCACTTGAGTGAGTTTTGCCATTTCATGGCCCTGCAGTAGAACCAGCAGGAGCACCTGTACAATGACCTTCTTTAGGCCATGGAGGATACATAGTCAGCCTCATAACAATTCACTGGGGTTAAATAGCAAAATAAGGTGCAATGAGAGAAAAAAAAGATTCTGATTTAAACACAGAAGTTGGAAATCACCTCATCTTGTACTGAAGGTCTAAAATAAGCACAATGAATCTCACCCTAGAAATGCTTGTTTGTCTCCACTGGCTAAAAAGGGGATTTAGGTAATGAGCTCAGATACAGAGGTGCTATAAATCCCACCCCTGGTTTACGGTTGTACCTGTTGCTGACAGGAATGCCTGATGAAATTGGTAAATATCTCAGGATGTGCTGAGGCAGGATGGGGCTGAGATCATGTTGGGAGGGAGCACATATGCAGGAAAATAGGTATGTGGCAAACACATTTATTTCTCAGATGTTTCAAGCATATGTTTCAGACTTGGACCACCTCTTGACCACTCTATAATTTGCTAGGCCTAAATCCAAAGTAGATTCTTGAGAACTGAATGTGCACCTTTTTCTATTCAGATTCCTGAAATATCAAGAAAATTTTACAGTTTACTGAACAGTTGCAGGCACTTTTTCCTTATGTTGCTTGGAAGTAGAGCTGGCCTCCTTTAAACAAGGAGAAAGACTGCAGACTATAGTCTTTTCTGTAGACTATGAAAGAGATGAAATTGGCTGTGAGCCTAAGTGAGGCAAATATTGCTCTTTTTTATGGAAATTCAACAGCATTTTTCAATTTTTTATGTGAAAATGGGAATTTTATTCATGATGAACAGCCCATAGGCCACACAGGGACACCTAAAACTCATGGCTTGCCAGCAGACCAGTAGTCCCACAGCAGCTCCTAAGACTGGCTTCCCTTGCTGTTGGTGGGGGCAGAAAGAGCAGTGGTGGTTTGGGAGCTCCAGAGCAGCCAGGTCAGGGTGGGCCTGCAGTGCCATTGTCTCTTTCCATGGATGGCAACAGGAGGGGCAGGAGCCAAAGCAGAGGAGCCAGGCAGTGTGAGAATTTCTCTCTGGGCAGTAATCCCTGGTCCTGCTGTGCAGGGGCATTGTTCCGTGCTGACCGTGGCAGATGGAGACGATAGCCAGAGTAACAAATCATGGCTGCACACACATACTGCTTTTGGCAGCTCCCTGCCTTCCTGGGCATTCTATTTATGGAAACCTGGACTGCAGTGGTGTCTGCTGGGCAGTGCCATGTTGCAATAGGCATCCTATAGAGACTCTACGTGGAGTTGGCACCATGCAGAATTCAAAACCCAACCACACTGTGGATGGGTGAGGGAAACAAACAGGTGGGGAAGACAGTACAGAGTGGGCAAAATAACAGGAGGCTTACATTTGTCATTACTTCTCCTGCCAGTTGCAATGATCACGGGGTTCCCTCCCCATCTCCCATGTTGCACGTAGCACCAGTGGCTGAAAAGGCAGTGTGACAATCCCAGTGTGGTATCAGCTGTTGACTGGCAGTGCAGACAGCACATGACAAGGTACTGGCGCATTGCAACTCTTCCCCATCTCTCTTTTCACACAGCACACTCCTGAGCGAGGTTCCCTGGCCAGGTGAGGTATACAGAGACCAGTTTATGACTAGAATTATTTTTGTAACAAACCACAGAGGTTCATTTCCATATTTTGTTTATAGCAACAAATGTCAGTGGATTTTTTATAAAATTATTCAAGTAGAGATGGCTTTGTTTGCAGTTCATAAAATAACGCTTATGTTGCTCTCTGAGGATGTGCTACTCGAGGCCTCCCCGCCCTGCTACAGCAGTTTATCTTTCTGCTGACCATAATCCCACGATATGTCCCCATACAGCAGGCAATATTGTTTACACAGGTTAATAAACAGAGTATTCTGTACAGTAATTTATGCTGTAAAGTATGTACATATATCACAGTAGCAGTCACAAATGCTTTAAACTGCCTTATTTATTAGATTGGTTAGCATTTTCCCCCTTGCTCCAGAATACTTTAAATTATTTTTATGTTTTGCATTAGGTATTTTTTTAGTTGCTGCATTTTGACCCAATTATTGAAAAAAAGTTTTTACAATAAATATCTAAAATTTAAGTAGAAATAGCAAATTCACTTTGCATCCAACTAATATAGCTCTAATTATGATTACAAATAAATATGGTATACTCTTATCTGTGTATCATAGTATTTGCCAGAAATCATATTTCACTTGTGATCAATACGAACAAGAGCTTTAGTAACTTTCACCTATTTCATTCTTCCATTGTGAGACAAAAATATTACAAACTCCTTAATGTAAAATGTCCCCTGCGAGGACCCTGGTCTTATTCCTCCCTCAGGCAAAACTCACATTGACTTCAGTGGGAGATTTACCTAAGTACAACACAGGGACATTACAAAAAGAAATATATGGCATATAAACAGTACTTGTGCTTTGTAGTCAGTCCTTTCCTCTTTAGTGAGAAATATAGGGTAAATGCTACATCTGTAATGCTCCTCTGTCTCACTCCTTCCCTTCTCCTCTATGAGTAAAAAAATTGGGATTTAAAACCAATTGTATTTGTTCCATTTACTCGAGAAAAATAGAAATGTTTTGGGGATCAGTTCCAAGCCAAACTAGAAAATAAAAGAAAATGTTGCTTTTGTTTATTTTCATGTTAAATTATAGTACACAATTAAACAGGATAATGCATACAAAGGCAATGAAATTATTAATTACTTGTTTTACTGTTTGGAGATTTTGCTATGTCCACAGTTCATGTAAAACTCATGTAGCACAGTTTCTGGGATGATGAAAAATCCTACTGTAATGTAACAGAATGAGCCTTAAGGATTTGTAAGAATAAGCACTTTTATATTAAAAAGCAAATATTAATTCATCAGTAATATTACTTTTTTAATGTGACAATAAACCATGAAATCAACATCCTTCTGTCTCAATTATGCCTCATCTGTCTCTTTCTTAAACCTTTTTCCAAGGGAAGCAATTGCCTGGTTTCGTGTGACAGCTTTTGAATCCCATCACTGTCACCTGTGTTCTCCTAAGTCACTCTCATCCACACTTCCTTCATGGGTCAGCTCATGAAAGCTTTGTACAAGGAAAGAGGAAGGGCTCTTTCATTACAGCACATCTCAGTATCAGGGCACCAGTTTTAATTGGGGTGTCAGGCAGAAAAAAAAGATGTGAAAAGAGCCAGCTCTCTGGCAAAAGGAGAGCAGTCACTGCTACGTTTTAGTGAGGCACCAGATGAGCACATCACCAGTCCATACTTTTCTTTATGCAGCTGTAGGAAACAAGCCCCTGTTCTTAAGACCACTAACATCTGTAAGTAGTGCCAAAGCCAGCCACGATTTTAGCATTTGCAGAGCAGCAGTTCACAATTTACAGCCACTGTTACAATAAAACCACAAGAAATGCAAGTCACTCTCCAGCCTGCCTTCCCCGGTCCTCACGCACATGAACAATGTTTACCAACTATTTCCCAGTTCCTGTGGCTTCTTCCCACGCAGGATTGCCATCTCTTAGTAGTACTTATTCCATACTTTGGCCAAAGCCTAAATGCTGCTGTTTTAACACAGCCATTTTACAAGTGGTGGAGTTTTGTAGCTCTTTTTTGCTCGATCAGTACCTGTGGAGTCAGGGGCTGGACATTTTCCTACTTCTTACTGGGGAAGACATATTTTTCTAGGCACCATCTGACAGCCAGGGCAGGTACTGGTGGAACATCTCAGGTGCAGCACAGAAAAAAATGACCAAACGATGTTCTGCACTTTGATGAGTCACCACCATACACAAAGCCATGCTTCAATGGACTATAATCATCACAAGCTGAAGCACATAAATGGAGAGCTTTGGTCCAGAGGGTGGAGAATGGATTTCACAAAGTGAATATGACTCATGGTAGGCTGACACATGGCATTGCTGCTCCTGATCACTGCCAGGAGACTGCTGCTGGGACAGGAAAACAAAGAAGAGTCTCCCCAGGCACTGCCTGCAGCATCGAAGGATGGGAAACACTTCCCCAGGCACTGCCTGCAGGAGCTGAGGATCTTATGAACCACACACAGAGCTCTGGACAGTTCCACATAGCTGTGTTCCCAAGCCCACCAAGGCTCAGAGTGAGCCCAGTGCTGTCTCTCACACTAGTGCTGGTTCAGTCCTACATACCAGATACAGGTTCATTAAATTCTGCCAGTTAATGGAGCTCCTTGTTTTAGCACTGCTTCTTCCTCTGAACACCTCAACACTTGGCTGGTAATCCTATAAAATATTCAGAATATGCAGAATTTTACTTCCTAACTTGTTCCTCTTAAACTTCCTCTTCTCAGCGTAATTCAAGGTCGGGAAAGAAATTAGGCACCGCTGAGATAAAGAGCTGGAGGGCCCATTACAATGATCTAGTCTTACTTCCCAGGAAAACACAGGCCATAACATTTCATCAAGGGATTTCTTTATGAAAGGCTAATAACTTGATGAAGAAAAGCCTAACCTTTTATTAAGGCACCCAGTCTTGATTTAAAGACATGGAGCAATGAAGAATTCACCACAGCTCCTCATCTCTTATTTGCTAAAAATTCTGCCCCAGTGGTTCACTTTGAATGATATAAAAGCCAACTGCAAAGTCATACAGGGAAAAAAAAAAAAAAAAAAAAAAAGAAAAAAAAAACCACCACTACCACTGAAGATGGAGTATGTGTTTTGAAAGGGGGAAAAAGGGGGGAAACTTTGCATTTTAGAGGAGTTTCTGTTCCTAATTTGAGGAATGTATGCATGGACAGTAGTATTTGCTATTCTGAAATAAATTAGTCTCTGATCTTGTTCACTGAACGTGCAAGCCCACAAGACAAAACACAAAAGGAAACATTGCAACAAGTCCTGCTGACATGCAGGCCCTGTCATCATACTTCCACATTTGCATCAAGCTCACATTCGTAATAACATGATTCTTACATTTTCTTTAATTTAAAAATAGGAATGGGCAACACATTTTAATGTTCCTTAAAATGAAAGCCAGGCCACTCAACTGCCTGGATAGAGATTATTAGCTTGAAATCTCCCATCCTATGAGGAATTACAAATCAGTAGAGATGTACTGTTACAGTGTCTCCTAGGACCACTTATGCAACTCCTGACAAATGTGAATTTGAACTGATTTGATATTCTGTAGTCATTTTTCAAACATCAGTGTTAGAAATCAGCTGTAAAAAGCTAAGGTTACATGTGTCAAGAACTGTGACTAGAGAGCACATATGCCTACATGCAGTTTAAAATAATGGGGAACACAGTCCTATAGATACAGATCTTTCTTTTTCATTTCCTTTTTTCCTGTTCCCTAGGAAAAAAATTATTAGTCACACAGTGCTGTGGACTGCTTATGATTTACAAATCCATGCAGGTAAGCAGGGAATGAACACCAAGCACAAGCAGTATATCCATTTTGGAAAGCCACTTGGGAAAGGGTACCCATCTTTAAAAGATTTCCCTGAGAGATATTCCCCAGCCCTCTCACTGCTGTCATGCTTCTCAAAACAGTACTAAAAGCAAGCTTTTGCAGCCATGTCTACTTAATGGCTTAGGCATTGTTAGAAGACACATTGTTTCATGTTCCTGGGATCTGGATCACTTGGATGTACGTTCACTAAAAGGAAGAGCTCCTGAATCCAGGCAGACAGCAGTGCCTAAACAGGGCAGTGATCTCCAGTCCCTTCTAAATTATCAGCACGCGATGCAGGGCCCCAGACAAGACCTTCCATCCAGCTAGATTAAGAAAAGTACGTTCCTACAGGTGTTCTTCAGGATACCAAGCAAACCTCTTAGGAAACGAGTGAGCCGGGCAATAGTTCCAGGTTGGGGTTTTTTGTTTGTTTGTTCTGGGGTTTTCTTTGCAGGCCAATACAGCAGGTTTTTCATTACAACCCGAAAGCAACCCTTAACATAAACAAGCCCTCTCTCAAGAAGAGACCCCACTCAAGCTGCCGATTGAGATCAAGTACTTATTTGTAAATACTGGTGTTTGAAAAATGAGCACAGAAAATCAAATCAGCAGAAACTCACACTCCCAGGACAGGCTCCCCAGTCCCAACACTACCCACAGAACACCCTCTACCAAGGGCCTGGGACCTGTTCCACTACAGCATGTGTGATCCATCTTCTTGTCATTCTTGCACGTCAAATACTAGCAGCAGCAGAAAAAAATTACCTAGGCTTCATGATCCTTTAATGTGATTAATAGAGAAGTACTCAGTGGCATCCTAAACTCACTGATGAACCAGATAAAAAAGAGAGGAAGCTAAGAGTGATAAAAGTTCTTGAAACTTCAAGGATACAAAATATAAATAAGGTGTCATCTGCTTCTGCACCTGAAAGCAACCTAGTCAGTCTGGATTCACTGAATTGTTTTTATTGCTCTCTTCATGATGCAGAATGGACTAAAAGCGTAAAAATAGGTTTAGATGAGGCAGACATAATTTTTTCTTGTTTCATCAGAACATAAATTTTGACCAGGGAGGGATTTAAATATCTAGGCTTAGGTCCTCTAACTAGCTTGAGCTAATAGTTTCTAATCAAGAAAAGGTATTCTTTGCTGTGTATGAAGTTATTTCAGTTAAAACACTGCAAGAGTGGAGGATTTAAGTTTAAACACTGTAAATGAGGTATACACAAAAATTTATTTTGTATTGGCTGCTTTAGATCAGGCTCACAAAAATCATTGTCATCGTCCAGACAAAGCCACAAGAAGAAGATAAAGCTGTCCTGTCTGTTTCCACACACAAGACAGGGGTAAATTGATACCCACTTCACTTGCTTTCATAAAGCTCCTGTAAAAGCATGCTTTTGTGCTTTGAGATGATGGAAGGCAGTTGGAACCCTGAAAGCAACCCAAAATTCTCTTTTGATTATACATTTATCATGCATGCTTTCTGAAAATTTTACACTAAAGAAACAGAAGTGACCCAACTGGGTTTGCTTCTTCAGTTCAGCTGTTCTATTCACCTTTCCATTTGCCTTACCAGTGGCAATTTAAAACATGTGGGTCAGGCACAACTGGCTCATAATGAAGAGGTGACATTGGGATTATATTGCCTTTATTGAAGTATTATTAATGTAAGAAAAAGATTGCACCAACAAGTGTCTTCCTAATTTTAAGTAATGTTGCAAATTGTCCACCATCCTAATTGCCCTCTCTAAAATAACCTGGACAGATCCTAATTCCACTCCAGCTCCTTTTTGAACAAGATCATAGAAGCAAAAGCTTTGTGGAATTCAGCACAAATTATCCCAACCTCAGCACTGAATCCCCTCAGCAGCATTTTCCCAGATAATATTCTTCAGATTGCTTCTGAACATCATTCAGTCAACTTCCAATTTACTCACAACTTCCTACCTGTGAGAACTTACTCATTTCCAAAACTATGTATTAATATGAAAGACATCTTGGTTTACCTAGCCAGCACAGCAAAACAGCACTGTAGTATGAAGTAGGCTCAAAAAATAAGAAACACTTGAAAGTCAATTCCTTTTTCTGCTTCCAGAATGTTTGGAGTTTTAGTAGTGGAAGACAGAACTATGCAAACAAACAAAAACATACAAAAACCCCATGCATAAACCATGGGGCATGAGAGCTGCACAGGAGAGGCACCTTCAACTCCAGAACTCTATGAAAGCTTTCTGCACTGTCCTAACAGGACAGGAAGATAATCTATTTAACTGAGATGCCTGGCTCCCCTGACAGCCCTGGAGGTCACTGCCTACTGCTGCATGAATTATCTGTGACTTTGCAAGGAGCAATTCCCACAAGCAAGAAAGCACAGCTAGAAAATGAGTGCCTCAATACCAGAGCATTTAGCATATAGTCAAACACATATAAGGTGAAGTAGTTGTCGTTCTTTTGACATGGAAGACACAAACTGGCTTTGATTGAGCTACAGCTCCCTGTACCAACCTGGGCTGAATGGGTTGGGAGGGATACACCTCCTGCTAAATATCAAGAGGAGCTCTACCTTCGTTCTGCTGCTCGTGCTTTCAGATCTAGGTATATCTTACAGGCATAGCATGGAATTCCAGATGACCCTGCCTCACTACCCTTCACTGCATCTTGGATGAATTACCAGAAAACTAGACTTTTAGGATGTTCTGAATGTCTACAAAGAGGTAATAATAGGAAATCTTGTAGATTGGCATGGAAAGGCTCTTACTGTGGAGACAACATGGACTGTGGGCAGTGCATGTCATATCTACTAGTACATGAAAAAGAAGTTATAAATAGCTTAAGAGTGGCATAAAACCAGACAGATAGCAAAAGGAAATATTGGAAAAAATTTTTTTCCAATTAAGGGTAAGGCCTTTCTTCTTGAAGTGGTAGAAAAAAGGATTTAGGAAGGTGAGATAAAGTCAGGTTACTGGATAGTGCAGTCTTCCTGGGTGGCAAGATACCTGCCAAATGAAATGAGACAGCATGAATGTTAGAGATGCCAGAGAGGAGCTGGTTACAGTAATTAAGGTCTGAGGTGCTGAGCTCAGCACCAACTGCCTATAAAACAGTACAGAAGGCTCAAGCAAGACATCTGACCAGGGTACAGCTGCAACCCACACAGCTAACAAGACATTCAGCTACTCAGTCAGCACTGAATTCTCCTCTGGCATATTGTCCCTGCCTCTCCCCAAGCTCTAGAAGATTCTGCAGAGACAAATGGAGGTCAGAGAGTGAGAATGAGTGAGTTGGGGATCAGAGGGTGTAAAGGTAGAGGCAGAGACTATCACCAGAAGAGATTGAAAGTAATGAGATTTGTTTATCTCAGAAAAGAGGCAGATAGGAAGGCACTCAGTAAGATAAAATACCAAATACTCTAGAGAAGAAATATCTGACATTTTTCTCTAACTTGCTGCATAACACAAGAATAAAGGAACATTCAATGAAATGAAGACCTCTTGTATTCAAAGCTGATCAAATGAAATTCTCTTTCACATAATGTGTAATTGGACAGTGGAAGATAACACCACAGGAAGCACCGAGGTCAAGAACTGTGCAGGATTCAAAGAAGGATTGGATGGCTATATGGATCACAGGAATATCCAGTCAGAACAATTATGCTAAACTTTGGAAAAAGTAAAAAGACAGGCTTTCAGAATTTAAGCCAGTACCTGACTACGGGAGAATTAAAATTAGGTTTCTATAAGGGTAGATTATTCCACATCTTTCTCGGAGGTCCTTCTATCTTCTTTGAAAGAAGTTAATGCTGTTCTCTTTAGGCCAGAACATCAGTCTGCATGAACTACACAATTTCTATTTTCCCACTTCCACATAAGCTTTAGAGGCACCGAATAGCTTTGTGTAGCTGCAATAATGCCATAAAATTCAAACCCTCCTTTTCTCACTAGTGATACAGCCATGGCACCACCTGCAGTTAATCAGCACAAGGTTTTATCTCAATTTCCTTTATCATAGTGTGGCTACAGCTGTGGAGCTGCAGCCTTGTAGACACGGAACTACAGCATTGGCTACCTCCCTCACCCCACCCCAGAAAAAAGCTCAGTCTTGTCAGCTCCTTTTCACTGTCTTGCATTTCCTCCTACAGAAGAGGCAAAACTTGATCAGGACCTAAGCTTAATCCAGTAGCAAGCTCTCTGTTGGGAGTCTCCAATTTCCTGACAATATACCCTGAATACTGTCTTCTCTAAGACAGTGCTAAATGGAAGGAGCCCAGGCTTCCTGTCAACATCCATGCAGTTAATCTGTATGCTCTAAACCATATCTACCAGCTTCAGGACTGGTGTTGGGCTAAGCAGGATATATAGGCTCCATCCAACACCTGCTACAGTGGCAGCAGTTCTGTATGTGCACCACAGCGCATGTCAGTAAATTTACTTCAAGTGCATTTCTAATGCCTGCCCAACCACACACTATTTTTCTAGGCATAGATAATTTCCTATACAGGCATAGGCAACTGAAACTAATTTAATTGCAGTTTTAGTGCTTACATCCCCTTTTGCAGGTATGCCTTGCCTGCTTCCAGTTTTTCCCTCCTTCCCTAGCCTGGTAAACTACCTGTTGATCTCAAATTCAGCCTGTTGCTGTCATGACTTTTCGCAAGTAGCAGCCCAACGATCTCACTCTTAACTAGACCTGAAAGAAGACGTGGCAACATTTACTTTCCCCCTACCCTTTTCTCCTCTTTGAATGTGGTTTGGGGGAACCCACATTCAGTATGGCTCATGTGCAAATGTTGTTCCTTCTATTAGCAGGCAGATCAGTACAGCTTAGGAATCTGCACAAACAGAATCCAAATAAAAACAAACACTGAAACCCTGGGAAAGGATTGTTCCCTTAAATGGTTTTCCTACTTTTATCTGTGTCTTTATTTGTCCTCCTTCTTGTTCTACAAGACACCTCCATGTGCTATAGTTGTGCATCATTCACTCGACTGATTATGTGTTCCTGAAGCTGTATTTCACCATAGCCAACTCAAAGGAGTCAGAAGGTCCTTTTCTTGTGCAGCAGTTTGTGAAGTTTCTGCTCTCTGCTCACTAACACTTCCTTAATTTTTATAATCTTGTATTACTACAAGTATTTTCTGGTATCTGTACTGATCATTACTGTAATTTTAAAATCTCTTTAAGGTCTCTTTGACCCCTCAGAATGAGCCTCTTAACTTTGCCTCAGAACTGAAATCATTGAAACCATTAAGAGCTTAGTTGCTTTATAATGCACCGTTCTCCAAACATAACCTTCCTGAGACAGTGACCCATGCTCCATGCAGTAGTCTGGGGCCTAATAACCATCTTCCAGAGGACTGTATGGCCTCTTTGATGGTGCATTATAGCTCACTGTTCCATTGGTCTAGTGTCTTGTTTGCCTTTTTTATTGCAGCTGTGCACTGAAGTGACGTTTCCTATGTGCTTTTTTTCCACAGTAACCCCTTTCTCTCTCTGATCAGCATGTTGAATGTAACACCCATTCCCTACATTTGCTCTTTGTTCCCAGACTAATTACTTTTCATTTTCTACACCAAGCAGCATTTGCCATCTGCTGGCTCATCAACTAAATGATCCAAATCCCTTTTGAATCCACTTGCATTGTTCCTTATCGCTTTGTGCTTCCAGTTTTACCATCCAACCAGTGGAGATTTCATGTAGACAGTGCTCAGCTGAGGCACAGTAGCAGAGAAATGGGAAACCACATGATCTTCTCACACATAGGGCAGAGCATCCTGCCTGGATTTGCCACTTGCTGCATTCATATAGAAAAGATGGGTTAGCTTTGGCAAAAAATTAGGCTCACATATGCTTCAGCCTGCTTGAGATAAAAGATGGCTTTAAGCCCAGGCCCTGTGCTGGAGGACAGTGCAAGGCAGTCTCTTACAGCAGGGATCCCAAGATGGTATGCAGCTTTCAGAGACCCCATCTGGTGTGCCCACACCAAGATACAGCATGTACTCCACTGCCCACCTCACAGCTCCCATGTGTCCTGGAAGAAGACATATATTCCACATGTCCTCACACCATGTCCTATTTGTATGTGCACAGGTGTCTGCACACGTGTGCACACAGGGAAAGGGGAAAAGGAAAGATGAACCTGGAAACAAGATCAGATTTCACTCATATAGAAACCAGCACTGTTATAGACCTACAGGCAAAAGCATCAATTTCCTCTCAGCCCAACAGGGCAATTTCTGAAAATCCAGCACAAAGACCTAATTGTGGGTGACCCAATTGTGGCCTTATGGTACCTGAAGGGAGAACACAAAAAGACAGACAGAGACTACTCGCAAGGGCATGTTGTGACAGAACAAGAGGGAATGACTTCCAACTGAAAGAGAGTAGGTTTAGATCAGATACTAGGAATAAATTCTTTATTGTGGGGGTGGTGAGGCATGGGGACAGGTTGTCCAGAGAAGCTATAGATGTCCTATCCCTGGAAGCATTCAAGACCAGTAAGATAAGGGGCTGAGCAATTTTGTCTAGTAGAAGATGTTCCTGCCTCTGGCAAGGGAGTTGGCACTAGATGATCTTTAAGGTCCCTTCCAACCCATTCTATGGGCCATTCTATGATGATTTTATGAACTTGTTCTGAAATCCCTCAGGAAATGTCCAGTGTGTGGAGGGCCAGATGTATGTGTAAGAATCAGGGGTCAGCTGGGGACATACACTTTTTTTCAGGCTCGGAGAACCAGAATACTGCAGGCTAAGCACTGATGCTTTTAAAACAGGGTTTATGGGCAGGCTTATGCTGTGCTGAAGCATGTGCCACATGGCATTCTTTTGGAAACTCTTTTCTGTCTCAGCAATAGGAAGCCTGACTTGCTGGTCTATTGCCTTTGCCTTTGCCCTATTTTATCTGTCATTTAAGGAACAAAATATTTTGGATCACCCAGAGTGAGCAATCTTCGGGATGATTTTTTTTTTGGTCTCCTCTTGAAAGCACTGCACACTCTTGAGGCATTGGCAGTTGCCTATCCAAGATACATTCAGGTAAGAGAACTAGACAACCTGTGCATTTCTTGCAAATTTCCCAATAACCTAATAATTTATTTATTTGGAAAATGACCACAGAATGGTTCATTCAGAAGGTTAACATTTTGCAGCTGTTTTAGGGTCCTGGTGTAAAATTATCTATTTTTTTCTTTACAGTTCATTGATTTTCTGACTCCCAAGTTTAGAAAGATTTGCTACTCCCATTTATAGTGTTTTTACATGGTGATTTGAGTTAGGACTGCAAAACATAGATAAATCTTTAATAAGCTGTGAACGTCACAGGAAATAATTTGTGCTATGACTTTCTCGGGCAGGCAATTAGTATGACCAGCCAAACTAACTTGTCCTTGGCTGTGATTGGAGCTTCTACTTTTTATCCCCAATTTTTCACATTTAAAATCGGCTGGAGTTCTAGATGCTCGGCATTTTTGAAAAACCATTTTTAACTCTAATCGAGCATGGAAAAATTAGCATTTACTCCTTACTACACTCACATCCTCTGTTCTGCTACAACAGTGCAGTAGGAAAAAAGAGCTTTGCCAATTCATGGCATTCTTCATTCATTAATACGTAAATCAGAGAAATTCATCACAGTCATGACTGGAAAGATTTTTTTCATAGCCTTCATTTTAGTCTTAGGTCTCTAATAAAAGAAGAATGAAGCTCCAAGCTAAATTTCACTTATTTTCATGTCTGAAGAGTTAGCATTCTGGGTGAACAGTGACAGCCAATATTCAGCATTTTAAAACAGCAAAACTGCTGCAAGCTGGTTTAGACCTGTTCCTGTACATCACAGCTGTATGATTTGTGCAGCACACAGCCTCACAGAACTGCCTGGAATTCAGGAGTGTGATTGGACCATGCATCTCCAGTATTATTCAATTCACTGGAACTTTTCAAAGCCTTCTCTATCATAGCATTTAGACCCCACTTGGCACCTCAGTCTTGGTTTCCCTTCTGGCAAATTTGCATACAATGAAAGTAGAACAAGAATCTTGCAAGAAGGGAAGGATTCCAATGTTCCCTCAATGACAGTATGATTTGCTCTACGTCATAATATGAAGCAATTTAAATTCTCTCCAAAAATGCTGCAGAGGCCTCTGTCTACCCAACCAACCAAAAAAAAAAAATCCAAACCTGTATTGACAAGTCTCCTCCTCTGACTCACAGACATCTTCCAGATATTTTCATACCTCTAGCCTCAGCAGAGTTGTTTTTTTTTTCTACTACTTTCTACTACTAGCATGGTTGTAACATTCACACCATTTCATCCTTGCTGACATGGTGTCCTCTTTTTTCCCATTTTACTATCTACATTCGACTTGTTTATCCATTCCTTTAGTGTTGTGGCAATTCTGGCTCTCTCTGGGACTCCACACTGGGCTGAGAGCCAGCACAAGCCAGATCCATTCAAGAGGCTGTTTTCTCAGGAGCTGTCAGTTTTCCTGTACCTCAGAACAGCCAAAGGATAAAGTGTTAAGAAGACTGTGATGCATGGCAGAGAAGAGAGAAGAATATAAAAGACTGGCTTTTGTGACTAACATTCATCTTAGCTAATATCAAACATTCCAAAGCACAGACATTTACATATGAGCTAGTCACCCTAGAGTCTGTATAGTCAGCTACATTCAAGGCTTGCTCAGCTGTGAGTATCTAAATGAGGAGAAATTAATTCAATCCCGCACTTCTGGTTCCAATTGCATCTTCTGTATCAGCATTCACTAAATCCACTACATCCACTTCACTGATACCAATAGTATTTTTCAATACTTACATTCTTAGAGATACCACAAGACATAACATGAAAAATATGCCAGAGTACAGCTCTGTCTTCCGATGTACCTCAGGATCCTTTCTGCCTGTTAACTGCAAGTTGCAATAGAATCTGTAATTTGTTTGGTATCCACTGTTATTCAGGAACCCTGAGAGACAGAACAAATACACTGACTAATTCCTACCATGGAGAAGCTGAGCTCTCTTATGGCTTTAGAGAGAAAGAACCCCAGCCCTCTTGCCCTCTGTGCAGAGAGAAGAGAATATGTAAGCCTGTTTGAATGTTGTCAATGGCATCCATTAAATCTCTGATTACAACACAACAACAAAAAAATCTTGGAAAATCTTGGTGGGAAGTAAAACATATGGACTTCCATATAACTGAGATCCCAAACAATTCTCAGGAGAAGGAAAACACTGGCTCCAAGCAGAAGAAGGCAAAAGAACTGGAGGTAACTGGCCTCAGAAGAGAAAAACCCTTCCCCCTCCTTAACACAGACCACCTAGAGTTCACAGCAGAAAACAAACATTTCAGAGAGGAAGAGGTCTCCTCCTATGCAACTTGTAAACAGGTCAGCAAGGGCCCTTGCAAAGTCCTACAGTCAGCAGGGAGTCCATCTGCTGGGTCACTGTCAAGAGAGATCCTTGTCTCTGAATATGGAGAAACAGGGCAATTAGGTGAGAGACACAACTTTAGGCTTCTTTATACTATTGTGATCCAATATGCCTAACCAGGGTTTTGTTGTTGGTTTGAGGCTTCTTCCAGTTGCCTAACAGTGACTTTGTTGTTTTGAATAGACTGTCCTGTATTTAGCAAGCAACTGCTTTAGGCAGAACCCTGTACCAACACCTCTGTCCAGCAATGTTCCAAACTCAGCTGGGAACAATCAAGAAACTGAAAGAACCACAGCAAACGAGATCAAGGACTCCAACTTCTCTTTGAAACAGAGAGGCAAAACTTGTAATCATTGAGTATTATTAGCCAAGGAAGACTATGAAAATAAAAGGTCAATGGAATTAAGGCACATTGTATCTATATATGCCTAGTATACTCTTATTTAATATCTTTGAATATGGAGCCACAGTTTCAGATTCATTAAAAATGGGGCTGCAGGTGGCAATCCAATCATGTATATTTGCTCTTCACACAAGCAATTTTGCACAGAGGAAACTGCTGAAATGGAGATACCAGAGCACTATTAAGATGATGCAGAAATCTTTGCAGATGTGCACTTTTCGTCTAAAATAAATTCTATTGCAGTGTCCTAAACTGCTTTAGCACAAAATTAGCCAAAATAAAACTTCTTTTTATGTATTCTTCCCAGTTGCAAGGGCAGATGCAGCCCTGATGTATGACTGGGGGAGGATTCTTCACCATTCAGCTTTGCCCACAGGATGTGCACCAGCAAAGAGTGTTGCACCCACCAATGGTAATGAGCAAGAGGAAGACAGAACCGAGAGATCTTTAGACTCTTCAGTAAATCAACACTTTATGTAAAATAGGCCTGATGCATCGCTCCATTCTGGACACTAGTGCACCTCTCCAAAATGACTTCTGGGGGGGTAAAGTAGGTTCATAAAATAAAGCCATGAGAACAGGCTGACATGCCAGCATGTTTTACTCTTAGCTGGTCAGTTTGAAGACATGAGACAAAGATCTGTTGGTGACACCTTTCCCTTCAACTCCTGGTCCTGTGATCTGCAGTAATAACACAACAACCATATTGCTCCATCATTAGCAAAATGCCTGAAGCTAATGTCAGCTCTGATTCTTTCCAACAGCCTTTCCAGGTTTGTTTGTTTTTCATAATTGCTTTGCTTCCCACCATTTTTTGCCTAGGTTCTTATTCTTGCCTTTAGAATGCCTTCTGTGCTTCTGTGCAAAGAGCCTTACAGCCACTTCCCCTAATGCCAGGCCCAAATGTGGACTGCTGGTCTCTGCAAATTTTGATTTTATGTTATTTTATCCTTTCAAAACTGTTCTTAGTTACATGCTGAGAATTTATTTCAATAGGAGGGGGCAACAGATTGTTTGCAAGCGTAGATTATCCTGCAGAGGTTTGGTGTTTTGTTTTTGTTTGTTTGTTTGGTTGGTTCGTTGGTTTTTGGTGGGTTGTTTTGGTTTGGTTTGGTTTGGGTTTTTTGTGGTTTTTTTTGTTGTTGTTTTTTTTTGTTTGTTTGTTTGTGTTTTTTGTTTGTTTTTTGTTTTTTTGTTTGTTTGGGGTTTTTTGTTGTTGTTGTTGTTGTGTTTTGGTTGTTTGTGTTTTTGTGGGTTTTTTTGGTTTTGGTTTTGTGTTTTTTTTTTTTTTTTCTGTGATGTTTAAAAATCATACCAGAGAAACAGTGACTTCTATCCCTGGCTAGAAATCTTCCTTAGGTTCTTTCCCTCTTGAAAGAGCAAGAGCAGCACTGCTTAGTAGAACTAATTAATCGTAATTGTAATTAAACAGATATTCCACTTCAAAATATCTGACTACACTGTGGTTTAGGAGTTAACAAAAACAGGCATCATGATTAAAAAGTAGGGGTAGGCAGTGATATGTGGTATGTTAATGCTACAACCAAACGCTGCAGATGAGATTTTGCAACAGCAGTTTCACTGGTTACCACGAAACAATAGTGCTCGATCAGGAAACGACTGCAATAATCCTGCAGCTTTTACATGTCAATATTTAGGGCATTACTACAGCAGGCTGTGTTACTACAGCATTGCAGGAGTTGTGAAATGTGTCTCTGCCGCTCACGATTCCCTCGGCCCTGCCAGAGACGCGCGGCCCCAGAGAGGAGCGCGTTCCCTCCCTCAGGCGCCTGAGGGGGCAGGGCGGCCCCGGGGCTCTCAGGGCGGCCCGGGGGCAGCGGGCGGGGCGGGCCCGCAATGCAGCTCCGCCACAGGTGGCCGTGGCCCTGCCGCCCTCCGGCCCTCGGTCCCCGATCCCCGGTCCCTGATCCCCGATCCCCGGTCCCCGATCCCCGCTCCCCGGTGCCCGGTGCCGGCCGGCCGCTGCAGGGTGCGGGTGTAGCGCGTGTGTGCGCACAGAGCAGCCCCACAGTGACGGCCACAGCCTGAGCCGCCCGCGGCAGCCGTGCGGGTGTGCTGGGCATAGGGGATAGGACACCGCTGTACCGAAACAGCCTTCTGTGGCCTGGGCGGAGACAAACACCTGAATCAATTACAAGGCTGAACCTGTTGGTATGAAAGGGTCCAGAGACGGAGATCAATTCAGTGTCCCTGTCCCCATTCTCATCCCTGTGCTGCCCAAATCAAAATCACCTCTGAATTTGCTACTGAGAACTGAACCTGAGTTGAACCCACCCAGGGTGAATTTGACACAGGTGATCCTTCCAAGAGCTCCTGAACCAGGAGAATGTAGGAGTGAGAAGGACCTTTCCACCATACCACAAGGAAAAAGTCCACTGCAGTTATTCTGAATTTATTATTTGTGTGTCATGATTGCTGCTTACAGCAGCTGCAGGCCAGAGACTGCCATGGTAAAGTTGTGAGCAGCAACTGGTTCAGTTTCACCTTATGGACCCTCTCTGGGATTGGATGAAGGTGGCCAAGACACCTTGTATTATATAAACAGCTTGGCTCTGGTTGAGCCAAGCAATTGGAAGTGCTCCGCCCTTTAAACATAACTACCTGCAGACCAGCAAAACAGCAAGCAATGGTATAGCCCAAGTTTTCTTCTTCCTCTATGGAATACCAGAAGATTGGCACTTGTTGGCCCTTGTGTTGGTGTGTCGTTGATAGCAAACAGCACCCTGGAAAACACATGAGACTAGAAAGAATACACAGAAATAGCAGCATGGGGAGGGATCTTCTGTCAGTGGCTTTTTGTGCCCTTTCTGGCAATATGAGACCCAGAGATGTCACGACAGAGGCCCTCAGAGGCCACAGCACTGCCTGGTCATGTCTCTTATCAGGCTGCAAGTAGCATGACCCTGAGCCTCTCGAGTTTCACCTGGAAATGCCTTTGTGCTGATGTTACTGAAATGACAGACATATTTTTTGTAAGTTGCAGCAGATTTTGGCTCAGAAAGTAAGATTTATAGGTAATGGCTGCTCAACAATAACACCTCATTGAGATGCCCCAGATAAAACCTCAGTCCCACTGGACATTTGGTGCCTCTCTCACCATCCTCAAATTTGATTCCAAACTCAATGAAGACAGCAAGAATGCTTTTACTGAAGTCAGCAGGCTCGAACCAGGCTTCACCCTGTAAATATTTACCAATGACTAAGCAATAAACCCAGTTCCCAATCTGGCTACTAAAACCTAAGATGTTTCTCTGTCAGTTCAGGAGCTCACTGGTGAAGATGAGTTACAGCGTGGGGACATTAAAAGACAGAAGATAACATTCTGCTGTTATTTTTTGGCCCTTTTCCTAGACTTCCCTATTTTTATCCTCTTTTTAACATTAATTCTGTTTTCTGTTTCTCGCTAAACCAATATTGGCCTATTTTAACTAACTGTATCTATTCTTTGCTGAAAGTATAGGATGGCTATTTCAGGTTTTTTCACTGGTAATCTTACCCAGCTATATTTCACAAAACAAAATAGCTGTCCCCACATGCCTTTCTAAAAAATTGTTGGTTCCTCTTATAATTTGCTTATATGTCTGTTTCTATTTAAAAATAAAATACAATCATTGACTAACCATTTTAAAGCTGTTCTTGCTAACTTAAATTAATCCCTATTCCACTTGTCTTTCTGCCTTTCTGCTCCACAACTGCCCCCTAGAGAAATAGCTCTGTAAGAAAAAATAATGCACATATCCAGTTATGCAATACTTTTAACAGTTAGTTTGCTCCAGACTGGCAAGGACTGGAGTTGGTAATTTCCTGGCAAAACTGAAAAATGCTGTCCCACTGAAATGGATATACTCTAGATAGCATATTTTCTAAACATTATTTTTCAGAACATTTGTTTGGTTTGGTTTTTTTTCCAGGTAATATAATTGCTGATAAAAATTAGACTGAAAGCAGCCAGCCACAATGTCTCCAAAATTTGACATAAAGTACTTCCCTCTGGCAGGAAACACCCACATTGTGAAGATGAATTTTCATTAAAATACTGAGCAAAAGTCAAATATTTGGATGTTTCTCATGAAGGTGCTAAGAGTTGTACCATAAATATTTCTCAAACTGAAATGCAACAACCAATCTGGATACAACAGCTGGTGCTCAGCTGGGTGACACAGACCTGAACTCAAGTTTTCCTTATCCTACATGGATATCTTAAGCAGTATGTAACCAGATACAGGTGAAAGGCTGGACATTCATTAAGTTTTTGATGTTATCACGCAAAATAGAGAAAAAAATAAATGAAACTGTAACATTTGTCACAAAACAGGCCAACTGGGGCAACGTAGATGGAGAAAAGGTTCTGCGTAAGCCCTTGTCTTACAGCGACAGACAACTTCATCCCTGGAACTAAATCCATATGGGTCTGAGTCCATCTGACTGGTGTGGTTATAACCAAATTGCAGCTTTGCCTAGGATCAGTGGGGACTCCTAGCAGATCTGTTTATGTGGACACAGTTGTAAGACTGGGGCTATTTGCTATTTATATAACAAATTGCATATAACAATTAGGATAAGTCAATAGTAATTCTTATGTAAATTACATAAAGCAGCACAATTAGTAAGATTGGTGTTTTAAGTATTTCTGTCTTATTTCCCCTACATTCCCATGCCACTATTACACCTGCTTTCCTGTACAGGAATCTCCACAGACCCAATGTTTTTCCCCACAATTGGCCCTCTGTTCCTCTCAGCCTCCCCACAGATACACTTCATTGTACCTCCAGTGTACTGAAAGGAGGTTGTGGCCAGGTGGGGGTTCCTCTCTTCTCCCAGGCAACTACCAACAGCACAAGCTGTGCCAGAGTAGGTCCGGGTCAGACATCAGGGGGAAACTCTTCATGGAAAGAGTTGTTAAATATTGGAATGGGCTGCCCAGGGAGCCGGTGGAGTCACCATCCCTGGAGGTGTTCAAGAAATAACTGGGTGTGGCACATAGTGCTATGGTTTGGTTGAAGGTGGTAATTGGCTAAAGACTGGAGGTGACAATCCTGGAAAGCCTTTGCCAACCGAAAGGACTCTATGATTCTGTTAAAAATGCAGAACCACATGGGAGGAGCCAGTGGGTGTTATTCCTATGCCCAGCACGCAAGGGGAACAAGCAGGCCTTTCACCTGTGGAAGAAACCCCTTCTAGAGTGAGGGTGGTGTGACCCGAACCCGGCTCAGCTCCAGTTCATCCAGGAGGACCCGGCCTGGTCAAGGACAGGGCTGGGCGGTGACCCCGCCCTCGGGCCCCGGCCGGAAGGCGGATCCAGCGGGTGCAAACACCGCCACAGCCCCACTGAGGCCTTCCCCACCCGCCTCCTGTGCAGGGCGGTCCCCGGGCGCGGGGGCTGCGGGCCGTGCTGGGCACGGCAATCCCTGTGCTGGGCACGGCAGTCTCCTGTGCTGGGCACGGCAATCCCCCGAGGTGGGCACGGCAATCCCCCGAGCTGGGCACGGCAATCCCTGTGCTGGGCACGGCAATCCCCGGTGCCGACCCCGCTCCGTCCCGGTACCAAACCCCCGCCCGCCCGTGCTTGCGGCGCGCCCGTCGGGCCGCCAGGGGGCGCCGCCGCCCCGCGCCCGCCGCACCCGCCCGCGCTCCTGGAGAGGCGCGCGAGCCCTCGCGCCGCGCCCCGCCCCTCTCCGCCGTCACGTGCCCGTCGCGCGAGCGCCCCCGCCGCCGCCCGGCGCTTCTCTCCCGGCGGGCGCGCCGCTAGGGGGCGCCGCGGCCCAGGGGCCCTGCCCGGGCCGGCGCGCGCCGTTTGTTGACCGCGCGGCGGCGGCGGGTTGGTGGCGCGAGACTCTCCCGTGACGCGCTCGCGGGAAGGGGGTGGGGGAGGGGGGAGGGGCCGTGCCGGGGACACCGAGCGAGGTGCGGGAGAGGGAGGGAGAGAGAGAGAGAGAGAGAGCGGCCGGCGCCGGGGAGGAGGAGGAGGAGGAGGAGGAGGAGGAGGAGGCGGCGGTTGTGTGCGTCCGTCCGTCCGTCCGTCCGTCCGTGCCGGAGGGGGAGCCGCGATGTGAAGCCACACACACAACACGCACACTCACACACGGCCCGGCAGGGCGGGAGGCAGCGGCGGCGCCCCCGGGAATGTGTGTCTGGGACGCGGCGGAAGGTGAGCGGTGCCGGGGCTGGCGGAGCGGGCGCCTCACTCCCCCCGGCGCGGCGGCCCCACGGCGGGAGGGACGTGCGGGGGGCGGCTCGGGGACCGGGAGAAGGAAGGCGGGGAGGACGCGAGGGGGAGCGGGAGGCGGACGCGGCGCCCGCAGCCGCTGCCCTGCCTCACAGCCCCTCCCTGGGCCCGCGGCCTGGGCCTTCCCCGTTCTGTTCCCGGCGCGGGAACGGGGGGAAGGGAAGGGGAACGGCGGGCGGCGTTATGTAACCGGCGCTCCGGGGGGGCCTCGGCTGCCCGCGCGCGGAGGGCGGAAGGGGACACGGGGACAGATCCCTGTGCGCGCCCCCGAGGCGCCGCGGGAGCGCGCCAGGTGTGCGCGTGTCCGGGTCACCCGCCCCCTCCCCGCACCTGTGCGTCTGTCTGTCTGTCTGTCTGTGCGTCTGTATCTGTGTCTGTCACATGGGGCCTGCGCTGTAGACACAACACGGGTCCCCCAGGCAGAGCTTTCTGCCAGCGCGGAGGGGTCACTGCAGGGAAATGGGTTGCAGGGGGAGGAGAGGGGAAGCCCAGGCGCGGCCGTGCCCTCGGGAACGCTCCCCGCGCTGTAGCAGCGCGTATCTTGTCTGCGGTTCCCCGTAGTGTTTGTCACAAGTTGTATTTGCTGAGCAATAGCGCTGGGTATAAACCTGTGTGCTGAAGGGAAAGAGGGAGGACCTGTGCTTGATGAGTAAGCCCGTGCTTACCAACAGTGAGGGACAGATGTGTTCACATCTTCACTCCTTCCCCGTTTGATTTTGATGCTTTTTGCTGTACAGTTACCATTGACTTGACCTGTGATACTGAGCTAAAAGCCCCTGATGGAAAATGCGCTGTAATGGCACGTTAACCGTAAGAAGGAAGAGGAACGTAGTATCACCAGCACGTTTGGGTTTTTGATAGGAAGTCTGTGTGTTGTGTGCTGCATTATTAGTGATGCTTTGAAATTAACATTACAGTCTTCAGAATGACAGGGCGAATCCTCTGCTTGTGTTAATAGTTGTCTTAATGAAAAGATGAGTTGATTTTTTTTATGCATCTTGGTCTAAAATCCAGGTCCTACCTCAAATTTGACACCATGGTCCAAAGAAGCAAAACTAGGGGTGATTTCATTATCTGAATTCTTTATTCATTTAGATGCAATTGTTGCTTAAATAGAGCCGTTTTGAACAGTTACCTAATAGCCATTTAGTTGCAAGAAGTTACAGCTAAAATTTGTTTCTGGAATAGTCCTGTTTTACTAATGTTTATGACATTTAACACAAATGAAATCCAAGATCAGACAGAAATCCAAATCTCTGACAAATTCCCTGCCCTCTTGCCTCAAGCTTGTTGTTATTACCCATTCTCACCATATTGGTCTTTCATTCAGTTCATTTCTTCTGCTGGATAATGTACCAAATCCCTGTTAGTAAATAATCCCAAGCTGTCACACTGGAGGTCACTGGTAGGACAGTGTTAGTAGAGGCACAGTGCAGACACCTGCCTTGTGACTCACTGATGTTAAACTACCTGAAGCAAGATTGTTTTAAAAGCAAAGCACTAATAGGAAAAATTCATTAGCGTGTTTCAAACTTCACTTATAAAGTGGTCGTACATTTTTTTTCTGTGTACAATATGTGTTTTTTTCAGTATATTATTTAGTAATGGGCCCTTCAAACCTCGGACCAGTCCATTTAGTACATACACTCTGGTACAGCCTGTTCTGGTTCTCTAATAGTGTGTTGAACCAGAGTGCCAATTTTCATTAGTTGTTTCTGATCCCTTGACCCACATGACTTCTTGAAAGAATTTTGATGGCAAATTTTCAATCTTTCTACCATCCATTTTGTTTACTAGAGAGATTTAATAAAAAATAAGTAAGACTTAAATCTGATTTTGAGTAGGTAGAAAAAAATAATATGATTACGCAGACTTTTTTTTTAATAACCCACGACAAGCAGGAGAAAAATAACTTGCTTGACCCTGCCATGTGCTTTCCCCATTTAATCTGTTAGCTATTGTTTATTTCATAGAGAATAGAGGATTTTAATTCAACATTTTTCTCTTTTAATTAAAGGAGTATATTATTATCACTGAGATCTCTGTCAGCTCTTAGGAGGTTTGCCTGGTGTGTGTATAACAAAGGAGTTAAATATCCAAATGTTGAAACCCTTCTTCAAGAATACAATGTAGAGTCATTTGGTGATAGTTCTGTGTGTTTACCTGAGCACAGCAAAATGAGGAAAAACTTGGAAACAAATAGAAATGAGAGTGGCCATGGAGTTGGAAAAAGTTGGAAGTAAGAGAGCAAATCTTAAGTGGATGCAAAACCCCATGAGGAATTCCTAGACATGTGTCATTCAGTCTACTTGTGGAAGTGTCTTTGTCTAACAGATATTTGTAGTGCTCTGCCCCAAGAGCACGTTTTTGCTGTGTTGTGGAAACCAGACAGCATTTTAATTGGACACACAAATGTTTTTAGGGAAGAGGGCCTGCTGTGTCTGTGGTCCCTTCACTCTATATTTCACTTGGAATATCTGGTGCTCATAAGATAGAAGTCAGAATTAGGAAAGGCTTCTATCTCAGTGTTCTGCAGAAGAGAGATGAGTGTTCAGAACAGCCCTGAATTGTGGGCTGTAATGATAACTTCCATTCCTGTTGCTTTTATTTCAAGATCAGCTTAAGGACTGCCACTATTGTAGCTAAGGAATCCGTGACCATGGAATTCCCCTGGGAGATACTTTTAGTTTGGTATACCCATTGCAAGGACTGTATATTCCATATTCCTTGGTCTAAATGCCTAGGCAGTCTGTGGTCCCTGAATTTCAGTGTTAGCTTTTGGGTAAAGCAATTCCTTTCCTGTCCCAAAGTTTCAGGTTTCCCATTTGATGTTCTACCTGTTTGGTTGTGCTGAAGCTGGTGACTTGAAATTCAGGTACTTGCAGAAGTAAAGCTTAGCCATGCTGTGGTTAACTCTTCTCTTGGTTTTGCTTTCTGTTCCCAGCCATCTATAAATACCCAAGTCCCAGTGTAATGGAGTTCTTGGTTGTAACCTCCTCATTTGGTTTGCCTCAATTAATGCACATCTCTTCAGTGTCTTGATTTATGAAAGTAAATAACCCTGGAAAAGAGAGGTGGTTTCTCTTGGGAGAAGACACTGCTCACGTACTTTGCAGAGTCATTCTTGCCAGTGCTGGTGGGTTGATATGAATGCCAAAGCAAGAAGGCAGTGCAGAAGCTCTGCAGAGTAGGGTCAAGAACTACTCTAAGGTTTTTCCAAAGAACATAGAGACTTCTGGCAGGGTGAGATATGTGGTGTATTTTGGCAGAATCCTGGGGACTGTTGACAGTATGTTTTGTCAGATTCTAGTTGTCAGTGAATATCCAAAGTAAAATAAAGTTCTGTCCCCCACATTCATGACTTCATCTCTTTGAGCTGACTCAGATCAAGGTGTTTGTTCAGGGCACGATGAGTTAGCAAGAACCTTGGACAAATGGTTGTAGCCCACTTAGGCCATTTTGGAAACCTAGGAGCTGCTGCTTTTTTAAGAAAGTAATGGAATTACTCTTATTTCTTAGAAACAGGAAAGCCCCTGACCCCATGGCATGTAAGGTGAATGATCAGTGCAGTTTCCCAAGTAGTGTGAGTGTATTTTACCATTCTGTGAAATTGAATGCAACTCCCAGTTGAAGTAAAAAACTAAAATAATGATCTATATTGAAAGGATACTGTTCCTGATTTCTGAATCTGCTCCTTGTTTTCAGGAAACATTAGAGCACTCGGCTCTAATTCTGCCTTTTCAGTCACAATTCCTTGCTTTTCATGCTATAATTGCATTATTTGGTAAGCAGTTCCAAGAATCCTCTTAATAAACCAATAATAGGGGAGAGGTAAGGTTGTAATGACTTTTTACTGTAATTTCTTGCTGATTTAAGTTTTAAGTGTGTTGCCCCTTCCTGTAACTTCTATGTTGATTTTTAGGCCACGTTTTACTAGTGTAGTATATGATTGGGATGGGCCGTTTTTGCTCTGTAGCCATTTTGTATTGATGTGTTTCCGCTAAGCTGAAGTGTAACGTAGCTGGTTTTATGTCAGAGGTGCTTAAAATACCAACTTAGAACCAGTACAGGCCAAGAATACAATTCAGATTTGAGTTTAAATTAAAGCATCTTAAAGAATTAGAGCATTTTTGTTTTGTCCAAAGATCTTAGAACTGCATTTTTCACAGAAACACTGTGCTCTTCTTATTTTTCTCTGAATGTAGGAGGAAACTTACAATATGTTGGGTCAGATCAGAAGTTTGTTTTGTTAATAATAAGCAAACACACTGAAATACTTTCCTTTTGTGTTTTGAGCTTCTGTAGTTTGTTACCTTAAAAAAATAGAATATGTTTTTATTCCATTTATCTGTTCAACAGATACGGACTTTTAGCATCCTTGGTATCCAGTGTCAGATAATCTTCAAATAAACTAGGCTATAAATGAAAAAATATTTCCATTTCTTTTGATCTCTCCACTTGCTAGTTTCATCTGATTCTTCCTCGTCTTGTTGGTCTGAGTTGATGAAAAAAAGTAATATCCGTGGACTAAAGAAAGATGTAGAAAATTTGAGTAGAAACTTGGAACTTCAAGGCTAAGCATAGAAGCCTTATGTTGTGAAGATTTTACTTCAAAAAAAGATTTTGCAGCTTCGAGAGTTTCAAAGGCAATGTCAGAAAAGCATTTGGGAACTTGACTATGCAATGTTAGTTGAAATTAAGTGATGTCATTCAAAAGCTGCTCTGAACAGAAAATCTACCAATTTCAATACTGAATCTGTAGTTCTCAGTGCTTTTGCTGGGAAAGTTGTTGAATTCGAGTTTTGCTGCCCATACATGAGTAAAGGGCCCTCCTTAGTATCTGGTGTCATCTGCCATTTGCAAAGTGGACGCCTTCTCTCTCGTTTTCCCTGAAAAGTGTGGCAGGATCAACACTTGCTCAGTGTTAACATTGGGTTGAATGTAAAGCACAACTGCCTTGGGCACGTCTCCTAAAAAAACCCCAACGTCATCATAGAGTCATCAGGGAATAGTCAAGGTTGTAAAGAGCCTTAAAGGTCATCTAGTTCCAGCTCCCCTGTCATGGGCAGGGACACCTTCCACTACGTTGCTTAGAGTTCATCCAGCCTGGTCCTGAAGACTTCAGGGGTGGAGCATCCACGGCTTCTGTGGGCGACTTGTTCTGGTGTCTGACCACTCTCACAGGAGAGAATTTCGTCCTAATATCTGACCTAAACCTGCTCTCAGTCTGAAGCCATTCCCTCTTGTTCTGTCCCTACATGCTCTTGTAAATAGTCTCTCTCCCTTTTTGTTTTAGTCTCCCTTCACATACTGGAAGGCCACAATTAGGTCACCCTGAAGCCTTCTCTTCCCCAGAATGAGTAATTCCAATTCTCTCAAGCCTTTCCTCATAGCAGAGGTGCTCCACCCTCTGATCACTTTCCTGCCTCTTGCCTGGACTTGCTCCAACAGGCCTGTGCCCTTTCTGTGCTGGGGACCCCAGATCTGGGTGCAGCACTCCTGGTGGGTGTCACCAGAGCAGAGCAGAGGGGCAGGATCCCCTCCCTGGCCCTGCTGGCCGCGCTGCTTTTGGTGCAGCCCAGGACACGTTTGGCTTTCTGGGCTGTGAGTGCCCATGGCTGAGTCATGTCCAGCCTCACATCCACCAGCACCCCCAAATCCTTCAGGGCTGGTCTCTATCTGCTCATTCCACATCCTGTGTTGATGCTGGGCTTGCCCCCACCCAGGGGCAGCACCTTTGCTTGGCCTTGTTAAAGTGCGTTTACCCTCTCATCACACTGGTTACAGCACTGGCCCAGAGCAGGGATTTGTTTCTGTGCCATTCACTACTGCCAGAGCTGGGTAGTGAGCACTCATGTTGGTCAGCCAAAAAAGATCAGTTTGTTGTGTGTGCACATACATACAGATATCCATACACAGATGTATAGTCAAATACCTCAATTCAATCAAAAAGATGGAGTCTCTTCTGAGGACTTCATCCATCTCCTGGGCTGAAGTCTGGGGAAGCTGAAAGTAGTATATTGTCAGGTTTTCACAAGCACAGTTCCTCTGAATTTGATGTTAATAAATTCAGAGCATCCACAGATTCCTTGCTTTGATCACCTCATGAAAATTTTACAGTTATTTTTGAATAATTATACCTCCACTTACCCACTTTTTCTGCCTTGTTAAGTTTTTCTTTAGCTTTACAAGGATGTTTCAGTTGTACCTGGAAAGTCTTAGAAGGTCCTAAATAATCACTCAGCAGCAACTCTTCTCATTATTTGGGAGTGGGGATCATGGGTTTACTTATGTTACCTACTGACTTCTTGGCCGATGCCTTAGCATGGGCTGCTTGGGGAAGACAGGAGTTGTGGGACTGAATCGTCATTTTGAGTGCACAAACAAAAAACCTTCTAAACAAGTTCTGTTGATTTATTAGGTGGAAAACTGACATCCCAGTCTTTACTTTCAAAGAAAAAAAGAGACATAATTCTCCCTTTTCAAATACTGTAGATAGCTAAACTGAGGGGATTGAAGGAAGACTATGCAGCTCCTAAGCCCATCTTGTTTATTGTTTTGAATACTCAAGTACAAGAGAGCGTTTCCTTTTGGTGATTTACAGTCCTTTCAACTGTGTTACTATTTAGAGTCCTAATTTCACAAACTATGCTTCTTATTCTGATTTCACCTAATGGTTTTTATTCTGGATTCTAGGCACATAGAAGCTGGTATAAAGATTCTGAATATGCCACGGCCTCTTGGGGTTGAAGCCCCAGAAGAATTTAAGCACAGGAAAGAAATTGTGAAGCCAGTTGATGAAGTTTGCTGAAACTGATCATTGTATTGTGGCAGTAAGGACCCTTGTGTGAAAGAAGTGATATTTGAACTAAAAAAGTGAATTGAGCTGTGTGGGTACATGTAGCAATGAGCATTTGTGAAGAAAAGTTGTTCATCACTGAAGAACTCTGAAGGGGCTGAAGGGACTCATGACTTCACCAAAAAATGCAGCAATGTTGAAACTGAAGGCCAGTCTTCTGTAAGCAGAAGAAAAAAACAAGTTAAACCATTATTTGTGACAGACTCTAAGTGGACTGTAGGTGCTACTGAGTGCTATTCCTGGGGGGAAATTGATAGTTGGTTTTAAGCTAAATCCATCTTGCCTGTATTTTTCAAAGAATTAACCATCTCAAACGTCAAGTGTAAAAGCAAAAATGATATATTGAAAACAGATTGTTCAAAGCTGGTGTGGATTGTACAGTGATCCTGGTTTCTGGACCTCATGCTTATGCTTCCTCAAGTTGTGACAATTAAAACAATTGTCTCTTCCAGACTCCCAAATTAGCTGTGAAAAGATATAAAGACTTTTGTCTTATACAGCTCTGGTATAAACAGTTATCTGCTGTACAGCTGCTTTTTGTGTTATTGTCATGTTTAGCTAGCAAAAGAAATTTATATTTCTTAGTTGTTGCTTGTGTGTAAAGTTTTAGTCCATGATTGTAAACTAAACTGATCTGAAATAAGGACCATTTTGACTTGCAAAAATAGTCATTTGGAAGCTGGATTAGTTTAGTAAAGAGTTCTCTTTCTAGGGGACTGATTGAATTAGAAGTTCTCAGAGTATCATTTCTTTGCTGTCAAGCTCAAACGAAAGTATGCACAGAATATAGTTTTAGAATCATTACCTGCTCATGAGGAGTTGATTCTAAAGGACTTGGGAGTTTTTCCATGTTTTATGTGAGTTGTATGGTATTTTGCCTTTCTAGCAAATGCCACGGATCCTCATATTTTAGACAAATGGTAATTCTAAATTTCTCAGTGTTTTTTCTAATATTTAAATTGCCCAAGATTTTGAAGTTTGTTCTTTCCTAATTTCCGCTCTTACCTTTACTCACAGGACATGGAGGTGATGTTGGGTGTTTTTGGGGATAGCTATTGTTCCAAGTGTCTTTCAGCTGATTTAATTTCTCTTCATTTAAAATATCAAAGATTGAACTGCAAAACAGAACTTGCTGGTTGGCCCTGTAATAACAGATGCTTGTAGTTAAGAGTGCTTATCCTGTGGGGATTGGTGGGGTAAGATGTGGAGCTGCTTGATTATAACTTTCTTTTAAAGCCCTTACACTATGGAAAGGGTAAGGCAGCCTATCCCTCTGGTTTATTGCAGGGGGGAAAATGTAAGCAGCACTACTTAACCAGCTCATTGGATCTCTGTATCTACATTTACATTGGTTATAGTGGGTTTCTAGAAATTGCCAAGATAATTTTAAGATCCTGTCCATTCATCTTTTTTTGCCTGTCTGCTTTGGCTTTATCTCATGCTTTTGTAAGTCACCTCACCTTGCTTCATGTAGCTTGTGGAAAGCTAAACCATAAAATTCTATCAATTTTCTGTTGATTTAGTGAGCTGAATTGCAAATAGCACCAGTGTGAACATAGGGGTCATGTGAGTTGGAAGTACCTCCAGAGACTGGGAAGAAGGGATAAAGCCTGTCAGGCCAGCAGAGGCTGAAGAGCAGAATCATCCCTTTTGGTAGCAGTCGGCCAACAAGTTGACTCAAGCATCTTGTGAAACTTTACCCTGAGACTTTATTTCCCTCCTAGAATAAAATTCAGTTGCTTTGCAATGTACTAATTAGTAATTTTAATATGGAATAGTAGGGCTAAACCTGAATTGTCTGAAATCACAGGCATTTAAGCATATAGTATTTTTAAAAAAGCTTTTTACTTTTTTTGTTTAAGTTTTTTTTGCTGGATTCTGCACTTCTCAATATGTGGTAGAAAACCGTTTTCTACCCTGTAGCAGCAGTTCTTTTCCAGAAGACTCAGCCAAGAATAGGACTTTCTTGTGCTTAGAAATGTATAAACACGTAAGATAGTTCTTTGCTCAAAGAGCTTGAAGTCTAGTGCCAAGCAGAGTGGTGAGTTTGATGTGGGAGCTGGAATGTAGAGGCCTGAAACTCAAATGAGCCACAAAATACCCACTTGATGGAAAAAGCTTCTAAGCCCTGCTGGGCTGGATTCAATCTACAGTTCAAGGAGAAGATTCTGATACTCATTAGCAGTGGCCCGAGACACCCATATTTCCACTGCAGTTACACCTTCTGTATAAGCTTGTGGCATGTGAATATGTTAATCAAGTTCTTCTGCATTAGAGGACAATGGACAGCATGTCAACTCTGGTCAGAAATGCAGACTAGCTTTTACAGTGTGTTATACTTCCATACAGCTTTCATTTACCTAAAATTGGATTATCTGGATCTTCATGACCTGGACAGTATTTTGTGTGATGTGTTTAGACACAACTTTGGCAGGGTAATTTGTTGAGTCACAGTGCAGCCTCATTTTGTCTTTAGAAATAGTTCATATGCTTTCTTGTAGGGCAGAGCCATAAAGTTTATATTCTGCCAGATTCAAGTTGACTGCTTGGTAGGAGGTAGCAAAAATACCTCTGCATTGTGTATGTGCTTGGCAAAGAGACTGCTGAAATGTATGACAGAAGCATGGACTACTAGTGCACAGGAATTAAAAAGCTCATGACAAACCATGTTCACTTCTAACAGTCACTGAGAACTGTATTCTGTGCTCCCAACCATTTTTCCCCATAGTACCTGTGGTTTTGGTCTGGGTTGGTCCCTTAGCCACATTATCTCAACTGTCCAGGAAATGGAAAAGCCGCTGTAATGGCTTTTAATAATGGAAAGCCACTGTATTACAATCACACCATCCTGAATTTAAAATACTTTAAAGAAATAAGTTCTTAATGTGTACTACAGATGAGACTATAACAAATAATAGCATCAGCATTCAGATGTACATTCCTTACTCTGTCATGTATACACACAGACATGCTTATAGAACTTATAGAATGTACACTTAACATTTCATTTCATTCCATTACCTGATCTGTGGGCTTTGCTTAACAGTCTTTAGTAACAGAATTAGACAGTTATGGATTTGGAAGTCTAATGCTAGGTCTGTGAAGCAGGGTGCAAAGGGATGTTACATACCTTTGGCTGTGTTGACTATATCTGAGTAACTAGAGATGTATAAAGCATCAAAACGCTTCGTTTCTCTTTTGCCTTAAATATTGTCCTATAGAAATTCGAATTTTATCTAACCCTATTTTGGAGAATGATAAGATTTTGCCTTTTATATGTGAACTAGAAAGAGATAGAGGGTAAAATTATGTTAATTTTGACCACTGGAGTTTTTACTTTTTAGCTTGAAAAGTTACTTCTCTTATATGGAAAACCAGGAATGCATTCCTAAGAGTTCCTGGTTATATCTTTACAGGCTTTTGTGCAGTTTCAGAGTTTGTTTGGGTTCTTTTTTATAATTGCAGAAGATTTTGTTATGTTCACAGCTTCAGAATACAAGCATTTGAATTTCATTTAAAAAGCTTTTCTCTGGACAGAGTCACTTTGTAGCTTGTCTTTTAGGCTCTAGAATTAACCAAAAAACTGCTAACTATGGTGGTTTGCCAAGTCTCTGTGAATTTGTGCAAACAGAGAAAACTATTCTGAAACAAGCTAGATACTTCAAGAAAGAACTGCAAGAAAAATGAACTCTTGTCTGAAATTGGCTTGTTTGTGATGGCTATTTGAAGTCTCCTGTCTTGATTTCTACCCAGCCTCATCTACTTCTCACCTTCATGGGTTCTTTACTAAGTGTTTTTCTTAGTCATCCCTTCATCATGATTCCTTTAGGGGGAGCATCATGCCATCCTTACATTTCTTATTTCATGAACCAGTGAGTGTGTTTAAAATCTTGCTTAACTTTTCCTCTGGTTTAATATATCTTGTGCAAGATATTTCTCATGCTCATTTATTCCTTAGGTTTCAGCAAGGCAGCTGTAAGAGGTTACCTTCATTTTCAAGGGAAAATTCACACTGTAAGGACAACTCTTTAGCAGAGAGGTTTCTCTGTAGCCCAGTAACTTTGGTTCATCATTCAGTTCCTGGAACTATAAAGGGAGAAACTAGTCTCCCAGGTTTTCATATCAGCATTAAGAAAACTATCTGTGACCCTGAAGACTTGAGCCAGAGGCATCTGGTAATCACTGAAGTACTAACAGTACTTGTTATGTTCCTAACCTGTGTGTTTAGAGTTTAAGTGGACTGAGTCAAAAATTGCATCTGCTTAGGTAATGGTAAATCACTGTCAGGTATTTCTCCTGTTTTGCAGGCTCTAGGAAGGCAACTTTTGAGCAGTTGATCCGTCATGTTTTTAGCACCTTGACCTAAGCAGTTTTGTTTGATTTCCAATTTTAATCAAACTAGGCACATAACCATGAATCTGATTTTAATTTGCTTCACTTTCAGAGTAGAGATCTTTCTTCCTCACCTTCCAGTGTCCTGAATAAAATGAAATGTGTTTCAAGGTTTCAGAAAAGTTCACTCTTATGAAGGCAGTTCTTCAGTTCTTCAGACATTAGATATTTTAGTTTAAGCAGGAGGTTGTTGTGTAGGGGTCAGAGTTAAGATCTATCAAATCCTGTCTTCTCAGTGACTGGAGTTGTGGTGATTTAGATTATGCATTTTGTACAGTCTTCTTTTTTTTCCGAGCAAGAGTTTATATTTGTATGAAGTTTTCTCTTTGATAGTCTTAGAATCATAGAACAGCCTAGATTGGAAATGACCCCAGGAGAGTATCTAGTCCAACCTTTCATGGGTAGAAAAGCCTGGTTGAGGTTTTCTGGCGCCCTGTCCAATTGCAACATGAAAATCTCCAGAGGTGAGGACTCTGCTGGGTCCCTGCATTGCACTCATTGATTGTTCTCACTCTAAAAAATATTTTTCTTACACCAAGATGACACTTCCCGGTGCAGCTTTTATCTGTTGCCTCTTATGGTCTCCATGTGGCTCCATATGAAGAGAGACCCTCTGGCATTTTTGTAGCCACCCTTTAAGACTTTGTCACCCTTTATTAAGAGGGAGAAAGAGTAATCATTAGTTATAATTCTGGTGTCTCCTCTGAGGTCATACACTGATATCTGTAGTATCTAAAAAAATCAAAAGACAATTTCATTAATTTTTTTTTTTTTTTTTTTTTTTTTTTTTTTTTTGTGAACTTACACTTTTCTGTTTTTCCAAGAATTTCTTAGCCAGAAGTGATAGATGTGAATTACATTTCACTTCAGCTTATGGAAAAATACAAATTTTCCATATGAAAGAAGTCATCAAGCCATTTTCACTATATACTGTCCTCTGCAGGAAAAAAGTCAGTTTTGTATCTTACATGGTCATCTAAGCTCATCTCTCTTTTTCCTGAGTGTGTCTTAAGAGTTCTGTGGTATCTATTAGATGCACTCCAAACCACAAAAAATTAATTTCAGAAGGCCTGATGTCCTGGAAATAGGTCTCTGGGTAAGAAATGCAGGTACCTAGAGGGAAAATACAGCAATCTGAGAAGGAGTTGCTTTGTTTTGGATGTTGATGTAGAGCTTATCTCCTTGGCATGTGATTGATCTTCACAGTTGCACATAAAATGTCTTTGTGAGTTGTGTATCATGTAACAAGTAACTGTTAGCATAGAATCAAGTGCATCATGATCTTTCTGTGTTTGTGGAGGTCCTGAAACATAAAACAGATGCTTACCTTTTCAAAATACCTGCTACCTGCTTCGACTGTAATTCTGTGGTTGCCTGATTTGGCATATTTGCAGTAGTCCATGAGAACAATAGTACTTCTGAAAACTTTTGCTGCAGCTGTGTCTTACTTTGCAATCAAACTTGCCTGCAATCCAGGGTGGTTTAACTGGATATCAGAGTATGCCTGCTTTTGTCCCTAGGACAGAAGGGAGACAAAAGCTAGAACTCACTTTCAGCTAGGTTCATAAGAAATGGAATGTTAATATGATAAATGAGGCAGTCTCCAAAACAGTGCAGTAAAAGACCTGGATAGGAAAATAACCAGAAGGTGTTGTCATCTCCATCCACAACTATGTATGCTCTCTGGTAAGCTGGAGACTGAGTGAAGCTTCTGTGCTCTTGCTACTGGACAATGCTGTGGATAGTGCAGAGACTCAAAAGCAGTCAAGGATGGAAAAAAAAACCAGTTGACTTCCTTCTGTGTATTTTCTGTAGTTTTGCATGGTTTTTAGGGAGGATAACAATATAAATTAAATATTTAATGAAATAGAAGACTTAAGACAGTCACCTTTTTTTTAGTTTCAGAGTCTTGTCCTCATCCTCTAAGAGCTTATAGACATAAAAGACTGTTTTGTCTTTTTATATAGAGAACTGTTTCGGTGAAAAGTGAGAGATGTAATAGCAGGCAGTGACCTTATGATCTTACTACATCATTAATCAATATTCTAAAATCAGTGTTACAACAGCTGTAGTAAATATGAATCACTTGGGTGCAGTGAACAGTTGGCCACAGTCCAAGCATTGCTTTTTCTATCCAGGAGTTCTGTTCTAGCCAGCTAATAGCTCATCTGGGGACACGGCTGTGTGCAGCTCATGGTCCAGGGATAAGTGTCTTGCATAAAGAAAAACTGCAATTTGGCTGATGGGTTTGTTTTTTTTTTTTTTTTTTCATTTATTTATTAAACAATGCAAACAAAAAGCAAAAAGAATCAAGTCACAAACCTAACTATAGATAATAGTAGGTCACTTAAACCACTGTCTTTTCTTTGACCAAAAGATCACCTTTGGTTTTTTGCTTTGATGTGATGTATTGCATTACAGCAACAAATGCTTGGATGTTTTATAATCAGCTGTAAATCCATTGGTGAAACTAATCCAGTCTCTAATACCAGGAGGTGGTTTCCTGCATCACACCATGCCTATGTTTTCAAATAGGAAATAAAAGATGGTTCGTGACCTGGGCATTATTTTGTGTGGATGCTAGAAGTTGTATTTAAGAACCTTTTTTTATTCCTTTTTTTTTTTTTTATAGGAGATGTATGATGAACAGAAAGAATTTAATAAATGGTAATGGACAGTGAACATTGTAAGGAGTTTATGTTCAGGGTGAATAAAGCAAAATGTGCATGTGTGGTTTTTGATGTGTAGCAATAACCACAGTATGTGTTACTACAAAACTGAGAATCAGGTTTTTGTGTGATTTTGCATTTCTAGAGTGGCTGTGAAACTCAAATACTTCAGTGAAGTTGATTGAAAAAATTTAATCTTCGCGATAATCTGTAAATGGCCTGTAGTGCTTGCCATCACTGAAATGTCACTGATGATAGTGCTGAACATTTAATTGATCAAGCATTGTTCTTCCTCTGCAGAAGCTTCAGTATGAGGCGGGGCGGATGGCGGAAACGAGCTGCCGATGGCGATGGATGGGGAATATGGGTATGTTCAAAACAGAGTGGCTTTTTTTTTTAAAGAGGTAAATGGCACTGTGGTTAAAAAGGGGTTACAGTTTTGTTATACATGCTAAAAGGATGCCTTTTGCTTTACATGAAAGCACATAATTAAGTTTGAAAGAAGTGTTTTAATTACCAGGTTTTGAAGTCTTCACAATAATCACTAAATTTCATTATTAATAAGTGCAGACCCTTGAATAGCTTTAAATCACCATTTAAAAAATAAACTAAGGAATTTGAAAACTATTTATGGTGGTCTTCACCACATTCTGTAGTTGGACAAACAGTAAGTGAGGCACCTAATTGACATAAATGTTTAGAATACTACTGTCTTGTGTATATTTAAGAACTGAAAATACATGGAACCAAATTGTTTTGTTAAGCAATGAGCCGCCAATTTAGCACCCAAATTTGCATAATATAATTTTTTTTCTTCTTTCATTTTATTCTATGAGAATTTTTATATATATATAATTTTTTCTTATAAGAAAAAGATTAAGGAATATGAAATAAATCCTGCCATGTTGGTAATAAGATGCAGTTATCTCGCAGATACAAGTTTATGGCGGAACATTTGCTATTTTTTGTTTGAAAAAAGAATGTCTTTTGTGTGTCAACCAAATTCAGTTTGGAGGAATGTTGCTTACCTTTCCAGTCTTAAAATTGACTGGTTTCTTTATGTAAACATCTGGAAACAAGACTGGCATCATGGGTTGTGTTTTGTTTTGATTTAACAACTAGGGTGGGTACATGTCAGCAAAAGTTAAGAAGTTGGAGGATCAGTTCCGGTCAGATTCAGCCATACAACAACAGAGGGATGGAAATTCATCGAGTATCTTTAGTGGAGTTGCCATCTACGTCAATGGCTTGACAGGTGAACCTTTAATTTTTTTAAGTATCTGTATTGTGTTTGTCTCATGTTTACCATCCTGAGTAGAGGTAACTATAAAACACATGAATTTGCAGCTAAGTAAATACATGACAATTACTGTATATGTATATATGTTTTGTATATTCTGTTGTTTTTCATGATTAAGGTTTTCAATAAAGTCAGATTTACATTCTGAATATAAATATTAGTTTACTATATCACTTATGTAACATAAGTTGTAGAAATAGATGTAGATCTTTCCATGTTTCTGTGATCTTATTATTTGAAATTAAGCCTTTTAACTTTCTCTGTCCTCCCACACTTATTAAATTTTTAATTTTTCAAATTAATGATGGTTAAACTGTATGCCTTAAATTTACATTTGGGAGAATATGTCAAAGTTTTCTTGCTCAGAGTGGCATAATGTATGAGACAGAACCTCCTGATAGTGGAAGGAGGAACAAGAGAAGAGGTAAGACATGTATTGTAGGGACCATCTGTGATGGACTGATAGTGCACGTTAGCTGGTGTAAGGTTTTTAATCTACCATGCTTATGTTCATACTTCCCCATACTTCTGTAAAGCAGCTTAATAACCTTTTGGAAACTCCCCAGAAGCCTTTTTCAGGGATCTCTGCCAGGAATGTTGTGATGATTATGTAACTGATGCATAGAGCTTCTATGAGATAGATTAGTGCTGGTTTAAGCACAGGGCTCAAACAGATTGAAAAAGGTTAAGGTGGATATGTTTGACTGTTAATACATCTGGATTGGTTGTTGTTTAATGCAGGCAGTTTCTTTAGTGAAAATCCAGCATTTGTGTATTCTTCAAGCAGCTAGTCCCTAAAAAGAGCTCTAGAAGATGGTTGTCCAAAAGGCTGGAGTAGGAAAGGTAACACTTCGAGAAAATGTGTGCTATTTTTAGGTAAAAGTAAGAGGAATAATGAAGTGTTAGGCATATTTTGAGAGTTGACAGAAAGGAATTGTAACTGTATACTTTAATTTTTTTTCCTCGTTCTTGTATTGTTCAACTTTTTTTTTTTTTTTTTTAATATCTTGTGCTAGATTCACTATTCAAACATCGTGTTAATGTTGACCCAACTCTTTTGGTGCCTGTGTGACACCACTGCAAACATTTTCCAAAGCTAACACTTTTTTCTTTTTTTTTTCCCCACCTCTGCTTGCAAAATAAGTACTCCTTTTAAAGCAGTTGAGGAGATGAGAAAAGTTGTTGGTTTTTAAGGTATTCTGTGTTCCCTGTAACAACTCAAGAATAACTTGGTAAGGAAGGCGTGAGTTAACTGCTTCAGTAGATCAGAAATTACATAGTAGGAGTTCTATGCTGTTTCTAAATCCTTTGATACTAATTATTTTCTGTTGCTTCTGGGTATAAACTATTCTCCTGAATTCTGGTGAGAAGATAATCTAATTTTGTATTATGTTGATGTAAAGCATTTTTATATATAGTTTAACATTACATCTACTTAAGTATTTTTTTCCCTGCCTTCTGCCACCCATATTGTGGGAAGCTCCTCCATAGCAAGTAGAATGTTTGCATTTTGAATTAGTGCTCTCAAAACCCAGTTTTCTGCATTTCTTGCAAAATGTTTTTCTGATTTTTTCTTCGAAGAACTTGTAAGATTTTTCTGGAGTAAAACAATTGTTTGGACTCTTTCTGACCATGGCATCATATTTATCAATTAAAGTTCTTTTTCTCACTGTATTTGCTGACACTAAACAGGAATATTTCTGGTTTTAATTTCATAGATCCCTCAGCTGATGAATTAAGACGGCTGATGATGTTACATGGAGGCCAATACCATGTGTACTATTCCAGATCAAAAACAACTCACATTATTGCCACCAATCTTCCAAATGCCAAAATAAAAGAATTGAAAGGAGAAAAAGTAGTTCGGCCAGAGTGGATCGTGGAAAGGTAAGTTTAGGTCTGCTGTATTTGGGGAGTTCCTCTTTTGGAGGGGGAAAAAAAACAAAAAACAAGAAAAATCTAGGGAGAAAAAAAAGATATTGCATTTTGATATTTTAGTTTAGCTTAAAATAAGTAAGTCATAGAACAGCTGAGTAGAAATACCACTGTTAAATTGAAGATTTGCTTCTTAGGGATTGTTCCTTAAGGAACTTCACCAAGAACATTAAGAAAGTCTCAAGCATATTAGGAAACGGAATATTATCCTGTTAATTCCATTTAATATCTAACCAATTTACCAGATTTCATCTCAGGATGTTAAATACCTCCTATGTGAATGTTTTAAATTCTCCTGTCTTGTGTTTTGTATAAGTTTCATGTCATCTGTATACAAAGAAGTATGTCAATTGAAAAGTGTTCTCATAAAATTGGAACTAATCCATCTAAACATTTATTGTGTTGTGACTTTGTAAGAAAATAATGAAAACTAAAGGAAAAATAAAAGTACAAAGCATTTATGTTCTTCGGGGTCTCCATGCATTGGAATATATAGAATCCACTGAAGTTTTCCTTGATAAAGACAGTAGCCAGGGTCAGAGCAGTTAATGTGGCTTGCATCTCTCTTGTTCCATCTGAGGAGCCCACCAGAAATGGAACAGGCAGGAATATGTTCTAGAAATTATCCTGCCAGTGTCATGTCTATGCCATTCTTGAGTAGCCTCTTTCCTAGATGACCAGCAGAAACAGGCAAGGAATTGTTCTGCAATGCATATGTGAAAGCTTATTTGCAGTTTGCTGATTTTCAGTCCTTTGTATTCACCTGTTTGATATAATGTATCTTCATGGTAAATTTTTAAACTTCAGTTAGACATTTTAAGTTACTCAGTTTGAAAAAAAACTTCAGATAGATTTTTTTTTTTTTCCCCTCCAGCAGTTTTAGGGCCTCACCCCTGTGTTTAAAGGATTTTGAAAAGTGATGGCAGCTGTGGTTTTATTTGGAAGATATGACTGCTTTTACTGGTGCTGTTAAAGCTTGCTATGATTTTGACCAGGTTGGAAAGATCAGTTTGTATATGTTCAGTAGAAACTTGATAGAACCTAATATGGGAAATGTCCTAAAATATTTATTCTGGTGTCTTATGTTCAGGTTCTGCATCCTGGTTCTGGAAGGTATACTGTAGAGTAAGTCAGAAGAACCAAGTATAGACAGATACATGAGTCTGAGCAGAAAGAAATGGGGGAATTCACTGTCTCAACAGAACAGAGTTCATATCAAAATCTAGAATTAGAAGCTAATTTTACAACCACCTCTCCTTTTTTTTCCCTTCTTGTCAACAATATTCAAGAATACTCAGTGAGTAAATAATCCTTTTCTATATGGAATACCAAATTATGTTCTCAGTAGATCAGTGAAAATCAGTGTAGTAGATGTAGAGTTTCCAGTTTCATAGAATTGGAAGGAACCTTAAAGATCATCTAGTTCCAACCTCCTTGCCATGGACTAGGTCACTTTCCACTAGACCTTGAATGAGGTTGCTCAAAGCCTCATCTATTCAGGAATGGGGCACCCACAGCTTCTCTGAGCAATCGGTTCCAGTGCCTCACCATCCTCACAGTAAAGGCTTTCTAATACCTGATCAAAACCTACCATCTGTCAGCTTCAAGCCATTCCCCCTTGTCCTGTCACTACACACTCTTATAAGAAACCCTTCTGCAGTTCTCTTGTAGGCAATATGATAGATTTGTGATTTTTTCAGTTAGGTTAAGAATTTACCCTAAAACGTTGTTGTCACAATCTACTGGTAAAACAGTGTTGTTAGATCTTTGGTCTTGCCACCCAAGGTTGCAAAATGAAGAAGTCATTTGTCTGTGGAGCTTTGATTTGTTTCTTATGTGCATATATTATGATTCAGTCCTTAATTACGTGATCACATGCCATCTTTTTCCACTATGGCACCTGCCACGTTCTCTACACAGAAGAGATTGAGTTCAGGTTGCAGACTGCTAATATGGTGACTTGGCTTTTCATTTTTGTCTCCTGTTCCTTACTTATTGCATATGACTTGAATTCTTTGCTGGTAATGAAATTAAGAATTAATTCCTGTCTTTTATTGGTGCTTATCACTATAGCATCTGTCTGCTTTCCAAAGATGGAGTGTAACATAGCACCATTACAATGGCTATTATTTAATTTTATTTTTTTGAGAGCCACCTAAAAGACATTAAGGTAAAACACCACAAATCTTCATCATTTGGGATATGCCACGGAAAGTGTATAAGATTCTGCAGTTACTTACACAAGGATAGTGAGGCATATGTAGAACTTCATTGTTTCATTAAAAGCTTTGCATATTCTAAACTGTGGTCTAAAGTCACACTTATAAACCTGTTGCTAAATGGAAGTAGCGCTAGGAATTTGGTTTAATTAGCATCCCATAGAGATTTTCTGCAACAGTAGTTGAAAAATCCAGTGTTGCCGAGTAGTAGTGTGGTTGCTGTAGTGACAAAATCATTCTTTCTGCATGTCCCTTATTGTGTGTTTTTGCTACCTCTCTATGCTTGCAGCAAATGGAGAGGATTACAGGCAGGCCTCCTTCTTAAGTCAGTATTCCTTTATTGGAAAAATACATCACACCATTATGTAGCATGGAAAAGGTTGTTGTGCAGTGAAAGCCAAATTCAGGTGATCTGAGAGCTTGACTTTCAAATTTGAATATTCTTTTAACTTTCTTTGACATTTGTAATCATTTTTCAGAGACTGAGGATGCTAACATGAGGTACCAGTATTTGTGGATTCCTTATTTTGATTTTCAAATTAGATGAATATTTTGTCCTGAAGGACTGTGTTAATCTAATACAAATACGAAGAAAATAGTTTAAAATAATTTAAAAATGTATTATTCTGGTATGACAGAATACCAGTTTTCTGATGAGGATTTCAAATGCAAAAAAAAGAGGAGTAGATACCATTTGCTATGACTACAGTAGCACTTCTGACACAGTCCTCTGTTCCATGATTGAAGACAAATTAGGGAGATATGAATTGGATGTTGGGCTGCTGGCTGAGGGATATAAGTGCTGGCCCCACTGCCTTGGTCACCATAGTGGTCAGCAGTTTGGAGTCAAACTAGCAAACAGCCACAAAGGGCATTTCTAAAGGGTTCATGCTGGGACAGATGCAGTTTAATGTCTTCACTAACAACATGGACATTAGTAGCTGAAGCTGCTTTCCACAGTGATACAGTAGAAAGTAGCTTCAGCAAGTTTGTGGATGATTTAGAAGGCAACAGCTGATACACTGGAGAGCAGGGCTGCCCTCTGGAGAGCATCAACAGACTGCAGGAATGGGATGGCAGAAACTTGATGAAATTCAACAAGGCAAAATGCAGACTCCTGAACACCAGACAGAATTAGTTCCATGCAACCAGACAGGCTAGGGACTCACAGGCTGGGACACAGTTCAGTTCAGAGGAGCACGACCAATATGAGCATGTGTTCTATAACAAGAGACTGAGGAAGTTGGTTCTGTTCTGCTTGGAGAGAAGACTAGGATGGGATCTAATTGTTGTCTTTTGTTACCTGCATGGAGGTTACGGAGGGCGTGAGCCACATTTTTTCCTCAGGATATACAGCAAGAGGACAAGAGACAATAGTCAAAAGTTGCAGCAAAGAAAAGTTAGACTATAAGAAAAAGATTTTTCGCAGTTAAAAGAGAGTAAGCAGTGAAACAGGTGCCTAGAGAGGGTTGTGGAATTTCTGCCTTTGGAGATACTCAAAATTTGGGAGTACTTTTAGTCCTGGGCAACCTGGTATGACTTTAAAGATAACACTTTGAGCAGTGTTTGGACTTTCCAGCCTATTTTTTTTTTAGTGGTTTTGAATTATGTGACACAGGGAAGGTGAAATGGATAAAGATGTTGAATGATGTATCTAAACTAGGATTTTTATTGCTGTATTTTAATGCAATTTGGAAAAAAAACCCGACAGTTTGTTGATCTAGCAATGCAGCTACTCCAGTAGCTAAAACCTTGACATCATGAACAAGTTCTTAAATGTGGGTTTGTTTAATCACCTTGAAATTGTAACAGTTACTCTGAAATATTACCAAGGTGGCTCTGCACCTGTGTTCATTCGGGTGGTCTTTTGAGAAACAGTCAAATCAAGCATTGTTTAAATTCAGTTGCTGCATTGCCACTTTGTATACAAGAAAGCTTTGGAACTCTCCCAGGTATATTTTTAACTCTGTTTGGCAGTGTTTGATGCAAATTATATTCCTTTATGAATGATGTATATTCATATATCAAACAGTAGTTAATTGATATATTTTTGGGGCTATTTTGCTATCCCATTTCTATAGAAACCTTACGAGACGTGTGTATATGCTTAACTAGTTTTAATTTATCTAATTGGGAAATGTGATCTCCTACTATATTCTCTCTAATTGCAGCCAGAAAGCTCCCAAGTGTTTTTGTTCTACTGTCCAGCTCCCTTGACAGTAGTACAGATTCAAGCAAGAGAAAGCACTCAGGTGCTGAAGAACAGAAAAACACTGAGCTAAATTATCTTTAAAATCTGACTCCAGTTCTATCTTCAAAACTAAATGCTGATACTAATCTGCTTTGATATGGGAGAGGTTTCTCTGCTGGAAGAAGTCCCAGTGTCTCTGAGCCAGTGTTCAGTATGAAGAATTGTATACAAAGAAGAGTTTGTGAAGTGCAGCTTGGAAGGCTGTTATTTCTGCTGCCAGCAACAGGTGTTGGGGTGGAGAGATTAAATCATCCTACGGTGTATTTTTGAGACTATTTCACTCTCAAGTGTGTGGCTTCCCTAAGGAAGTTACTCAAGTAACTTCTCAAGTATTTAGCAGTTACTGAAGTATAATCACAGTTTCAGTGGAAGAAGAAAAAGAAGGAGATAGACTGGAACACAGTAGGAATAACTGGAATGATTGCTGTAGATATTTATGGAAGGTCTGTTTGGAAATTCTTCTTCTGTTTAGCTTGCATCAGTGAATTTTGTACAAGATGGGGTAATCAGCCTTGTGGAATGGAAAAAGTAGTTAATTTTTAACAGTCAACCACATCCTAGCTGACCTCAAATTTTACCCTAATTTTTTTCCATGTTAAAGAGCACAGTCAGCATTGTTCAGGTAGAATAACCTGGACCACTAACCAAGGGGGTTTTTGACTGTTTTGTATAAATTAAATATTTGAGGTTCATGTGTGTCACTTGAAAGGGGAAATGGATATAGATAGCTGATCAGCACATCTTTGCAAATACCTTTTGTTGCACCAGTCACCACATCACAAATTACTTTTTGGTTCAATCCAGTTAAGGGTGAGAAAGGGGTTGTGGAAGACACTACAAGTACATAAAAGGGATGTTTTTTAGCATAGAAGGTTGTGATTTTTTTTTTAAAGTTCTTAAACAGTAAAACATGTTCTTTGGTTTGGTTTTTTTCAGCATTAAAGCTGGGCGTCTCCTTTCACATATTCCGTATCAACTTTACAGCAAGCAGTCAAGTCTTCAGAAAGGTCTCAACTTTAACAGCATATGCAAACCTGAAGATGCCATGCCAGGTCCAAGCAATATAGCTAAAGATCTCAACAGGGTGTAAGTGTTTCTGATTTTGTAATGGAGATGCTATCATTCACCCATAGTGAGTTTGCATTTGTAAAGAGCATTTTTAAATCTCATTTCAGCTTTGTAAGATGCAAGCTCTGAGGTGCTGAAATTTCAAAGTAAAGTATAGCTGTATAAATAGTTGAGGAAAGAACTCAGTTACCTTGACTCCAAGCCTTGTCTCTAGTCTTTGAACCAGTATGCTTGATAATATGACCTAGGAGTCCTAGGATGTAATATATCTGTATGGAAGCAACAAGCATTCATTAAAGGATTCTGATTGGTGATACTGAAAAGTAGGTCTTCATTTTCAAAAATAATAAGCTGGTGACTATTTTTGCTAAAGGTGCCTAGGAATGAATATAAATGCATACTAGTTGTTAATCTTTTTCTTTAGCCTGTTAAAAAAAAAAAAAGGAGAAAGTCACAGCATACATAATGTATGCTATCACCAAGGTTTAAGTCATGCTTTGAGAGAGAAGATGGATTAAAAAATGAAATTACAATATAAAAAAAGTATCCTAAGAGACCTAAGACCTTGAGAGGAGAGTTGAAGAGAAGGCAGCAGTGAAACTTTTAACTGACAGAGGAATTGGAATTTGGAAAGAAAGATTCCACTTGAACTCTTCTATAGATAATTTTTTTTTTTTATAAGAAGATTCCTGCGTCTTTTCCAGAAATACAGATTTGTTCTTTATAGGCAAGAATAATAACATTATAGAATATATGTAGGTTGGAAAAGGTATCTGGATGTCATCTGGTTCAACACTACTGCTCAAACAGGGTCAAGGATACTGTGCAAGATACTGTACTTTCTGATTTGTACTGGTGATCTGAGTTCTTCCACAGTCCACTGATTCTTTTACAATCCAGTCATGCATAATGCTGAGGAGACTTTACCACATGAGTAGGATTTGTCTACATTTAGGAAAATAAAACCAGTCTCACAAAATTACTATCTTAAGCAATGTTTCATACCCATATTTTAAACAAGTGGTACAATCACCATGACCACTTACTATTGCACTGTTAAGGTTTTTTTTAAATGAGAAGAATATTCAGACTTTCCAAAATATCCGTGTAGTCTGGAAAACATTGTGGTAAAAGCCTGCCTATCGACTTAGTATGTACCACTGAATATACCGTATTCAACCATACAACTTCAAAAATACCGTGTTTACGATAATTTATGTTTTGATAATCTTAACCAAATTTTTGTCATGCTTAATGGGCTTTCTGGTTTCAGTAGCATACTGAATAGCTATTTTTTCCTGGCTTTTTTTTGCATACTTAATTGCTAGGTTTGGGAGTTGGGAGCGATGGTTGGGTTTGTTGGGTTTTTTCCAGCAGATCAAGAGTGTGTAGAACTTTTGAAAACTTTAGGTTTAATTTCCAAAGTTAATTTTTTGAGTGAAAGCTTTATCTTTGTGCTAGTGCACTTGTGGCAGAATACTTTGTTTTATATGCTTAAAAGCTGAAAATTAGTTTGTTTGTGGTTTTTATCAAAGCAAAGTATACATTTGATTTTTAGAGCTTGAACAGATTTTTTCATTAAGAAAAACTAAAATGAATCTAACAATCTAAAATAATTCCTAAAAAATAGTTCTCTGTGTGTACTTTGTTTTCTTTTTGTTTATAACTAGTTTGGAAAAATCACATCTCTTGATAAAAGGACAACTACTTCTGATGGTTTGTGTGCTCCTGCAACACTCATGGCTGTACGTGGAAGTACACTTGTGTTAACAAATAATTATTGTAATTGAGTTAGAGACTGCCTGCCAGATTAAAGGCCTTGGAAATAGCTTTTCTGTTATGAGCATGGTCACTCCCATATAAATTCATAGTTAATAATACATGAGATCTGTAAAATCTTGGGTATGGCTTTACATTTTGTGCTATTGAGAGGACGTGGCTCAGAGTTGGAGGTAATTGTCTTGGGAATGTAACTGAAGTATATAGAGAGAACAATTAGTAAGAAAAAGCTTGAAATTACATGTAAATGCGCCTAAAATATGCAGTATTTAATTATTGTATCTGTTTCAGAAATCATATTAAAAAGTATGAAATGGAAAATGAAATCACACCCAATGGAATAAGCAGTTGGAATGAAGAAGAGGAAAAAGAAAGTGACGATTTTGGATTTACAGAGCTAGAGGAGATTCTTCCCATGCGGAAACAAAATGGGATTCAATCTCATAAAGACAGCATTGCCCTTTTTAATGGACACACACACACTTCTACCAGTGCCTTAAAGACACAGGAATGCTTGGTGCCCTCTGGCAACAGTGTTGCAAGCAGGTTGTCTCCAGGCCCTGTGCAGGAGGAGGGGAAGACTGACAAAGGCATGGTTGACTTTAGAGACTGCACAATGCAGCAGTTGCAGCAAAGCAACAAAAATACAGACTTTTTGTGGAGTCCACACAGGACTATGAGTAACTCATCCTCATCTTCATTTTTGCACAGTAATGCTAAAATAAATGGTGCTCACCACTCAACTGTTCAGGGGCCTTCAAGCACAAAAAGCACTTCTGTACCTGCTCCTAGCAAGGCAGCTTCCTTACCTGTGTCCAAACCTTCAGATTGTAGTTTTATTTCTGACTTTTATTCACGTTCAAGACTGCATCATATATCAACGTGGAAGTGTGAATTGACAGAGTTTGTCAACAGCCTGCAGAGAAAAAGCAGCGGTGTCTTTCCAGGAAGGGAAAAAATTAAAAAATGGAAAGCAGGCAGGTCTGCACTTAAAACTGACACAGGTAGATACTTGTTTAAGAAGGTTTATGTTAAGAAGATGCCTTATATCTTCATACATTAAATGTCCAAATGAGACTAATAGTTTAGCATTGAGCATTCATATTACAGTCAGACTATCTGGAAAAACTTGATGACTTTGGTGCAGTGAACACTAATGGATGCAACTGCTTTTGGCTTTGTTTGGGTTTTTTTAAGTTAAAATGTTACTTAATGTGATACTCTGGTCTATATTCAATTCTTCCTTGTAGAAATAGTATTTCTGACTTTACCAAGATATATGGATTGATAAGGGAGAAAAGTACAATGTATATCTTAATACACAAATCTGTAGTTGCTGTGTGAAAATCTGCAGGGGAAAAAAAGAGAAGAGAAAATCCTTACTGTTCAGCATGAGCATTTAAAAGATGAGTAACATTTGGACGTGAGTTAAAATATAATTTATTTTTTGTTAGTAAGTTTTATAGAGCTCTGGATCTGTTAAAGTGGGTAGTAGTGTCACAAGGGACTTTGGAACCTGGCTTGAAGAGAAATATTTTATGTCATTGCATCAAGGGCCAAAGTGAAAAAAATGTAGAATTTATTAGAGTCAAAGTGTTACAGATAAAATATTTTGCATCTTTAGAATCTCTTGCTTACAGTCTTATTAAATTAAAAGGTTAGCTTTGTATCATTAAAGAGATTCTGACTCCTGTGCTATAAAGTTATTCGCTTGTAATCATATGAAGATATGCTTGAGGAATTGCCACATCAAAAAAAATTGTTAGCAAATAAATTTATTAATTCTGTTTGTGTTAGGACACCCCAGTTATCAAACATGTTAGCTTATTGACTACTTAATATGTATTTTTTAATCAAAATGTGGTATAAGCTAATATATTTTTATATTTTCTTTAATTTGGCCTAGAGTATTCAAATAGTTAATGCCTGTGATTCAGTTGACAAAAAGCAGCTCCTTGACTTGATCTCTTGATTTGTAAATATTATAATATTTGTAAATATTATAACCTATTATAAGACAGTCCTTATTTTTCAAAAAATGAGTTCAAAATGTATATGATTTAAAACCAAGAGAATATTTTTCTGATTACTCAGTAATTAACTCAGATGTTAAGTGGAACAGTTCACTTGATGTATTGAAGTATTTTTTTACTGTTACACTTTATGCATTGTTCAAGTTAATTTTTTTTGTTAGATATTGCCACCTTTGGTGACATGCAGACTAGAACTTGTAGGAAGAATTTTTAGTGTTTTAGGCACGTATGTTTTTCAGTGAGGAGTTACCTTGCTCATCTTCACTGAATGCTTGCATGCATCTAGAGCAATGACAAAATCCAGTTGCATGGGACTTTTAAAACTAATTGTGGTATGTTTCATGGAGAATAATGGTAGCTCATAGTGTAGCTAAACTTATATTTTTATCTTTTCAAGCAATCTTCTGATTGATGAACAAAATGGAGTAAAATTCTCTTCCTGATTCTGTGTTAACATAGCGAAATTAAGATCCAGTGCCAACATGCATTAATCTCCTTGGATTTGGGAAGCTTGTTAGGGTAGAAGGTGTAAATTATAAGAAAATAAAAAATAGAAACTCTCACATTAATTCATTGTTTAGGCTGTTTGTCTGCTACCTATGTTTACCTTTCTTGGAGTAAATACCTTTCTTGGTGGGAGGAAACAAAAATATGTTTTAGAGGTGGTAAAAACTTGATAATAGACCTTGATGCCTACTGTGAGTAGTACCAAAGTGTATAAATTAGGGTTCAAGTTTTCTATTGGTGTATCTTCATACTAGGTAATGTGTCTGTTGCGAGCTCAGCCAAGCCACAGAGCTGTATAATGCACGTGGATATGGATTGCTTCTTTGTGTCTGTGGCTATCCGAAATAGACCAGATCTCAAAGGTCAGTATTTAAGTCTGTGTGTTACAGTCTACTGAGTTAAGCCTTTAAAAGACCAAATTTGCACAATTATAAAATTAATTTGGCATATTAATTTTCTTTTCTTGCATCTTCAATAGTCAGACCATGCAACTTTCATATTCCTGTTTATTTTCTCACAATCCAAAAACAAGTGGAAGAGAGAACTTGAAGTCTCCTTGCTATCTCCTTTCAGTATCTAAAGTAAGAAGAGAGAAGTAAAATCTGTAGTAAAAATTTTCTGTGACATTGTAGATAAACTTACTCAGATTTTAATCTACAATATGAGAAATTGGAAATCGAATTTCAGTTATACTGAAAGTGGGGTTTGGGCACTAAAAAAATTAAGTCATTGGTGAAATTTCACAACTTCCATTTGTGATTGTTATTAAAGACAAACTGTATTTTCACTCTTGAAAAACTTTTCTTCTTTACATGTGACTGCAGTTTAAGACAGATTCATTGTCACAATTCCAAGGCTCTTTAATAGCTGTTCCTTCTTTAGTGCCTTGAGAGCATCTAAGCTTGAAAGAAACTATAAAAAGTAAATTAAAAATCCTTATGATCTTATCCTAATTGTGCTGTAATTAAAATGTAAGCTATTACAGGTATTGACCTATAAGTGTATGCATTTTTTCTCCACAGGAAAGCCAGTAGCTGTTACTAGTAACAGAGGTACAGGAAAGGCACTGCTGCGCCCTGGTGCAAACCCCCAGCTTGAACAGCAATATTACCAGAAAAAGCTATTGAATGGCAAAGCAGGTACAGATTAGTCTGTCTGTATGTATGTTTGTAACTGTTGTTATAGAAGACTTTGTCTTTAATATTATTCATAAAGTGTACCATGGATAAATTTATTTCTTTGATATGGAGGATTTCAGAAAGAAATACCTTTGGACAACATGGTGCTCTGTGGCCTCAGTAATAGCAGGCCACTGTGGCTTCTTGTTAGTTAGCTTTGCTGAATACAAGTAAATTATTTTAGACTAATTTTAGGTTTTACTCACTTTCTTGAGGTTGAGTGTAAGATGGAATAGTTATGTAGTTACTTTAAATGAAAAATAAATGCAGGTTGTCCAGGATCACTTTTTTCTCAGAAAGTCAAGTATAGAGAAGAAGGTGCAAAACAAATTTTAAAAGTCTAATACAGGGTTTTTTTACTATAAAAGTAGTAACAACAGCACATGGCCGGTGAGAAACTGATTGAAGTTGGCATTTGAGTTGCTAACACAGTTGCCAACACAGAAGAATATCTGTGTACAATGAGTTAATTTGGGTGGTCCATAGAGCATTTTAGGTCTCTGGAAAGTCTTTGCAATTTCATGAATTCTGTTTGTTCAATACTTTGTTTTCTGAAAACCAGGGTGTGTGTTGTAGTTTGAGAATTCCATATTCTGCATATAATTTAGAAATTTGTTACTTTGTGTGTCCTCAAGTAGCAGTGTACTAATATAAATCAAAGTTTTATTAATAGGTTTTATTATACTGCCTGAACTTGATTTTGTGTGAGAAAGTATATTCCTAAACATGGGCAATTTAAGTGGCCAGTAACAGTCTTATTTAATCATCAAGAAACATAGTTCTTACCACAAAGTTGATAAAAAGTGCATATACAAGGAGTAGCTCCAGTTTAAGTTTGTTTTAGACTTGGAAGTTGAGTTTCTCTTTTGCCCTTTTGTATATGCAGTATTTTATCAAACTTGTGGTACATAGTACTGTTGTTATAGTTTGTACTTCAGAGTTTTATTTTGGTGAGACAATATGGGGCAAAAGGCAGGTCGTTCTTCCGTGGTTGTTTATGAAACATCAGTACTGATCAGAAATCAGCAGGTTGTTGGGGGCTTTTGAAGATATATAGACGCAAGGTATTACTGGAACTGATGCCATTCCATTTGTCTTTTTTGCTGTAGTTTAACAACACTTCAAAGCTGAGGTAGAATATATGTTTGTGGAACCCACTGGCCTTTAAGCTTTTAAGGACTTCTCAGTATGCTCGAGACAAAACATGGCTGTGGTCTTTATGGACTTGGATTTTCTGCAGTAGAGCTTCTGTATGGTAGTTCAGTTTATACAGTGACTTGCTAACTTTTATTAGGGCCTTGAACTGGGTAAGGGTGTGACTTTATACAGCTGAGTGGGTTGGAGAGTTAGAGGGTTGAATTACAGTTCAGCTGATACCTAGTGTGTTCTTTTGATTTACAAAGTCAGTCATATCTCTTCTGCTGTGTTTATTGCTTAAGTGTACAGCAGCTTTCAACCTCATTGTGTAACAAGCTCAGTTTCTTACTGTGGCAGCTTTTTCTGGATATCACACATTCATTTCTTTAACTTCAGCATCAAGTCCCACCTGGCTTGCATGCAGGCAGGCATTTAGCTCTTTCTTTCTTGATACATAGGCTGATTGTGCAGCCTATTGTTTTGGTGAAAGGATTTTTTCCGAACACTCCTTTTATAGTCTCTGTTTCATTAGCTGCAGTTCATAATATTTTTGAGTCTCTGTTTATTTTATCTCCATGTACAATCGTTTTACCAATTAAACCCAAATCTGTTGTTTCTACTTGTGTTTTCTCATAAGTACATGGTTTGTCTTTCTTTTGGGGTAAAGAAATTACAGTTAGTTATGGTCTTAGATGTAGAGGTGGAATTGCTGATGAGGCTTCTCACACATCACAGTATCCTAGAAAGTGACACACTTCACAGCATGTGTTTAATTGAGCCGTGCCAGAGGGGAATACAGTGCAGTAGGCACAAGCATGACATGCAAAAATGCTTTTTCTAAAATGTCAAAAATACAGAATGGTAAATTAGGCTGTTACAGCAGACACAATGGGAACATGTGACATAAATGAAATAGAAAGGTAGTTGGGAGGAGCTTAGAATATGACCATATTTTTACATCCATGCTTCAACATGGAACCCACTTCAGTTTTTGGTACTTCATACTTTCCAGGCTTTCTCTGATATTGCCTTCTCCAGATCTTACTTATTTAAAAAAAGGTTCCAAATTACAAACAAACCAAAACCATGAAAACAGAGCACCTTAAACTTTGAAAAAAAAAAACCCAACAAAAATACAACCAAAAAAACCACCCCAGACACAAAACCCCAAACCCTTTTGAATCACTTTTGATCAAGTACTGAATTCTGCTGCTTCAGCTACTTCTTTTTTTTTTATTATTATTACTTCTTTAGTGATACTGATTCCTGACTTTGATCTGCATTGCTAGACAAATATCTAGTAGCAATAGAATCTTCAGTCTTTTATGAAATACTTTTCTTTTTCTTGTATTAATTCATCTAAAAATGCATAACTTTTAAATACACAAACTTGATACTGTTCTCACCCTAAATCCCCAAATTGGAGATAGGCTTTCTAGATAGTAGAAGTTACTTCTCTACATACATGCCATCTTTAACATTCATGTTCCAAAGATAAAAGATTAACATTTGTTAATCAGGATTCATAGTTTGGGGTCTCTTCATGGCCAGGATGCCCAAGATGTGAATGTTTTCTAGACTTCCTTTCCCTCAACCCTAGAATCTCCCTTTTCATTCTAAAGAGCAGCAGAATTTAACCATCATGTTAGTCACAGATTTATTCTCAGCGATTTCTTTTTCACAGACTTGGGTCCTGGCCTCTGATTTCTCCATCCGTTGCTCCACATTCACCATGTGCCTGTCTAGTTTCCCAGCTTTTGATGAGAGGTTCTCTACCTTGCCTTCCATTGAGGACAATGTGTTCTGCATTGCCCTGAATTTCACATGAAGTGACTCCATCAGCTCATGGGGGGATCTGCTCTGCTGCGATGTGGAAAAAGTCGACGAATCCAGTGAAGATAGACAAGATGACAGCATCATCTCAGGCCAGGGCACAGGAAGGCATGGACTAAAGAAGTTGTTCTTGTCATTCTTATCTTTATTTGGGGCATAAGTTTGCTCTAATTTTCAATTGCAGACATCTTAGGTAACTTACTGAGCTCATCATAAGTTAAAATATTTAAGAAATTAAAAAGTGCACGAATTTAGCAGAAATTCTGAATAAAAGCAGTTTTCCACATGAGTTAGGCTCTACCCCTGGTATCTCCATTCACTCATTACACCACTTTCTCTGGTTTCATAGCTGCTCATATGTGCACACAGCACCAGGTTTCCTTTCAGTCAGATTGTTGGTGTGTAAGTTGTTAGTACTGTGGAATATAATTAGGCATTGTGGCACTCTGCATTGAACTCCCATTTATTATATTACAGAGGTGTATGGTATTAAGTAGACTACAGTAATGAAAAAGAACTGTGTAGTGGATTTCATTTTAAATAAATAGAAGCATCTATATGATACCCTGTTTTGATTCTGATGGGAGTTTGGACAGGCATCATAGTTTTTGCATCTAGTGATTTTTTTCAAGTTGATCCATATTTAGAGTATAGCAAGTGTTTCAAGGTTTACATACTGTGAAAACTCAAAAAGAACTAGAATATCTTTTGTGTCTTTCTATTATTCAGTGTCATAAAATTCTGTGTAGTACCTAGTACCCAGTGGGCCTGGAGGATCCTTTAAAATTTATGTAAGAATATGTAGTAAATTTTTATAGAATTAGGGAAAGTCTGTCTCATTTTAAGTCTGAGGTGGCAGTATTTATAATTGTCCAAGATAAGTTTGTGGTGATATTTGAAAGAAACTGACAAATCCTAATAAGAGAATTATTAGTAGGTAAAAGCAAATTTTTTTTTCCATTAATATCCCCGTAAGAGTGTTAAAGAAAATCTAAGCTTTTAGCTAATGTTTTTTATTTAAACTAATTGGCATTCTGCTTTTCACTTCTTTAAAATTACTTTGTCACATCTAGACTATTAGAAAAATAGATTTAGGTACAATATAAAGTGGATTTATATTCTGTATGACGTTTCAGTGTTCTGATATTGGGGGTGCATTTTGTAAAGAGGAGCATAGCTAAGTTCTTGTTAAGTCGAGCAGTTGTTAAATAATTTTTAGTGTCTTGTATTTGTTGGCAGGATGTGGTTGTAGCAGTTAGCCATGTGTGTTTGATCATTTTTATGGTCAGTAAAGCTAAGATTATTCTTATTTTACAGTATGGTATTTGTAGTCACCAATGAGCTGCTGTCTAGTAATTTTGGGGGAAATAGAAACACCATTTTTCAATTAATATTGTTCTCAGTAGTATGTACAGACCTATCCAGGGAGACGTTACTGGGGAAGGGGTCTGGGTTTTTTTCTGGACCACAGTATGAATCAATATAGTATTAAGAACCTCTTTGTCAAAAGATAACAGTATAGAAATTGTATATAATTAAAATCATTCATTTTTATTTTATTTGCATTCATTCTGTTAAACTCTTAGGAAGAATAACATAGACAAATTTTATTTTTTGAGCAGAAATTAGGATACCTGATCAGTTGGACCCATCAGTCTGGGAGCATCTGGATTCCACACATGTTAATGGAGCTGACTGTGATCTCACTGTTCAGTCCATGGCTGAAATAGCTTCTTGTAGTTATGAAGCCAGGTAGGTAAAAGTTACCCAGAAGTTTGCTTGAAAATCCCGTACAGACAGGCATAAGATATCTAAAAATAGTGGTTATTAGTGTCTTTAAATTTATCTAGAGAAGAAGTTTCTGTTCAAAAGTTGTAATTATATAGGTTGTTAGAATTTAACAGAAGCTCTTCCCTGTAGATGCTGCTCAGTAGCTCTCAACCCAACCTACACACAACTTGAAATAAAGCCTGTGAAGAACCGTGTGCCATTCACTGGGGTACTGTTGATTTCATGTTGTTGTCATGGTTTTGTATCAAAGTTGCAGTATTTTATAGTATTAATGACACATTCCAAAGGTTTTATTTCAAACAGAAAGTGCAACTATTAAACTAAAAACCATTTTTTGCAGAGACTTTGCTGAGCATCTCCAATGACCTAACTTAAAAAGGTTTAGAATATGAAATAACTGTTATAAATACAAGCACAGTGTTCTAAATACAGTGGGTTTTCCCTGATGGAAATAATAATCCAGAAATTGTTTCTTTATTGGAAGCTTTCTTAGGCTTGCAAGGATAGGCAGGCTTCTATTTGTATCTCAGAAAAACTGTTTATTAACAGGAGCCTAATTATGTAAGCTTGCACCACCTTGGAATATAAGATTTCACTACCTTAGTCACTGTAGTGTATGTGTGGTTTTAATTTGAAACAGAAGATAGCAAGTGTGCTTTCTGGAATCTTTGTTTAGCATTTTCCTAAAGGCAGATTTCTCATGCTCCATGGTTAATAATGCACAGCTAATTCAAATACTCTTTGCAGTTATTTTTTTAACCTGTTAAATTTCTACCTGAATTGATGACTGAATTCCTATTCCCAGTTTTGTGTGAAAAGACAAATAATCAAATTGAAAGTACTCCCTATTAATGTGTGGAAAAGTTTGCACTGTTTTTACTTTGTGGTTTATTTTATTATTTAATTTTAGACAAGTTGGCATAAAGAATGGAATGTTTTTTGGCCAAGCAAAAAAGCTGTGTCCAAATCTTCAAGCAGTTTCATACGATTTTGATGCATACAAAGAAGTTGCACGGACAGTATATGAAATACTAGCAAGGTAATGTGCTGTTTGTTTGCATGATTTTCATGGTAAGCATACTTTCTTTGCCATGAGTGAATGCTATGATTTTGTATTTTTATCTCCGGCTTCTGAGCCTCAGTGAAGCTATTCCTGTTTGAGGTCTTCCTTTGTAGTATTTTTATTACTCTGAGGACCATGCTTCTGAGTATTCTTTTATCCTGAAGCCAGATCCTGTAAACAATCAACATCTGACTTCCAAATGAGTCGCTGTTAAATTTTTTACTCATTTACATAGTGAGAAGCAGATCCCTGCTTAGAGGGCAGATCCTTCCAAAAGATGTGTTTTGAGTAGTTTGAGAACAGGTTACTTGAGTAACATCTATTAGAAACTACATTCTGGTTTAAAATGCACTTGAAATAAAACTGGATATTCATTATTGTCAATGAAAAATAAATATTCAACTCCTTATCCAGCTGTTCCTTTAAAATCAAGGTAAGATGCATGTTGAAGTTAGTCTTACATTAGTAATATTACTGTCATTTGCTCTTCTAGCATTTTTAATATCTAAGTGTGATACAAGATAAGCAGGGAAATGCCACCAAAAAAGGAAGACTTTATTTGCTACATATTTGTTTTAACAGATGGTGAGCTGTTGCTGGTGTTTCACCTCCTTTACTTTGTGTTGATAGCTATACTCACAACATCGAAGCAGTCAGTTGTGATGAAGCACTAGTAGATATCACTGAAATCCTTACAGAGACCAGACTGACTCCTGATGAATTTGCAAACGCTATCCGCACTGAAATCAAAGACCAAACCAAATGCACAGCTTCTGTGGGGATGGGTAAGTAACTTCATTTCTGTTTACAAGCAGTGATGGCTTTTGTTAATGTATCAAAGCTACGTAAGTTTGCTAAAACTCCTGTTTGTGGAATATGTTGCAATTTACATTAAATTAGTGTAAATAAAAATGCAAGAAAATATTCATAACTGGAAAGTTTTAAGCAAAAACTTCCATATCACAGATACTCTGAGTTGGAAGGGACCCACAAGGATCATCAAGTCCAACTCTTAAGTCAACAGCTCGTTCAGCTATAACTTCTCCTTTATCTGAACACTATGCTAAAATTCCACTCTAGCATTCATTTTTATGAAATGCTACTGTATTTTTCCAGTAAATACAAAAAGGAGCACAGATTGTGTTCCTTAATTGAGATAGCAGGAAGAGTTTACCGAGTGACATGATTTTGCATAGTTCTTAGAAGGCATCAAGAGCAAAGATTTATGTGATTTATAGTGGGTATTGTATATGAAGTCACATATCTGAAAAGACATCTTTGGTTTGTTTCTTCTTGATTTGTTCCTTTCTCCTTTCTTTTTCTTCCTAATTAATACTAGAGTTGAGTATCTGTACATACCTGTACAGAGTGAATATAAGTGTGTGAAATCCATTTGTGAGACAAGCTGAAATTGATGACTCTAAGCAGAATTCTTCCTTTATTAACTTTGCAATTGCAGTGGGCACTACAGTTTCACTGCTGTCATAGCAAATAGTGCTGGCTGGTAATTTGAAAGTAGATACTGCAAATATATATGAATATATTTCGTTTAATTATTGGTAAAAGTTAAAGAATTTGACTCTACTTTCTGCATTTTTTCCTTGAGTGTTAAACTGTGGCATTCTACTTGAGGATCGACAGAAGTTACCACAGACATGCTTTAATTTGTTGTTTTTCCAGGTTCCAATATTCTGCTGGCCAGAATGGCAACTCGTAAAGCAAAACCAGATGGACAGTATCACTTAAAACCTGAAGAAGTGGATGATTTTATCAGAGGGCAGCTTGTTACCAGTCTTCCAGGTACTCCAGTCTTTGAGAGGCTATTTTGCCTCCTGATACTAAACCAGTTTTCGCTATAAATTTGTTTTCTAGATCAAAGAGGATTAGCTGCTATTCCATGTTTATTATTCAAAATGTGATAGACAGTAAAGACATATGGCATCCACCTGTATGAAAACAGGCTTTATCTTTTTTTTTATTGTTCCAGGAGGATACTTTAAAGCTTTCTAACATAAAGCATTTCCTGACATGTAACTCTGTATTGTTACTCAGTACACATACACAGTATAATGTGACAAAGGCGTGGTGCAAGAAGTACTGAGTAAGCACTCATTTTTGCTTTTAGTGATCAGCTGACATCAGCCTGCATATATACACATATATTTAGTGTTAAATATAAAAAATAGTATCTTTATCTGTTGAAGATTTAAAAAGGAGGGAAGGGCATTATAAAACAGGCATCCATAGACACTGAAATAGAAGAGTGGTAGAAATAGCATCCATAGACAGGTGCAGATTTGCCAGAAATTCTCATTATGTAACCCTTAGTGGCCAAACACTATTTACAGCACAGTTGTGTTGTAATTTCTCTTTGGCATAACTTACAGGAGATGTTTTTCCTCCAGAATATTACTCATATAGTACTGTGCTTTGACTTTAACATTTTTAAGTTTTCAGAAATCACTTTTATGTTCATAGTAAAAACATTTTAGTATTTGTGTTAATAATGGACAGAGAAACAGATTCACCTTGACAGAGAAACACATTATCAAGAATAAAATCTGATTACCTAAGATTTCTAATTTTTGCTGACTTTGGTAGTGTGAATTCATAGGATTAATATTTCCTGGAAGTAACAGGCCACCTCTCCAAATCCCAGAAATATCCTTCAGTTTATCACACTTACATATGTGCCGTTGCCATGGATACCTACAATTTCCAGTGCTTGGTAATTCAAAGCACAAGTGATACAGGTATGCTATCACTTCTACCTGAAATATTATTTTTCTACCTAGGAAGCAGTGGAACAATGGTCAAAATATTTGTTGGTTTCCATTTAGTTTAGATCACTGTGTATGAGGGGAAAATGTATTACATGTTGGACACTCATTTTGGACTGAGTTGTTGGAGGGATTCAGGCCGGTATAATCTGTAATAGGCAGTACCTCAAGACAATTTTCAAGCAGGATTCATTCATATTTTACCCAAAAATAAACAGACATGCTGTAGTGTGACATTTTAAACTAAATACGTGAAACAGATTAAAGATATACCGGTGATGACACCAAAAATTTCCAATCAAACCATGTTTTATGGAGCAGAATTAATTTTATATATATTTATTTGTTAATTTGATATGACTTAGTATAGGTTTAAAAATAAAAATTTTATATAATCAGAACCTAACTGGCTTTGAAATGTATAAGGTTAACAGAACTAATTGCTTTGTTATTAGGAGTTGGCAGGACAATGGAATCTAAGCTGGCTTCTTTGGGAATTAAAACCTGTGGAGATCTGCAGTGTGCTTCAATGTCAAAACTACAAAAAGAATTTGGTCCAAAAACAGGACAAATGCTCTACAGATTTTGTCGTGGTTTGGATGACAGACCTGTTCGTACAGAAAAAGAAAGAAAATCTGTTTCAGCAGAAATCAACTATGGAATAAGGTTTACACAGGTAAATTAAACTTGCTTCTTTTTTGCAGTGACTTCTTTCAGCTGTAGAAGAATCTTCTCATATTCTGATTATTTTCACTTACACTTTGATCTGTTAGAGCACCACCTTAGCCACGAAATAGAAATGAGGAAAATGAAGAAGTAGGAGACCAAACGATAAAATGGGAGGAGAGACTGCAAAAGTATTGGACTGAAAAGAAGCTTGCACAAAATTAGCTGGCTATTCTGCATTCGTTATACAAGTCTGGTACAGAAAAAGAGAACTGCAGTAGGTTTGTCAGCACCTAGCATTCTCTTTCATATAAATGCTGATTATTCGAAGATGCCAGTGCCTGAAACTATCACCAGCTGCTCCCGTACAATATTTTTATTAGACTTTTGACAAATACTTTTTGTTTGGGGGGAAGTGTTTTAACAAAATTGTATTTAAAAAGTAACTCAGCACTTTCTGAGATCTTGAGTATTTATAGAAACGATAGGGAAAAAAAGGAGTTTGAAGAGACCTGATGGTCTTGTGTAGTCCAGACCTTTGCTCAAAGCAGGGGAAGCTAATAAATCACACAAGTTGCTCAGCACTTTATCCAGTCTGGCATTGGAAATCTCCAAGAACGAAGACTGCAAACTTCCCTGAGCAACATGTTCCACTGCTTGACTTTCCTCATGGTGAAAAAGATTTTAAGTCCTGTGCTCTTCTTCTAGGTTTTTGCTTAGACTTGCAATTCTGTGTTGGGGTTTCTAAATACATTTTTTAAAGACATCTTTCAGCATTAGGAAAGGAATCTACCATCTTGCCTAAATTAAGTGACCTACAGTGAAAACAAACCACTTGAAGTTAAATGAGACAATTGCTTGTGAGTCAGCTTGCTCTTTTCAGTTTACACAAGCTGGATTGTATTAATCCTTAATGATCTACCTTTAGTATTTGAAAACTAGTAATTACCTAAATATGTTGTTTTTCCCCTTCAGCCTAAGGAAGCAGAAGCTTTTCTTCTAAGTCTCTCTGAAGAAATCCAGCGTAGACTTGAAGCTGCTGGTATGAAGGGTAAACGATTGACTCTTAAAATTATGGTTAGAAAGGCTGGAGCACCAATAGAGCCTGCAAAGTATGGAGGTCATGGAATCTGTGATAATATTGCCAGGTAAGTACTAGGCAAGAACACACTTCTGCAGGATCTAAAATTTATAGGAAGACAAGACAGAAATTTCAAAGTGCTTGGTACTTCTTTGTCTGTGTATAAAACTTGCACCAAAATAAGTAGAATATTATTATCAAAACTCCTCTGTGTTTAAATTGTAAATTTGTGATGTTCCGGTTATCAGTAATACATAAATGTTTATATATTATTGATGTATCTTCTCCAGCTTGCTCAATATTGGAGATGAGGGTTTTCTTAGAGTGTTTGAAGAAGACAAATTTATATCCTGCACTGTGACAACATGCAGCAGCACTGATTTCTTTCAGTAACCAGACAAGTTGAAAGGTTCTGGTGCTGCATAGTGTTCTCTCTCCCTGTGTTAACGTTGGGTACTTTGCTTTTCTTCAGTGGCTTTCTGCTGTTCTTGATAGATCTCATGCTGATTGTGACAGTTGGAGCCAGTTCTCAGAGAAAATTGTGCTTTGTGCTTGTCAAGAAAGGTATCTGATAGTACAGTAGTCCTCCAAGTCTAGAATGCATGGGAGCTATGGCAGTATTTGCAGAATGACTTGCTGCAAGAGACTGAGAGACCACTTCAAGTTCTGAGAATGAAGCTGTCATCAGACACCTTGGACTGCAGTCATTTATCTTGATACAGAGAAGTTTGTTAGTGTTTAATCTTGTCTTTCCTGTTGTTTTACCAATAAATCTACAGAGAATTATTTTGGTCCAAGAAGGGACAATGAAGTTCTGAAGTGGAGCTTAGAAAGTTGAATGTCAAAATCGCAAGGTCAAAGACTGTGCCCCGTGTTTCAGCTGTTCAAAGCAATCTGTTCAGGTCTCATGACCTTCACAGAAAACATTTCTTCATGTTACTCACCAGAAGTGCCATTGTTTTCTTGTGTAGCCTTATCAATGTAATAAAGTTTCATTTTACCTGGGCTCCTCATAGCACATCTCATCCAGATGCTCCCTGTAGTGGCTGCCCATCCCTGAAGAAATGGGATTGATGCCTTGAGAAGGCTGACCTGGAACAGAGACTAGACAGAGCTAAGAGAGTAAAGTAGGTATTTATTAAAAGATCTTAAAGGATGTATTTTGGGCAGTACGAGAGCTTGGCCAGGGCTATACTCAAGATGGGCCCAAAATGGTCACAAATTAGATGACTGGTCATGAGTTTTCACACTTTTATAAGTTGTGGTTCATTTGCATATTGGATTAATTGTCCAATTACAGCTTCAGGTTATGAAGTCCCATCCTTCTTGTTTTTTTCTCGTGTTCACCGTTCTTTATACTTTTGGGCCTGAAGCTTGTAACCGTTCTCCTTGGTCTCAAGCTGGAAAAGGATTTGTTTTGTCTACCTACCTTGTGAAGAGAACTAACACTTAATATGAAGCTCAGAGCTACACACCTAGGCAGCACAAAATCTAAAAAATATGAAAGCTAAAACTTTAGGCATCAGGATAACCCAGTTATTCTGCCTGGGTAGTTGGTAGGTCACTGTCAAAGGAGTAGGACCTTCAGCTTCCACAAGCAGTTCTGTTACTCCTATTTGTTGTTCTTTATTCCTTATTGATAAACTGGATGATGTTGACTAAATATTTTTTCATCTGAATTTTATTTATATACTTGCATACTAAAAATGCAGGGATATAATCTAGGCATAGAGTATCATAACGCTGTTTCATACAAGATTGTCACAGAACTCTCCACGTACACATATATTCTTCAGGCATACACTTCTTTATCAAAGCAGTTGTTCTTCAGTACAGGATTATCCTGGCCTTTGAGAGACAATAGGGCTTTCTACTTTTCCTTCCATCTCAGGTGGTTGTAACAGACTATCCCTCCTGAACTGGAGGGTCATTTGATGGGTGTTGCTGGTAACAGAAGAGGTGGTGGAGTTCAGAGATTACAGAACATGCTGAGTTGGAAGGGATGCCCAGGGATCATCAAGTCCAGGTGCTGGCCCTGTGTAGCACCATCCGCGTTCCCAGGAGTTCTTTCAGTGGGTTAGAGTTCAGTTGTAAGTCTTGCATGCACAGAGCCTGTCCTGCTTGTGATCTTGTTACACAGAATTCAGCTGTAATAAAAACTGAAACAACAAAATTCATGTTTCACTATAAGAAGCTCATCACTTCTTAGAATTGGTATATATTCAAAGAAGAAAATCCATCAGTCTATACTTTTTTCTTCTGGCTATCCTGAATTCTTAAAGCTGAAGATTTATTCTTAGCAGCTTAAGAACATATATTTAATATTGAGTGTGTATTGAGATAGAGCTTTATTCCTCTTCTATTTTAACTATTGTCAGAGTGCTTTTTCATGAACAAATAGTGCTTTGAACCCTTTTCTGTGGTCAGGCATACTAATGTATGTATGTCCTGAAATTTCTCTAATTCATGAAGTCTTTAGTAAGATCAGGGGGAACCCAAGAATGCAAAATTGTTCACACATTGCTAAAGTAGTTCAGATGCCAGGGTTTTGTTTGGTGATGTCTCTGTTTCTGCTTCTGGCTTTCCAGTGACCATGTCAACTCCAGTCAATCCAGCTGTAGGTGCTGTATTTTTGTCATTGTTAGAGCGTTTCTGCTCAGCCCAGTGAAAGGCTTTTTAGCAATGGAAGGGTAAACACCAAAAGTTGCATCTAAGCAAATGGATTAGAAATCTCAGTGTGGCATTCCCCCACATGACCAGTCTCTCTCTTCAGTTTAAGATTTTCTCTGTAGCTATAGCTCATGACTAATTTCTCGCCCCCTTACCTCACAGGTGCATGGCTTGCTATGCTTTCTCATTCTACAAGTCAGGATCCCCTAGGATGATAACCATGGTACTACAAAGGATTCAGACTTGCAGACGTGCTTAAAATCAGCTTTTAAGATTAAATGGTATTTTTACTGCATCTCTGAAACCGAATCCTGATAGTTCAGCATAGGCCTTTTTAAAATATTTTTCTGAAATGTTGTGTACCTTTAGGCTCGTGCTGATATTGATCTCCTTTTTCTTAAAAATGCTAACATGTAAAGCTTAAGGACATCTTCATGTTGTTCAGTCTAAGGGTTTGTTAGTTTTTACATTGGCAGAACTGGACCTTTCCAGAGATCACTTGGCTGTTCATGGTGGTTTCTGACAGATTCAAAAGCAGAGTAACACCACCAAAGTGTTTAGTAAGTTGTCAAGATGGCACCCTGTCAAACACCAAACTTCATTCTGTTTAGATAGAGCCCACTCTATCCGAGCTAAAACTATGCGAGTTATTTCAGTGAGAAGACTTTACATCACTCGCATATATTTGATGAGTCACTTGAAATTTTGTCCTTATTGATGTCAAAGGTAAGGCCATTAGAGAATCCAGAGCTACCAAACACTGCTGCTGCCCTGCCATACTCTCAAGTGGTAATCTGTAAAATTTACAGCCAGGTTGTTTTGTGAGACTTTTTGCTAAAAATTGCCCATAGCTTAAGATAATTTAGAATGTTGTTTAAAGTTACTTGTCATTAATTTGAATTCCTTGTTGCTTGCAATCCACATGCCTATATCTGCTTCCCCTCTGAGTTCCTTTTGGAACTCTCACTGTAGACATTTGACAAATGTCTAAAATTTACCTTCTAATACGTGGACTGCACATTGGGAATGTTCAGTTAGGAAGTATTCTGCTTTTCTTACTTTTTCTGTAGAATCATGCTTAGTTTTAACTACCTTTAAAAAGAAACCACAGAACAACTAAAAAGTGTTCAGTTTCCGTATGCCAAGAAATTTTGTTCTGTCTTTCTTTCAGGTCCTCTCTGGAACAAATACAGAATTTTTATCTTTTGGATTTGTGGAACAGTTTCATTTTTAACCATACTTGTTTATTCCTTTTAGGACTGTGACTCTAGACCATGCAACAGACAGTGCAAAAGTAATTGGGAAGGAAACTCTGAACATGTTTCACACAATGAAACTGAACATATCTGATATGCGAGGGGTGAGTTAATGGGAAATCTGAAATTTTTTGTCTTTATCAATCTGTTTTATTGTCTTTTGTGGATTTTCAGTTCCCTGTGGTAGATGATAAACAAACTCAAGCAAAAGTGTAGGTAATATAAAGCTTATGTAAATTAGTGTATGCAATTATATTATGTTTTGTAACCCTTGAAAAAATGTTTAAAAAATTAAATTTTTTTTGTAGTATAAATTAATGTACAACTTAAAACAGCCTGAGCCTTAAAACAAAGTAAGACTGTATCTTCTACAGTTCTATCAGCACGTGTAAATTTTATTTTGTCTTAGAATTTTCTGTAAACTTTGCCATACATTAATTATGTAACTAATATAAACTAATATATAACTGTATAGAGATGAAAGGAGCTTTTGCTCTAGACTGCAAGTCATAGAGCAAGAAGAGTTACCAGTCCGTGTTTAGACCTTTGTTTGAAGGTGATTTTGTGGCTCTTTGATTCATGGTTTATTTTGGAACTCCTGCTTATCTCAGTGGTTTTGTCATAGCAATGTGACCCCACAATGCTGCTATTTTGACATCAATCATTTGTTACAATAGAACACAGAGGATTTCTAAAACAAACCTGAATTAATTCATCATCTGGATATAGAAGTAGGGTTTTGATTCACAAAGTTGCCTTGCAAAGTCAGCTCCCTGGCTTGGAGTTAAGGAAATACTTAATTTAAATGTCATATCCCATTATTGCAACTAAGAAGGTGTTAATAAACAAAATCCTTACTATGTAATTATAGAAGAAAACCTGGTGGGAATATATACACTAGTTCCTTTGTGCTTTCTGAGTCCCATATACAATTTTTTCTAAGTGTCAGGTTTTTTTCTTTAAAATGACAGAGGATTGGCAATAAACTAATACATTAAGAATAGACACACATTTTTAACTCCTGCTGATTTGGTATTTAAAAGTTAAATGAAAAACTAGGATGTCTGGTAAAATGAGGAACACTTCATCTAAAAAAACACTACTTATACCAAAGTACTTTCATCCACTGAGACTTTGCAAAAACCGTATTTAAAAGTGAAACAATAGTCTTTTTCTAATTTGTAGACTGAAGTGATGGATTTAGTATAGATTGTCCTTGGGGAAAAACATTGCTGGGTAGCCACATTTAAGAGTAACCAGATTCTTAGTATATCTGTATTTGTTAGTGTCTAAGAAATTCCATAAAAAAGAAATTATTTAGTGATCCTGTTGACAGCACTTTTTCATATCAGAAGTTTAGATGGTAGCAGCTTTGTAATTCTTAGTTGTTGGATTATGGTGAGTAATCCTGGGGATGTTTTTAGTGGCCATTCATGTGTATTTCAGTGTATTTTTATTTGTCCTCCCCCCCACCCACAACAGGCAGCCAATTCCAAAGAAAGTAATGTTGGATGATATAATTACAGATTTTTGAAATTTATTTACTTCAAACTTCATTAAATGGATGCATTTATGTTTTGGATTTAGGTTGGAATTCAGGTACAGCAGCTAGTTCCCATCAGTAAAACAACTTCAGCTCTCTCAACAGTACAATCTGGACATTTACCTGGTGGATCACATTCTGTTATTGATCTTTTTCATGTTCAGAAGGCAAAAAAGCACTCAGAAGAACAACATAAAGAAGGTCAGTGAGCTTTATACGTGGCATGTGTGATAATGATCACTTTTGAAGGACCCTAACGTAGATCACCTTTTGGAATACTTATTCAGTATTATACCAGTATAAATTATGCAGCATGAAATTTCTGAGAGTGGGCTTTGCTGCTGCAAATACAAATGCTACTACTAATAAAACTTTGTATAGGATTAGTCCAATTTTTTTTGTTTTAGTTAATAGTAACAGAGGATAGTTTTAAATAAAAAGTGCTATGTTTGTGCTGTATATTGCATAAACTCTTCAAATAATGCTAGAAATTATCTTTTACTGTGTCTTGAATCTTCAGAGTATTTTTAACTATTAGATGATCACTCTGCGTTTTGTTTCCATATGTATAGTATTTGTGGCTGCTGTGGACCTTGAAATATCTTCTAATTCAAGAACTTGCACTTTCCTTCCATCTCGTGGTACCAATGTCACACCTGGTCTCAATTCTAATCCCAGCAACACTGAGTCTTCTGTCAAGTGGAATGGTGTGCATTCTCCTATCAGTGTAAAATCCAGGCTCAATTTGAGTATTGAGGTTCCATCTGCTTCCCAGGTAAACCTGAGAATATGAAACATCTGCAGTATATTGTAATAACTTGGGATTGTCTGTCTTATTTGGATAGACCCAAAAGGAGCTCTTTTTAAATAAAAAGAATTCTAGTAAAGTACAGTGCACAGTAAGTAACTGTTACTGATGCAAAAATATTTTGCCCTAATAAAATAACTAATGTTGAAGTTAGGATGCACACTTAACATTTATACAGGTTACCACTATTTAAATGAGAGGAGGACATATTTAAGTAAAGTATTTCTATGTGATATGGGGACTTTTTTAGGTGTGTTTTAACAAAGGGATAGCCTTCATTATTTCTACCCCATATGCTGTTCAAGAAGACTATTAGAAGGGTCTGCTATGAAACAGCTGCCCAGAATTCTGCAGGTATTTTAGGTTATAAGCAGATTTACTTGCTCTTCTGTAAAAGTCTGTCATTTAATGTGTGTAATTTAAATCTGTAAAAGCATTTCTCATGTTCTCTTAACAGCTTTCTCAAATATTTATCCATTTTAAGAAGGAAATTATGCTTTTGGCAGGAGACTTGTTCCTATAATACAATATCCAAGTCAGCTCAGGACCTAAAAGTAACTTGACTGAACAATGTGAAGCTCTGTACACTCAGATGCTGCATAGGAGGAATGTGTATAAACAAGTGAAAAATGCACCAGCTGTTCAGTAGAGTTCCTAAAACTTTGGTGGCCTTATGGCACAATATCTTTCTTTCTTTCTGCTTTTAACCATATTGTAATATGGAATGAAATAAAAAATTCAGGGCTGGGAAGGAGTGGTGAGAGTTAGTGTCACACTGCTGTTTGTATACTGTACTAGAAAAGTAACAGCAAGACATTTTACACCCCGGATTCCCAGGAAATGATTATAGAATGATATGTGTAGCCAATTTAGAATGAGTGAATACAAACAGAACATGGAAGAGTAACTGAAGTGATTAACAATACAGACAGGTTTCATCAAATCCTCTCAGTTACCAAGCCAACTAGATTGTCATAGATATTTGCTGCTCTCCTCTGTAAATCTAGAATCTGGTCATAAGCTCCAAATTTTTTTCTTAAAGGTAAAAGGTAAACGATTCTAACACAGTCATGAAGTCTTATTCAGCAGAACTTAGAGCAAATATTGGCATTTCTGTACACAGTTTTATTCAAATTTCACTTGTGAGAAAAATGATACTGTACATCTGCTTGTCAGTTGTATTAATTCAGTCACTTGTGCAGCTGTCATTGTACACAGCAACTTCTGGACACTGAGGGGTTATCTCAGTTGTTTCAAGTGAATAATTGATAGTAAGTAAAAGCTTATTTCATCATCCAACTCTGGCAAGTCTGACAGTATGCAAACATATGTATTACCAGAAAAGTAAATCAGTAACACACACCCTAGAACTGTATAAAGAAAGAAATTAATTGCTTACAGCCTTGTGCCAGACACCAGTTTAGTTTTTATATCAACCTGTTGTCTGTATAATTTGAACTCAGAGTTTCAGTTTCTTTGTCATTACGAAGCTGTAGAGGAAATCTATGGTTTTTGGTAAGAAAAATCATTGTGAAAAGATAAAACTGAGCATTCATATTTACTGAGCTGCTTAGTCTTAAACGATAATTTACTGCTGCAGAGTGTAACTCAGGTTCCTAAGGATAGTTGCATACACAGAGTAATATGTAGCAGGTTTTGTATAGGAACTGTATAACTAATGTTTTGACTAAAGTAACTCTGTTACCTATTCCTTAGAAAAATCTAAAAGCTTTTATATACTTGCAGCTAGATAAGTCTGTGCTGGAAGCTCTGCCACCTGATCTCCGAGAACAAGTGGAGCAAATATGCACCATTCAGCAAGGAGAGAGTTACGGAGAGAGCAGAAAAGAGCCAATAAATGGATGTAGCACTGCACTTCTGTCACAACCAGTTGGAACAGTGCTTTTACAAATACCAGAGCTCCAAGAACCAAATACCAATATGGGAATCAATTTGATAGCCTTGCCAGCTTTCTCACAGGTAGGATGTTTGCATGGTATCAATAAACAATTACTTTGCATCTATAGGAAGTTAGGAACTCTTTCTTGAGGCAGCATTAACTGGAACCTTTGACTTCCCACAATCATTCCTGGTCCTTTAATGTCTTTTAAAATTCTGTTTTTAAATGTTGCATTATTTGTCAGAAACATAGTATGGTAATATTTATTGAAGATTATAGTCATCAGTCTGCCTATGTTTTTGCTGTTGTTTAATGTAAAACTCCCTCATGTACAGTCTGCTTTTCAATCCAGTCTGTAAATAATTTTTTTTTCTGCATTGCAGCTGAGTTACACTGAACCATAACTCTGAAGCAGTCCTAAAATCTGCTTAGCTAAGTCACAGGAGACTCTAAATGTGTGTTCTGATGGGGTAAAGCCAAGCTCTGCTAGCTTCTTCTGTAGATGTAGTTGTTTGTATCCCATTCCTGAGAGAAGAGCAGTCATGGCTAAAAGTTGTGCATATCTCCATCATTTTTTAAATGGACTCATACATAGCGTGTACAGGATGAGAAAAGAACAAAGATGTTTGTCAAAATAGGGACCTGAGAGGGCAGCAGGAGCAGTAAGGATGCTTCTAAAGTTATTTTGCTCTTCAGTCCAAGAAGATGCTGAAAAAATGTAGTGTGAAAAATAAAATTAAAAAAAAATCAAAGATTCAGTTACCCAGAGATACACTTATCTTGCATTGCATCATTTAAAATAGAGCAATATTTTTATTTTTCTGTTTCATTCCACCTTTGCTGTTCTCAGATGAAGTAATATCATTTAATCACATTTATAGAGATTTGTTGCTGTTTCTAATGCATAATGTTGCTTAGCTGGCAAAAAAATCCAGAGAAAATAATGTAGTAATTCCACTAAATGCATAAGTTACTGCATAATTGTTATTTTAAAAAAACGTGTAGTCTAATCTTTCACTAAAATTTCCTCACCTTGATTCAGGTTCAGAACCAGTTGTCAGTTTTTATTCCTGAACTGAAAAATTTGGTTTCCCCTATGAATTAGTGTGCAAATAATATCTGAGTTCTCTCTGCCCCAGCTGTTTCAAATTTTGTACTTATATCTGTCCATAAGCAAGATGTGTGGTAAATTGGGCTGTGCTCTGAACTACACCCCTCCACACTTGGCTTGCCACTCAGTACTGTTTTTCATGGTTAATGGTAACTGCATATGGCTTACTATAAGAATTCATTTTAGTTTGTTTATGCTTTATCTGTCTCATAATTAGGTTGTCAAGAATTGATAGTTATTTTTAAAATAAAATAATTTTTATAAACAGCATTACTTTTTGAAGATTTCTTAAAAGGACCTAGTTCTTTGCACTGGTTTTTCTGTCTCTATCTACTAATGTATTTTGTGACCCAGTTACTTGATCCAAAAATGTAACTTAGTAGAGCAGCCTTTTTGTTTGAAGATGTAGTTCAAGAAGAATTGTGTACTTCCTATTTGTTTGTCAAAGATATCCATACTATCTATTTGAGAGTACCTTATGCTCATACTCCAGATTTTTCTCCTGAAAGCCATTCAGCTTTCTTTATTGAGGACTAATATTTACAATTTTCATTTTCTGAGTTAGGTCCAAGTTTAATACCTAGAAGAGTATGGTTGAAAAGCTTCCTGTAGGCTTGGTGGGGAAAAAAAATGTTCATTAATACAGGCAGGTTTTTTTTTTCTGTGTTAAAATCAAAGATTAACTTAATTCAAAAATACCATCTTATGCTAAATATAGTTTGACACATTTTTTCTCTTTAAGTCTTTGTGGTAGTGTATATGCTGTGGCTGCACACAAACATTTAAATCTACTTTGTGGCCCATGAAGCAGTGAAATGAGTAGTAATAGATTTCGGGTATAGAAATACTGCCAACCGTTCCAAAATGAGTACTTTATCTACATCAGATGTAAATTACGTCCTGACATCTTTTTATAGCTTAATAAGGTTTGTTTTTCAGCTCTTCATTCCTTTTGTTTGAGCTGAGTTTTTATGATCAGATGCAAAGCTAATTGGATGATAGTGATTTATTCATTAGAAAATGTGGAAAATTTCCTTCGTTAGATAAAGTTCTTCTGTGAAAGGAATCCAGATAGGTTGCATTCCTTTCCATCAGTTTCTGCAGTAGTCTTTAAATTTAGAATAGCTGTATATCTCTGCAGCCTGGATCCTGCAGAAGTGTAAGATGCAAAAAATAAAGATTACAGATGCCTAGAAATGAATGACATTTGTAATAATTAGCGGTGGCAAGTTTTCATCGTCTTCAGGTGGTAGAGATTCCTCCCAAGGGAATTGATACATGCATATCAAAAATACTGGTAGCTGTATGCTGAGGTCATCCATGACTTTATAAAACCAAGGGTCTCCATAGTGTGAAAACTTTCAGATATCTGTATCACAGGTACAATCAGTTACCCGACACTCCAGTTATATTGGAGAATTCGTGTGAATTCAGTTGATGGCTCCTCTAATTGAATTTTTCCATGTTACGTTCTGAGAGAGCAGTGATGGGGGAATAACAAAAATGCATCCAGTTCACGCACTGCTATTATTTCTGCATGAATTAAGTAGTGTACACAAAAAACAGTGTCAGTTCAAAGCATTCCAAATCCTTGACCCTCGAATGCTTTACCAGAGAACATTAACCTTATTTTAAAAGTTTTATTAAGTAAAAATTGTATTTAAAAAGATAACTTAACACCTGTGATGTAATTCCAGGTAATTCCTGTGAGGTAAATCCAGGCTGCATTCCACTATAGTGTTTTGTTCTGCACAATGTGTATGATAATTGGGGTCAGAGCTGTTCCAGTTTCCTCCTTCAATTAGTGCATATTCTCTGTGGTGAAAAATTTGTGTTGACTCATGGAGTTCTGAAAAAGAAACAAACTTGTGCTAAATTGGTGAATTTTAATTTGTCAGAGCATGTTCTGGTGTTTATTATCTGTATTATTTAGACATGAAATGTGTGAATAGCACATTGTACCTCCCTGTCATAGCATACATGTTTTGGTTTAAATAAATTAAATCTCTTTTGAAAATAATAGATAAATTTTAATACATTTGTAGATTGACATGTAATAAATACAGCATCTCAGATAATGGTAGAAATTGCATTGTGCTCTTAGAACAGTAATTGTAGTTTCAAATAATTTTTGTTGTTTGTGCTCATCTCTGAATTTTACCAGTGAAATGAAGGGCACTCTCCCCAGTGGCAGATTTAATCCACCAAATGATAGGTTTGGTTTTTTGTATTAGATTTTGAAGATTATGAGCTGAAAACACTGTCTAGTTATAATGGGAAACTCCAAATACAAGATGAGTCTGTCACTGATACGCTGCTTCAGACACACAAAGAGAAAAAATAACTGATAAGACAAGAAATTTTATTTTGTCCATCTGAGTGTGTCTGGCAATTGGCATCAAATTATTTCCTGTCAAGAATCCAGGTCCCTGGGACAGTTGCACGGGACTGTGCTTTTATCAGTCAAGCAAGTGGTGGACAACTGTGGGAGGATGAGATTAAACCCTTTTGTGCTAGTTCAAAATATGACATAGCTGGACTTGGCTTTTCCTGTCCTTAAAGAACTGGCACCATTTCCAAGAATATTCTGAGTAATACAGCAGCTTGCAGGAAATAGAAGTATCAAAAGAAAAGGAAGAACAAAATTCTGGTGGTCACAATGTTTGTTTTGGAATTTGAAGGGAGTTCTCTCTGTGTTAGGCTTAATCCGGCTCTTAATGCAGCTCTACTGAGTATCAGTAGGTGAGTAAAGGGTTATATGCTCATAATAGTAATTTTAATAAGTAATTAGAGCAATATGAAATGTATGTTTTTGTTGTTGTTACAAACTAAAATATACAGAGAAAATGTACAATGTCTTTTACAGTGTTTCAGTTATATCTCCTTTATTTTTGTGTGGCCTAAAATCTAAATACCTTTCTCATATGAGTGACCTAGAAGGCAGCAAATGGTGATGCTCACTGCTAAAATAATAAAATTAATCTTTCCTTACTGTTCAGGTGGACCCCGAGGTTTTTGCTGCACTACCTGCTGAGTTGCAAGCAGAGCTGAAAGATGCATATGATCAAAGGCAGAAGCAGTCAGAGCAGCAGCCTGCTAACACTTTAGGTGAGAATGTGTAGTTGTGAGTAGTCTTCTGGTATAGGAGTTGTTTGCTGTCCAAACAGCTGTGCAACCCTAAGTACCAAACTGGAAAATATAACCAGAGCTTCTCTGAAGATGCTGTGTTCAATTGAATTTCTGTATTTATTTTTCACAGACTGTCAGTTACAACCAGCTGTGGTTTCAGTTTGCAAATAGGTGCCCAGCTTTACTCAAATGGGTAATTAATTCAATTCATGGGGACTGTGGCACTAAACTTACCCACATCCATATGTTTGCTGAATGGAATCTAAACTTGATGTCTATTGTGATTTAAAGTATTGCACCTTCTCAAGTTAGTTAAACCCTGTTCAGGGAGCATTCTCATGGTTCCCTGAAACCCATAGCATTGGCAGGGTTTTGGGGAGCTAGAGAAAGATACCGCATCTCACTGTCTGATAGTCAGCTGGGTTTACTCTGAGCTGATCATCCAGGTCTCCTTTTTGTAATCAGTAGAAAGAAATAAGACTAATTCCCTATGAACATGCTTTGTCATAAAAATAGGTTGTAAATGCTATTGGCTTGATTGCCACTTAAATGCTACATTGTAATTATAATCACACCCTGATTTCATAGCCAGTGCAGACATGTTAGAATGATGGAATGAGAGCAATTTCCTTCATAAACTGTGATAAAAGCATTGTGGCTTTGCTCACTGCTGGCTTTGCTCACAACAGTGGTGAGACAGTTCTCTGACTGAGGTCAGGCAATCTGTCCAGTAGATTCAGATTTCACCAACTGCTTATATTCAAGTACTGAAATGTTCACATTAAAAAGTTTATGAATAGCTGAGTATCCTCTGCCTACACTGAAAGTCTAACAGTGCTTTTCAGATACTTAAAAACTTGCCAGGGTCTGTAATGGTGTGTGTGTTAAAGTTGCTTTATCTAGGTTGTGTTTTCTCAAGTGATCATTAGATTTTTGTGGGAGATAGAGTCCCTTTTTCAGTGGAAAAGTATTACATTTCTAATGTATCAAGCACTGACAATTCCTGTGTTTTTCAGTGTCAAAAAATCCTGTCCTACACCTGAAGCATGCAACTATGAAAAATAAGAAAAAAATACGGAAGAAAAATCCAGTCAGTCCTGTGAAAAAGATTCAGAGTCCTTTGAAAAACAAACTTATTGGTAGTCCTGCAAAAAACATGCCAACTACATCTGGAAGCCCACAGAAGCTATTAGATGGCTTCTTGAAACAAGAAGGAACAGCTGCTCAGGTACTTTAAACACCAACAGCTTCTGGTAGAGCTGTGTCTGCTTCTTTAGACTGAGTTCATGTTGCTATTTTTCTTTCCTGGATTCTTCACTGACACTTATCTGTGTATGTCTATGGTGTTCCCATATTTGTCAGACTGAGCACTGTCCACTTCTCTGTTTGGAACAGGCAGAAGCAGTTCCATCCACTTCAGATTCTTCAGGCCCATCATCTCTGCAGACGGAGCCGCAGCCGCGCTCGTTCCGGCCACAGGCCCCAAACCTCGCTGGAGCTGTGGAATTCAACGATGTGAAGACGTTGTTGAAAGAGTGGATCACAACTATCTCAGGTGGGGCTGTCACACTGGGGTGATGTTGCAGCGCATCACAAAGAAAAGTGCTTTGAGTAGGCTTTTTGTACTTCTCCTTCACTCTTCCTTTTGCTGCTTATTGATCACAGTACTCTTGAAGTCTTACTGCCTTGACAGGCTTAGAACAACTTGATTCCTTCTACCAGTTGTTACTCTGTGACTTTGCCAACTCCTGTGTCTCGCTTAACATCATGAAAATTAACATGCTTCCTCTTCAAGCCGTGTGTCTGGCCATTGTCCTGTGCCTTGATGTTACTTGTGGCTGAGGTTTACTGTGGTTTTCCAATATATTGCAACCATTAAGATGAAAGCTCTTGAAAGGGAATTCATTTTCTTCTATGAAGATCTCATTCTTAGACGCAAAGGAGGGCAGGGTTTGAGGTTTTGTCAAAATAAATAGTGGAAAGAACCCTAGATAAAAAAACTGTGCAACTGCGACACTCTTGCTAAATTGTGATTTGAATTAGGTCAGACAAATAGCAACTCCTTAAAACCTTGGGAAATTGGACCTTCCTACCTTGGACATTATTATTCTCCTGAGAGTTTCAAAACAGCCTTTGCATTCTAAATCCCAGTTCTTTTCCCTTTGGTTACTGCTAGCTTTGCTGTCAGTTGTTCTTACTGAAAAAAAAGAAGAGGTATACAAGACAGATATACAAGACCCTGCAGTCCTGTTATGTGCACAGCTTCTGATGTCAGGAAGATGTGTGAGAATACAGAAATTGCCAGGTTGGCCCCTGATATGATGACACTGCAGAATTTCTTTCTATTGTATTCCCATTATTCTGTGATTATAGTCTAAATATACTTAGAGAAAAGAACTAATTTTTAAATTTTTTTTTATTACAGATCCTATGGAAGAAGATATTCTACAGGTTGTGAAATACTGTACTGATCTAATAGAAGAAAAAGACTTGGAAAAGTTGGATCTGGTTGTTAAGTACATGAAAAGGTAACTTAATTTCTTGTATTGATGAACTTTAGACTATTTTTGTTAGAACTTATACACTAGATGCTGCATTGTGAGCCCATTAACCCATTAGACATGCCACTGATGAGTGTTTTTAAGCTTAAAAACTGGGCTTGAGGGAAGTAGTTGGAGCGTTAAAATAGCTAATTTCTGAAAAATTAAGATTTAGTAGTATTTCATAGAATCACAGAATGGTTTGGGTTGAAAGGGACCCTAAAGATCACCCAGGGCCAACACCCCTGCCATGAGCAAGGACACCTGCCCCTGGAGCAGATTGTTCAGAGTTCCATCCAGCCTGGCCTTGAACACTTCCAGGGATGGGGAATCCACAGCTTCTCTGGGCAACAATTTCTAGGCAAAGATTGTAGTTTTCATCAGCATTGTCCCTTTTCTTCGTCCTGTTTTTTGTTAATTTTTTCCTGGCATCTTAGACCTGATTTCATTCTCTTGCTCTGTCCACACCCTGTCTCACCCTCCAGCCTTTAAATCCATTCCTGTTTCTTTGTTATTGTGCTCCTAATACTCTTCCCATGAGTTTATGAGGTTTTAATCCATTTAGGACTTACTACCTGAAGCTTAACCGTGGGGCTCAGCTTTCTAGGTTTTAGATCTGCAAAATATGTTCCACAAAATGAATCAATACCAAAAAGACTACAGAGGTGTAGAAAGTTCACTGGGCTTTTTTACTGTGGTATATCTTTAGGCCTTGGAAATGCAAAATACACACTGTTTTATGAAATCTTTATAGTAAGTTCTTTATAAAATTCCTCAGAATTGTCAGAATGTCCCATTCCTGGACCCTGTGTGCTGGATCTGCACCGATGTCACTGTGTCTCTCCAAAGGGTTCACACTTACTCGTGTGATACTGATGTTACACCCTCCAGAGCTCTGAGTAGGAACCCTCTGCTCTGCTGCAATACAGGATCTAGAAGGGAGAGTGAGAGTGCAGAGCTGCTTTCTTTTCCTTGGGCAGTTCCTTCATTCACTTCTTGTAGATGCTGATTATAAGAGTAACTCACATCATAGAGGGAACTCACAGTTCTCTGTGGATTTTGTTTTAGCAATAAATATAAAAAATAAAAAGTGAATACATAAAAAATAATATAGTGCCCCAAACACTATTACTTAAATGTGTTGATTGCACTTGGCATTTGTTGGAAGTAGAGAAACAGCAATTCTCTCTTGGGATGAGGAAGTAACGATCAGGATTCAGAGGCTTGCCATTGCTGGTCTTCAGTACACACTTGGTGGAAGGTCACCCACCACTTAATTCACTGGCTCACACACTGTCAGATGTGTGAGCCTGTGAATTCATAAACTGCTGTGACACTGCTCACACCACACCGTTACTTAATTTGTGCCATTAAGTAAGGCTTGGGGTGTTTAAGTAGAAAGAGAGGGCTTTACCAAGATTGTATCAAAGTCCATTCACAGGGAACTGTTGAGATCTTGTTTTCCAGTGTGAAAACCAAAAGTGATTGTAAAAACGGACCGGTTCTGTAATGGTAATTTTCAGTCTCTTCTTCCTTTTCCCCTTTAGGTTAATGCAGTCATCTGTGGAATCAGTTTGGAATATGGCATTTGACTTCATTCTTGACAATGTTCAGGTAGTTTTACAACAAACTTACGGAAGCACATTAAAAGTTATCTGAACTTGTAGTAAAGAGCTTGATGAGAGCCTGGAGCTCTCTGCTAGCTGTGCCATAAGTGCTTGTGAGGTATTTGCAAAGTGCATGATAGTAATGCCCTGAGTTTTTATAATTTCAAATTTCTTTTTAAACAACAAAGTGTTTTGTACATTTCTTTTCAGAAAGTGCCAAATTTGTCAGTATTGCATGTAAATAATTGTGTTAAAATTCTTTTATTGTAGTATAGAATCTATTTACAAAATGTTTGTTTATAAAGTTTTATGGATTTTTACAGTGAAGTGTTTACAGTTGTTTAATAAAGAACTGTATGTATATTTTTGTACTGATTCTATTTTGTGATGCTTCAGTTTGAATATTGTGAACCCCTTTTACTAAAGGTGCAGCTTTGATTCATTTCACAAAGTTCTACAAAGTTCACAAAGTAGCACAGTTCAACACACAGAGGAGCCTGCTTTTTTTATTACAGATTTTAAACTGAGGGAGGAATATTAGTTCATTTTTAGTTTCATCCTTCAGAGATTCAAGCCAGGGTGGCCCAGGCACTCCTGAGGCACACAGGCTGTCACCTCTCACGTGCTGCTGGAGCAGTCTAAAGGAGGGGGGAGTAGCCAACACAGAGCACTGGTCACGCCTGCATCCGTCCTCTGCATTGCTCCTACTCAAGATAGAGCCACGTGTAAAACACACTGTTCTCCCCAGCCTGTGGCATGCATTTCCTTCATGCAGCAAAACAAAACAGGTTGTAAGGAATATCAGAGACAAAATAAACCATCCCAGTGCTGTGTCCCTGCTTGGGGAGTGTGCTTGCATCCCTGCAGTTCATGTTTTGGGCAGGTCTGCACCTGCCTCACAGCGTTGTTCTTAGCCCAATACATTGAACAAGGCTGTACAAAACCTGGAGACAATGAAGAACACTTGACAAAAAAACAAGTTGGTAAGAAAAGTCTCTTCTGAAGAAATGATGGGGAAGTGAGAAGTATCCCACATAATGCTGGGCATAGAACTGAGAGCAAGCTGGAGCTAACCCTGGAGCAGTATTTGCACCACTGGCTTAAATGGAAGAGCCTTGCCTAGCACAGGGCAGGAACTGCTGTAGGGAGAGGCAGAGAAAGCTGTGGGGTCACATGCCTGGCTGCAGCACAGCTTACAGCAGTGGTTTACCTTTAGCTTATGACCAACCTCCACAGCCAGGTGATAGATGAGGGAAGGGCAGGAGATGTCACTTCCCTTGACTTCGGTAAGGCTTTTTGGTTCATCTGTACCATCCTCAGGGACAGGCTGGTAAAAGTAGAGGCTGGAGACAGAGAAATTTATTTATTGAAAACTGTGGGCAGGCAGGCCCCGGGCATGGGGGCCAGTGGAACAAGGACACCCTTATACAGTTGAGGAAACAATGAAGAATACATTGACCACACTCTTTGACATCTGTGTTCTTAAGAACTTTTTATTAGTGTAGTTTTCATGATTGCATAGTTTGCAAAAGAAAATTTTAACAATTAAATGCAGCCTCCTCCCTCTGATCATTCCGTTCACCCATGAATGGGAAGTTGCACCACACACCATAGTGAAAAGGTCCTTTTCCATGGCAAGTTTAAAGTCTAACAAAAAAAATTCCAGAAAATTAAATTCCATTTGCAAAGGAGGTGAGTTATTAAATGTTCCTTTGTAATGGAGTCCACATAGTCTCAATCATAACATTCAGATTTTTCCAACAAAAAAAAGTAATCCAAGTGACAGAAGAAATCTGATCAAAATGCATCTTGCATGTTAAACTCTTTTAAGTATCTTAAATGCTAAAAATCTCAGCTGCATAAACAATCCTCGAGTTTGTTTCAGCTTGTGCTTTTGAACACTGTTTTGCTCCCATCAGCATGAGCTGTGAGTTACCAGAGACAGCCTCAGTAAGAACACATGAAGCTGTCATCCCAGGGAAGGGGGGCAGGGATTACAGACTGACTCCTGGTCATCACAAACATCCAGGCTGGAGCTGCTCCAGTCCCACGCTGGCAGGTGACTCCACAGCTGTGGTGCAGCATCCAAAGTCACAGCTCTGGGGTGGCAGCTGTTTGCAGGCGCTCACACCCCTGAGCAGCAGCAGCAGAAGAGATGCCAGGCTCTGACCTCCTCCAGGAGTTGTGCCGTGTTTAACACCTGACCTGCCCCTCCTGTGCCTCAGGAACGCTGACATCAGCACTTGAACACACAGCAGGTGCGTTCAGAGGAGGAAACACCTTTGCTGGAACAGCCTCCACCATTTTTGCCAAGGGAGGCAAGAGAGCCCCTGCCTGGCCTTTCCAATTTGCCACAGCCCATGAAGTGAAACTTTGATTACTGAAGCAAACTGTAAAACAAATGGGCTGCGATGTCCATCTCCTTTATTTGTGGCTCTGCATTATAATGATTACAGGTTGACTTCCATGAACTGTACAAGCAGTAAAAGGTGGGCAGCTATGCTTTACAACATTGTTCCACACAAAGCAAATACAGAGATATCCAATTGCCTAATTTTCTATTTAAAAAAAACCTCTATAGGCACAAAGCAGAAGAATGTTGGAAAAGAAAGTCATGGAAAGAGGTATGCATAAATAAAGAAGTATTTCTTACATCAAAAAATGTCCCAAGAATCACAAAGTCTGCAGAAGCTTGGTTAATCAAATACTGCAGTACTGCTCTCATCAGTATAAAAGTGAAAGAGCTTTAGTTCTGTAATAAAAATTCAATTTATTTTATTTAGGAGAGGAGGAGGGAAAAAGGGTGGAAGGAAAGTGTAAGAGAGGGAAGGGCAAACTTTAAAACAGCAGCCAGTATTAGGAAGGGTAGTAGGAGAGGTGAACAGGCACATTGGAACCATGGGAACATGTAAATTGACCACTGTCAAACCAGTGTAAATTTCTTGGTTTCTCATGGAAAACATTTTATCCACATATTTTCCTCCCAACCATATATCCAACACTGTCTTCAATATAGGACTTTGTTGGTAACTTTTTTAGAACAGGAAGAGTGCATTTATTCCTGCCTCCCCATTGCTGTAAGTTATCTAGATGATTTCAAACACTTTCTTCAGTTCTACTATAAGCTGCCAGTCAGACTTCTGCATCTCATCCCTGAACCAGTCCTTCAGAGCATCGATGGACTGACGGCTGATCTGTAACACACGAGACAAACCATCAGAAACACAGAATTAAAGGCAGCTTTCAGCACGTTGCAAACAGTTATTCTGAAGAAAGGGCAGTCTGCACACCAGCTAAACTCATTCTAAGCTCCTGTTTGCTGATCAGCTCTATGACCATCCTATTCGTTTCCCTTAATTTCTCCTCACACGGTGTCCCTTATCTGCTGTAGAGGGGCTGCAGCTGGGCAGACCATCCCACACCTTACACAGTAAGGCGAGAACTGGAGAAGTCTCTTGCTTCCACCAGAGCCTTCAGGACCACCAACCCCACCCTGCCCCTATCCCAGGCCCTACTTGCCCTTCAGTTTGTGGGCACACACCCCTGGCACGTGTGTGGCAGGAGGTGTCCTGTGACATGGGGACTAAAGCATTTGGGAAAGTGGAGAGCTATGACTTTACTTCCAACAGCAAAAGATGGAGCAAGGGATCATCTCCTCCTTCAAGCCCAGTGCCCCACAGTCAGAGCAATTGAGGATTGCTATTTATTGTGCAATTCAAAGCAGAGGCTGTGGGGCCCTGGGGAACTGCTGAGCTCTGTGTACAACCAGCTGGCAAATAGTGAGTGTGGCATTTTGCCCTCTCAGGTGCTCTGAGCTGCAACGTCTTTGCAGCCACAGCACCTCCTTCCTTTGGGCCTCTGCAGGGGCACCACTAGAGACCTCACCTGCACAATGCCACACAAGCACCCTCCCAAGTGAAGGTCAGTCTGTGACACAAGGCTTCTCCCCTGTTTTTGAGGCCTCATGCTGCATTTCCACTTCAAGCAAGCTGCCACTCTGTCCTAAGCCCTCTCCACAAATGCAGATTGCTCTTACCTTGCTGACGAGGATGTCTGTTGCTTCAAAATGTCGTCCATACATTTTAGGTGATTCCCCAGGAATAGGTTCTATTTTAACACACACTTCTTGGCCTTTCTTTGCAACATCCACTGGTTTGTGATTTATTTCAATACTTGTAACTATTCCAATTTCAACAAACTGTAATACAATGAAGCAGCTGTAACACATCCACCAAAGTTCTGTGGAGCACATCCTTCACTAAACTCCTGTTTGTAGGCACAGACTTGCTGCAGGAAGTGCAGCACTGGCAGAGCTGCTGCCTCAGCACAGGCAAGCAAAACGTACAGCACAGCACGTGCTCCATCCTGGAAAGGGCAGGAACACCAGCCTCCCACAGCTCATCTGGCATATCAACTGTTATCCCTTAAAATGTCAAGAGTTGGTTCTCCCCTTTTTTTAGCTACCAGGTATGACAATTTTGCCTGTTACTCAATACCACAGCACAGAACTGGCAGGTGCCCTCCAGCCACACTTTCTGTGCCCAACTCAGGGCACTCCAGGGCTCAACTCTTCTGGCAGAGAGCAGTGAGGTATTTGAGCACCAGAAGAAAGACTTGATCTGCAAGTCTGACCCTCATCTCCTACCAGCAATCTGTGCACTGAGGAAAGGCATGCAAGCACTCCACGGTCCATCATCCCAGGAACTACCAGCTGGATCAAACATGCAGTGGGAAGAGGCCCTTACTTACATTTTTGCTAGGAACACACATGGGAGTCCCCTGCTTCACCTGGCCGGCCTCCACCACAACGCCCATCACTATTGGGTCACGAGAGTTGAAAATGAACTGAGGGAGTATTTTCAACTTGCATGGAAACACTGCTATGTGCCTGCAAGATGACAAGAAAAGATACAGTGTAAGAGTGGATGTAACATTTACAGTTCTGCCTTCTCCCACACTTCTTGGGCATTCATTCATTCATTCTAGGAGTGTTACTTGGAGAAGAATCAAACAGGAAAAAAAACTCTTTTCCATTGTTGCTAATTCTAGTCCATACCTGATCTTCAAGAACTACAGGGAGCAATAACCATGCATGCCTGGCATGGATTTTAATTTGACAGGCTTGAGCACTCAACTTAGACCAAGACCAAAGGAGTAGTAATTTTACAGTGTAATTACAGCCTCACAAGAACACAGGAATAGAAATATTGCTGCCTGAACTCCAGAATTTCAAGGTTTTTTTGCCAAGTAAACAAATACATATAAAAGCTGAGCTAAAAAACTTGGGAATCAATATGGAATGAAATACATTTTCATTTATTTTGACTGTACTTATTCTACTGAAGACCACCCAATGACACATGATTCCAAAACTTAATTTTGGGTCCCTATAAATCCTTAAGTCAGTACATATTCATGCTACTGCAGTCAGAATTCAGCCCTCCACACTGGAATCACATGAATATGAAACAACAGAATCCAAATCCTTTTAGTTTGTTTTTTTTTTTTCAACTCCGCAAGACTAACGCACCTGTCATAATCTAGGAAGAGAAGCCAAGTATAGAAAGCAAACCTTAATAAAGACACTCCATATTACACAACAGTTCTAGCTGAATCTTGCATCTGCTGCACAGCTTTCACCCTACTAGGCCTAATCCAGATCTAAACAATTAGACTGAAGCACTGAATTCTTGCAAACTATCAATTGTCCTACCATCTTCCTCCTCTCCTCCCTTTCCATCAGAACTACATGCTAAGTAATAAGGGAACAAGTAGTTAAATACAGCTTCATTTATACTAAAATAACACAGACACTTATTAGGGAAGCATCCAGAATACAACTGCTCGTACTTACTTGAATTCCTCTTGTTTCTGTTTTTTGTAGTCTTGTCTGTATTTTGTGAAGGCATCAAATAAGTGATAAATGATTTCAGCACTAAAAATGCGAACCCCTAAGCTGTCAGCCATCTCCTGCGCGTCCCGTTCGATCCTCACGTCGAAGGCCAGGATGACGGCGAACCTGAGGAACAGCGAGACCCACAGTTCACACCCCGAGCTCCGGCCAGGCCGGCCCGCGGCTCCGCACTGCGGCAAAGGGACTTACTGTGGGTCGTGCTCCAACATAACCGATGCCTTCATCACATCTTTTTTATGGACAGGACCTATATTAATTCCTGAATACTGGTGAAGAAAGACACAAAAATCAAGTCATTAATCTTTTTGAGTCAAAAGGAAACTTTTACTGACTAAACACATAATCAACGGCATCAGATAAAGCACTGTAGTACTTACTGGCACTTCTGACGTTTTAAGAAATTCAAGTAATGCCTCTAAAGAGCCTAAAGTAGAAGCCTGGACATAAACACCTTTCTCTTCTAATTTGATTGCATTCAGTGTTTGCTTCAGTTCATGTATTAGTTCATCCTTTAAGAAAAAAAGAAACAAAAAAACAACAAAACAGGAGAGAAAAAAAGCAAGTTTTAGTTCTCTTGCTATTTATGCCTCAGGGTACAAAATCTTCCTGTTCATGAGCTGCTGAAAACATGAGACAGCCATGGTGATAGGTCCCAAGTGACAGAGCTGCAGTATAAATCATAGCCAGCCCATGAGACACTGACTGTTCCTGGCATTAGAAAAGCCTGAGCTGAACTAGAGCTGAGGATTTTTCAGGAAGATGATCATGTAAAACTGAGCAGATGCCCACCTTCAGAGCTGGTAATTTCTCTGCAGACTACACATCACTTTCTCCAGCACTGCAAGTTTCTGCTGGCAAGGCTGAGCAAACCCATGGCCCACATTGTGTGGCAATGCCTTTGGCTGCCTGAGGACCAGTGACAAAAGCTGACACCTAAAACCATGAGCTGAAAAGGATCCTGAACACTCTTTAGGCCTGGGTACAAAACAGGATGTAAGAGCAGCAAAGCAAATTTGTTGCTTTTCAAGAAGTCAAAACAACACATTTTTTCAGAGCCCATGCCTCCTAACCTCAAACACTTGAGTCCCCTGGCAGATGAATGGGTTTAGTCGTGGTGTATCTACCAGTAACACATTAAGTAAATATTCATATGGACCCAGCAACAAGCTCTGTGTTTGGACATCCCAAAAGTTTAACCTCCCTTCAAAGGCATAAATAAGTAGACAGAAGACTAAAGGAAGACTATGTAAATTTAAAAGTAAATTAGCAATGTGTGAATTTCCTTTCTAAACTAACTTCCTGCCTTTGGAGAACACAGAGTAGTTTTGGGTTTAGGATAACTACATACTTTCCTCTACCATTTTTTAATGTGTAAGTCACAAGAAATTTATTGCAAAAGTCTTAAATTAGCTTTGCAATTAGGAGAGTTACTACAAATACCAAATCAGAAATTAATAGAGTCAAACGATGCCACAATGCTTGTTTCCAAACCTTATTCTAGCAGCAGAAACACCCCAGCAAAATATCAGGGAAAAAATTAATGGTCAAGATACTAAAAACATCATACCACCAAAGCTTCACGTGGGCACAAGGCTAAAATATGTTACTGGAACAGTATTTAAAACAACCAAAAAACCCAATTATTTGGAAACTGAGCTCTCAGCATTTGAATTTCATCACTAGAGAGCTCAAGTACCCACACCCTCAGTGTGTTGTACTTGAACATCAGCCACCTCACCTTGAGGACTGGGACTTCATCCTCTTTATGAGCTACCAGCAATGGCAAACCAGCCAAGGTTTTTTCCAAATCTTTCCCAAGAATCTTCACACCTTGAGCAGCAACAACCTCTTTGTGCTTTTCATACTGGTTCTGAAAAAGAGAATATACACGCTAGCAAAGAGTTCAGTACTGGTGCACAGCAGCACAGTGCACTGCTGAGCAGCTGAAGAACACGGCAGGGACCAGGGAAGTGCAGCAGCTCCCATCAGTGATTGTCTCTGCTCTGTATTTGCACATTTCAGTCCCCCTGCACCTCTCCCTTCAGATGGCCCCTGCACCCCTGCTGAGGTGGGCAGGGTATGGGGAAATCTTCTAAAAGCAGAGAAGGGCACCAAAAAGGAACATATACTTGAAAAGAGCAAGCAGCAATAGGCAGCTACTCACTAATAAAACCCCACAAATTCAGTCCCATAGGCAAGTGATGGGAAGATGCCAACAGCCTAACAAAAACACTGAATCTTTGCTGACACACAGCCCAAGCCTCTGTGCAGGAAGTGCTGTCTCACTCTCCCACTGGAGGCCATCCAGCCTTCTCATGTGCATAATTCCACACTCAATTTCCCACATTCTCTCTCTATCCAGGGGAACCTCAAAAGATCTCACACTCAGGACATGTCTCTAAGACATAACAAAACCAGTTATTTCTGAAGATCTTTAAATTGATATTGGAAGGATTTCCTGATTTGTTTCTTATTTTCTTTAATTTAGATCTCCCATCCTTTTCTTAAAGCTGCAAGGTAGCTTCCTTCCTCAATAAGCACTTTGTTCCTGCAACCTCTATCCTTTAGCCGTCCACCCCAAAAATTTGGGTCTTATTTCAAGGATGACAATTCCACATGAACAAGCTGAAGCAAAATGCATCCTCGCTGCCTTCCGCAGAAAAGCCTAACAGCTACTCTAGGTCCACTTCTGCAGCTCAAGGTTCCCAAATCTGAAAGGCCTGTCCTATTACATTCACCTAGGTTATCTATATGGTTTTCTTTGCCTTAAAAAAAGGTCTGTGCAGACATTTATTCCTTCCCTTTTAAAGAGGAAACATCAAAGCAGCTCTTTTCATCATCTTTGAATTGCATGTATTAATTGTAATATATATTAATTTATTTATAGACTTTTGATTGTGTCTCCTCCTCATTTCATGGAAAGCCATACAGGGAGATCTCAAATTCAGGGCCTCTCCTTAGGCTAATAAGACTAGGGCAGCAAAACCTACAACAATTCTTTGAAAAGGCCAAGAGGCTGCAGATTCTACAGAAGCCCTGGTCACTGCCACTCACCAACCAGCCCTAGAAACTCATATGTTCACTTTTCTCAAATGTAAGTGCACATGATTTTTGTTACTGAAAAACCACTTCTACTAATATTATAACTTCAACTCAGAAGTCACTGTACCAGTACACTCCAGTTTCCATTTAAGATGGAGATCTCCCTCTTGCATGTAGCCACACACTTGAATCCCTTATTAAAGGATACACATCCTAATCCCCACTGCAAGGTAATTCCTTGATCATTCTCTTTGCCACTGCTGAGGCAACACACATCCCAACATGAACATATAAAGTACATTTTCACAGAAGACGCCAGATGTCCCCTGCATTCCCCTTGAAGCCCCCTTTAGATAGGATGAATATAACCACATTGCACTACATTCTCTTTTTATAAAGCTTGATTTATTTTTTTCCTGCTCTAAATGTCAGTAGAGTAACCAGCTGCCATACCTTAACTCGTAGCTCCTTCATAGGAGGAGGCAGCAGCAGACCTCTAATCTGAGTTACAATAGGACCTTCTACCCCAGGAACAATAATGGTGTCTCCTTCTCTCAGACGTCCATTAATCAGAATAACATCTATGGTAGTGCCCATGCCTGGCAGTGCTTTAACCTGAATGAAAGGGGAAAAAAGTTACTTCCTATTCAAGCACTTCAAACTTTTTTTTTACCAGAACGAAGGGTGCAGGGAAGGGAGAAATTTCTGTATGAATTTCAAGAAAGAGTTGCTGTATTACCTCCATGACTTGAGCTCTCAGCTCCTGACACTCAGCCAGTCTCTTGGTCAGCATGGTTTGTGTGAGCTCAACTAGAAGAGCTATCAGACTGCCCATGCCATCCCCTGTGTGAGCAGAGGTAGGTACAAGAGAAACAAAAGTGCGGGGATCCTTATTCTCATAAAACAAGGCGGCGTTCAAGCCCTGGAATCAGGATTAACAGTTACACAGGGAAAAGCACATACACACATCAGTATTGACAGTAACATTCAACCCCAGGCAAATACCACTGCATTTTTAAAATCCCAATTTAAAAAGCCAACGCTGTTACTGACAGCATGCTATAGAATACGAAGCCTCAATCCACACTTGGAAGCAGCGTGGGATAATTCTACAAAGCTAATTGCCCCATCTAGCCTCTAGTCAGCACTGTATGCCACCAACAGAGGAAGTTCCCAGAACTGATGTGATTCATACCCTGCCAGCATCCAAGAGAAAGAGACAGATGGAATTCTCCCAGGCTATTCCCAAAGAGAAAGAATAGTGACAGAAAACTTCATTTGCTATTTATGACTCTATTGACCAGGCACAGCACTTAGCTATTTTTCTCCAAACCAGCAGTAAAGATGGAGCAGTTAAAATTATGCAAAATCTAAAACCAACAAAGTTTGGTTTATGAGAGGTTAACATAAATGTGTCAGAAGAGATGCAACCGTTTTCTTGATATTCCAAGTTGTTTTGAGGAAAGGAGAAAAAACAAAACAAAACAAAAACCACCCACTAACCCAAAACAAATCACACCACTCATCTACCCCCCTTTACTATCACTTTTAAGCAAAGAACCTTGAATATTCCAACCTACCTGTTTTGCAAATTCCACTATGATAGCTTTTGCACGTTCTTCAAATTCATCTTTGGTATTTTTTTTCTGCTTCTTTAAGGTGACAGCTACATCTGTATCTGGACTTTTTTTCCAGTCATATAACCTATCAATCTTGAAAATACAGCAGTATGTCATCTTATGCAGCTTACTAAAGGGTGTCTTTATGCTTATGCCACACCATCAGTGAGAAATACTTTATCAACCAACTTAGCTATCCATCTATCTGCTCCAGTAATCAAATTAAAGCATTTTTATTTGATTTAGCTGCTATATTTAGCTCTGTTTATGTCAGACAGTATTACAGGATATCAGAATTACTTCAGATTTTAAAAATTCAAGCTATAGTAGTATTTTTCATATGAAAAAAGTTTATATGCATAAATTACACCAAGGTTAAAATAAAACATTCAGAAGAGACTTGTTTATAGATTCACATACACACAAAAAAACCCCTCAAAACCATGGAAGTGTTTGTGGTTTTTCCTGATAAAAATATCTTAGTTTTACTAAGATCTTTTAAAACTTTCAGGTAAATATGGGCCCTTTCCCATGCTGCTACAGAGAAGGGACCAGACTGGGGTGTTCAAAAGACACAACTGTAGTTCAGAAACACTTCCCCAGGATAGCTGCCAAAGCAGGACAGACTTAGCCCAAAAATCTACTTGCTGTACAAATCAAAACTACATCTTAAGCAAATGGATTATAACCTGGTGAAATAATACAACTATAACTTAAAATGCAAGAGCTCTTAGCTATTTAATTTCAGGCTCACTGTAGGCCTTCAATGGCAACAAATGACAGTCGGGTCTTTAGGTCCGACCAAGAGAGAACTCTCTACTACTCTGCCATAAGGCCTGGACACCTCTCCATCAAAGAGGTTGTTTGCATTCTTTCAAAAAGTAGCTGGTTTTGGAAATGAGATAATGGCCTCCTCAGTTTCAACCACCTTCAATCTTAATGCTCCTTTCATTTTTTGAAGAATATTGCAATTTTTACACTGCACACGAATAGCCTTCTGACAGCTATTCTGTCAGAATGTCAGATGGCTTCCAAAGTCATTGGACATGAGTAATTTCCATATATGTATATATAAATATATATAAATATAATTCATAGAATCATCACAAACAGGCAGCATAATTTCTCATGCACAGGATTTCTAAAAACAGGGCTGAAAATAACTGGCTAATTTTCCATCTAATATTGCAAAGCCCAGAACACTTCCCACCAGTGATCAACATTACTGCTCCATGGCCTAAAGTCAGCTTGTCTTCAAGCCAAATTGACCAGTATTAGTGGCTAAAATAAAGTATGACTTATCAATGTGAAGCTTATGTTGGAATTTTATCAGAAAATGCACACAAATCTATATAAGCAGGCATAAGAGGAAAAAAAAAAAAACCACAATTGAAGTACAACTTCCAGAAGTGTGCATGATACACAGAAGTTAAATAAGGCAACAAAATTTACCAGTCAGGGCTCAAAAAACTGGTTGTTCTGCAAAGCTCCTGTAGAGCCATTGTGGCATCAAGGAGACAAAAAAATGCAACAAGAAAGCACCCAAGGGCCACCCCTTCAGATTTTACACAAAACAATTCCAGTTCAAGGAAGAAAACAGACAATTATCAAATGCCAAATGCACTATTAGAGTGGAGAAATACACTATTAGGAGAAAAATCTATCCTACCTTGTTGAGAGCTACTATAAAGGGGCATTTCTTTGATTTCAACAGATTTATTGATTCAATTGTCTGTGGTTCCAAACCGTGCATGATGTCAACTACAAGTATAGCAATATCACAAAGTGAGCTTCCTCTATTTCTCAGATTGCTGTGACATTAAAAGACAAAACAAAAACAACAAAAAAAACTCAGTCACTTAGCAACAGAACCTTTATAAAAACACCAGGTACAATGTCAAACTTACACTGACAAACAAACAAAAAGTTAAAGCTTGTCAATTATTTCCTCTGAAAAATGTAAACCATTCAAATGATACTTCGTAACTTTCATTTAATAAAAAAATTAAAGAATGTGTAAACAAAACTAAGAAACTACTATTCTCCCAAAAGTTTTCATATTATTATATATTTTTACAATTTAAGATATGTTCTGATCATTTTCTGAGCAACAATTGAGACAGTTAAAGTGAAATGCAGGAATATAAAATCTGAACAAGACTTTTTTTATATACTGCATAAACACTATCACAATTTGATAGGACACAATGTAAAGAGACTATCATATCTTTGTTACCAAACAGAACCTGGCTAGAAGAGGGAGAGCTGTAAGAGGTACCATGCCAATGTACCTGAACATTACCAAGTGCCCCACCACACAGCATTTCAATGCTTACAAAGGCTTTTACTGAAAAATGTCACATCCAAGTCTTAATCCTTCTGTTTCGACATTTCACCCAAGATCTCACCTCAGTGAGTTCAGTCATGTTTTACCTTTAAAAGCTGATTTAGTGGCTTGCCTGCATGCCACTGGTGTTCCTAGAATGCATTTGATCTCTGCTAAGACTCAGATGCCTTGTGTAATTAGTAACTTCCGGTCTTACAAACTCAGTTACCTTAACTGAGACACTATGAATAAGAGACTAGGACAGAAGTTTTAATTTTTCATAGCAGAGTCACCTGAAATCCTCACCTCTTTTCCTCCAGCTAGCTTTCTGCTTCCATCTTTCCTCTTACACTAACTATTTATTTACATGCTTTTTCAGATATTCATGGCTCTATTGGCACGAAGATAGAAAATTAATCAGCTATAAAAGGCCAGCAATTAACCAGATATAAAAAGCACCTGCAAATGAAGCAAATCCACTTAATTCCTCTACTTTAAGTTGGTTTTGTTGGACTTTCATTTAAGTGAGAACTAAAACAATGATTTAAGCAGACACCTCACACTTTGCTAAAAATACCTCCAGATGCTTTTGCCATCAGTTCTGAGAAGTACAGCATTGTGAGAAAACATTACCTGAAAGACTCGTGTCCTGGAGTGTCGATTATCAGCATGCCTGGAATTTTTATGTTCTCTCTGTCAAACTAACATTTCAAAATATTAGCCATTTTGTAGAGATTACACAAGTAGAAAAAAAAGAACAAAATAAGAGCTGACAACATTACTGACAGTCTGCACTTCAAAAATCCAGATACTTATTTTAAGGCCAGCACCCTCTACAAACAAAATCAGTCAAGAGTATTTCAACATTAAAAAAAAAATGATGCAGCACATTCCTCCAGGTATCAAATGGCCACCAGCTAAGCTCAGATTTGTAAAACATGGCAGCCTACAGAAAAAAAAAACAACTTTTCAGGGTAGTGAGCTGTACCATCCTTGTCTTGATGATTTTCTCCTTTCCCCTAAGTTTATGTGTTCACTAAGTTGAGTAAAATCTTGGAAAAAGCCATGACTACACCAAGGCTTTTCAGCCAGCTGCTTCTGCAAGCAAAATAGGATATAGTACCCAAAACAAATTATACAGAACAGTTACTATTTCTGTAACATGGTAAAATTCATCACCCAGGAATTGGTCAAATTTCAGCACATACAGCAAAGGGTGTTTTTAACAGAAAATATACTCAAGAGGATTCAAGAGCCTCAATTTACAATCAAAATACTGACAAGTAAGCAGTCTGTGTATATATGTGCACTGCCCAGAACAGAGTAAACAGTACTTGCATATTTTTCTCAAGAAACAGCAACACATTAACTGAAATCAAATGTATGAAAAATGAGACAGCCTCCCCTTTGCTGGGGGAATGATAGGAATTAAAAAACGATCTAGCCCAAAATTAGAGAGTGGGGAAAGTACATCTGCCCACATCAGGAAACCTCACAAGGCCTTTATTAGTCTACATTTCATATTTTTTAAGATGCAGTTGTTGAAGTGTTGTAACTTACATTTTTCACCATCTTGGTTTGTTCATTAATAGCTTCAAGAGGAACATTAGTTGCACCAATCTGCTGAGTGATACCACCAGCTTCACTGTCTTGCACGTGAGTGTGGCGGAGCTAAAGACAAAAAAAAGACCAGAAATACTCATATATGAGAAACTGAAGTTATGTCTAAGTACAGTCTAATTCTTTCTGTCTTCAATCAAAAAAATAAACGCATAAACAAGAGGCACAGGCAGTGCTTTCACACTCCACACCTTACCTTATCTAAAATTTTGGTCTTGCCTGTGTCTACATGCCCCAGGACACAAATAACTGGTGCTCTGAGCTTTTCAGTGTTCATGTTTTTGCTGTTTTCGGCTCGTCGCTTCTGTGTAAAAGACACATAAAAATTGGTGAGTATAAACCAAAACATCACAGCTCACCTTTTGACTTGATTACATACATACAAACACAGTTAGCTGTGGGACTTATATTTTCAAGGCAATTCAAGGCTGTCATTCCTCTTTTGGTAAATCAAAAAATTTTGACTAACAGTTCCATTTTTGTTTGGTTGGTTCTTGTTACAGTCTACTAGGCTAAGTTGTTATATCCACTAACAATAGATTTGCTGATGGTGCATTCTGAACAAGCACCTTGGGTGAGGAAACCAAGAACATTAGCAGCCATGAAAGCACTGAACAGTTTGGACACATTTTTTAAAACCTGAAAATATCTATCTGTAAAGAATAAAAGCCTTTTTTTCCAGGAAGGATATAGAGGTGAAGGGGAACAACACTGAAGTTGCCGTCTTTGTGGTCAAGTTACCTAAAAGCAAATATTTGGTCGTCAGACAAAACCAAGTGGGTTTTTTTCTTAATTAACACAGTTTCTGAACCTCCTTAAATATTAGCCCTGACACAACCACCATTCTGACAAATTTGGCAAAATTAACTGAAAACGAATCTGTTTGTTACACAACACAAGAATCCAAGTGTATCTTAATACCTCAATCCTCCGTTTAGCTTTGTCATAAGCACGCTCCTCCTTAGTGCGGTCATCGTCAGAGTCATACTCAGAATCAGAGCTGATTTCCTTGCTAGGCTTTTTTTCCATAGATTGTTTTCCAATAGCTTGGGAGTCTGCCTCTCTCTCATCTGAAGTCTTTTCATCTTCATCTTCACTGCCTTCACTATCTTCAGATTCTTCACTCTCTTCTTCCTCTTCCTCCTCTTCATCTTCCTCCTCCTCCTCTTCATCCACTTCATTTTGTTCTTTGACTTCAATATGGACAGGTTTGCTCTCTGTTAAAAAAGAAGTAAAAATTCTCTATTAAGTTCACACTTCTGGGGAAGATGGCCCAAAAAAAGCAAGAGACTACTAGAGAAGAATGAGGACTGAGAGTAGGTTCTACAATAAGAGCTTGTCAAGATAATTTTTCAACTTCCAATGTAAAAAAAAATAAATTCACATGCTGAATTTCTGGCTTGTGTTTCAAATCCAGAAGCAAAGCAAGTTTGGGGTGGGATGAAGAACAATACTATCAGCACACTTACATTTAATATTATTTGCAAACATTCAGACATTCTTTAAAGTCATGTGCACTTCATAAAGAGATAACGCACCAACACCTTTTTAATAAAGCCAAAATACTCCAAATCATTACTATATGGATTCTGTACACTACTGATCAGGAATAGACATAATCAGAACAAATGGTCTCTTTCATGTCCATTAAAAAAAACCCCAACTTTCATCTTCAGGTTTTTTTAAATGGTTCAGAGAAGATTAATATTTTCCACAGAAATTCTTCAATAAACAAACAAAAGGAATTATTAGAAAGTAATGTTCTTTCTTTCCTTAAAGATTCTTGTTTATAATCACCTGTAAATTTTTAGGAGGCAAGCTGATGATCATTTTAAAACCATGCATTCTCCTCCTTACAACACCACTGGCAGGCTCACTGCCCTTAGAGATCAGTTACATTTCCTCACTACACTCACAGTCCATCTTAGTCCAGCTTAGTAATACACTAAATCTAATTCCCAGGAAGGCTTTTTCTGGATGCCATTGGCAGAGCCTTCAAATGCAAGCAGTAAGAAGTGCTATGTCCTCTCCAGGACAGTGGTGCCAGACTAAAACACTCAAGAAGGCGAGCAGCCCTTAGAACTCAAAAGCACCGGAGGAACACACCTGTGCTGGAATGAAATCCACTCTGCTGTATGTAACTGGATATCAGGTATTACACTTGAAAGCACAGGTGTCAGAAGTATAGGCAAGTAAAAAGTACTTGATGAATAAATAGTCTTTAAGCTTAAGAAACAATGAAGACATCATGGGAGCACTAAGTCCAGTAACCAACTGCTGTTCAGGACAGCTCACAGAAATACACTTTTACCCACCACTGGAAGAAAATATCTGAGAAGTTATCCCTGCACAGCTGCACAGCCCTAAGATGACCATAGACATTGCTGTTAAGTACAGACAAAATATGGCCTTTGGCATACCTGCACAGGAATACATACATTCTGGAAATTCTTTCCTTTCTTCCAAACCTGCCTCTCAAAGAAGCATATCACAGAAGGGCAGAATGGTTTTGGCTGAATGGGACTTCAAAGACCATCTAGTTACAGCTCCCTTGCCAAGGGCAGGGACACCTTCCACTAGAGCAGGTTGCTCAAAGCCCCACCCAACCTGGCCTTGAACACTTCCAGGAATGGGGATCCACAGCTTCTCTGGGCAACCTGTTCCAGTGTCTCACCACCCCCACAGTAAAGCAGCTCTTCCTAATATCTAAACCTACTCTTAGTTTGAATCAACTTCCCCTTGTCCTGTTACTCCACGCTCTTGTAAATAGTTTATCTCCATCTTTCCTGTAGGCTCCCTTCAGGTACTGGAAGGCTGCAATTAGGTCATCCCAAAGCATTCTCTATTACAGGCTGAACTATTCCAATTTTTTCAGCCTCTCCCTGTAGAAGAGAACTTACTATAACACATGCACACTTAACCTTCACACCATCTTATTCCCCCACTTCTTTCAAAACTTCTTTCACGAGTGCTCTCCTAGATGATGCCAGATTCATGAAATAAAAATACTACAGCTTTGAAACAATTACTAGAGAAATACAATAGCAGGTAAAAGGTTTCCCTAAACTCACAGAGATGGTTTAAGCACATATTAGAGAAGAGGATTTTTGCTCCCATAAAAAAGGACAAAAAAATTACAACCCATTTATTTTAGATGCTAACTGCACATAAGAGTATTTCCAGAGGGTTAAGCAGTAGCTGTGTGGCTTCTGAAAGCTCTTCTTTTGAGAAAAGCTTTGCTTTTCTTGTATGTATTTATCATCATACTTACCTCACAATTTATCTATCAGAGCAGAGTAAAAATCAAAGTAAAATATTGTTTTCTACAGAAACAGAAAACTTAGCCCAAAGCCCCTTACCCAGAAAAAACATACATTTAGTATTTACATGCCCACCTTTCTCTCCATCTTCATCACTAACCATAGCTTCCCAGTCATCCAGACCTGCATCTTCTGTTTCATCTTCTTCCTCCTTTTCTTCTGAAACCAAGAAACCCAACACTGAAGTTAAAAAAGTCAGTCCAGCAACATATAACATGTTTAGATGCCCCTTCTTTTAATATACTGACAACTGCAACTTACAAGTTTGCTGCTACCATAATTCTACTGAATTAGCTCCATGTTCCATAAAAGCAAGATGCTGCATACTTAAAAATAATCTCCAATTCTCTCCACAAAAAAGCATGTAGTGATTTGCCCAGACAAACTTTTGTGGAAGACACAGAAAACCTACTCATCTAGTTCCTGTGTCCGTATCATGCCAATGCCTGCATAATGCCTGACCCACAAACCTGCAGCACAACCACAATCCTTGCAAGGAGCTGCCCAATTAACAGTCACCATGTGTAACAAAGTAGTAGAGAAACAAGAATAAAAGTTACGGTAGGATTTTAACTCGTGAAAATATACAAATTGTCTATAAAAAGGACACCAGGAGCCTTAACATAATTATACCATGGATTCCAGAAGCATTAAACATTCATTCAGCAGGAATTCAGTAAGGTTTATGAAAATACTGCAGCTCTTAGTAAGAGACAAATGGAAAAATTCATAAGTACAACCCTCTCCAAAACAGGCATTATACAATATATATTTGCTGCAGCACATGTGTCATAAATTTTAGCTCTCTGAAATGAAGACTTAGTTCCACACTGCTAGAATATTAGCTAGGAACCAGCGTTCTGCCAGTGAGCCCTTCTCTTAAGGCAATGGAATCTCAATCATGAGATAGGTCAAGCTAGAAGCACAGGACACAATCAGCTTTGTTTGCAGAAGCTGCACATTTTGTCAGTATTTGTCTGACTTAAGGGTAAAAATTGAAACAGTCTCCTTGCTGAGGAAGAAGTCCAGTACAATGTGATTTTGACAAAGCAAGTCCTGTGTGGAGGCAAAGATGAAGGCAACAATCTGATCAGCAAACTTCCTGATAACTCAGTTTTACAAGCTAGCACATATCCTCTGCATTCAGCACTTGTGAAAGCAAAACATCTGGAATGAAGAAAACAATCACTGCATATTGCACTATCAATTCTAGAAGCAGCATATTCCTCCCTACCTCCACCTAACTGTTGACAAAACAGACTTGTAAAAACAATTGAAAAGTCAAGGGAGCGAATAAGACACTGAATGTGCGCATTTGAGATAACTCACCAAGCCAACTGAACACTGGAGCTCACCCAGAATAAGGGACCTTTCTTTACACACTCATTTTGAAGCTTTATGCCATAAAATGTCATCAGTTCTCCTCTAAAGAAAGGCGGGGGGGGAGGAAATGGCAACTATCTCAAGACAGGAAGGCCATTCAGCCCAATCCAGCAGGGTATGATAACTATCATGCAGCACTGACACACAAGCTTAAGTGTTTGAAACTTATTAGCATTACCACCAACCTGGGTCTACAGGAAGAGGAGCCTCTTCTTTCACTGGTGTTTCCAGTTCTACAGCATCTTCAGCTGGGGAAGTTACCTCCACACTTTCTGAAATTGCAAGACAGGAAGTTGGTCGCTGGATACTTTCAAAGTGCAAATTGACTGAATCACACATACAGTTCCACTCCAGCTTATTTGGAAAACATTTGGCTTTCTAAGCAGTTGAATAGGTTTATAAGTCGGTGCGTGACATTAAAAACTCCTCGCTTTCTTTAAAAGAGAAGAGAAAATGAAGTAATACTAATGAACTTCCCCTACCGTTCCATTAAAAATGAAAAGTAAAAAAAAAAGAAAAAAATTACTGATACAATTTGGATAAGCATCATTTTCAATTCTTTACACACACTCCATAAATGATAAGCAGTCACACAACCAATGTCAAATTAAAAAAAAAAAAAGAGAAAAGAAAAAAAAGCTAAGTAAGAAATACATCTGAAATTTTTAAACTAAAGGTCAGTCTTTGAGAAAAGCCACAGTAATCCCCCTAGAGGAAAGCAACAAACCACAAAATTAAAAAACTGACATGTTCAACCTACACCTAACTAGTGCAATAAATTCTAAGGTTTCAAAAATGCAAGCTCTTTGAACTGCTCTGAACAACTTGCACCCAGGAGCTGAAAATTAGTTGTATATACAAGAAAACAAATGAACAAACTGTCTCCAATTTAAAAGTACTAAAACTAGGATCAATGTCCTGGGACAAACTCAGATCTAATTATAAATCATTATTACTTAAACTACTTTGTATTCGACCTACATATGCACACAAAGCATCCAACATTGCATTTGTAAAAGGCCTTTACACCCTATACATCTCCAACATTTAGAAAATCTAAATCCTGAAATGTAATTAGCTTAAGATCAGCTGAGAAATACTTCCAGAAATGTGACTGATCAATTAGGTATCTCTATATGCAAACTACACCTTCTTTATTTTCTGGCTGCTGCTGCTTCTTTCTCTTTTTGTCTTCATATATTGGCCTCTTCTTTGGCACAGAGTCTTTGGATGGCACTTCAACACCTGCAAAACAAACCAAAAACTTGTTAAAAAGAAAATCCAGGTAATTAATAAACACAAACTTCAGTTTAAACAAGAACATGTTTTCCACAATTGCAAGATGGAGGAAGAAAGAGTAGAAAGTAGGTTCAATGCATATTTTATCTTTTTTAAAAGTCTGAATTCAAAAGCTAGAAAACCTGAGTGTAGCTCTTCAGATACTCCTGACTGTTCTCAGAAAGAAGTCAGGTAACTGGAGGAAGAAGATGGCAACGAAACAAAAAAGAAACAAAACCAATTGGATTCTACGACTGCAGGTTTGAAGTTATCACAAACCTGCATAAAACATCATGAACACATATGTCAGGATTAACAATTTAAGGTCTGCTATGCAAAAATTCACTTAAAACCTCTCTGCCAATGGCCCTAGTTTCAGACAATTTGGAGTAGTTCACAGGCAGAACTCTTCTTAAATGCTTAAGGTTGTTCAGCAGATAATGTTTTCCCTTTTGCTCTGTTGTGGGGAGGTTTGTGGTTTTTTGATTTGTTTTGTTTGGATTTTGGTTTGTTGTAAAGTTTTTTTAAAATTTTACAATACTGATGGGTTTAGGTATTAAAATAATGCCAGGTTCAATTCACCAGCTTCATCTTTGCCTCACCAGGAAGTGGGTGCTGTAATATATGAAGGGATTCCATCAAAATCAGAAGTTTGGTGCAAAGACAAATTAAAAACTAAATTACTGCTGCACATTTGAATTTTTTTTCAGGTACTGAGTGATTTATATTGCAGATTTGACAAAAATCCAGTTGTGGGGCCACATAAATAGAAAGATTCTAATAGCTACAGCAACAAGCAAGAAAAAATAGCCTTTGTGTATGTTTAAGAGCTCCAAACATTTTAGTAGCTACAAAGATTCCTACATGGATACACCCACCAACCAGTAAAGTGTCAGATAGTGAACTCTACAAATACACTCAGCATTCACAAATTACTTTCTTTTTTTAGTCACAAACCAGTTACCAAGAACAATTTAGGACATTCTACTTACAACATATTGGACAATTTTACTTCATTCCAATGGAGACTATATTTCATAGAAAAGCAGGAAAGCTCTTACATACTCCTGGTAAATCCCAGAGAAAACCCTATCTTCTCCATGGACTTCCCCCATTGTTTTTTGAAGCAAATCAGTGCACTTGCCTAACTGAGCATGTGAATTAATTCAACAAGATCCAGATCACTGGTCTTGCAAGACCTTCAGTACAGCCCATGTGCTTTTCCTGGCCTTCAGACTACACCACCTCTTAAAGTGCTTTTTCCTAAGTTCCACAAGTAACATCTTTAAACTGCAAGTAGACTGTATTAAAAAGTTGGATATTCAAAGTGTAAGATAAAAATACAGGCACTTAAATCTACTTAAAAAATAATGGGGAAGGGAAGGCACACACTGCCTTCCTTGACAACAGAGCAGCTTTACATGGAATCACTCAGTACTTGCCCTCCTAGCTCCAGATAGGAAAAAAAAATAAACACAGAGCAATAACAGATATAAAGTTTGGTTGGGTATTTTTGGCTCTGTTTGGTTTTAATTATTATTAAATTTCACTGCTTACCCTGAGCTTGGAGTAGTTTAAGAGTGGCCTCCGCTCTGGCTCTGGCTTCTCGCTGAGCTTTTGTTAAAAGCTTTCCCTCCTTCTTCAAACGCTCTTTCCTCTCTTTTTCCTTTTGTTTCTTTCTTTCTTTCCTCTCTTGCTCTAATCGTTCCTAGAAAAAGATAAATAAACATGAAAAAACTCTAAAGCATCCTTTACACAAAAGCAGCACAAATATATTCTGTTTAGGAGAAACATTTAAGGATTAATTCACCAGCCAGCAGACAAATTTAGGTTACTCTCTCCTTTATTCTATCCCTGGAGTGAGAGATACGGTACCTCTTCTTTGCGTTTGGCTTCAAGTTCCTCCAGTCGTCTGATGCGTTCTTCCTCTTCTCTTTTTGCCCTTTCCTCCTCCTCTTTCATTTTAGCCAAGGCCTCTTGCATGGCTTTAACTGTAGCTTTACTGGGACCCTTCTTCTTCTCTTTCTCTTTTTCTTCTTTCTCACCTTTCTTTTTCTTCTTGTCTTTTTTCTTTTTGTCCCCCTCATTGTCATCAGCTACAGAAAGAAGAGGCATACTTTCAAAGACCCCAGAAATTTTAAAGATACTTTAAGTACAATTTATGTTTCAAATATGATAAATAACATCAAATGAGGAATATTTTCACTGGCTTCTACATAAACATTTCATAATGAAAACAATAAAACTCTCTTAAGTCATGGCCTGAAGTCAAAGCATCAGAATAACAGGAAAGGGAAAAAGTACTCTTGCAATACAGAATTGTAATCCTGCCCTGTAATGAGAATTCACCATCTGGCTTGTTTTCCCACGTACCTGAACAAACTGCAGGCCAGAAAACACAGCCACCTGTGAGCTAACACAGAGAGGCAGACAAGGCAACCAAATTTCTAGTACTCACAATTCAAAGTAAACCAACAAACTATCCCCACTCCCTGGCACCTCTCTGGCCTTATAAAAACTACAGTGTTTAAATTACAGTTTTAGAAACCATGTTACAAACCTTCTGTTCCTGCAGCAGTCTCTCCTTTCTCTCCAGGGATTGCTGTAACCTCAGGAGAAGCCTTCTCTTCAGCTTTTTTTAGAGATTCCTTTGGCTTTGCTGGTTCTTTACCACCTTCTAATTCTTCCTTCTCTTTCTGCTTCCTCAATTTGGCTTTTTCTTCTTCACGTTTTTTTCTTTCACGTTCTTTTTTTTCTGCCTTCTTCTGAGCCACTGTTTTTACTTTGAATGAGGGTTCTTCTTCATCATCCCCACTCTCTGCAGCAGGAGCAGACTTTGGCTTTTGGTTTTTCTTCTGTCCTTTTCTAGACTGGGAAACCTCATCTGATTCATCACCACTCTCGCCTGTAGACACTCCTCCCCCACGCTCTTTGCTTTTCTTAATGTTAGTTTCATCATCTTCTGACAAATCGTGTTTTTTATTTGACTTCTGAGTTTTCCCTTTGCTTTTCTTAACCTGTGTCTCATGATCATCATCATCACTGCCAGAAAGCAAGTCTTGTTTTTGTTTCTGAGGTTTTTTAGATTTTTTATCTTTATCTTCCACTTCCTCACTGTCATAGTCATTTTCCAGATTGGCTTTTTTACTCTTTCCTTTTCTTTTTTTATCTTGTTTTGATAAGGTTTCTTCATTGTCATTTTCAACCTGGTAATTAAACAATTCAATAATCAGCCATGAAAAATTACTTGCCATCAGGAGTTAAGACGTAGCATTGAGATACACCAAGAAAAACCTCTCTTACTGAACACCAAGTCTGAAAGTAGTAACTCTTCCTGCTCAGTGTACCATACTTCAGCCCACAATTAAGATTTATTCTGATTGGCTTTGAATAATTATCAGCAGGAAGACATGGCTTTTTGTGATTGACTTTACTATGAAAATATGATCAAATATTATTAAAAGAACATGCTAGCTGCACATATCACACAGGATCTCCAACTACACTGCAACACTAGAAGTTCTCTGGGACAGAAGTGTCTCATGTTTTAACTATTTCCTATTAACAAGCCCACCCCTCTCCCAGTGTTCACCTTTCCTGTAGAAGGTTGTTCCCTGTCAACTTTCCCTCCTTGCGCCTCTATCGACAGCTCCTCCAGCTCCTTCAGGATATCATCTTCACTAAAATAAGAAAGAAGTTGGGGCACTTAAGTAACTGAGTTTTTGGATAATGGAATAAGATCAGGCAGGTGGAAAAACCCAAACTTACTCAAAATCTTGTTTCTTCTTCTCTTTTTTCTTTTTGCCTTTGGATTTCTGAGGCTCTTGATCCTTTGCAGCTCCTGCACCTTCTATCTCAGCAGCAAGGGCATCAATATCAATATCATCTTTTGCACTAAAATGAAGACGGAAAGTAGGGTTATCAATAGTTCAAACGAGTTAAGTTTACATAAATAAAAGCCATCTGAATAATAATAAAAAAGTTTCAAAATGCAAAATCAACCACAAAACATGTGCAATGTAGGAAAAAATGTCTCATGTTTAACAAACAATTATGCACTGTTACCTTATTCTACTCAGTGGGAAGGGAAGGAAAAAACCTTCAACGTGTGAAGGGAGGTGAAACAATAAAACACATTCAGTTCTTGCAACCCCAACTTTAAAAGTTTACTTGTGTGATTTGATGTAACTTCTTGGAGGAATGTAACCAGACTGTTTGACTTTGGTCCTCCAAAAGATAAGTTGTTTGGCCCTTCAAATCACAGCTGTCATTGACAGAAAAGCAGCCACCACAATCAAAGTGTAAAATGAAGCACAAATTCACTACCAGGGGATCCTACTAAGAGATATTTATCTGCTCCTTTAGCAAACAAAAAAAAAAAACCTCCATATTTTTATTTAGCAAATAAGTGAAAGTTTTTTACAGCTTCCAACTCACAATAACAGCTACCTATGCTTTGCCATCAGACTAAAAATTTTATTATCTTTCAAGAAAAGAGTTCACATAGATGAACAGAGTTCAGCCCCAAGCCAGACTTTAAAGCAGACAATGAAAAAGACCAATGTAGTTGGCAAGCAATCATTTGCACCACTTGCCTCAGTATCACCTCTCTGAGGCCTAAAGAAAGCCAAAAGAAGTTTTTGTCCAGACATTTCATACAATTGTAAGAAAGGAGATTTACTTACTCCATGCTTCACACTGAGCTTCGGTACTCGTATCAAAACTGGTCTGATGCTACTTTTATCACAATTTGCAGTTTCAAAACCCATCTTAATCAACAAGCTGTGCATACTTCATTTAACTGCCTCTTAGATAACTGGGCAGAAAACTGTTGGTTTACTGTTTCACTGTCTCATTTATTAGCACCCACTCAGGATAAATCAGCCAAAAGCTGACTCACCAAATACCCAGAACTATATCCAGAAAATAACAGAAAAAAAAATCTTCCAGATTCAGGACTTGCAAGATATCAGCAAATTCTAAACTACCAGAGCTTCAGTCATGCCAATTTATAAATCCAGAAGCTGAATCTTAATAAAGGAAAGCAAACATTTAATTATTGAGATACAGATTCTAATATTCAGTAAGTCTAAGCTGCAAAAAGGAAAGAGCTGGATTCTTTTGCAAGTGAATGTTGACATTAACAAACATTTTATTCAACACACTGGGAATATGCAAGTCACCAAAAACCGTCTGTATGTGATAAGAGAACAACTAAGTAACAAAGCATTTCTTTAAAGGCCAAAATTGATTATTTGTATTTTTAAGATCTTATATTTTCTGCTGGGTAGACTGAACAAACCAAATAAAAAGCAGCACAGCAAAGTACCTCACAGTACAGCACCTGTACTGCCACAGATTTTTAGTCAAGAGAAAAAAACCTACACCTAAAACATACCTAGTAACACTCCCTCATGTGCTGACTTGATTTGTAATACATTTCTTTTGACAATCATATCTCTTAAATAGTTAATGCAAGATCTCTAAAGTAATCCTCTCCCTCAAGAGAAAATACACATTTTGGCCATTCTCATCCTAAGATGATTTGATGTTTCAGCAATTAAAATATTGTTTTTATAAGCAGTTTAACCGGCGGTGTATCAGGGGTAACAGCTGAAATAAAAATCCCACTCACTTCCATGCCTATAATAAAGTCCTAATGTCAGGCTAAGTACATTATACCCAGGCCTACACTTGGGCCCTCAAACTTGTTTTTGCATGAATTTATGAATATCGAGTTTATTAAGCACACTTGCTTACCTCCTTTTCCTCTGGGACTTAATGGAGGAGACTGAGTGATATCCAGGCTTGAAGGAGTTTGCAAACACCCAAATCCACGCTCTATACTACATCTTCCAAGGCTCTACTGCTCCCCTCATGACAGGATCTTAACCATGTGGTTGTTCAGATATTAAAGCACCAGGGCTTTAAACAGCTCATATTTTACACAGATATTACCAAGGCTGACTTGTCACAATGCAGTTTAGTAGAAAACTAGGTCCAAACATCAAACACATGGGGGTTTTTGCTACAAGCAAAGAAGATGTCTGTGGTACCTCATGTTTTCCAGGGCACAGGCTTTAAGAAGATAAGGTTTTATATGCTGTTAAATCAACTCACTTCAACTGAACTTTGAAGAAGAAAACTTCTTTAGGGAAAAAAAAAATCTCAAACACTGAAAAAAGTATTTGACACACATTAAGCTTTAACAGCCACCAGCACGAACAGTTTAGGAATAATCATCATCATCATCCAACTGTCACAATAGCAGCATCAATATAAAAACCTTTTCAAACTTGGCTTTCACTGTTCTGAAAGTTTCTGAAAAAATGGTCAATGGTTTCTGACAAAAAAAAAACCAAAAAAAAAGCAAAACAAAAAACAAAACAAAACCAAAAAAAAAAAAAAAAAAAAAAAACCACCACAAACAAAAAACCCCCAAAACAAACACAAACCCCAAACAAAAAAACCCCAAGCAAGCTTCAAATATTTGAGCCTCAATGAAGTAAGAAGTAAAATTAAGGCTGCATGCAATTATATATCCAGCTATAATTCATAAGAACTGATAAGCAAGAATATCATTGGAAAGCCAAGGAATTCAAACACTGGCTTCCATTACTACAAGTTTATTCCCATATGGATCTTGAATTCCCTTACCTTTTAAAATTCTAATAAAATTCCACTAGGATTTCATAAGAAAATGTGAAAATTAAGAAGGTGCTCCCCCCCTCCTGGGAGATTCTTATTCCTTTTTATAAGGAATCCACTACACTTTGATACATAACATGTGTCACATCTCCTATGGGCATTGTTAGATACCATGGAAAGTGGTGTACACCTCTTGTAAAGGTTTTTGAGCAGTCCCCCAATACACATTTCAGAAACCCGAACATTCTTTCAGGAACCTCCTTCTCCAAGATCTCCAAAAGGTCCCATTCAGCCTTTACTAGGGTCCAACCCGAAGAGGGCCTGATACAGGAACCAAAAATGACCAGAATGCTCATGTGGTTTTCAATTTCGACCTCAAACTGCTTTTGCATGAAGACTTTATAAACAGATTTCACAGCCTCTCTACCTCAGACCATTCAAGCTCATAATCCTTTGCACTAGAAAAACCCCTCACATTTCCCCAACACAAGAGGCTCAAGGAGGTCTGGAAAACAAAGTGCTACTGCACTGCAGAGAAGGAGTTACTTCCCTGACTTTTCCTTGTTTCACACGTGGAGCCTAAGCCACCTGTGTTATTCACATACTTTGATTCCAGCCTCTATTTTTGCTAATATAAAAAGAGTTTTGATATTGCTGAAGCAGTGTTTCAATGCATTAAATTACAGCAGAGATTAGGTGTATGCATTTCACTCAAACCTAAACAAGCAGTTTATTTAAAAATGGCTGCAGACATTTTTCCACAGAGGTCTGTGCCTAAGACAGGGCAAAGCTCTGCAGTGGGAAAAGACAAGTCACGTTAATGGAAGGAGAGTGCAGTAATCAGTAACACATACACAGAGATCACTACACTTCATGTATCAAACAAAACATTTTTCTTTAGAATTACATCACTAATCAAAAAGAAAAAGTGTTCAACATTTTCCCTACACAATTTGACTGCCTTTTGCCATTTAAGCAGGATTGCAGTAATGTAAATATTTAAAATAGCACATAGAAACATTTACATACTTTATACTGAAAAAATATTTACCTCAATGCCCTCGAAATTACATTAAGAACTCAACTGTTTCCCAAAAGGGTTTCAATACAAGTTGTCTGCACAGACTAATGAAAACCTGTATTACAAGGGAGAAGCCCCTGAAGGATAGATTCCTGAATATTCACTGGGTCACAAGTTAAATGCTGTGCTAACACAACATCCTGCACCAAGCCAGGATCAAATGTACCCAGACTGTCCCAAGGAAGCCCAAGTGTCTGGGGATTGTTAAGACAGACATGGGCAACAGAAGAAGTTCAGTAACATCTCTCACACAAACAAAGCATCAAATCAGGCCAGTAACAAAAACTGATACCCAAAACATAACCTAAGTTGCTCATGTTACACGTTAAACAAAAATGTTCGACAACAAATAAAGCTACAATTCCAAATCCTGCCTATAAGAGGAAATATGACATTTTTTTCAGTGTGAAGATTAAAACAGCTAATTAAGATTAAAACAGGAAATAAAAGAGCTGTCACCTACCACTGCTCAGTCAGATGTACAAAGACATCCAGTAGCTCTGCTATTTATAAGATCCCACACAGTTGCAAGCTATTGAGTCAGAAAGGGGAAAAAAATCTTGTGACTGATAGATGCACAGTCTGTAGGGAAAAAAAACCAAAAACAACTCTGCTGTGCTTCTCTTGCTGTTACAGCAAGGAAACAATTTTGAAGACTAGAAACACAGTTTAAAAACAAACAAAACCAAGCCCTCAGCTAATACATGGCACCTGCCAAAAAATACTAAAAACACCTTAAGGTGTTTGGCTTATTTTATTTGAGGGGGTGTTTATTTTTTTAAAACACGAGAAACAAGCACAGTTTTGATTCAAGTTCCTTTTCTGATGCAATGGCCTGCAACAGCCAGAACCTAGAAATTCGCTGTAGAAGCCATGTGAATACCAGAGCTGACCCTAAAACAAACTCTTACTTGCGGATGTTGAAATTCACGTTAATCCCAGTGTTCACACCCTAGGGTTTACTCTAGTCTTTTACAGGCATGCTTTCCCATTTTGCTTAAAAAAAAACCCTCACACAGTGAAGTTCACCGTTTCTAATTCTTGTTCACAATTAGCAAGATTTATTTTTAAATTCTGAAGTTCCACCATTTCTTTCAGTCTACAATATTACAGGTGTTCATAAGTGGAATAGAAGCTGGAATGCCCCAAAACAAGATTTCAACTTACAATTCTCAAATAACAAAAAATATCACTGCTCCCTAATAAAGTATGTCAGAACAGTTACAAGTACACTTTAACTAATTATCACTTCTCTCTTCCGTGGAAGGTGAAAAACTTACTTCAAGTACTGATATAGTTAATGTATTCATCATTAAGGAGTTTTCATAGTGTGAACTTGCCATATTAAGGACAGATACTGTCTGCAATATAATCTCTGTAACAGACAAATCTAGGCATGGAATTTGGAAGACTTTCTCAGCATTGCCCAGGAAAACAAAGCCAAATGCAGGAAGACAGTACTACAGCTATTGAAATAAGAGTTAATAAGCTTTTATCATTTTTCTTTGCTCAGTGAACTTCTGCAACTAAAATGCGTAATTGCCCTTCCTTGCCAAACAAGCTCCTCCAGCTTTCCGTGCCGGTTCTAGTGAAGGAAAGCTGACCAAGAGCATTCCACAGACTCTCCAATGACAGACAAGCTGGTTCTATTAGCAAGACCACCAGCAAACGTGTTTTTCCTCCCTGTTTTAAGGTCACACACAATTAGGACTTCCAGTACACTTATTACAGTACCTACAATGCATATCCCCAAACACAGAGGAAAAACCTCATTATGAACAGGCACCGTGCAGCTACACGTGACAGAGATGGTGACAAGAGGTGGCATCCTGACCAGGCTGCAGTGAGATAAAGGGCAAAAGAAAAACTACTGATCCATTCATGAACTGAAAGAGTGGAGCAATAGGATTATACAAGGGAGCTGAGTCGCCCTCATTCATATCAATTTGGCTCTATTGAAATTAGGTAAATGAAACTGCAGAAATTAAATGGCAGAATTCAACTTAAAATGAGACAAAATGCCCTAAACTACTGGAAATCCAACTCTGCAAACAGAGTTGACAGGATAATACTGTCCTGTTGAAACCAAAACTGAAGTGTACACACCGATCAAAAAATCACAAGCACTTTTTGATCTATTGCACTGAGTAACATAAACATGATTACTTATGCTTGCCTTCATCTCACAGTTAATGTGCTAACTCAAATCATTTTACCTAGGATTGGACATTTTCAGCTGTCTCTGTTAAGATGAATTTGAAACATAAGAAAACACTGCACAATTAAAAACAGATTGAAACAAAGAAACTAAACTTTCATGTGAAAGGAGCAGAAGAGTCAGCAAGTTGACACAGCAAGAAAGTTGCATCACTGCTATGAACTCACTGCCCACATTCCTGCATAATCAGAACTCATTTTTGCTGAGGCAACTTTGGAGATATTTCATCAGTTACATGACTCCAGCTCTTCTAACCACCTTCAAAGAAACATCACTGTCATTAAGTAATTTTGTTTGCTTAAGAAAAAGAAGTCCTTGACCTTCAAAAAGACTGAAGAGAAGCTGAACCATCTCTTTCCCCGTGTTTGGTTTTCCAGTAGTTTTAGACCAAGTAAAACTAATACCTCTAGACAGATCTTTATCATTGTTTCCCTAGAGCACCTCATCCATCCTCCATGTATGGGAGCCATAAACCAGTAACAAGATGCATTTCTAAATACAACATTATCCAAACCCAGCAAGTTACCCATGCTGAATGACACACTTGTAGTTGTTCTCACCTGTAGTATTAAGATCGTTTGCAAGACAGGAGTCCAGTTCAAGTTATTCTAGAGCAACTGGTTTAAAATGTGCAAAAACATAAAACACTTTGGAAGTAATCATTGAATTGTTCAAAACCTCACATCACCAACTTGTTCTTTAAGTGGGTTATGAAATGAAAAATTCAGGCATCTGCTGGCTCAGCAATGCCATTCAAAACATGGAAACAAAGCCCTGGCCTTTTTCTCATTTTGGCCTATCAAAGTACATCAACACCACAAGCCTCTTTTTTTGGTTTTGTTTTTTCCTCCACTGAAAACATTTAACTTACATATGACTGAGACAGTTTGAAACTCAGGAAAGAATGAACTGTGCTCCTTTCACAGCCCAGAAAATGAAGGAGTAGCCACGTGAGCACCAGCTATGCAGCCCAGAACTGCTGCTGAGAGTGCCTAAAGTACAAAAATAAAACCACAGCCCCAGAAATGGGGCACCCTCCTCTTGCCTCTTCCTCAAACTACAGTGTAGGGAAGGGAAGAATTGACTTCCTTGCCCATTCCCAGCCACACTTTCCCCTCTTATCAGCTCAGACAATCCTGTGGCCACAAGTCCATGCAGAAAACCCTTTTTGGGCAGATGAAAACACACACCTGATTTGTACTGTGGGCCCATAAGCACTGAATGCACCACAATGGAAGTGGAGACAGCTGGGGACAGCCAGAGTAACACCACAGGGTTTGAAATGTCCAGCGGCTCAACTGAACTGAGTTTTACACAGAACTACCTCTGTAATTTTTCAGAGATGAAGGGAGCTGCCAAAGCTACCTAATTAATGAGAGAGCAAGGAAGTAAAATCTGACTAAAAAGGTAATTGCTCTTCATTCAGGCTCCCAAGACAATGATTCCATTATTAATATTAAAGAGTCATGCCTTCTCTTTCAAGTTTGGCTGGGGAAAAAGAGTGGCATAACTATCAGCTAAGCAAAAACTTCTGAAAAAGAAGACAGAGAACTACACCTTCAACCCAAACAGATTCTACAAAAATAAGAAGTCTCCTTTATATAACTCAGACTAAAAAAAAAACCCAAACACCAAACCAAATGAACAATCAATCAATTTAAAAAAAAAAAAAAAAAGGAAGAAAAGCACACACCATAACCCCACAACCTAAAATTCCCATTTAAACGAAGATTGAGCAAAACTTGAAGATAAAAAGCTTCTGTCATGGCTGGTAGCTGGCAACACAGCTCTCTGGAATAAAGCAGCTCTTCAAGGTTCAGTTTGTGTGTTTATATCTCCAGAGAATAAGATGACTAAAAGCATGGAATATGAAACACTACATAAAAAACTGGCATTCAGTCTTCCCTGAGCAAGTTCTTTTGGGTTGTTTTGTTTTGTTTGTTTAAGAAAAGTGCAAAACAGAAACTACCAAGAAGTTCAGTGTTCCACAACTTCCATATCCTACACATCTCACTGTATAAAATCAAAATACATCCCAAAAACACCATATAAAACACCTTCAGAACTACACTTTACATCACCTATAATCCTGAAGATCAAACAATGCCCACCTACATTGGCTATAATTAAAACCAATATTTCACCTTACAGCATTTCTTCTTATTTAAAGAAACATATTTCAGGCTTTCAGAAGTCTTCAGAGAACTGAAACAACAGATTCTGCAATTCCTGATGGCTTACAATGCACTGCTTTCATGCTTTTCATAAGCAGTAGTTACACATGAGATTTAGATGCCATCATGAAGATAAAGAAAAGAATAAAGATTTCCACAAGAAAAGCTGCTTCTTACAATCTCCCCAGTGTAGTGCAGTGGTTTGTTTTTTTGGTCTATGCTGCCCTTACCATAAATATTTTGTGATCCTTATAGACTTTTTACAATGATACTTTGCTTTAAAATAAAGTCCAATAAGTATACATAGTTTTCTTGTGAATGTGAAATGCCTGTGTTAAAAGCTACAGGTCTGGGGGAACAGAAATAGACATTTGCATAGAACAGGACAATGAAGTTCTGTAATGAAGAATTTATTTTGCATTCTTTTACTCCATCTTTCAGTACAAAATCCTCCATCTTCCAGATGAGATTGGAAAAACAGGGATTTCAAGGGTTTATCAGCTGTTCTCTTGATGGAGCTGCAGAAGGCTTTGCTTGTGGAAATATTTTTGAGAAGCAGATAACTTACAATGACACTCTGGTGTACAGAACATTTCTAAACTCCCTTCTAGCCTTCACAGAACTTTCCTACACAACATTGAGAAGATTTTGCTTAACACACTAATAGAAAAGGAACCAAATATACTGCCTAGTAAACAATACCAGACAGAAAGCAATACACAGCATCAGTAAGATCACTGAGTCCTATATTAGCAGCAGTGTTCACTCTGGGCTGCAGAATCACAGCCAGCACCTGTAATTTCTAAAGCAATAAGCATGAATGATCAGAGTGGAATGCCAGGCAACAGGTCACATTATTAAAGGGCAGGAGAATAAACACAGCTAAACACTACCTATCAGGAGCTAAGGAAAACCATTAAGAGAAAAAGAAGGTGACTTAAAGCTGGAGAAGAGGAAAAGCGCATGAAAAGCCAACACCTTCAAAGGGAAAGATCCATATTCTAGGCAAGCAATAATCTGTAACAGAGTACATGGCACCCTCACTGGGAAGTCTACAGCAGCAATTAGAGGCTCAGATTCACAGCAGAGTTCTGTAGTTTATAACAGCCTTTCTTCACACACATTAGAAACACTTCCTAACTAAACTCCAAAGACATTTCCAAAGGACACAACTTGACATACCTTCTGCTGTTAAAACTGTATCAAAGAGTCAAAACATAACACTCCTCCCAAAAGGAGCCAGACTACACATCAGAGCACCTGCTCTTCAATTAGCAAAGCTGAAAAACTCAGATATCTCACAGTTTTATTGAAATATTTGCTATGAAATTTCATATGAAAATGAGTGATCACCACAAACATTCCAAAGAGGAAACAATTAAAGCAACTTCCCTATGGCTTAGGAGCTATTTTGACCCAAGACACTCTCCGCCTTTATGAACACCTAACACATCAAAGTGACCATGTGTCTCACCATTCCAGATCAGGATGTTCTCTGCTGGCAGATACACAGCAATCAAGCAGCAAGAGGGCCTAACAGAGTCCCAGAAAAGCATAATAGATGTGCTGGTATAGTGTGAACAGATTTGCAGTGTTCAGGTAACAATCTGTATTCATAAGAGGCTACTGTCTTGCATTTTCATTCTTTTCCTGCTCATCACAGCCATCACCTCACCGAGGGTCTTGTTACAGAAACAGGGTATAAATACAGGGGACAAAATCCATCTTCACCTCCTTTCCCAGCACATACATCAGTACCCATTGGTATGACTGCTACTGTACTCAGCAGAAACAGCGGAAGAGGAAACTCCACTACAGAAGTTAAAGCAATGGGGGTGAGGGGAGAAAAGCAGAGTCAAGATTACTTGCACCTTACATAATTTGTCTCAGCGTGTGGAGCAGAAAATCTTCCTGTCACCACATCAATTCTCAAACAAACATTCACAGCATAAACACAACCACCTGCATCTTCCCACATGCTTCCTCTGCACTACAAGTTGTGCCCATGAGCTGCCACATGCTTTGGGAGCTGCAGCCAAAAAAGATCTAAGGGATTGTATCTGTAACAAAACTGTTGGGAAAACAGAGAGGAAAAGGAGGGAATAAATAGCACAGCACTCTATAGCACAGAACTGAAGATGCAGCAAGCAAATCCAACTGGAAGCCTTTGATTACACAGGGCCATTCCTCTCTCACTTTACCAGAAATCAAGGGGAGACTGATGGGTGATTCTGGAACTCCAAACTCAAGCCACAGATACAAACATGCAGTGCATCCTCTCTCTCAGGGGAACTTGATGTTCACAAGGATGTCACCTAGAACCAAGACCACCAGAAAAGGAAAGTCACCTCTGCAGGTAACGCCTGTTCCAAAACATCACTGGCCCTCCAGGTCCATCCTCACTTCCATCTGCCAAAGCCCCTGCTATATCATACAGCCAGCGTAACCATCCTGTCCTCTTTTCTCAAACACATGCCTGTTTGTATTCTCCTTCCACATCATCCCTCTCCAGCCATACAACTGCACAGCCCTGTGACAGAACTGTCACTGCCAGGAGCGATTCCTAAGCTGGGTACTGTATTTGCAAGACCTGGGGACTAAAGCCTGTCAAGGCTTTCTTTGGCTGAACTTCTGACCTGCCTGCCACTGCTCCTTGATTTAGCTGTAACAGCAATTTCTCTAATTAACCAGGTGCCTATGCCTAATTGGTTCTACTCTTGTTTACCTGGACATGCTGCAAACATAGTTTGTTTCATACAGAATCAGTGACAGTCACTGCACAGAATGCCACACTCACAAGTCCTCAACAATAACGTGGCACAGAGAAACACAGGCCTGGTATGGGAGCAGTGGCCTTGAGCAGGGAACAGACAGGGCACAGCAGGGCACAGGCAGATGGGATAAACAGAGAGGGCTCCTGGCACAGGACAGCCCACAACTTGAGAGATGCTGGCTAAGAGAAACACAGAGCTGAACAAAATTGGTTTTAGGGGTAACAAACAAGAAAGAAATAGTATTTAATACACAGTGCCTTTCTCTTATTTGGACGTGCTGCAGAGCTAACCAATGCAGAGCTAACCACAGAGCTTCATAGATAACCAGTGAAGAGCAAAGCAACATTAACAAGCATACAAAAACGATCTCTAGTGGATCCCAGAGCGAGGAAGATGAAACCACAACCATGAGCAATCACATGCAGCCGGTGAAGGACACCTGATGCTGACAGCTCTGCAGCAGCTCACCACCACAGGATAAACCACTGACCTTAGGACTTGGCAACAGGAAGCACAACTACTGTAACTGCATTATTGGTCTTTCTTTTTTGCAACATTAAGATCTGATGTAATAATAATTAGGATCTCAAGATTTCAACTATTCTAACAAGAAATTCTTGACCTTTCCTTTAAGGTATGCTTCCATATTTAGACAAACAACATTTTGTGTGGAGCACACCAGAGAGGCCTGTGCTCAGTGATTTACACAGAGAGAATGAAGTATCCAGCATGCACCAAGACTCTCCAAGTGCTCCCGGCACAGCAGCCCCTACCCCTGAAACAGCCCCAAGAAGCAAAGCTTCAGCACCCAAAGGCTTCCCCACGCATCTGGGATCCACCACCCTGTGTACAAAGACAGGCACCAGGTCCTTTCCTTCAGCACAAATATCCAACCCTTCTCTCTTCTCTCTCAAGCCACAGCCAGCTCACCTCCTCACCAGAGCGGCTCCCAAGACATTCCTGTGAAATACAGCCCGTGAAACAAGCTGATGATGATACTAAAAAGCAAGACACATAGCAGGGCAAAAGGCATAAAGAAAAATAGCCAGATGAGGAAAATACCTCACCAGAAAATATTCATTACACATTACTGGCAAAACTGAAACAGTTTATGCCCTAACCTGATACAGAGTAACAGCCTTAAGTCAGCGTCAATACATGCCTAAGTAATAAAAAGTTCTTCGAGATGAAATAGTATTTTGTGACACAGCTGTCATGGGGAGAACTTCCAGAGGAGAAACATTTAATGGTTTAAGGAAAAAACGTTGTTGTTTCTAGTTCATACACATTTCAAGACATCGGTTTTCATTTAACTACCTGTCACTATTAAAAACTGAAAACACTCTTTAAACGGATTATTTTTATGTATTATTACTTTATAGTGACAAGTAAAAATACATTCTCTCCTGTTAGTGTAAATATACACAATGTCATTCGGTCAGCATTCCATATGGTTAAAGCAGCTGCCTTTATAGGAAACTCTTCCCAAAAAAAACTTCACAGATGGGGCATTGTCCACGACGATATGAATATAACGACAGAGGCGACTCTCTTATCCTCCAACCACCGAAATATCCACCATCTGCATTTACTAAGTAAGCACACGAAACACGTAGATATCAGTGTCACAGCACGATCTATAGCACTAACGCCTAGTAAGAGATAAAAAAAATAATTAAGAAACCCACATTTGAATCACTTCAACTGCACTAAGCAGCTATTTTTCAGCTGGAAATGGAGCCGCCTGCCCCTTCCCGGACAAACACAGGCACGGCCGGGCCGGGCCTGGCGCGCCCCGCCTGCGATGAGGCCGCGAGCCCCGGCCGGGCCCGGCGCCTGACTCAGCGCCGTGTGGGCCGTGTCACGCCGCCGCGGGCGGCCGGCGCGGGGGTCCCCAGGCGGGGCGGGGAGCGGGAGGGGCTTTCCCCGTGTCCCTCACCTCTCCTCGCTCCGGTTCTTCTGCTTCTTGCCCATGGCGGCGGCACCGGCGCGCGCGACCCTCAGCGCTGCCCGCGCGCCGCCCCGCGCATATGGCACCGCCGCGCGCCGCGCACGCGCCCGCCCCGCCCCCGGCCCCGCCCCCGCGCACCGCCCGCCTCCGCGCGCCAGCGCCCCCTGCTGGCCGGAGGGGAAACGGGCCCGGCCGCTCTGGGGGCTCCGGCCGCCCGCCGGCTCCGGGAAACCGCCTTCGTTCGCTCTGAGGAGACGTCCGGCAGCCCCCGGAAAACGTCTAAGTGACGCCCCGAATCTTGTAGCTTCCCTCCCGGTCCTCAGGCAGCCCCGGGAAATGTCTAAATGATGCCCCTAGTTGTAGTTTGCCTCCAGCCCTCCTGCCTTCCCAGAGGCCCCAGGACTTCCTTGCAGGATTGTGGCCCGTTCGGTCACGAAACCTGACTGATAGTCAAAATAAACACGTTTAAAAAGGTTTTACCTGGAGGCAAATGGGACAGCTAATTCAAAGCGGGGGAATGGAGATGCTAAGGGGAAAGTTTTTATGGAACAGGGCAGCAGTACAGACTAAGAAGTCATTTTGGTGCGGGACATGCCCAGGACACCCCTCCGGACCTTCACGGGCCTCTGCAGGTCCGTCACCCCCAGCACATCCCCGCCCTGCAGGCGAAGTGTAACCACAACTGCACCGCTACCCTGTACCACTGGCCTTCTTCCTAACAGAGGGGCTAGGAGGCAGCACTGGGGTTATGGCAGTGACCTAATGGAGCTCCAGGAATGGGAGACATTTAAAGTACAGTAATTCCTTCTCCTTTGCCAGATTTTCTCAGCACAAAGCTTTCCCTCCTACTCTCCTCCAAGGAACCTAGGGAGCACATACGGGGCTGCACTCTCTCAGAGTGATGCCTTGGGAAAGGCTGACCTGGAACAGAGACTGGACCGAGGTAGAGAATAAAGCTAAAACTTAAGGCATCAATATGAAGGCCCGGGTCGTGCCGCTGCGGGGCAGGAGGAGGTGGCCGACGCTCAGAGAGACAGCACGGAACAAGGCAGCAAGCACCATGCGCTGGGGCAGAGGGGCAGCCCCACCTTCTCGTGGACACCTTCCTCCGGAGCAAAGCAAGATGGAACACAAATAACAACGCTCACAGGCAGCCCAGACATTATTTTATATATTTATTTAATAGGCTTTGAGAGCTGTACGTGTTCTGTTGTTCTCATCACCCTGCCACCGTAACTCCTTTGGTGGAGAGAGTGAGGCTCACTGCTCTCCACACCTTTCAGCCTCCTATTGCTTCGCTCCCGAGCACCCTGACTTCTCACTCCCCTCTGCCTTTATGCAGCTGCAGCTCCTTATCAGTCCCTCCCACCCAGGCTCCCAGCCGACTGCAGATAAGAGTTTATCTTCCCACCACGCCTTCCCTGGCAGCGCACTTCGGTACCGAGGAGCCAGATTTCCAAGAAGAAAGCAGAGCACGTGTGTTTGGGTTTGTTTGTGTTGTTTGCTTAAAAAAAAAGAAAAAAAAAAAAAACACGCTTTAATATCTCATTACTTCTATTACTTATATTACTACTTCTTCCGCCGCAGTTACAGGAAGAAGCGAAGAGACAGCGAGCCCCAGCTGCTGCAGCACAGCGGGTTCCAGGGCAGCCCGCCGGAGCGGCCCGGCTCCCGCAGCGTCACTTACCTCCCGCCGCCGCCCCGGGGCCCGGGGCCCGCCGCTCCCGACCGCCACAGCCCCGCCGGGGCCGGCCTCGGCCTCACGCCCAACCCCGGGCAGGGAGCCCCCACAGAGCAGCGGCAGCGGCGGGCACGGCCACCGTCCCCTCATGAGCCGCGAGAGCCCCCAACGCGACAGGCAAGTGACTCGGGGGCAGGGGGCGTGCCCGGCCCCGCCCCTGGCAGGCAGGGCGGGAGAGGGAACCGCCCCGCCCCAGCAGGCGGGTACTGGCCGGCGGAGGCGGGGACGCCTCGGGGCGGAGCTGGGGCGGTGCGGAGGGTGGGGCGGCCACCTCGGGCGAGCAGCGCTCCTCCCGCGGGGCGGGCGGGCTTCGGGCCCGCGGCTCCCGCCCGCAGCTGCGGCCTGCGCACGCACACACGCACGCACGCGCATATGCAGTACCCGGCACGGAGCGCAGGCGCGCCAGCGGAGCGCGCGCCCGCGGCCAGTCAGCGCGCGGGGGGTAGTACCGCGGGTGCGCGCACGGCCTCCTGCAGGGGCGCGCGCCCGCTTTCCCGGCCAATCAGCGCGTCGGCGCAGTTGCACGCGCGCGCGGTCCGCCCTGCGCTAACTCTCGCGATAGCGGCGGAGGGGCGCGGCCGGCGCGCGAGGCAGCGGAGGGTGAGTGGCGGGTGCCGGGACCGGGTCGGGGTCGCGGTCGCGGTCGCTGCCGCGGGCGGCGACATCACCGTCACCGAGCCCGGGGCAGGGCCGGGGCCGCGGCGCCCCCGGAAAGCCCGTCCTGAGTCGGGTGGGTGGATTGTCTGTGGCGTTGTGTGTAGCGACTCCGCGGAGGGAGGCGCGCGGCGCCTGCGCAGTGCTCCCGCCGTGCGCCGCCTCCCTCGGCCGGGACCCCGGCGCCCCTTCCCGGCCAGCGGCGAGACCGTGTCCCGCCCGTGGTGCCCGGGCTCCCTCTGCCTCTTCGCCCGCGGGGTTCCGCCTCCTGGGCGCCGGCAGACCGCTGGGCACCTGTAATTGCAGCGGGGACTGGCGGAGTTGGTCCTGTTCTCCTCCCTGTTTGCTTGGAGGGCGAGCCTCCCTTTGCCCCAGTGAGGGGAGTCTCTCCGCCTGGACACCTGCCGGCCTCTGATCTTTGCCGGCAAGGTTCATATTCACTCTGGAAATACAGGGAGGAGGGCAGACAGACTTTGTGGTTAGCAGCTTTGGGAAGAGGGAGGCAGGGCTGGGCGCGGCGGGTCGGAGCGAGTGTGGCGGGGACACGCGTGGCGGCGGGCCGGGCACTGCCGAGGTCTGCCTGCTTTCTCTTGCCTGTGTACGCAAGGTGTTCGCAGTGACGCTGGCTGTTCGCCTGCCTTGAAATACAGCCAAGAGTACCCTGGAACCCAAATTCAGCACGTCAGATCCGTAGTCAGCATGTTGAAAGTCTGAGCAGCGTGACTGTGCACTGTCACTGTTTCAGAACTGTCAGTCACGACACTGATCATTTTCTGCAGTGTAGGTTTATTGGGGAGAACAGTCGATTGTGTTGTCACAACTTTGCATGGACTCTCGTTAGTGTTTTGTGTCTTTTTATGTGTTTGGGCAGGGAGAACTTTACAGAAAATTATTTTGGCTGTGTTTCTTCACACAGCAATTAGGTAGTGGCTTTTAAATCCTGTTGCTGGCTGCCATAGGGTGCTGTTTGCAATAGCAATTTTCTGGAACTAATTAAAGCAGTGTATTGGCCTAGAGCACTTGCTGTTGAACACCTTGTCTTTCTTGTAGCTGAGGAGAGGAGTGTTAATTCAGATTTAAATATGTTAATGTGCCTGAGGGGCTTAAAGTAATTGCATTTAAACTACTGGCACAAACTTACATACTGAATGTTGCTTAGACTTGTTCTGAGGCATCTTATACCTCCTCCCAGCAGCCTGAAGCTTTCCAACTGAATCTTCTTGTTTCAGAATATTTGTTAAAGTAGGTAAATCTGGCTCAGGATGAGCGTCCTTTTGGAACTGGTGAACTTTTCTTCTTTATATTAACAAGCAGTTTTAGGTTCCTGTGCACTTTCAGTAGCTGCCTTTGGGGCTGAAATAATAGGACTTGACTTGTTTCTTTGCCATTTGTGTTCATCATGAAAGTATTCTCCAAAGTGGGTTGCAGTAAAGAAAAGAACTATCTGCTAACTACTCCTGTCTTCAAATAGCAGAGCACTTTCTATGGTGTGAACTGCAAGCCATGAGAGACTGGAGTTATAATTACATGTTTGTGTCAATCCTAATTCCTCATATCACTGTTTCTACAGCTCTGAAGAGACCACTTTCCAGCTAAAGATGGCTGCTGATACCTCTGTTGATATCCTTCAAAAAGTTCTGGAGAATGAAATACTTCAGTCAACCAAGGTTGTGGAAGAACATCTGGATGCTGAAATACAGAAGCTGGATCAGATGGATGAAGATGAATTGGAACGCCTTAAACAGAGGAGGCTTGAAGCCCTAAAAAAGAGCCAGCAGCAGAAACAAGTAATTTCTGTAGTACAGACTCTTGATGTATAGAGTATAACAGACTTTTTGGAAACCCTTGGGAAATTTTATATGTGAATTAAGTGTTTTGGGGTTGTTTGGTTGGTTTTGTGGATGTTTCCCTCTTTCCTTTCTGTGCTTATTAGTTTTAAATGATCCAGGAAAGTAAGTATCTGTCAGTGCATGCATGCTTTATGTTTTCTAACAGGAGGAGAGAAGCTCCTCTGTGAGTGTTACAATAAGGATAGGATAAGGAGCCTCATACAGAGATTTTAGTGTCTCTGTGTTCACTGAACATTGCTATCTGGAAGCATAAGTCCCGTAGGCCACCTAACCATAAGGCTTTGGGCTCCTTCTGAAGTGTCTTTTCTTCAGAAGCTTCTGCATTGTTACTTACAGCATGTGATATGTGTCCTCCTGTTAAGGTATTTTGTAGAAGGGTGAAACGGGATTTTTCCTTGTTCCTAGGTTGGAATCATTTGTCACAATCCTTCTAAGCCAAAGAAATGTTGTCTTTGTATGATTGCTCATTTCCTCTTACAGGAAGGAAATTCTCCCTTGGGACCTGACACCTCATGTCAAATGAGGTGATCTTTATGCTCCGTCAGAGCTCTTTTTGAAGAATAGTTTACACCATAATTTTGGTAACATACGGTGTGAGACCTGAATTATAAGTAGGGAAGCTGTAGTTTTCTCAGTTTATTCCATCTGAGCTAACCTAAACAAGAAATTGATTGTGGTGGGGGAGAAGTGACTTGGCTGAAAGGAGATGCCTGGCTGTGATGGAGTCCTTAAAAGCTGATGCCAGACCTGGAGACGGGAATGCAGTGAAATGGCATGGCATGGCGGGATGCTGGAGGACGGGCAGCGCCAGCAGCTTTGGTTCTGTAAACACACAAGTAGAGAAAGTGGCACACTACTCATTTGTCTTCAGCAGTTCAGTTTATATTTGATTCTAGTGTTTTCCTTTTTCAAAAGTCATAACACTTAGATGTCCTTGGATGTGAACATGTGATAGATCTCATGCAAAAACTTTTTCATGTCATTTGGTCTTAATTCACTGTTCTCACACACTTTGAAATGCAAATGTGAAGTAGGATACTGCTCAGTAAAAGGAGTGTGCTGTCATACTATTCCAGAATAAATTTGTGGAGAGGGAAATTAATGCATAATCACTGTTGAGGGATAAGTGAGTTCTTGATTTGCATCATGATGACTTCTTCATGTGCTCATACTTCCATGAATTTTTAATGTATGCAATATCTAGGCGATTCTTTGTTCTATCCTAATTTAGCTTACAGGATATCTTTGGTTTGCTTGGAAACCTTTCTTTTCTTTCACCTACCTAAGACAAAACTGCAAGTTAAGAGCAGTGATTTATTTGATTTCCCCCACCGCACCCCCCATTGGAAAATGAAGGTTTTTGTCAAGTTTTGTCATAGTGCACTACTTCTAATTATTTAGATTAGTCTGTACTTGTTTAAATACACTGCAATTAACTTTTGGTTAGGTAGATGCTGTTGGTTTTTCCCCGAAGTGTGTTTGTTGTTAATGTGGAAGATTAGCTCTTTGGAAACTGTATTTGCACACTTTATCAGACAGTTTTTGAAGTTACCTCTAAATTTTAGCTTGTGACATTCTGTTTCTCCAGAAATTGATGTTATGACTAATGGTGCACATGTGTTTTCTGAATGATTTTCTGTGAGCCTGGTTCATGTTAAGATTCTTCAATGCATATTTGATAGGTAAACTTCATCTGTTGCAGATGAGTTAGTAGGCTTTTTTTCTCATTGATTTTTTTCAGAGTAAAAAATTACGAGATTTATTTGATTTATTTTATTTGACTTGACTAAGTTTAAGATGAGTTCTTTGAGTGTACTAAAAATTTTTCAAATGCCTAGAGTTTTTGTTGTATTCTTTGAACTAGTCTTGTCTTACTGAAGGCTGCATTGCAGAATTTTATGTAGTACTGTACACAATTTGTATTTTCAAATAAGCAAGGTAGCCTTATCTGTGTATTTTCAAAATAAAACTAAAGGAGAGGAAGTAATTTGTTTGTCCACTACTGTATGAAATGGGTTTTCACTGCAGGCCACCTCTTCGATTTTCTAGAAGCTGTAGAGTTTGCATAATAGATAGAGTAACAACCTCCATACTAATTATTTGCTTTTATGTTTTCCAAAAGGAGTGGCTTTCAAAAGGACATGGAGAATACAGAGAAATCCCAAGTGAGAGAGACTTTTTCCAAGAAGTCAAAGAAAGTAAAAATGTGGTTTGCCATTTCTATAGAGATACAACGTTCAGGTATAGTAAATAAGCTGTGCTGAAGAAACCTTTTGTTTAAAGATGTCTACAAAAACAGATGTATTTTTTTTGTTCTTTCAAATCCCACTCATGAACAGGCATTTATAGAAGTATTCACATTGCTTCATTATAAATCTCAGTCACTTTTCAAGACGTTTGATTTTTTAAAGTGTATTTTTTCCACTAAGTTAATCTGAACATGATTTGACGACAATTAATTCTCTGCTACATAGTTGATTAGAGCACACATCGAACCTCTTTGACAATATTTGAGAGACTGCTGTGTTTCATTATTGATTTAGTTTGAGGCAGCCAGGTCTGTAGATGTAGACCATACAAGAGCAGCATTTCAAAAAGATACCTTTAGTTATTCCAGATAGAGATAGGTGGTTCTGGCAAACAAACAAACAAACAAACAAACAAAAAAAACAAACCACCACCCACCAAAAAAACGACCAGAATCTTGTCTAGGCATCTTGAGAATTTAACCTTTTACTTTGAAAGGATCAATTGCAGCTGCTTTTCCTTTGTGCCTGTGCCTTTGTGATTCTGTGACTTTTTTTAGAGTGTGAGACACCTAGATCTGAGAACATGTGCTGACTCAGAATAGGAACCCAAACTAAGATGTCCCACTTCCTTGGAAGAATTTCATAAGTGCTGGGTTGTAGGCTGTTCCTCACTGGGTCTCTTTCAATGTGTTCTGTTAAAATGCAATTGCAAAGTAGAGTAGTTTATTGAAGGAGGAGCCAGTTGTCCTGGTTTTGGTTCTCCGTGGTTTTTTTCCCCCAATGGTGTTATGTGTTCCCTAGCTTATAGAATATAAACTGAAGTAGCTTTCATGTGAGAAATTGAAAGAGGTCAAGGCTGGATTTTGCAGTGAGGGATCTGTGTCCTACATTTCCTAAGTCTTTAAAGCAGTTCTGTTTGGCTAGTTTTTACTCAAGAGGGTGAAAGGCTATCACTGCAAATAAAATAGCTTAGGACAGGTTTGGGTTCTTGTTTCTTGAATCAGCAAAGTCTGTAGGCTCAGACAGGAGAAGGAACTTTTGAGAAAGTGCTTTGTAAAGTCTGCCATGCTGACAAACAGGTTGAAGCTTGTGTGTTTGGTTTACCAACCACCATATCAAATTAGTTTCATCTTTTTCAGCCCAGCTGTTTTGTTCAACTCTCCTCTCAACTTTAAGGACAGTCACATCACAGAGTTCATGCAGCAAAGCCAAACCACTTAGAGAAGACAGTCCAGAAAGCTGAGATTGCAGATGACAAGTCCACAAATCTCTGTGATCTGCAAGTATTTTGAGCAGTTCATGTCACTGTCCCATAGCTGAGAAACAATAATTAAATGCTCAATCCATTCCAGTCTTTGTACTACTGTGCAAAGCAGTCTGTGTAAATCACTTTTTTCCCCACTTACACTGAGTTACTGCATCTCAGCATCAGCCGTGAAGGTAGTGACTGCAAAAATCCAACACACTGTGATATGTTGAGAGAACTTCTCTGAAGAAATCTTCCAGAGAGCAATTTTTCCTGTTGACAGGCAGTGAAGCTAGAGCTGGAACAAGAGAAAGAGATGTCATCAGTAAGTGCAGGCCTCAAGAAATGAGAGCAAGGCTTCCAGGTGTATGGAAAGTAATTAGGAAGAAATTAGAGAAAGGGATGGTATAATTGTACAGTAGAGGTGCTCCAGGCTGTTCCACTATTAGTCATTAAATCCAGCTACCTCTGAAACATAGTTTCTCTTGAAACTAAATTCTCAACTACAAAGGTCATGTCCAAGTATTAACATGATAGAACTAGCTCTTTATTGCTCCTTTTAAACTTTCTCTCAAATGCATATTCTTCAACTTATTCATTCTAACGCTCTATATTTTGGGTTTATTTTTCCAAAGGTGCCAAATAATGGACAAACATTTGACTGTATTGGCAAAAAAGCACATTGAGACAAAATTCTTGAAATTAAACGCTGAAAAATCTCCTTTCTTGTGTGAGAGACTGCGCATCAAAGTAATTCCCACTCTAGCACTAATAAAAGACGGAAAAACACAAGACTACGTCGTGGGCTTTACTGACCTCGGTAACACTGATGACTTCACTACAGAAACCTTAGAATGGAGATTAGGCTGTTCAGACGTAATTAATTACAGGTAATTAAGTGTTTCATGATTGTTTTCTTTTCAGGTAAAGTACAAAGAGAATGAGCTTGCAGATGGGAGAATCTGAAAGATTATAACTTGAATGTGTTGTACGCTAAAAAAGACATGTGAGAGTTCATTCTAGTTACTTAATCTGCGTGCTTCATCAAGAGAAAGAAGAGAATCTCTTTGGCAAAGTATCGAGACATTGTAATGAGTGTTGAGTGTTCCTTTTTGTAGAGTAATAAAAAAAGCCCAGTTCTTGTCATCAGGTGTATGGAGTAGCATTGATGCTCTGATATGGCTTCAGAGTCGTGCATCTAATGTAATCCTTTAGCATCTACAGATGATTCATGTCACAGTTGCAATGCAGTGAAGTCTGAGCATTTTTAATCCACTTCAGAGAAAACTCAGCAAGTCATCCTTAAGCTGCATCTAAGTCAGTATTACATACATGAATATACCTTTTTCTTCAAAAAACAGTACTGAAAATAGAAAATTTGAATAAGTGTAAATAAATTGAGTAACAGTAAATTATAATCATCACAAATACCTTGTTGAAGACTACAGAACAAAAGGCAGTAGAACATATCTGTCACCACAAGAGCCTAACTTCATAGGAAAATTATTTACCAAAATTCTGCTTTCCTTTCCAATGTGGCTCAAATGTCATCTCTTTTTTGAGGTTAATTTTGCTCTGTTGTTTTGAATGTATTTAGTGTTTTTTTAATTTTAAATTTCATTAGCTGAATTCAGTTAAATGTCTAATGAGGTAAAAATTTGGCAAGAAGTATTGTATCTTAAAGCCAAAGAACCTACTACTCAGTTTGGCTTAGTAGCTGTTGAACTTTGGGTGAAATGACTGAAATTTATAATTTTAAAACAGCTGGTATTTCCCAGTTCAGTGAAAATCAAATATGCAGAGACAACTTGGATGCATATTCTAGACAGCAACAGCCTTTTATGGGAAAAATCCTTCACTGGAGTTGTATCAAGCACCACTGAATTTGCTAAACATTGATATATTGGCTTATGGCATGATTTTACTTCTACTTAATTCTGTAGTACTGTGTATTTGTTCTTAGCTCCTCGTGGAGTGAGGGAATTTTGTTCTTTGTTTATTTTGGCAGACTCTGGCTTTGCAATGCAAGCCCCATTGCCACACTGCTCTGGAAGTAATATCCCACTCTCTGGAGTTTATGAGAAGGGCATTGGCCTCCTCAGAGCTTAGAAATAGTTCTTTTCCTTCAACCTGTGGGATAGCAGATGGTAAAAGGGTATACTTTATTTAGGGGAAAAACTGTTCAGGTCAGATTATTTGCCCAAAGTCAGGATTCAAGTGGTATGTTGACATATGTAATTAAATCACAATCAGTGAACTGTGTATTTAGGATTAATATCAGCAAACTAGTATTAACATTTTGTAAAGAACTACAAATTTCTAAACATCCTTTTATAGCTAATTCCAGAAGGTTGTAATTGTTGTAATTACTCACTCACTCACTGACATTTGGATGCAAACCCCTCTCAGGTCATATGAGCAAAGGCGAGGCACACCCTTTTATGAGCAGCCAGAGGGGATTCCCCTTCTTGTGCAACACTACTGGAAGAGAAGCAGGTGCTCCAGCTTTATGTGAAAACCTGCTCTTCCCAACAGGGAACACAGGTCCATTCCCATGGATTCACATGCTGGTGAGAGAGCTCCTGCAGGATCATGGGGGCACTCTGACGTGCAAGTTCCCCCATAGTCCTGTAGAAGATTTGCAGTCCTGCGGGGAAACTGCTCTGTCTGGCCTAGGCAGAGATAGCACAAGGGGACTTCTGGCAAACATCAGTTCTGACTCCAAAGTCCCCATTAGTAACATTTTAGTTTCTTTTGTACTGATGGCTCCTCACCTGTTTTGAAAAGTCTTTCTGTAATTCCCTGGTTACAGTTTCACCTGACAGATGGTTGTCTCTAGCATGATCAGTTTGCAGGAAAAGCCTTTTCAAACCGTTTTTCTCTACAGCTCCACTCACAGGTGCTGTTTACTTTCACACTCTTGTCTTAACTCTAGTTATCCAGGCCATTTTGACCAGGATGTGCTATGCTAGCAACACCACAATGCTGCTTAGGGTGGCTGTAGCAAGTAGGCATTGTGTTCTCTTAGAATACGTTTTTCTGGAGAAACAGGTCATTACAGATGATACTTACTGTCTGTATGAATATGAATATGACTTTAATCAACTTGTCTTACCCTTTTTTCTGTAGTGGAAACTTGATGGAGCCACCTTTTCAAAGTCAAAAGAAATATGGAACAAGCTTTACAAAGCTGGACAAGAAGACCATCAGAGGAAAGATATATGATTCAGATTCTGATGATGACTAGAAGAGCCGCTAAATATATTTGTAAATCATCTTTTGTTTATGCATCGTACATTTCTAAGAATGTTTTTTATAAAGCTTACTGCTTTTCATTACATCTGCACATAATTCTCATTTTTCTATACAGTTTTATATAACTGAGTCACAGCAGAAAAAAGCTTAAGGTTTTTTTTTTTCCTATTTTGGAAGTCATTTGTAATTTGAAAATCTTAGTTCTTCTAACTAAACGACATGGCAAAGGATGAACTTAAGCCTTTTGTCTTAAGTGTAAGTTGATGAAATGTTTTGAACTTAGAAACAACTGTATGAAGTCAGACCAAAGATCCCTCTGGCCCAGGATCTGGTCTCAGTGGCTAAAAGGAGATGCACAAGGAAGAATGAAAACAGGGTAACCAGACAGCAGTGCTTCCCCAAAATCTACTTTAGAAATCTTTGGCTTGGGGAACGTCGTATCTGAGAGCATTTGCTGCTTAAAATAATGGGGAAAAAAATCTCTCTAAATCCTCATGGTATCCAGGCATCCACATCATGTGGCAAGGAGGGCACAGTTTAACTGTGCTATGTGAGGAACTACTTTCTATAGTTTTCATTGAAACTTACAAGGGTTTTTTTCCCGTTTTTTCTTTATTAAAGGAGCTAACAGACACTTAAAAAAAAAAAGATTGTTCTCTATCAGTTCCTCTTCCAGTTGTCTTTTTAAATTTATTATTATGTACATTATAAGTAAAGCACCACAAAATTACTAGTAAAGAAATCGTGCATTTTAACAAATAATTGCTTATCTTATGGTGCCATATCATGCCACTGAATAAATTACCTGCATTAAACTATAAGTTGTGAAAACAGTCATAACTTCTATGAATTCTGAAATAGATGGCCAAGAGAAATGCCCTTTTACCATCTACGAATGCTGCATGTCAGAGCTGATACAGCAGGTAATAGCACATAGCAACAAGCATATTGAAAACAGCCTTGTTCACGGATCTGTATCATTCTGTGGTTGTGAATGTGTGGATTTTATAGCGGATGCTTTGTACAAGAGAGTAGACTAGAGAAAAGTATTTGGGAGAAACCTTGGTTGTTAAGTTTAGATATAGTGCCGCATACTGTGTACTGTTCTTCAGTAATGGACAGAATTTTTAAGAGAGATCTTCCTTGGATACAATGTAAAATTCCTGGCTAGGTGAACAGTTGATGAGTTTTCTTTTCATTTTGAAAAAAATCATTTGCTTTGTGCTGAAGGACCTTTTTGAGTTGGTACTTTGAATCCAGTTGGTCCAAAAAGCAGTGAAGTGGGTCTAGTCAGTCTTGCTGCCTTGTAGTAGAGAACACTTGTGATTGGGCCAGCCCAGCAATATATCTCTTTAAGTTTAAAAAGTTCTATTTTATTTCTGTTCATGTACATTGAAATAAAATTATTTTAATTCTAATGTTGACTACTGCATACTTTCAAAGAAGGATATCTTTGATGCTGTGGATTAATTTCTCTATTACTAAAGTCCGTGAGAAAGATTGTATGAGCCCTTTCTAGATTTCTAACAGGCAATATACAGTTCTGGATTAACATACAGGATCACTTAAAGAACACTTGCACAAAGTCTTGAAATGCAGCAGAAAGTGGTCCTTTTTTTTTCTGCATCCATTTGCATGAAATTCAGAAAACTGATGTTCCAACTGTATTTTTGGAAGTGTCTTAGCAGGACTCATCACTGAGCCCTTATTGTGTTGAATAAGCTGTGGAAATATAAAATCACCTCTAATGGAGTTGCGTGCTGTGTGGAAACACGTGGGCTTGTCAGGATTCCAGCACGGTGCGTTGTTGGAGGTTACTCAGTTCCACACAGGAATAACCTCATTACAAACTCAGTGCAAATCCTACTTGGAGTCTCTGCTTTCATGTCACTGTAAGCTGATGATTTTTTTTTTCTAGGTTAATCTTCCTTCATCCTTCCTGGGACCTCTTCCTTCATCAAGCTTGTAACATGACCACACATACTCTAGTGCTGATACAAGGAGTTTGCAGGAATGTGTGGCTTGGTTAGAATCAGACTAATGGAATGGGCTGGGTTGCAAGGGACCATAGAGATCATCTAGTTCCAACCTCCCTGCCATGGACATGGGTAACAAGGGAAGTTGAGACTGTTGGTACTATAAGTTTAAATTTATTTTGAAGTATAAATCTCATAGATTCGCTCCTTCAAGTCTTTACTTTCGTGTCTGCTTTCTGCATATTCTGTCTTGAATGACCATTAAAACTTACTGAACAGTCCTGTTGGTTATGCCTCCATCCTGCATATTACCTTGAGGTGAAGAATTCAAACCCAAAAATTTTGTTTTTGCTGAAACCTACAAGTTCTTTAAGAAATGGGAAATTCATCTAGTTTAGGTAACAAGGAACAAATTACTCTTCTCTGGTAGAGTTTAATGATTTTGTCTTGCAGGTAAAATTACTGAGTTGTCCATGATCGTAAGGCCTGGGACATCAAGCTAGAAGTGTCAGGATACAGAGAACAGCAGCTCAAATAAATGTCGGCTGTAAAGATTTGAAAAGCAGAAAGATAAACCTTGTCAACAGCAATCTAGAGGCCATAGAGCTGATTGATGGTGATAATGACTTGAAATATCCAAAAGGAACGCAGGTTTTATGTGGTTAATTACTTACAGAGGATGGATGAGGTATGTGAGGACACGATTCACTAAGGTTCCTGGAGCCTAGACCAATCACAGAATAGTACCTGGTCTGGCATCCGTCAGCCATGAAAGGTTGTTGGGCAACAAAGAGATGAGAAATGTTCAGGTATAGCTTTGGAAGTGATGGAGGTTATGCCTGAACTCAGCATATAACTTTAATAATGATTAGTGCCTAGGTCTGTCCCTGATGCTTGGTATGAAATAATTAAAGCATGAAAGCAGTAACCAAACAGGATCTTGGTTGTTCAGTTCTTGATGCTGAATTATGTGGCCTTGACTGGACACTCCTTGATCACTGACTGATCCTGGGGTTTGCTGTTTCTACTCAAGAAATTGACCCTGGAGTGAAGTGCTGTGTTGAGCTTTGGGATCTGGGAATGTGAAGAAGTCTGATCCCAGAAAGAGGCATGACGAGAAACAACTTCTGGAGAGGGCAACGACTAAGTAACTGCTTTCAGATTCCATTAGTAGGCTGGATTACCTGCAAGTGTCACAGGGGTGGAGAGAGACCAACTCAAAAGATGAATTGATATTCTCAAGTCCTATGTTACAAGTAATCCCCTTCTTTCTATCCCCCACCTAGAAATACTAATATGAAGGCTTTACTACAGAAATTTCTATAGAAATGTGAGCTTTGACCAGTACAGTTTCTAAGACAAGCCCTTTGTCTTCCCCATAAGAGTAAAGCTGATGTTCTCAACCCAGTGTGAGGGATGCTGTCACTTCATCTCACACATACAAACAAGCACTAGCTGATGCAGAAATAACATGGCTTTTGTATTCATTGCGTATACAATAGCTGTGTAACCCACATTCTGAAAGGAAAAATCCTTTCAAAAGTAGTGGTTGATCTGTCTCTTTAGAACAGCTGCATATGACAGTTTGAGAGTGAGTTAGGCTCTGGAGTTGAAGAAAAGCTGCTAAGAATTGGAAGGTGAGAGGACTTGACATTACAGTAGACTGCTTGAGAACTCTTCTGAGGGGCATGTTGCTCCTGAGCCATGTTTAAAGGATAAATAGAGATAGGTTCCACCACATTTGACACAAAAAAGGTCTACTCTGATCTTTTGTTGTTTGATCATTCTTGGGAGCCTTCAGCATTCAGCCAGTCCAATATCATCCAAGACATTGTGGTCTGCGAGATACTCCTTGTTCCCTGTCCCTCTGCAGAGCACCATTCTGTATCATATGCTACAGAGGGGAACTTATGCTCATACCTCCTTCATCAATTTAAGGTAACACATCAGACTGGATAAAGCAATACATAAGACACCAAAGCATAACCCAAAAATACCTTGTTCAAATTGGGTTAATTGTAAGTGCATGTACACTAAGATATATTGGATCTATGTTGATGAAAAGGAAGTAGTTAAGAAAACTTACTTTTAGAAAGCCCTTAATGTGCATATTCTAAAGCTACTTTTTGGGTTTTGATTAATTGTTACAGCCATGGCTTGAGCTGCCTAAACTAAACCAACACTGCCAAGTAGCTGTGTCAGCTCAACTTTGAATCTGTGTTAATATAATTTGCATTTTGGATCACAGCCTGTTCAAGCATCACCCACCTGGTGGTATGACTTCAACGTGTGACTCCTACAAAAAAGATTTAAAAATAAACTTACCTTCTTTGCAAACCATGCAATCTCTGGTAACAATTGCCTTTTCCCAAGATGGCATTGTATGAAAATCAGGTGATTATAATACACAGAACATCATTAATTACCTTCTTGATCTACTTCCTCCTTGCTAATTATTTCTTTTGTTAGTGCACTGCCCTAGAAGAAAGCCTGAAATTGTTTCCTGTTTGTTTTCTAGAAGGTTAACAGTCCTCAATGCTTTGTATCATTAATTCCAGGCACGCAAAAGTTCCCTTAATAGTTATCATCAAAACACAGAATGGTTTGCGTTGGAAGGGACCTTAAAAATCACTTAGTTTCAAGCCCAATGGGCAGGGACATCTTCCATGAAACCAGGTTGCTCAAAGCCCTATCCAGTGTGGCCTTCAACACTTCCAAGGATGGGGCACTCACAACTTCTCTAGGCAGCCTGTTTGAGTGTCTCACACAAACACTTTCTTCCTTGTATCAGATCCAAACCTACCCTCTGTAAGTTTGAAGCCATTCCTCCTTGCCCTATCACTACATGCCTTTGTACAAAGTGCCTCCACAACTCTCCTATTTGGCCCCTCTAGGTAGTGGAATGTGCCATAAGGTCGCCTCAGAATATTTCCTAATTCTCTCAGCTTGTCTTCATAGGAGAAGTGCTCCAGCCCTCTAATCACCTTGGTGACCCTCCTCTGGACTTGCTCCAGCAGCTGCACATCATTCTTACTTTGGGAGCCCAGAGCTGAGTGTGTTACTCCAGGTGGGATCTTATGAGACTGTAGTGGAGGGGCGGAAGCCCCTCCCTCAGCCTGCTGGCCACAACTGACTTTGGTGCAGTCCAGAGAGTTTTTTCTCTGGTCTGTGAGTGCACATGGCTGGGTCAGGTTGAGCTTCTTGACAACCAACGCCCCCAAGTCCTTCTCAGGGCTGCTCTCAATCCATTCATCCCCCTGCCTGTATTTGTGCTTGGGATTGCCCTGACCCATGTGCAGGACCCTAACCTGGATCAAACTTTGAATTACTTGCTTTAAGTGATAGACCTCTCTTTAAGATGGGATGTGAACAAGCTCTCATAGAATACAATCCAGTGACCTTTTTGCTAGGACACCTTTCCTACAGTAAAATAAAAACCCTCATTTTAGAGAACAGAAGGAAAATACTTGTTTTCTACTCTCATAAACACTTTTGGCCTTAGATATTTTATGTGAAGGCCAGAGAGATGCAGAGTGGAATGTTACTTCAATGCTCATCTGCATTCTCCAGAAAGGCAAGATAAAGGAAGAGATTGGGACCCTCAGCACTTGTTTACTTCTGAATGCAGTGAAAACTGAGAGCTTCATGTCTTACAAGTTTGAAGACTTTTGAAGATGTGTAGATGTGGTGCTTAGGGACGTGGTTTAGTGCTGGAATTGGCAGCATTGAGTTCATGGTCGGACTCAATGATCTTAGAGGTGTTTTCCAACCTAAATAATTCTATGATTACTTCCAGGTATACTAGATGTAAAAAAGAAAAAAACATGGAAATTTGATTATTAAACTGGGTGTGTCCCTTTAAAAGCTGGGAAGGACAGCCATAGAGGATTTGTCTGAGATGATGCTACAGATGCATCTTTAACTGGTCAGTTAGTGGTAGGTATCCAACCTACGTCAGCAGTGATGGGCAGCTTCCCTATAAAGCAATTACAAATTCTGAGAATATCTGGTGTTACCTGTAATTATGCCTGAGACAAAAGGAACAACCTGAGAAATCTGTCTGCCTATCAATGTTATGAAACAAGTTGAAACTCACAATGGAGACAATAATTAATGTGGTTATCCTTCCAAGTAATTTTAGATGGTATTCTCACCACCCAGTGACATGATACTAAAACCTTCAACCTGGAGGAGAATAACATGTGCAGCAGGTAGTGCTTTTCAAAATGATGCTCCATTTCAAGCACTTCTCCATTAAGCAGAATGAAAAACTACCCTTGGCATGAGGGGAAGAAGATATAAAGTGAAAATCTGTGAGTAGGAAAGAACTGTTGGTACTGAACCTTGGTGTGCTTTAGATCTCAGGAGTGGTCCCTTCTAGTTTATGTAAGACAAGTAGAAAATGCTATTGTGTCAGGTAACATTTTTGTCCGCTCTGCTCTCTCTTTCCCTGAATGTAACCTACAGTGTCATTGCCAGATCACAGAGAAAGCGTATCTGTGGTCACTGACTGCAGCTTAGTGCCAGGATGCCCATGAATACCAAGGACCTTTCTTGCTTCTTAAATCTAAGAAGATGCAGATACTATTTGAAAAGTGAACTCCCCCTCTTTCCTTAACTTTCCATCCCTTCCCTCCCAGTCACACACTATGCTGACCAAAGGAGAACAGGTATTGACACTGAACTTCTGATGTAATTTTCCAGATTATGTCTATCATAAAAATGAAAAAATGTGCTGTACTAGTGACAGATGCAGTCCACTCTCATTAAGTGGCTCACCTACAATCAATGCTCTGCATTTACAGCCCCACAAAGACCTTTGAGCAAAGATGGTGTTTTCTAATGTTGTGAAACTCTCATTACATGGTGGTGCCTTGCACAAACGCACTGGCTGAGAGCCCTGCTCCGTTCAGTGTACATGAGCATGTTTCCATGGAGGATGCTTGCTTTTGGCTTTTACTCTAAAAGACAGTTGGAAAAATTTGTGTGGATAAAGAGGTTTTGAGAGAGAAAAAGTCTATAACACTGCTGAAAAAGTATCCTCTTATTTGGGTTTACAGTGGAGTTTCTATGAATACAAGGAAGCTGTCTCAGGGATCTAAGAGCTTATAGCAGCACAGATAAAACCCTTATATTTAAAACATAGCATCCAGTACTCAAGGAGTACATAAGGAGCCATGCAATGCAGAATAGGCATTAAGGATTCATGTGTCTACTGTGAAAAGTATAAGGATGTGATTACATGGTAACAAATGAAAGAGTAAAATATGTAGCAAAGACAAACAGTACTTAAATTCAAAATTTTATCTTGAGGACCATTAGCAAGTGGACAACACATTAGGAAATAAATCTTACCTAAGGTTATAGGCTACTTCTCAAAGAAGGTCCCAGGTCATCAGCATGAACACGGCTCAGTGACAGAGGAACATTAGTTTTTTGTCAACAACATGATGCTGTTCCTATAAAGGATACCCAGATGTTAATACTAAAACTATTTGAGAGAATACATCTCTTTCTAATATAAATTGCCTTGTTCTGTAGAAGATAAATAAATATATCTGCTGGGTTTGCTGCCATCAAGCTGTGCACTGTGAGCTTTCCCCAGATCATTTCTTCTGGGTTTCCTTCCCTCCAGCATTTAATCAGTTGCTATTTCCTTTGAAAGGATTAAAGCACACTGTACATGTGATGTTTCTAAGTGTTAAACCATGACAACACCACAAAAATGTGCACCTTACATTATGTCAAATTTTACCTTCTGCTGTTCAAAATGTTAAACCCCAGCAAAAGGATTATGTGATAATCTACTCTGAGATACCACAATGAGATATCAGTACGTGAAGAATGATTGCCTAGCTTTGTTGTAATCTTTGGGAAGGTTTCAGTAGGAGTTCTATATTTAAGACTCACCATAACCCTTATACTAAACCTCCTGTAACAATGCCTGGTTTTGAACATATTAATTAGTATCTGGCCAAAACAGCATTTCCTACCTGCCACATCAGTCACAAAAGAGCAAAGGGAATAGATGGATTTGTCATGCATTAAATAATGAAGAGAAAGCTACCAGAAAAAAAAAAATCTTAGCCTTCCTAACCTCCATGCTTGCTGGGCAGAGTCTAGGGAAGAGAAAAAATTGGCAAATGGAACAGGATTGAAGAGCACTGGCCTCCCAGACTGTCTTTCCTTCTCCAAATGACTCAGATGTTTTAGATATTTGGAAAGTGTCTTGTCTGCAAAGTGCAAATCTTTCAGAGCCCCTCTGTGTGTCCCCACTAACTTCAGTTGCTGAGAGACCAGTTTATTCCTCCTAATCTCTACTGAAACCTCCCACCTCCCCACATACTTAAACTCAGACCATGCCTCTGGTCTCAAAGTAGTCAAGTTCCCATCCTGGATTAGATTTGTTGTGAGCAATGAAGAAGTGGGATTATTTTCCTTAATTGTCCTTGTTAAAATTCATATGGAAGTATGATACTTAATTAAAAGGTTGCCTATCTGAAATTGGTGAGGAAAAAAGACAAAAACAATCGTTCCAGAAATATGTCTAGATGCAAAGCAAGGAGAGGACTACACAGGGATCTGTTTTTTTCCTGGCCTCTGCCACTGATTCACTTCAATAATTTCTGCAAGTCATTTACTGTGCATCAGTGTGCTTATTGATGGAGGAAAACCAGTGTTTATTTCCTTTCACAAAGTTGTCCTGAGTCTGACTAACCACCACTTGTGCAAATCTTTGGATGAAAGAAATCATTTGAGTTCTAAGCTCTTAATATATATTACTTATTGTACTTTAAAACAGTCATCACACTAGGTAGGAATTAACATTCCACAGCCCATAGGGTGGATACCTTTTCCTACATATATATATAAAAGTCATCAAGTGACCTGCCTCAGAGGAAGGACAGCTGAATACAGGTGAGTCTGAATTCACCCACAGAATATTTATTTAGAACCAGAAGCCTTGATTTGTTTTGATTTAGCATTTTGCCAATATTGTGATTGCTATGCTGTTTCTATATGAGGCCTGTGAGGTTTTTGTGATGGGGGTGAAAAAAAATTCCTGCATGTGGGAACAGCTACATCCTGTAGCTTTCAATAGGGGCCCAGATGAATTTGCCATTTAATTCATAGGTGTTGGGTCAAGCTGTACTGATCTGGGCTTGTGAATACTTAGCCTTAGTGCTAGAGCTCAAACAGAGCTACCAAGTGTACCCTGATCTGGCCATGGGCATTGCTCGCCTGAATAAGCTCAGTCAGGACAAGGGAGTCTTTCCAATGATACCTGTGGATTATTTGTGTTTCTGCATCCATATAGTCTGGTTTGCAGTAGAAATGCAGGCTAGAGAAATGGTCACATGCTATTAAAACTGATAATGTATTTTCAAGTGTTAACAGGATTAATTGCCTACAAGACTCATGGTGTGTTTTGTGTTAAAATCTTCTTGGGAAAAAAAACCCCAAAAGATTAGTAAGCCATAAAAGCTGCTCAGTTTAAATGTGTTAATCAGCAAGGAAAATACAATCAATTGTTTTGCATTTGACAGCTATCATCTGATGACAATTTTGAATTTTATTAATAGCCACAACACACATATTTATTAGTAAAGAAGTTATCAACCAATATCATGCAGATGTATCTTGGAGTTGCCTTAGCAGAGTAGTAAGGGTCATAGTTATTGATTTTTGAAAACAAGTTTTTTCAAAAGCCAAGGAAAAATCCTTTTTGAACAGAGAGGCAGGGGTAGTGTGCACTTTATAGCACATTAGACTTCAAACACCTATAAAATTAAAGCAAAGCTAGTGGACCTGCTCATCATAAAGACACACTATGGGCCTTCAGGAGAGGCCTTGTGAGCAAGCAATGACATTTACAGGGGCTAAAGAGGCCCCTGCTAGTCCAGGCTGCCAACAGGGACCGCCTTGATTGCAATCTCCCCAATCAGGAGAAAGCACTTCTACTGCCCAACCCTTCTTCAGCTGATGCCATCCCTGTCTGGTGCCTCAGGGTGGAAGCTTTTGGCATGTCAACTTTTCTAGAGTGCTGTTGAAAATCAGCAGTAATTTCTTCATGTTTTGCAAACCACTGTGTTTCCAGGTCTCCTGGGACAGCTGAGGAGAGACATCACCATGATCCTCGCACTGCTGTTGCTGGGTCTTTCAGCCCTTGTTGGTGAGACGGGTTTGGGTTGTTGTCAAAAGCACACTGGGAATTGTTTGCAGAAGGACTTGGGGGAGGAAATATGTAGTCAGGCCTGAGGCTCCCTTCCTGCATGGCTCTGTAAGATGCTGTATGGCTGAGGCTGCTTGCTGCCCACACGTGTCTTTTAAACCAGCTCATCTGGAGAATGGGACTGAAACCAAGGGAGTGACATTCACATCTCCTCTCGGTTTTCCCAGCTAACCTTATCCAATCTCCTTGCCTTCTCAGAAATGGTCTCACAAAAGTGGCAATCTGTTTGATGGAGGCTATTTGTTCCTCGGTTACTGAGGAAACAGGGTAATTTTCCCAGTCTGAGGCAAGAATTCTCCTGAATTAATTCCTCACGAAGTTATAGGGGGACACAGGAGACAATCCCAGCCAGGGTGCTCAGCTACTGCCAGCCATCATCTGAGTGGTTCCAAACTCTAGGGGGCATTGAATGGGAACAGCCCTCTGAAATAAATGCAAAGGCTCTGGTTCTCCCCTCCCACACCAGCCCTTAGACCTAACGGGGCAGGTGCATATTCATTTAAATGGTCATTAGATCCATATTCAATTAGAAAAGAACCAATTCCTGTTTTCTGCCTTTCTTTGATAACATTACTGATGGAAAGCAGTGGCAACTGTACAAGCAGGGCCAGCACAAGAGGTTGTGGATTGCAGGTTTTGGACATGCTTGACTTGTATACACTTGCAGGACTTGAACAATACTGCTCTGAGATCATATGTGTTCAAACACTTCTGTTAATTATTTCAGCTCCATCAATGAGTTCCAGTTGCTATGGTGATATAAGTGCTCTTCAAGCTCCCACGATCTCCTGTACACCTGCAAGAACCTCTGATTGTGGTATGAATCATTCACTGCTTGATCTGTCAACTGGTTTGTACCTGACAGAGAGATACCTTGCCTTCTGTTATTGCCAAATTAAATGTGGTGCAGCTATTCAATCAGCCAAAAGGAAGAAAGTGACACTTCCTCTCCCAAAATTGCCGGTGAAGCCTCCAGACCTTCATGTCCCCTAGTCAGGATCTTCGGCCTCAAAGCAAAGGGAACTAGTACCACTCCTTTTCAGTCAAAACAGCTTTTTCATCAGCCAGGACTTTAGCATCAGCCTCCTCACAAGGCCCCAGGGCTTGTCAGCTCCAAGGGTATGCTACAGAGAGCCAGGTCCTGAGTGCTGGCATGTTGGCTGAGCTGGCCAGTGCTGATCTGCCAGAGGCACACTTTACAGTAGGAAAGTCCCAGGTGTGTAGCCATCCTACCTCTGGTTGACTCATTTTTGGCAACTCCTCCACATTTTTCTCTTTCTTTCCTGGTGTTACTGCCTGGTGTCACCACACAGCTGACTATGTCACATTCATACTGCTGATGTCTCCAGGGATTTTGTCATGTTCCTTGGATGTAGACTCTTCCAGGGAAGACACCTCACTACCAGCATTCAAATGTAGATCTGAACCTGCTTGCTTGTTTCCAAACCGTTCCAAATTTGCTTTAAAAAAGCCCCCACTCTCCAGAAACAGAACATAGCTGTTACTGCAGTGTAGCCAGTCTGTAGTAACATACCCCTCAACTTTTCAAAACCTTTTTGAAAATTTCACTTTTCTGACTCCAGAGGTGCAGCAGAAGAAGAGGACCATGCATTCCACCTCCTAAGAAGCCTCCCTGTTCCCCTTGGTCATCCTTGGGTAGTGGAACAGCAGCTCCCTGGCCATGGTCAGAGCCAACAGATCTGTGCTTGTTCCTCAAACCCCACTGCCTAACTTGATGTCGATGCGATTTCTTAAAAACCTGAGTTATTCCTTTGATATATCTGCTTGAGAGGGAAGCAAGGGGTTTGGACAGGGGTATGTGTCAATCTGCCTTTCCCTACTCCACAGGATATGCCATGATACGGAGGACTGCCGAGGCAGACCTCGTACGCCTGAGACGATACGAGGTCCCCATCAGGAGAGTAGCCAGAAACCTGTGCTTGGACCCAGCGCTCATCGGAGCCATCATGTCCCAGGAGAGCCGTGTGGGGCTGCTCCTGGACAACGGCTGGGACCGGACACGGCAGAAGTACGGCCTGATGCAGGTACTCCAGGGTGATGAGTGTGAGCAGCAGCACAGTAATGTAGTGCGTACCCCAGGGCTTCATCTTGGCAAATGACTGTTCTGTGTTTGAAGGAGCACTTTATTGCAATCCCTCAGCATCAAAGGCTGTGCTTAGGTGTTGTCCTGAATAAGGTCACTTCAATGAGTGACCATTTGCCTGGGAGTGCAAAGAAGAGGGGCTGGCATTTAGAGGGAAACCCATTTTCTTGCTTGTCTTTCCTAGATCAGCAGGCAGCAACTGCAACCTTATGTGGTGTGGGATAGCGAAGAACACATAAATCAGTGCTCAAATATCCTGGTTCTTTCCATTAATGAAGTACGGGCAAGACATCCTACCTGGACCTGGGACCGGCAGCTGAGAGGTACGGAATGGGCTTTGTACTAGGAAGGGACAGACTGACTGATGGGAGTGCTCTGTGCTTCTGGTGTTGCTTTTAAGGGAAAAAGAGCATCAGTCTGGCAGTTTTTACAGCATCTCTTGCCAAAAAACCCACAAAAAAACCCCCCAAAAATCAAAAGAAACCTTCAAAGCCACAAAATAACAACCAGAACCAGAGTTTTCTAGTTTAACAGAAGCAGAACCAGACCAGCAGACTGGCAATAAGAAATGGCTGTTATGTGGATAAATAAGATAGAAAGCAGGTAAATAAAAGTCACTGGAGAATGCAGAAACTGAGGCATCACCACACAACAGGATTACTGTGGCAACCTGTTAAGCTGTGTCCAGGAAGATTGTGATCAGGTTTCCTTGTAGTCTGTGCTATCTGTGTGCTGGTTTGTTCACCCTATGGAATTTCTTACTCTCTCTCCATTGCGCTGCTACTGCCCTTCCTTTGCTCTGATTACACCCTCTTCTGGTAACACTGTTCCATTTCCACCCGCATTTGGAGAGAGCCATGGGCTCCTTCGCTATAGAAATAAAGATTTTACAAAATAAGTCACTTTTCAACAATAATGCACAATTGGCACTTTGTCAAGCAGTTCTTGTTTGGTGAGATGCATGGCGTTTTTTGCTACAAATTTTTGCCCTTAAATCTCTATTTCTTACTTACAAGCCCATAACAACTACTTCTTAACTCTTTCCAGGGGGAATCTGCACCTACCATGCAAGAATGGGCAACCTCCAGGTCTATGAGGCAGACCCATGTAGCAGAGACTACAACTATGTCAACAGCGTGATTAGGCGAGCCCAGTACTTTAAGAGAAATGGGTTCTAGGTGGTAAACCCACCCCACCACCGAGCCTCTCCTCTGCAGACAGGCCCAGCACTGATCACAGTACCCAGAGCAGTTCCTTGGCTCTCCTGGCAGGACCAATGCTGGTGCCATTGCCAATGCCACCTTGCTCGCTCCAGCAAATCCCAGCCCCCTGCTCACTGAGGGGACAAGCTCAGCACTGCGTTCCAGGAAACTCCCAGGGATGAGATCCCACAAGCTCAGGGCCTTGGAAAGGCAGGTGGGGATAGACCAGCAATATTTAAATTTTGAGTGAGGAAGGTGACTCCTCCTGTTCAAAGCTGCAGCCTGGGGCTCTTTGTGTATCACCCAGACATGGACACAAACAGCTCTCCCTGGGCATCAGCTGTGCTCTTCCCATCTGCATCCATCTCCTTCCCTCTCCATGGCCAATGCAGGAAATTAATACCCTGTTTTCCTTCCCTTGGTGCTGCTGGCTAAGGAGCAATGAAGAGACTTCTCAGTGAGCCTTTGGTCCCTGCAGTGGCTGAGTGTTCCTGTAGCCAGCCTTGAGAGGGACAGTACTAAAACATGCTTTAGTTGATTTCCTGAGTCCACGGCCATGGTGCAACTGGGGACCTCATCAGGGCATCTATATGGAAAATACTGCAAGTGCCACAGCAGGCAAAATGCCTTTCCATCAGAGAGCAGCCCTTGGAGAAGGAGTCAGCCTCATGTGTACCTATGCTGGGAGGTATATCACAGCAATCATTTTGGTAAAAAACCCCACAACCTTTCCTGCTTTAGTTTTGGCACATCTATGCTGAGTTTCTTCCAAATTTAAAAGCATTTCAGCATCTATCCCTCTGCCAGGAATCCCAGTTTCTAATAGAAGTGAATGAGCTCTGGTCTGTCTGAATGTGGATGGGTCTCTCGGTGCCAATTTATTAATTAGAGAACAATAATGAGAATAAGATAGAAATAAAGACAAATGTTAAATCCCAATGTTTATTTTTTTCAGTTTCATGGGGCTCAATGGGTAGCAATCTACAACTTGAGTAAATAACCCCATTCAATGCTCTTGGAAGGGGTCTAAAACACAAGAACAGGGAGAGAATACTGGTGCTGAAGACTGGGTAAGTCAGAAGAGCTGGGCTTGAACCTGGCTGCTCACCCAAACTTGTGAACATGTAATAGGAACGTTCACATTTAGCCTTACAAACTACCATTTTGGAGGTGTCAGGGTACTTTTCTTCTAGCTGCCACCACTGCTGACGCAGAAGTGATGTCCTGGCAGTCCTTGCCTGGCAGCAAGGGGCAGTCCTGTGCATGTGCCTGGGCTGCCAGGCAGGGTCAACACAGGCAGGATGACAGCTGGGTTGGAGACAGCTTTTGCAAGCAGAGCAATTTTAACCCTGTGCCCTTTGTCTTGCCAGTCACTCATCTGCTTACCATCATGGCAAGGACTCTGCATGATTAGCATTCCTTACAAGCAAACTAATTTCATCACCTCTGGAGACTGGAGGGAACCCTAGGTTGTCTCAAATGTCATTGTTTTTTGGGTTTTTTAAGATTACCATAAACAGTTCAGTGTTGAGCAACAACAGATATTGAACTATATTTTATTTAGTCTTTTGCAAATTCTGCACCATATTAATATAATTTTACTAAAGTCATGATTTTGTAATACAAACTTATGAAATGTGTCACACAGTTGTCTACTTGATAACTTATGTAAAATTCATGGGATGAAGCCTTTGCTGCATTATGTTATGTAAACCTCTGTGTTACAGAAACCTCTTATGTAAGGCCTATGAATGAATTTTTTGTAGATCAGTGTAAACTTCAGATGGGGCAGGAAATCTTATTGCTGCCTATGTGTACAAAGATGGGGATTGAGTTCCAAGGGTGAACAATAGTGGAGCTTTCTTTGGTTGCCCTCATGTCATCTTCAGTCACTGCCAGCAAGCTTTTTGTCACCACTACTGGTGCTGCCAACCCTGCAGATCTCTGAGCTCCTCAGGAATCCAATTTGTGCAAGCGTTAACTATGAAGCTGCTGTTTCATGTTGTGGTAGCAACACTCAAGGGCCTGCAGACCTGCCTGCTGAGTTGTGCAGCATCACTACAAAGGATTATTTATATTTCGAAGTCTATTTAAAATTCCAAATTATAGAAATTCCATATTTTGTTCCAAATGTTGTTTTAGGGTATCAGCACTTTGCAGCAAATACAGAAAATCTCTGCAGAAAATGAGTTAAAGCTTGATAAATTGGTAGGAAGGAGTAAACAATTAAAGAATATTTAACAGTAGCATGCTGCCTGAAGATTTGAGCAAAAGGTTTCCTGACAAATAATGAGTTCAGATTGTTGTTCCCCTATGATCTTTTTCTGGTCACCTTTGTCCATGTTACTGGAAGTTCCTTTTCTGCCTGATGTAGACAGAGCAACTGCAGTCGCACTCTTGGTCACCCTTTTGACCCATGGCCTACTGAAAAAATAAACAAAAATGAACCCAAAACCAACAGACATCCTGCAAAGCAAATTATCTAATATCAAGTAACATATTAGAAAAAGCAGAAGCACAGGCAAGGAAAGAGAAAGGCCAAATCAGAGAGGAAAGAAAGGTCCAGGGAATCAAAGACCAAGACACCTGCCTGAAATATTGAGAAAGATGCTAGAGTAGAGGATTGAATGGTTTCTTCAAGAGATCCTGTGGGACAACAAAGCAACAAGAAACTGTCAGGAGGGTTCTGAGTGTCTGCTTGGCAAGGAAAAAACCATCTCAGATCAATTAAAATCTTAATCTAACTGGGTAAGTGGCCAAGAGAGAAACCATGGTTGTGCCATATCATGAGGTCAATAATTCTTTCAGGATAAATATGAAATGTCCTCATATGTGAAGGGCTTTAAAATAAGTAGAAAAAAACTGGTAATGAGCAGCTTCTGGCTAAACCGGTGAGATTTTCAATTGAAGCTACACAAGTCTGTACTACACCAGTTTCTATGAAAATTGTGGTCAGAAAATGAATGGAGGATGTGAGCTATCAAACCATGGGCTACATGGAGAGGGAACATGAGCGCTTCCATTGTGGTTAGAAACTGTGAAAACCAGTCAGAAACCAAAGCACTGGAATCAATTAAACACAGGTGCAAAACACCTGATGAGGTCAAGAAGTGATGTAGTGGGTGGGCAACCATCCCACAGAAAGGGCTGGGGATTCTCGTGAGAAGCAAAAAAGTTGATGCCAGAGACAGGAGAAATCCAAAAGAAGGAATATCTCATTTTGGGGTTGTCCTTGTTACAGCACTGTGCGTGAAGCATCTGGGGGTAACTCAGTTATTCAGCTGTCAGTCAGTGAGGCTTGGCAACAGTGTTTGAGCCTGTTGCACCAACAAAAATATGCTCAGGACAATCACAACCCTGATGGAAAGCACAGCCTGTGGAAATAGGGAATTTTTATTTTTTATTTTTTTTTTTTTTAAAGAGAGAAAGCACACAGTTAAGATTTTCTAATATGGAAAAAAAAAAGGGAAAAAAAAAAAGGGCAATTACCTACATCCTTCCATTCCCCTTGAGGGTAAGACAAATAGCAGTGAGTTTAGCAGCAGATTTGTTTGATTCTTAAAAAAACTTCCAGGATAATGAAGCTATGCAACATTTCCTGGGTGTTTTAAACAACATTCAAAACCCACATGTAAAAGTAGCTGTACATCATATATAATCACAGAATGGTTTGAGCTTAAAATTACCTTAAAGATCATGAAGTTCCAACTCCCCTGCCTTACACAGGGATACTTTGCACTAGACCAGGTTGCTCAGGGCTCCATCCAACCTGGCCTTGAACACTTTCAAGGATGGGGCATCCACAACTTCTCTGGACAACTTATTCCAATGTCTCACTGTCGTAATAGGACATGAAATAAAGATGCTTGACTCCAGTCAGAAGGCAGTAGAAATCAGAAGGCTTTATTTACAATTCCTCCAGCCCTTTTATAACATGCTGTGCTAAGAAGACACGTTATTGGTCCATAGGGCTGACACCTCTCCCATTGGCTAAGTAACAAAAATAGCAAGCAACACCTGTTATTATGGGAAAGGAATATTGTTTACACAAGGTTGTTTGGGGTAAAAGAAAAACTGTTGGAAAGTTTCCCTTGAGAAGAGCTAGCCTTTCTCAAGCTCAGAAAATATCGAGTCCACACCTCATCACACTCAAAGAATTTCTTCCTAATATCTAATCTAAATCTGCTCACTTTGCAGTCATGTTTTTTAAAGAGGGGAAATGCAATAAGTGTTGTTTAGGGACATTTCCAGGCTAACACTGCTGAATGAGAATCAGCAGTCAGCAGATGGAAAACAAAAGGCAGACAGGGAAGAAAGCCTTCTCTGTTGAGGTCCTGTGATTTTGTTTTACAACCGATGTTACTAGAAATCTATGTAAATGTAAATCTATTTAAATGTGCTTCCTACAATAAAGAGCAAGTGTGAGGTGGAGTCTTTCTCTCTCATCAGCTTGTTAAGCTGTAGGTGGCATGGCCTGGTCCCTCTGTGGCTCAGGCAGCGATCTGCTTGGAGTCCGGAGCTGCAATGACTGGCTTTCATAGAAACCAGGCAGCGGGACCAATTAAACAGCCTCTTTCAGCAGTAACTGAAGCAGCAGGAAAACACTCCCAAAACCAAGTCCCTGTCAGAGCCCTAAGCCACGTGGGAGAACAATTTGTTCTGATGGCTGATTCCAAATGCTGCAGCTGGTTCTGTTTGAGCCACATGTCCGTGTCTCTCTCTCTGAGACATGCAGAAAACAAAGGGAAGCACCAGTACATCAATGCAGTGCTGAGTAACTGTGTTTGTTCTGCTTTGTTACTCATTGCAAAACTAGGCTGGGATTTCCTAGCCAGCAACTTGTCCTCAGGATGGCACCTCATATATTGCCCAGGATGGGCACCAGCCTGTGGTCCCAGGGACCCCTATGGAGCCTGTCGTGCAGCTGGGGGTAACTGTTTTTAATGCTTGCCTCAGTTTATTTAATTGCCTTCCTGTATTGGATGCACAGAGCCTGCGTTTTCCCATTTCAGGGTTAAAAGAGATCACGTTGTAGGACTGCAACCTCAGAGCAGTTTTCCATCAACATCCCTCAAACAAAATCCTTGTGCTTCTCCTTAGCATTTGTTTCTGTGAGTTCCTCGACCAGCTTGTCCTAGAAGCGAGGATTTATTGCAACCAAAATTTCTGCTTCTGCACCTCATCCTGAAGAGGCACTGATCCAGCCAGTATGCAGGCTCCCACTCATGCCACCCTCCCACATTTACTGCTCTTCCGGCTTCACTGACCACCCTCACAGAACTCAAAAAGGATAGTAAAATCCTACTACAGCTTTTTTATCAGTAGCAACTGGGATTTCCACCCATATGTTTTTTCTCTTTTCCTGTAATATTTTTATGCTGCAACATTTTTATCCTCCACAAACAGCATCCTCCTCTACATCCTACTCAGTCATTCCAGTGAGGCTGGCAGTGCTGTATCTCACTGGTTTTCTAGCCTCCACCAAGTCTCTGAGACACCTTCTGTCTCATTTGGTTGTCATTTGGGTTCTGGCTTGCTCTTGAAGTCTCTAGCAACTCTACAAAAACACTTGTAAGTTTGTCATTGCTTCGTTGCTTAATGATTTGCCAAATCTTTGCCACTGTATTCTGTCTATTTTGTCTCTCATGTATTGTGTTTATTTCCCTCATGTTTTTTTCAGAGGCAAACTGAACATCAGCCTTGTCCACTTTGCAGATCACCTGAGTTCAAACTAAATACTCCTCTACACTTGTCAGCTTTCCCCTGCCTCTAGTAGAAATGTTCCTCTAAAAGCTCTTCAATTTCCAGTGCCATGGGTTGTCTGTGCTACAGCTCAGGTGCAGCCTGCCCCTTTTATGCTGTAGCTCTCATCCATGTTTTGCCAGTTCCTCACATGCCTCAGCCACCTACAAATCCCTGCATTTCCCCATGAGGCCATCTTGCAGCCTCAGGACACAGACCTTCTTCCAGCATCCAGAGCACCGTGCCTTCCTAACACAGCCTGGGTAACTTCCCACAGCTTAAATGGGCTCGATTGCCATGGGAAGCTTCAGCCCAGTTTCTCCCCTGAAAACATAACTAGGATCACTCATTTCTTACCCACCCCTTATTAAGCTAATTAGCAATTAGGAGAAATGTTCAAGAGCATGAAAAAACCCACACAGTAAGGATGTGGCTGACCTGAGACTATCACTGGAGCCCTCAGTCTTCCACAAACACTCAATTTCCAAGAACTGGAAAGGTTTCTTATTCCGAAGCAGGCAAGGAGAAATTTGACTAATTTCTGTCCTTTAAATCAGGCTTTATTTTATGAATTCCCTGCTTATTCAGACACCCCTTAGATGATTCAGATCAAGAAACTAACAAAGTTTTCAAAGGGATTTGGGTGTGTGCATGGTTACAGAAATCAGAATTATAGATTCCTGTCATAGTAATAAAAATCCTGGCAGCATATTTTTCGTACTTTTCCTCTAGAAATGAGGACAAACTCTAAAAAGGCACAGCTGCATACCTGAGCCATAAATGTTGTATAGGGGACCAGATTGTCTCCCACAGCCCTGAACCACTTAATTGCCAGAGGCAATTCTTCCTTCCTGCCAGACACAGGAGAGAAGAGTGAAGAGTAGCTGGTACTAGATCTGGTCCAGTGTCCTGCAGCGTGGCTTCTGGGGAAACCAAATTGCCCCACCCCTGTGACTCTGGGATCAATGAAGAGCTGCTTGTTAATCGATCATGGATACTGATATTGAATGGATCATTGTGGCTCTTGCTATATGGACTATAGGTGGCTGTCCTACACTTACCTCATGCACAAAGTATTTCAGTAGCAGGGCTGTCACATTGCTCTATATGGAGGCTGAAGAGCTAGCTGAGTATAAATAAAGTCCCAGGGAATTCAGATGAAGCTGTCTAGGTGTGGCAAATGAGGTTTTTATAGATAATATGGGCAGGGAATACAGTTGTTCTTGGTGGGAGTGCCAGCATTACTGTGATGTAGAAGAAGCAAACTAGTACATCCTTTATGTTTCTGCCCCAGAAATAAGGAAATTGTAGCACAGACCATTTGGAGATTAATGGTTTGTGAATCACCTTTGGTGGTATTTGGAATTTTTTAAATGTTACTTGTTTTGAGCCACATCTGTTCCATTCTCTTTGCTGCCAGATGCACTTTCCTCTGTTTCAACCTTCTTTACACTCAGTCATAATTTGAACATGAGGAGCCCCACGCATGAGCTGCTGTGACTTTTTGCAGCTGGTTCTCTATAGGAAGTATCAACAGTATAGCAAAAACTTACAGAATATTTCAGTGCAATGACACGGGACGAATTCCCCTGCTAAAAACGTAAAAGAGCTGCTGAAAGAGCAAAACAGCATTTCACACCCACGAAATGTACCGAGGGGGAGAAGCGGATCAGGATGGATTCTGCCGCGGGAGTTCTGCCATCCAGTGGCTGTTTCCCTTGCTGCTGCACAGCTACAGTAGCTTTGAAATTCACACTGCCTGCTAATTTGGGGTTGTTAACCTTTGTTGTCTCTGTGCATGAGGGGATAACAACAGGGGCCTGGCGTAGTCTCTGCATATCCGAATTCTCAGCAGTTGCAGCTCTGGTCATGTTATCGTTCCTGGATCCTTGCCTGCAAAAATTCGATTAAATCCAGAAGCCCATTTTCTCATTGTCAGCATGTTATTGCTTCCAAGAACTGAAGGGGAGCAGTCATTTTCAGACTAGTTCTAAACTGTTAGCAATGGGACTTTAAGTTAAAACTGATTTCATTTTTTAAATTGTAATTGTGTTTTTTGCTGTAGAACAGAATCCCTGTTGTGTTTGGGAGGATACACAAGTTGTTAGGTGTTTCTGTTTCTTGTATGACCAGCGGGGGTGGGAAGTGCACTGAGCCAGCTGTTCCAGAACACTGCCAGCAGATAGAAAGCCCATTTGTCTCCAGGAAGTGCGTTGAGAATGTGGGGAGACATCCTGCAGCAAACATGTCAGGTCTGTGATCTTTGTCTAATATTCTTGTAAATGATTCACTGTACCAAAGTCTGTTTTCCATTAGGTGTTAGCATTGTTCCTCTCAGTTGATGTTTGTATGTTTTCTCTCCTGCAATGGTGTGTTAAGACAACAGATAAATGCAAATAAATTGCAAGTCAAACAATCTGCAAGTCAGATAAATTGTAATGGGTGTAATTGAAGGATGTTTCTCTTTGATTTGTAGCTGGGGAAAAGCTCATTGGAGCCAGTAAATACTGTAGGATTTCAACTCTCATATTTATTTCCATTACTTTTTTTTTTTTTTTTTTTTTTTTTTTTTTTTTTTTTTTTTTTTAATTTGGAAGAGAAAACCTGCCTTTTTGAGATGCCTTCCTCCATTGACCATGCAGACAGCTCAAATCACAAGCTTACATTAACACAGCTAAATTTTAGGTAATTAGGGGAGATAAACTGGGCACAAAGCACCAATTCAGCTCACAAGGTACACATGAACTAGCATGACCAAGAGGTAATCCCCTCCAGAGCAGGCTATACATACCATGACTGCATCTGCTAGCACAAACACCTGCACTAGGATCAAAAGGATGCCATGGGTTTCAGTCATGGATCTGAAAGCATTTTAACAGCATGAGTCACACATTGCATTGGCCTGACATCTGGTTGTAAATACTCCTCTGTGCTGGTTTCAGCTCAAACCAGCACACGCTCTTACGCTGTTCAGAGCGTTATGGGAATATACTGAATGTTGACACAACTGGAGCTTTGGAGGCAACTGTGAAACCAGATGGTCTGAGCTGTGTAGGTAGGCACTAATTCAGTTGTTCATTCTCCCCTTGCACCCATGCACAAGCTCATACCTGTTATGGATCCTGGTCTCTGATTGCCAGTTATTGCCAAGCAAGCAGATTTTTTCACAATCAACAAAGATCCTACTTGGGCACATAAGTTTATGTTGGGAATAGAGTTGCCTTTGAGATGACATATAAGACCATCACAGAAAAAATGGAAGTCTGCTGGGTGCATCCAACCCCTGAACCTACTTTTCTCTCTCAGTTGAGTTTCCCTCAAAACCTGAACTTCTGAACATTTCTCCACTATAGTCCTACATTAAAAGGGACTAAGTCTGAGACTAATTCATCCAAAGACTTAGATTTAAAATTAGACTCACCTCACTCTCAATCTACATGCTAGAGAACTGCCCTCTGAATCTGAAGAAAAGTCTTTTATATAATCTATGTATTGAATTAGTCAATTCTATCTTTGTTTCACTCTAAACAGATTCAGAAGGATTCAAAGTGTCAGCTCAGCCATAATGACTTTTAGAAAAACTGGATTTGGATTCTAAAAATGAAAGGCAAAGTCATGCATGTCATATTGTTCCTGCCTCAGAGAACACAGCAGAAGAAGAACATGGAGAAATACCATGCCAAGATGGCAAAAGCTGGCAATGGTGAGGGTCTTGCTCCAGCTGTGATTGATTGCTGGTACTGCCTTTCAAGAGTCACATGCTGGGACAGTGCTGAAGAATGGCCTGGGTGACCATGGCAATGCATTTGGCGTAATGCAGGTATGGTCAACATTCTTAAAAACACAAATCTCAACCTTCCTTTGAAGCAGAGTCCAAAGAATGGCAGAGGCCCTGTTGAAAGGCAACCCCCTAAACCTTTTCAGCCACCTCTTTGGCCAAGCTAAGGCCAATGCCAACCAGGCAAAAGCCAATGCTGACCAGGCTGTCAGCTCTCAACACCAAGGAAGTGAGTGGGTGAGTATCTGCAGTCTGCATGAGCAGACTACTTTTACATTGTGAAACTGATGATTGCTTCCCAGCACTCCCTTGGGATTGAAGAGATTAATTGTTCCTATTTCACACTTAGATAATAGGTCTTGTTTCAAAAAGCAGCTTTTAAAACTGAGCACGCTGTAGGCTGCATCTACAGGTTAATTACACTTTATGCACCACAGGGGCCTAGCTAGTGGGAGATCTTTCTTCATTATTCATACCTACATTTGTGCCTAAATTGTTTGCCAAGTTGTATCCTTATCTGTAAAATCCCTAAACACTTTCTGCTTGCATGGGATTTGCTTTTATAACAGCTCCAGCCCCCCACTCCCCTCAGACTTGTGCTTTACTACCTCATGGATTAAAGGGAAATCCCTATAGGAAACAGATTTTCCTGCCCTTGACTCAGCTGGGGAGGAAAGGACCAATGACCTTATACCCGGAAACACTGTGAAGCAGCAGTAATCCTGCTTTCTGCCTACTGTCACCATTACAATAGCAGCCGTGCTCTTTTTTTAAGGCTTTGACAGACAAGGAAGTAGGGCTGGCATTCCTCTTCAGTGCCCAAATATCTGCCCTTCACACATCTGTTGGCTTTGTCTGCACCATGAGAAGTGTTTCTGCTCTCTCCATACAGTCACAAAAGAGGTAAATCCTGAGATTAAGGACCAAAAAACACAAGCAGCCTGTAAGCAGCAAAGAGCTCTGGATAAGTAGTGGATAATAGTTCTGGTGTGGTGATGTTGCTGTCCCACTTTCAGGCTGGATAACAGTACTGTAAGATTGATGCACCATGGGACACTGAAAAGCACTTAGCACAAGGCACAGAGAGTTTATACAGGATGATAAATCCAGAAAAAAAAAAAAAAATCCCCAGCTTGGATAAAGGAACACCACCTCAGAGGTTGAGCTTTGTCAGCTTTGAAACCCTTCAAATGTATAAAGTCAAGCACAATAATGCTTAACCACTGCAGAAAGTTAAATACATCCCAGTCCCTATGTTCATGTGGAATATTCCTTAGTTTGCACTAAAAGGAATAGAGTAATAAGATTTGATTAGCCTTCTAGCAGCTTTTTTTTTTTTTTTTTTTTAATATGGCAAATACCATGACATTTGCCAGTTGCAAGGAGCAAAGGTGGGCTCTCCCCCCCCCTCTCCATTCCATTTGTTTTGTGATTCTATACCCACCTACAAAAAGCAACTTTTCCTGGTTGCCTATCCTGGCAACTCTGAGGTATTATTTACTGATGAGGTAGCACCTTTATTTACACATTTCCTTCACCCTCATTCCAGGTGGGCTCTCAGCCTATAATGCAGGTATTAACACTGTCCAGACCTATGACAAAATGGATATTGGCAAAACACACAACTATGCCAATGATGTGGATGCAAGAGCCAGGTTTTATAAGAGAAATGGATAATGAGATCTCTGAGTAATGATTAGATTTAAGGCCCTGGTTGCATACTTTGCTTTTAATTAACAACATTCCAGATTTAGCCTCCTCAGAAACAGTAAGAATGGGGGAGGACAATGAAGTCAGGAACAAGTACAAACTTGCAATGGGGTTTTTTCCACGTAAGGCTACAAAAATCACTTAAAAGAAAACATGGCTAATAGTCCAAAATGTAACTTAACCTTTTGCCTTTTATTTTTCATCTTACTTAATGAGAATATTCAGAATTTTCATCTGCACCTGCAGTTTCTCAAGTAGCAGATTAATGCTGCAAGGAAGTTGTAACACTACTTAACAAGATTTTATCCACCTTACATTTTATCTGTTGCTACACGTCTAACAGCTGTGCAGAACAGCAGCACAGGCTGTTGAGAGAGGCTGAGCTGTCCTTGCCAGAGGCTTTCAAGGCCCAACTGGACAAAGCACTGAGCAACCTCATCTGACCTCAGTGCTGGCCCTGTGTTGAGCAGGAGGTTGGACTAGAGACCAAAAAGGTACCTTCCAACCTCAATTTTGCAATCATCTTAAGTCAGTCATTTGTTCCCTACACAAAAAGGCAATGCCTCTTATCATCTGTGCTTCATAAAGATCTATGGGAGCATTACAAAGCTCCATTACTGAAAGAGTGTGGGCACACACTGTGTGCACCCTGCTGGTCAAGTTTTAGGGTTGAGAGCAAATCCTTAGAGAATGTATGCTCATACAGAGAAGGTTGGGGATAGCAGAGTAACTGTACAAGAGTGGGCGTCCTTGGGGTAATACCATTTCAGAAACACCCAAATGTACACATATATTAAAAAGTTTGAAAAAATACAATTTTCTTTTTCATTGGAACTGTCAGCTTGTCAATTAAACATCTCTGTAAACATCTTTTAGCTGAATCTTACTCAGAAGTAACAGGTACTATGTATTTTCCCTTCTCTCTGTGTGGGAGCCTGCTATTAGTTTTGGTTTAGCTTCGATAGTTTATCAGACACTTGTTAAGCTGTGAACGGTACCAAGCCTTTCCATTAACACAGTCCCTCTGGGATACCCTGCAGCACTTTCGTAGGCTGCAGCGCCAGAGATCCACACGCATATCCATACGCAGAGCCCTCTGCTGGAAGCTCCCCAGGCTGCAGTGCCGCGGACACGAATCCCAAACATGCCTGGCAAGGCTGAGCCAGCCTGGCTCTCGTGCTCTGGGACACCGATCCAGGCACGAGTCTTATTATTTGCTATCCACCAGTAACAAGATCCATTTGCCTAATTTTTTGTGTCCTAGTACTTGCACCATCTCCTTAAATAATGCCCTGTGCCTTGGATGCACTACACACGTCCTTCAAAGGGCTCAAATTCCAGCTTGTACCTCCCTGTGGGAATATGATCAACACCTCACAGAGACTGCAGTTATAGCACATTGCAGGACAAGATGCTGAGCAGATGCTGGAAGAAAGGAGGGAGGTGAGAAAAGCAACACTAATTTATCTCAAAAGTAATTAATTTGTCACTTTCCCCTGCTATTTTATTTCAGCTTAAATTCTCATTTCTGCCTTTGGTCTGGCCATGGGGGCCATTACACTCCTCAATGCCACTAGCACAGTCTGTCCTTTTCTCTCTGCACAGTGCCTCCAGCTTTTATGTCCCTGTACTGACACATCTCCTCCTCTAAACTCCTACAGGTGTTTACTCTTCTCTGTCAGCAGGCAGAAAGGATAAACACTAATTTTCAGCCACTGCATCCCTCTGATGTTCTCATAACATGCAGTCATTAGTATTAACTCCTCTTCAGCGTGTTTAATGTGGGAGAGGCTCACAGGGTGTTAAATTACAGAATTTATCCTGGCTGGAATGCAAACTACTTTATCATTTGATACAGCAGCAGCTTGCTAACTTTGGCCACAGTTCTCAAAACTGTAAATAAAACTACATACAGAGTAGTATTTTATAAGCTTGCAGCCTGTAATTCTAATTCACATCAGAGGTTTGCTTCAGAGTCTCTACATTTCTAACATCTGCCATTTTAGAAAAGGAAAAGCATTAACTTTCACATAGACTGTGGTTCTTAGGCTATTATTACTCATCAGTTAGGATCAGGGGATACATATGAAGACAGCAGGTTTCCTGAAATTAGACAACCAACCAAGTGGTGAATAACTCCTGTTAGTCCCAAATGGAGAGCTCATATGTTTTGTCAGCTACAAGAGAAGCCAGATGACAGACTGTTTGCTAGGGAACAAGCATGAGATCTGCATAACTGTTGTAAATCACTCTCTGTGGACAGCCAGTCAATTCTCATGTGACTACTAAACAGAGGGCATTCCAATTCCAATTCCAATTCCCTCATCTGTGCAGTGAAAGTCCTGCAGTATTGCTGTAAATCTTTACTGCTGGCTGTGAAATGTCCTCATCATCATTAGCTAGATCTAGTCTACTTGCTTCTCTGCTTATTTGACTTTATAAATAAAGTTCTATAAATAAATTAAAGTTAGCCAAAACCTGCAGCAATCTAGCCACAAAATTAAAACACAAAGACAGAGAGCCTATAATTCATTTAATATTTCAGGTAACTATTAACAACATTGAATTCCATATCTGTACACCTGCAATCCTTCTTTAAGCATCAGTATCACCTTTGCCTCTCATACCAGAGTAAGAATTTTTACATTTTATACACAAACTCTTAACTGGGGATTTAAAATATTTATTGTATAAAATCTAAATCCAACCAGCACACCTCATGACTCAATTTCTTTCTGCTCCACAGGTTTCAGGCGCTTTTTAATGACAAGCTCTCCCTTGGTTGTCAGAAAGGTGCTGGACACTTCCTCTTCTGTTGGCAGCCCATGGGGTAGTTTCAGTGGCTGTATTCTACAGGCAAAAGAGTTTGCTTAGTGAAGTCCTGTGACTAGAAGGGAATTACATTAAATGTTCCAAAAACAGTTAACAAACCTTATCAGATGTTTAACAACTTTCAGTCTGGAATTCACAGAAGGGATATTTTTGTGCAGTCTTGGCTGATGTGCCTACATAAGGGATAAAACAAGTTTTACAAATGTGTTGCCAAATCTCAAATCTTTGTTCACTGAACTTTGCACACTACCAGTAAAAAAAATAAACCACATTTGCAAATGTAAGATTTAGAGAAGTGCCATGCATCAAGAACATACATAAAAATATGCTATCAAAACTTGATTCCAGTAAAAAGACAATTTTATCTTTATTTCTATTTCGCTATAAATGTATTTTCTTTCAACTGTTAAAAATACTAAAAATGTAAATACAAGAATTTAGGGGCAAAATTGCTTTCTTCATTTATATCTTAAATTGATCAAGCACACATTTTTTTTCTCTGCAATATAACACTGACTAGACAAATCTTTGCACAATGTGCAGTTGGCCTGAAAAATTTGGATAAACACATCTTTGACACAAATTTTAGAGTCTTGAATTTGGAAGCCTTTTCATTGATAAGTGAGTTTTACTTACCTTTCTACAATATCTGAATAATATGACCCACAGGGACCTGAATTCTAAGTATTTACAAACCGATTTCTCTATTATTTTATAAGAATTCTCAGGGTAAAGTTCTCCTCAGGCAACGTGGCACAATACCATACAGAGATATTCTGAATTCCCACTAAAAGCACATTTGCCACAAACATTCCCCTCAGCTCTCAAACACATCATCACCACCTCAGATTGCTTTATGGCTGCTATAAATGTAATTCTGGTTTGTGACTGCAAAATGGAGGTCCTTATAAGACCCATCACCTCAGTGCTACATTTCTGACACACACAAGTATAAAAACCAACAATCATACTTTATCCAGTCCCAGATCACGGATTATCTTCTTTTCCCAATATGGGCGACCAACAACACTTTTTATTCTGGTAATAACGTGGATTTTGTGAGGCTCCTCAGGGTTACCGCCATACTTTTCACGATCTTCAGGCCGTGGCTGAAATACCTAGAATAAAAAAATTCACAAAACTAGAGTTTTTTTCCCTAAATATCTGGTCATCAGCACTGCAGTTAACTACTGCCTAAAACATATTTCAACCTTGGTAAAAATTCTTACATATTTTTCTTTTCAGAGGGTCAAAGCGCCAACAAAGTGACCTCGAATTTAGCTTTTATAACATGAAGTCAAACATATTTCTATGACAGCTTGCTGATAAATACAGTAACTCTTGAGCCACACAACGGCACAGAAATACACGGACAACACCCTGTACCACCAGCACAATACCTGATTCACGTGCATTTTATCAGGAGCCAGTGCTCAGCCTCTGGATGGCAAGTTTTCCCACAGGCTTTAAGAATGATTTCAGGGAAAAGAGTCAACTGACACCAAATTGTATCTTGCAAAAAATAAACTAAAACCGTAAATGTAAAAATGTAAAGCGCAAGTCAAGCACACACCGAGTCTGGAATTCTCGACCTGGTAAAGAGACAACGAACCCACACCGGGGACGCCATCCCCTCCATCCTCTTGCCCAGCACCTGCAAAGAGAGAACATAACTTATCTGTCCTTTCCTTACAGCTTTAAATACTTGCGAACACATGACACGGCTACGAGTCCCAGCCCCACCCGGATCCCCACCTTCCCAGCGGCAGCGGAGCCCCGAACAGGAGGCCCGACTGCACCAACTCCGCTCTGGATCCCTTTCCCGGAACCCCATCCGGATCCCCCCTTTCCCGGAGGCTGCAGGCCTCAGGCCCAGCCCGGATCTCCCCACGGATCCTCACCTGGGTTCGCCCTCCCCCCGAATTCCCCATACACCCGTTCCCCACCCCCGATCCTCACCTTCCCGGTGCCCGCAAGGCCCAGGCCCGCCCGGCCCGCCGCCGCCGCCATCCCGGTGTGCACCCTTCGTCCCGTCCGGACACCCGGGCTGCGGCACTTCAGTTCCGAGCGGGCGGAAGAACAAAGGTGCGACACCGCCCCTCCGTTCCCCGTTCCCGCTCCCGTCCCTATCCCAGTCCCCGTTCCCCGTCCCACTCCCGCCGCCATCCCGGTCCCCGTCCCGCTCCATGTCGCGGGCGGGGAGCGATGGCCATGCCGCGCTGGAGCGGGCCGGGGCGGAGACGGTGAAGCGGGCGGTGCAGCTGGATGTGGCGGGCCGGTTCCAGGAGTCGCTGGTGTGTTACCAGGAGGGCATCGACCTCCTGCTGCAGGTGGTGAAAGGTACCGGCTGGGCCCCGCCTCGGGGCTGGGGTGGCCCTGGGGACACACCGGCGGGGGTGGATGGACCCCGGTGTCCCGGGGGGATTGGAACTGGCGTCTCCTCCCGGGAGAGCCGGGCCAGGCAGGGCTCGGCAGGGTCGGCCCGGTGTTTAACTGGCCCGTGACTTTTGTCATTTACAGCCACCAAAGATGAGCCGAAAAAGCAGCGCTACCGGCAGAAGATATCGGAGTACATGACCAGAGCCGAGGACATTAAAAAACACATTGAGAAAGAGAAACAAGGTATAAATGCCTAAAGGGGGGCACCAAGAGGAGAGTCAGGCCCTGCCCGGAGGTGCCAATGGCCGCACGGGGCAAGGGGCACAAACTGAGGCACAGGAAGTTCCACTGGAATATGAGGAAGAGATTTTTATTATGCGGGTGAGCGAGCACTGGAACAGGTTGCACGGAGAGGGTGTGGAGTCCTCCTCTCTGGAGATAACCCATTGCCTGGACACAGTCCTGTCCATGTGCTCTGGGATGACCCTGCTTGAGCAGGGAGGTTGGACCAAATGTCTCATTGTGGTCCCTTCACCCTGGCCCGTTCTGTGATTCCATGAGCTGTGATGTACCAACGTACCCCTTTGCTTTTAATTGTCTGTTGTTACGTGAATGTTTGATGGGTGACGTGGTTTAACACGGAAATTATGTCCTGACCTTTAGTTAAAAAGAGACTTACTTTCCTTTCAGATGGTAAATACCATAAGCAAATCAGGATAGAAGAAAATGCAACAGGTTTTGGCTATGAAAAGATTTTCCAGGAGTACCTCACTGAGATTGTTTCTGAAGTTTGGGTGGAGGACCCATACATTAGGCAGGTTCATCAGGCAAGTAGATATTTGGTGTAACTGATACAGATGTAGCCTCTAGAGAAATTCCAAGCTACTAAATTAAATAAAACTTTTTCAGTTGTATAACTTTCTACGATTCTGCGAGATGCTAGTTAAGGGACCTTGCAAGGTGAAAACAATCCATCTCCTCACTTCCTATGATGAGGTAAGTGTCTAGATTTTGGGGTTTATTTCCCTGTGCTCAGATGATGCCACATGCAAAACAAAATGTAAAAATACAGACTTGTTCCTACTTATTAGGGCTTGATATAGTCAGGCTGTGATGCTTTCAGCAGAAAACACAGATTAAGAGAAAAATAAAAATGTGATAGTTGAACATAAGTAATTTTGTAAGTTCAGAGTTTTCTGGTTAACAAATTCTGGGTAAGCAGAATCTTAAATTGAAGTTTCTGTGAAAGTTTTGTTGTGGAAAATGTCATAAAAGCCAAAGCATCTGTTGAGACAAGGGTTTTTTTGCTGTTCCAACAGCTGTATTTGTCATTTTAGAGGCTTTCATGAGCTGAAATCTCTCAAGCTACCACTGCACTTATTTAAAGTATTACCACACTTATTTTGGCTCAAAGAGTACATATCTAATTTCAAAGGGCTGAGAGTGAGCTCCTCCTCCACATCCCTCAGCAAATATACCTGTAGTCTGTCTGCTTTTTATCCTGTCTTTGAAACTGTAAATCTGCCTTCATCCAACTTACTTTCGTTTGGTTTACTTTGATATTGAAAAAGTTTGGTGCGTGAGTTTAAGAAGTGGTGACCAGAAATAGAATATATGGTTTAAAAAAACAAAACCAAACCCTATCACATTATTTTTATTTTTGATAGGGTATTGGGAAGAGTCAACAGATGACTGCCTTGGAAGAAATAAAACAGTCATTGAGTAATTATGGAGTAACACTGAATATTGACTTCTCGTCTTCAATACATGATCGAGAAATCAGGTGGGTGATATTAAAAAAAAGACCAAATGCCAGTTATTTGAAGTCAAACTATTTAACCCTAACTTTTGAGATAACTATAGCTGTGGTTAACAAAGTAAAAGGCAGTGGCCCTCATTGGATGTAATCAGCCCTCCGTAGTTTCATATTTTCTAATTGTGAATATTAGTTGTCTCTCTACAGAATGGTGTCTTCTGTGGTTCACACAGGTATTGGTGATGCTAGGAAATAATTGTGATTGAAGCAAGGAGCTTGTGCATCATGTGGATGTAACCTTTTTATTCAGCATACTCACAGTATTCAAATTTGTGCATTTTTAAAACAGATTCAACAATGGGTGGATGATTAAGATTGGAAGGGGTCTTGATTATTTTAAGAAACCACAGGTAAGGATGCTTTGCCTTCTTTAATTAACTTAAAATGAGCTCTTCTACAGTATATGCTCAACATGCCAATTCTGTTCATTTCTGCAGGGTCGTTTCAGCATTGGATACTGTGACTTTGACTTGAGACCTTGTCATGAAACAACAGTGGATGTCTTTCACACTAAACACACAAAGAAAATGTGATCAGAAATGATCACTGTTTTTAATAAGTGTTTTCATAAGCATAAAATCTAAGGCTGTAATGAAATGTAATGAAAGATGTTGCTTGAGTCCAGCTGGTTGCCCACAGAAGCAACTCTTCTGAGTACTTAGTGCACCACAGCTTTTATAATCTAGATGTTTAAGAATATTTGAGACTTTCCAGTCTGAGAAAACAAAACTGCACGAGTCCATTGTACTTCTGTAATCTTAATTTATACAATCCATATTGAAATTTTATCTTGATTTCATATCAGACCCTCAAGAGTGTCTTTTAAAAGCCTCTTTACAGTCATTTCTGTTTTTACTGTTGATTTTGTCTTGAGCCTATTTTGAATTTTATATCTTTAACTGACCACCTCATAATCATTGGAAGCTGGGCTGCCACATGTCCTCTTTTATAAGCAGTCTTATTTATTTCCTTTTATTCCTGTATTCTAGTAATGACTACTATTTTTCTGAGGTTTTGTAAATCCTGTGATGCTTTATTTCCCAGACTTTACTAGTAATCCCAAATTTCACATTCCATTTTCCAAGCCCTTTGCCTACAAACATGGTAGTGTTCAGTACACAGTCAGTTTAGGGTTGTCTTATGTGTCTCTGCATTATGGACTTTGGACTGGGAATGCTGCAAACAGCTGTATTCTCTTCCCTGTCACTGCTGTGTGTTCTTTTATTCCATGATGCATGGTCATATACCTGATATCCATCCTTTGCATTGTGTGGAAAGGATGTGTGATCCTCTCCCAGTCTTACTCTCTCACTTTCAAGTCCTCCAATGACTGGCTTTTCATGCCACTCTCAACTGCAGTAAGCTATTTTGCCACACTACTAAGGTAGTCCCTAAAAAGAATAACTTTATGTTTTTTCAGAAGTTGGATACCCTGAGCATCTCAGTTGGTCAGAGCATAGTGTGAGTAATGTCAAGGTCATGTGTTTTATCCCTGAAAGGGCTGTTCACTTAAGAGCTGGACTTGATCCTTCTCTGTTCCTTGCAACTCAAAATATTCTGTGATTCTAAGCAATATGCTCTTTAGAATAAAGACAGTCTTCCCTTTTCATTCCTTCAGCGTTTGGAAACCAGAAGGTATTACCAGAGGTACTGCTTTTTTTTTTTTTTTTTTTTTTTTTTTTTTTTCTTACACAAGTTTTTTGTTAGCAAGAATCTGCCTAAGTCATACACTCTGACATAAAAATCAGGTAGTGGCCTCTTTTTCAGGTCCCATCAAAATCTTCTCAGCCTCAGGACTGACACGTGCCTTACACCTTCTGCCTTGTAATACAGTAGGCCTCTGTATTCTAGTAACATATTTATTGCTGGAACTTTTTTCTTTTCCTGATGGTTAGTGTATTCCATTATTTATTTTTTCTTACTGTGGTTTATTATTTCCTTTTCTGTCATCTGATGCTGCTGTTCTTTTCCTCTTGCTTCTAACAACAAATCTATTCCACAGTAATCAATAAGAAGTGGAGCTGGTCTTTGCCTTGCTTTCTGGGTCACAATTTGCCAGTGGTCAGCCTTCTTTATCCTTTCTCATAATAATATTTCAACTTTGCAGTGTTGCATCAATGAATAATAGTGTAGCAAAATGAATGATATATGTGCCACAGAGCTGTGTGCTATTAAGTCATTCCCCCAAACATTCCATAGGAGCTCCCTGGCTTGCTGCTGTGATACAAAGTTTCTAGTCACTTGTGAATTTTATTCAGTTGTGTATAACATATGCCTATTTTTGATGGGAATAAAGGTTATTTTTTATTTTTTGTAGCTTCAATCATCTGTTTGATTTCTTCACTACATCAGGAAATTCAAGGAAGCTGTGTAATGCTTTATGGATCCAGCCATGTTCTGGAGAAGGCTCACTGTAAATACAGTAATTTCCCAAATGTGAAGCTTTGTGTCTTTTAACCTAGTCCAGCAATTTCAAACAGAAAATCACAGAATTAACTAGGCTTTGAGATCATCAAGTCCAACCTATGGCCTAGCATCACCTTGTCAACTAGACCATGGCACTGAGTGTCACATCCAGTCTTTTCTTAAACACCTCCACGGATGGTGACTCCACCACCTCCCTGGGGAGCCCATTCCAATGCCCAATCACTCTTTCTGTGAAGAATTATTTCCTAATGCCCAGCCTAAACTTCCCCTGGTGCTGCTTGAGGCTGTGTCCTCTTGTCCTGTCACTGGTTACCTGGAGAAGAGCCCGAACCCCACCAGGCCACAGCCTTCTTTCAGATATCTGTTCTGACCTAATCAAAATTGCATTGCACTTACTCTTCAACAACAGTTAAATACATCTTGAGCCTTTCTTTCATAATTTTACTATATATATAGCTATCATTTAATATTAAAACTGTCACTTTCAGTTCATTGTTGCCTTTTACAGGAAAATCATTTGCTAGATGGTAACATAAGGAACCTCTTTCTCCTAGATCTGTATTTCCAAATGTTTAGCTTTGATACCAGTACCCATGGCAGCAGAGATTCCCAGCTTTGTGCTAGGCACAAGAACAGAGGAGGCACATGTGGCCTCTGTCCCAGTTAGCCTCTCCTGCCTTCATCACATAAACCCCCACACTGAACTTCCTAATCTTCCCCTCCTCATGCACATGCGTGGACAAAAGCCCTAACCCGAGGTGGGCTACAGTGATTCACTACAGTGCTTCTACAGCAGAGGCACAGGGGCACCAGCACTCTGCAAGAAAGGACTTTCAATCAGAAACCAGGGAACATCATCTCCACACAGCTCACTGGCTGTGACATGGCCTTTGGGCTCCAGTCCACAAGGAGCAGGATGCAGGTTGGGACCCACCCCATTCCATCTGTGTCAGCTGTTAGCACCTTCTCTGCTGCAGGGCCAATTTGGGATGCCCCCACCCTCTTCCATGGTTCAAGCAGCAATTATGTCTTGCCAGCAGAGGTTTCAATCCTACAGTTTGGGAACATCAGGTTCAGGCAGTGTGAAATTTAATTGTAATATTAAAAAAAGGACAAGATTGAACAGTTTGTTTTCTACAAGCTGAATTTTTCTCTTACTAGTGAATGTTTTAATTTTTTTTTCAATACATTAAATAAAAAAGCAGCAGAAATTTAACTTACATTTTCAAAATGCAAGTCACATTAACCTTATCATATTCTCACATAGTAGACTCCACCTGCTGTGCAACTCATTGTCCTGTGGACACACCTTTAGCAATGTTGTCACTAGCATAGTGATTTCATTTGGGCAAAACTTACTGCCAATAAGACTCTTGACCAGTTCACTGTACAGTCCTGGTGGCAGCCACTGTTCTGGCAGATCAATGTTACAGGCTTCAATCCTTCCATGCTTTACATCCATATTTACTTTAACATCAAGAACAGAATCTTCATAGGCCATGTTAAGACATGTGCTAACGCTGAACTTTGGTGTCTTTCCATAGACCCATTCCCAGGTTTGTAGTTCTTTAGTTTTGTTACTAATTCCAGGAAGCAGAGTCTCATCAGCTGGATTTATTAAGGTGATATGGTGATCTATCTGGTGTTGCACAGCATATTCTTTAGCAATGGCATCCAGGATTCTCTCAGAAGTTAAACTAGCATCCTCTTCAAAGAGATTTTTCACTGAGGCAGGCACGCTAGGAGTGGCATTGCTCTTTAGCCCTTTAAAAGGACTTTTTAGCACAGAAGATAAAACAAACTTATCTGCATTACAGAGTAAGGTACAGTGGTGATAAGCAGTTGTCCTTCCCAGCTTTGCAGCAGTGCCTGAGATTTTGTATTGCTTGTTTAGCAAGACGTCGTATCTGTCAGTGACATGTACATCTAACTGGGGTCGCAAGGCTTTCAGTGCCTTCACAACGAGCTTCAGGTTTCCCATTCGTTCATATTTTTTTCTGGTCGTGAAGAAAGTCAAATTGACATTACCTAAGTCATGGTAAACTGTCCCTCCTCCACTTCTTCTCCTGGCTAGTTTTATATTTTTTTGCCTCAATAGCCTGAGGTTGCACTCTTGCCAGGGATTCTGATGTCTCCCTATTACCACAGCAGGGGAATTTCTCCAAAGGAAAAGGATCTGTTGCTTCTCTAAATCCACGTGGTCATGGATCCAGTCTTCCACAGCTAGATTTTGATAAACATCATTAGAAACGGACTGGATAATGAGGCCTCCACTAGCTGTGCTCCAGAAGCAAGCTTTTGGAGTCCTGAGGACGCAGGACCGCCAAAGGCAGTTTTTAAATGACTGGAGTACCATGTTTTTAATAACTGGAGAGCGGATGGAAGGAATGCCTGCTCTGCTAACGCAGAGTGCGGCAGGAGCGCAGCCGGCTCCTGTGACAGGAGTGAAAGGCCAGCGGCGGGCATGAGGCGGTCAGGCTCTTCCCACAGCAGCAGTGGCGCTCCAAGGCCCGGTGTCCCCGGTGACGCCGCTCGGGCCTGGCGGGAGCCCCCGGGACAGCCGGCGGTGCCAGAGCAGCGCTCCTCCCAGTCCCGGGGCCTGAAAGACCAAAGGAAGAAAGGGAATGTGTATTTTCCCCTTCATTCAACGCAGCCTTACTAATGCGGTTTCAATTTGCGTAGTCCAGCTTTGTTAAGGTTTTCTGCCTTCTTTTCCATGGGGTTCCTGGCGCGGCGTCCCCTCGTCCCCGCCCGCACACCCCGCCGGGCGCCCCGCGCTACTCACGGCGCCAGGCCCCGCACTCCCGGCGCCCGGCCCGCTCCCTGTCCCGCTCCCTAGGGGCTCCTTGGAGCCGCCGGCCTCGGGAGCGCCTTCCGCTTCCCGGGTGAGAGGTGCAGGGGCGGGCACTGCGCCTCCCTGCGGCCGGGGGAGGGCCGGGGGAGGGCCGGGGGAAGGGCCGGGGAGGGGCCGAGGGAGGGCCGGGGAGGGGCCGAGGGAGGGCCGGGGAGGGGCCGAGGGAGGGCCGGGGAGGGGCCAGGGTGGCGGGCTGCAGGCGCGGCTCGGGGTTCGGTGGGTGCCGGGGTCCCGCCTGTCCCGGCGTCGGCACGGCACTGGGCGGGGGAGGGAGCTGGGGAGAGCGAGAATGACCAGGTCACAGAAGCGGTCGGGCTGGGAGGGATCACACTGGGTGGTCATCTGGTCCAACCTGCTCAAGCAGGGTCATCCCAGGGCACAGGATTGTGTCCAGACGGTTCGTGAATATCCTCGGTAAGGGAAACTCCGTACCCTCTCTGGGCAGTGTGTTCCAGTGCTCGGTCACTTCCACACTAAAGGTCTTCCTCATGTTCAGGTAGAATTTCCCGTTCATCAGTTTCTGGCTGTTGCTTCTCATCCTATTGCTTGGCACCTCCAAGCACCTCCAGGCACCCCTTCTCTCTAAGAAGAGCCTGACTTCATCCTCTTCACACCTTCATTTCCAGATACTTATGGGCACTGCCCACAATATTTACAGAGGGGGCAACAAGAGGCCGGTGGACGATGCATAAATTGGGTGATTTTTCATGCAAGACCCAGATGGGCAGTTCCTCTCTGCAGGATATTCTGGATGCTACAAGCTTTTATGAGTTCACAAGGAGACAGAGTTAACGCAAATGCACAGAGATTTGTGAAATACACTCTCTATGGTGCGCATGAAGAGATAGAAGCTAAATGTCAATAGCGTAATTCATTAATAAGCCGGAAAGTGATCAAAGACTAGATGTATTGCCGGCAGCAGATTGTCTTCAGATTTGCATGTAAGCCATTCTTAAAGACTACCAGACCTTAGCTATAATTCTTCTTCAAAAGCTATTGTCTGTGCTTAAGCTTACTGTGCTTAAGCTTAAGATTGTACCATGGGACAATCTTCAGTGCCAGCTGAAGTTTTTTATCCACAGTAGTATCCCTATGGGCAAATATGTGATGTATTTCTCTTGTTCATAAATGTCTATTTCCAAAAGGTACATTAAATGCCTTTGTCCATTCTGCCTTAAAAGAACTGTGTGGGGGTAGTAGGGTAAGTAAAAAGTAAGGAACCATCATAACGTGCGTGCTGGTGGTGATTAGTGAGAGAAAGAGACTCTAAAAGAAGCTTGATGTAATGTGTGTGCCAGCACCTTTAATGTTGTATTGTCATATTTAAAAAAAATATATATAAAGCAATTTGAAATGGACATAACTTTTTGCTGAATTAGACTGGTAATAATTTTTCACTGGAATGAACTATTCTGTAATGTACAAGGTAAAAAGCATATGGACTTTGTCCATGAAAATATGCTGGAAATCATTGTTGAAGGCAGTTGACAAAATGCAAACGTGAACTCGTGCATTCTAGCACTGGTCAGAAATATGGAAATGCATCTTGTGAGGCAACTGATGTTACTAAAACCCCCCCAAAATGTGGGACCACTTTTCTCCGTTTTGGCACTTGATTCTTGAACATTTGCAATGTGTCATTTTGCCACGAGGTGTCCCTAAAAACCTACTGAGAGCTGTTGCAGTCTGTGTTTTTCTAATCAAAAACTGTTTTCATAGCTAGAACCATAATTTGGTAAAAAAGGTAAAGTGTGCAGAATAGTAGGTGGACAGATAAAAATGTCATGGGTCTATTTCTGATAGGCTGAAGGATGAAATACACATGCAACAATAAATGCCTTCCTATTGTTGAAGACAAATCCAGCAAGATAATTAGAAATAGTCTGACAATAAACAAAAAATATGAATTTGTTTATCTCATCTGGATTGGATGTTTAAATTTTTTTATGTCTCAACTACTATTGTATAAATCATGTATCTGTAAAATACACCAAATATTATTTTCACTTTTTAGAACAGTCCTGCATATGAATTTAATCTCTTTTTTGATCAACAAAGCATTTTTTGGTATACAAAAAGCAATGCAACTGCTCTGCACAACATTAACCAGCATTAAGATATAAAAGATAATTCACTGTATGTCCCTTAGAGGATATCTTAGACATACCAGAACAAAACCAATTAAAAATGTATCATTTCACTCCTAAAATTAATTTTTATGAAGAATAATTTTATTAAAGTTGTGAAAATATGAAATGCCCTTTTCACATCTCTTTTGGAGATAAACATGATAATGCAGAGTCTCCTCTTCCACAATGCCAAAATCTGAAATCCAGGATGGGGAAAGGGAAAATAAAAAGACTTGTTTCTCTAGCTCTGTTTCTGGAAGTTAAAATCTTCCGATTTCTTTTCTGGCTTTAGGTGGAGATTGTATTTCAGAGGTGTTATTCACTCCTAATGTCTGAAAAGGCAAGCTGTATCCATGAGTGCTTAATGCTGGCTGCTTGCCAAAAACCCCGTTTTTCACCCTGCACTGTTTCCAGAATATTAAACCTGTGCCTCTGTCTAGCAGAGAAGAGAGGATATTTTGTCTGGTTCCTCAGCTTGACTCTGGGACTACCTAAAGCAGCCTCTTTCAAAGGCTGTTTATATCCTTGCCATGAGCAGGCAATAGGAGTCTCCAGATTCACATGGCCTTCTTACCCGTTTTGTATCACTTTCTTCAAAGGCACAGTCTGCTTGTCCCTGTCTGTGCTATTCCAAGAAAAGATACATGCAGCCAGAGGTAAATAAGAACTCCTATATAAGAAAACATAAAAAGTAATTTCTCTCAAATGATTTTGTTGGTGGAATAAAGAAAAGCTTAATTAGCCTTGTAATACTCTGATGTTTTAACTTCACAATGACTAATATGTTAGTCCTGGCATTAAAAATTAAGAGTAAGTTCAGACTGGAGTTTATCATGTGTGTGAGGCTGCTGTTTGAGACTGTCAAGGAACAAGTGTCGTGCAAAGAGTAATAGTTATTTTGGATGATACAACTGGCACAGTCTTAGAAATAGATACATAAATTAGATGGGTTTTGGATAGAAGATAAGGTTTAATTAAAGGAAACTATTTTCACAAGATTAGGTCAGTCTTATCTAACACTTGTTTTGTTTTTGTCAGGCCAGAGAGATTGTGTGGCAATTGCTGGAGTTTTCATCTGTAAAAGTTTCTCCTTGGATATTAGCTTCTGAAAGAGATGAACCCCATTAGAGTAGAGGTGTTCAGCTGAGCTCCCTGAGCTCACTGTCAGTCCCACCTGATTAGCTGTGGCAGTTTCAGAATACCCATCTCTCTCTTGGGGCTGGACTGGCAAGACTTGGTTGCTTGGCTTTGTCTCTGAAATCTTCTGACCTGTAAGCATTGCTCGTGCTGCCTTTCCCTAAGGCTTTTGCATTAATCACTGGCAAGGCCTATGCTTCATGTGAGGGCCCGGGAGGTTTGGGTTAAAGGTGCTTTAAAAGAATTCTTTAAAATAATTTCACTCAAAACAACAATGAGTGATGGTATTGCATGTGTCTGAGTGTGCCAATTTATGACCCATCCTCCTGTTTCCATCCCCAAACAACTGTTAAAAATTTAACCATTATTTGAGGAAGTCATTCTTTTTATCTGCCTGGGTGTGGAGAGAGTGTTGTCACTTGAGGAGAAGCTTGGCTTAACTCCCTCCTCCAACAGAAAATCTTTTCAAAAAGATGTAGCAGCAACCGGTCACTCAGTATTCATTTATACTCAAAACCAGAAAGAAATATGAGCATCTTTCCTTGGCTTTAGTGATGTTTATTGAGAAACTGCTCTATATCATAAACCTGATACAGAAAGTTGAATTTTCATAGATAAGAGGTATTCAAAAGCCTCCCAAGATGAAACCAAGTAGAGAAATAATAAAAATTTCTATGAAACAGTGTTCGTAAATACTTATATCAGCATTAATGGGGAAAGTGGTTTACTGATTATTTTGTACAAGATTTTATGATGCATATTTTTAAAAATTATTTTAAAGAATATTCCTAACCTCTCATTTTGCTTTGCCCATAGAATTTCAGTCATATACACCTGTAGGGACAACGGATATTATGATCATCTTGGAAGGCAAGAGTAAAGGAAATAAAAGTGCTGAGATTACATGCTTGCTAGAAAGCTATTTAGGTAACCTGTTGTGCTGGTACTGAGCCAGAAGTCAGTATGTCCATCATAGCTGCTTGGCTTCTGTCCTACAGAACTCCTGGCTCAAGGAAATCAGTCATAGAATAGTTTGGGTTGGAAGGGACCTTAAAGACCACCTAGTTCCAACTCCCCTTTCATGGACAGGGACACCTTCCACTAGACCAGGTTGCTCAGAGATCCATCTGGGCTTATGTTGAAACCTCGAGACATGGGAACTCCACAGCCTTTGTAGGCAATCTCTTCTAGTGCCTCATCACCCTCCGAAGAAGTGAATTCTTCTTGAAAACATTCAATTTCTGCTTATTATCTAATTTAAACCTTCCCTCCTTCAGCTTAAGGTCATTCCCCCTTGCTCTATCACTACATTCTCTTGGGAAAAGCCTCTCTGTAGCCTTCTTGTAAGCTCTGTTTAGATACTGGAGTCTCCATGAAGCCTTCTCCATTGAAAAAATTCACCTTTCATGGACCTTAAGCAAACATGGTGGCCTACTTTCTAGTATGAAAGTGATAATGAATATTTTAAAAATTCATTATATATTCCAGTACAAATCTACCCTTGGTTTTGAACAGATATATTTCAAGTTAATTAACATTTATGTCCCTTTTTTCCTTGTTAGATCCATATTAGGAGGACATTCAGGCATATTTGCAATATAACAAAAAGAGAAAATACAGACATTCAGAACTTACTTTAAAGTATTATATGGATATTTATTTTAATTAGATATCTCCTTCATATTCATTTTGAAGAGTGTATTTATCCATTTTACATTGAAGTATCAGTAATTATAAAAGTTCTATTTCAGTGCATGCACTCTCTCATTTATGCTAATACAGGTTACGTTACAAACAGAATCTGAAATAAAGGAAGGGAGTCACCTTCAAGGCTTGATGCCTTTATTAAGTCACTGGAAAAGGACAGAGACTGCTATAAATGTGAGATTGAGAATTTGTTGAAAGTGTTGAGAAACACATTCTCAAGTCTTAATGAACCTCTACTTGTGGCAGCATAAAAAAAAAAGTCATTCATCCAAGTGAGTTTGGGAAATCACTTTGGAAGAGAAGGAATATATTTTTTTAGAACATATCTCATGTTAAAATACTAAAGCTATAACTTCCAGGAAGGAAAACTAATTAATTGTAAACAGAAGGATCCATAAGATGGGAGTAGGCCAATAATAGAAGTTTTCAAACCAGCTATAATAAGAAAGTGTTTCAAGTTTTGTTTCTCTACTTTAACACTGTATCACTGTATTCTTTAGGGAGTGGTTTCTGATCCAGAAGTCTTGCAAATATTGAGGGACTGTAAAGAACTTGAGTCAACGTGGAAAATAAATGAACATTGTGGCAGAAATTCAGGGTAACTTCAATGTTTCAGCAGCTGAGAGAGACAAAATTCTTGATCTTTATGGTCAGGTAATTTTATTTATATTTGTGTGATTAACTGCAATAACAAGGTAATGTGCAAGAAAAAATATATTTTTTGCTTCGTATGAAAAAGAAATAATGCAAAGTATTTGTTTAAAAAACAGAAAAAAGAAGTTACGGAAATTCTGTGATTTGAATCTGTCAGTTCAATATAAGTTTGTAAGTGCTGTCATGAGTTAAAAATGCTTTCCTGAATCAAAGAATGTGTGCACAAATGATTACTTCATCTTCAATATTACACAGTTTCTGGGATGCTCTACATTACCAGCCACAGGATCCAGTAATACATTGATTATCCATTCCGTGTTTCTGTTATTCTACTGTTTTTAAAAACAGGCACAGGAGGAGCTTTCCCAGCTTTGTCAGGAAGTTATAAAATGTGCCAGGACTCCTGAACGCACTGTGACAGCGCAAGCTGTATTAAGACACATGGAGATAGAAAGGGATACAGCACTGTCAGATTTCCAAAGGATGCCTACAGAACATGATACCCTCACGGAGCAGTTACAAGGTTTGGTTCTGTCCCATCCCACCTCAGCCCCACCCCATAGGTTATTTAAACATGAACACTACTTAGCAGTGTAATTAAAATTGCTGAGGATTTCTGTTCTGATCCTGAGAATTAATTGCTTTACAAGTCTGTGGTGAGTTGAGTCTTGTTCTATATGAGATTTTGTTGCTGCTGTTATCTGATACAGATTTCCCAAGAAATTGCGTTTAATGAAAAGGCTCATTTGGAACAGAGAATTGAGGAGCTTGAAACTACTGTTCACAATGTAAGGGAAAATAACTATTTATGGAATTGTAAATAGAATACAGGCGATGTTCATGGTTAATCCTGCAGGACCAACCTGATTGCTATCAGGAAACAACAGGCTGAGGGCAGTGGATGTTATTTACTAAGACTCTTTCCCCTCTACTCTGCTCTGGTAATACCCCACCTGGAGGACTGTGTCCAGCCCTGGGTCTCCTACAATAATAAAGACATGGACCTGTTGGAGTAAATCCAGAGGAGGCCATGAAGATGATCAGAGTGGGCTGGAGCACCTCTCCTACAAAGACAGGCTAAGAGAGCTGAGGTTTTTCAGGCTGGAGAAGGGAAGACTTTGGGGACATGTTTTGGCACCTTCCAGTACCTAAAGGGGACCAACAAGAGAGCTGGGGAGGGAGTTTTCACAAGAACATGTAATGACAGGGCGAGAGGGAGTGGTTTTAAACTGGAAGACAACAGGTTTAGATTAGATAGAAGTTAGGAAATTGTGACTGTGAGGGTGGCGAGACCCTGGAACAGGTTGTCCAGAGAAGTTGTGGATGCCTTATCCCTGGAAGTGTTCAAGACCAGTCTGGATGGAGCACTCAGCAAGCTGATGTAATGGAAGGTGTCCCTGCCCATTGCAGGAGGTGTGGAACAAGATGGTATTTAAAGTCCCTTCCAACTAAAACCACTGTGCGATTCTGTGATTTTAAGACTGTACCAAGCTTTTGACACTGTTACCCATAGAGATCTTATATCCAGGTGAGGATAGGATTGTTTCACCTGGAGTAGGAGTGGCTTAAGAGGGACATAAGTCCTACCTGCCAGTAGGTATGACATCAAGAAATCATAAACAGGCTTTTTACTGCAGTGTTTGGTGGAAAGATGAGCAACAATGGGCATCCATTGAAATGAGAAGGATTCAGGCTGAATACAAGGAAATACTTGCTTCTGATGAGGGCAGTCAAGCAGCCCCCAGCCTTGGAGATTTTCAAGACTGGACTGGACAAAGCCTTGAGCAGCCTGACCTCAGAGCTGGCCATGCTTTGAGCAGGGATTTAGACTAGAGACCTGGAGTCTATTCAGATGTGAATTAGCTTATGATTGTGTATTACTAAGATGCTTCAAAGCTAAATGTAATTGCACTGTTCTGGCAAGTTGTATTTAATATGGTTTAAGTTACTTATGCATGCAGCTGTTTGCTAAGAAATGAGACTAAAATAGAAAATGAAAACATTAATAAAATTATTATAAATCTTAAATTTACTCACAGTCATGGTAGAACTTGATTTTTTAATAAATTAACATTGATTTCTGCAGTATATCTTTCTTCTAGATCTTGTGGTTATAAATTCTGGTTTATCTTCTTTTTCCACCTCAGCCTTATCAAATCCTGTCAAGCTTATAAATATAATACCACAGATTATAATATTAAATGGAATGCATCTGATATGAAGAATACACTGTAGGCTGAAATAGCTCTGAGTAGTAAATTAACTTTAATCACACGCCTACATATGACGTGTAGTGAGTATTGGGAGCCCTGTTTTAGGTACATCATCTTATTTCTTCAGTTCTTTTGGTACTCTTTGGGGACGATGCATCAACATGAAATTCATGGCATTAGTATTGAAAAAGCTACTGAATACCAGAGGCTTACTGACTTGCTCTTTAGAGGCCTGACCTTTGATTATAGTAACACAGAAATTAGTACTGAAAAAAATTGTAAAGGAGGAGAGGGATGAGGTGAGAATCTTTGTACTTTAAAAGAAGTGTTTTAAATAATTTCGAAAGGACAGCCCTTTGAATGTTAAGTGTAACCATTTTAATAAAAAGATAGAAGTTTGTTTAAACTGAAGATTTCAAACCAGCTTTGCTGGAGACTGCAAAAGACTTTGGATTTAGAGGCCTAAAGCCTAAATAGCCTAAAGCCTATTGGTCATGTTGTGTCCCAAACCATGATTTCTACCTTCATACACCCATAATGTTTTCTTTTATGTTATTTTGCACTGAAAAGTTTTATTGTTGATCAATGACAAACATTTTTGTCCTCGGGCATAATTACCAACCAAAAATGAAAATATTCTCAGAGATCTAAAAGATGGGAAATTGATTTACCTTCAGAAGAAGTGAAAGTCACATTTCAGGTCTTTGCCAACAATCTGCAGTAAACTGAGTCAGGCCTTGAGTAAATAAGCTGCTTGGACATTACTTCTTCAGCAAAAGATTTGTGCTAAAAACAGAGTAAAAATTGAAATAAATTCTATAAATCAGCTCTTTTTTTTTTTTTTTTTTTTTTTTTTTTTTTTTTTTTTTTCCTCAGCTGTTAGTGTTTGATTATATTTATAGTTGGATAGTGAACAGTTAGAACAGATGTCCAAAGTGGCACTAATGAAAGACACTACTGATTCTCTGGAAACTGAGATGAAAAGATTGACAGGAAAAGTACTGGATTCTGAAACTGAGCTGAGTTGACAGGAAGCTGAATATGCTTCTCTTTGGTAAGTAAAAGTATGTAATTGCATTAATTTGACTAGTAACATCAGCCTATGCTCACTGTTTTTGTAACTGTTATATGGCTCAAAGGGAAAGGAATTTACAAAAGATGCTTATGAGCCATCCTGCATTTTGGAATGAAATTGTTTTCCTCATTGCTTATTTATATGTAAATGTTCTTGTCTTATTGATATGATGATATGGTGGAAACCATCTTCTGTGAAAATTCACTTACTTTAGAGTTAGGAGCTTTCTATTAGAAACTAGAGGGATTATGGGTTTTGGTAAATAGCATATGAATAATTTTATTTCCATTTTTATTTTATTTTTATAAAAACATGCAAACATGCATAAACTAGTGAATGTCATGTTGTTGGTTTTGAGAGTCTTGGAGCCTTTTCATGAGAGGAAATAAAACTGACTTTTTGCTGGTCTGCTGCTCAACTGGAGTTCCCAGCCACGATCAGAAGCATAGTAGGACTAGTCAATCAGAGCCTTTAGGGAATAAAACATATGTCAGTGAATGTTGCTTTATAATAAATAGTCAGATTTATGAACACTGTTGAATTGTTGAAAACTAGTTGCTGCTACCAAAATATCTTTTTCTTTACACCCCCAAACCAAACTGATAATTCTTTTCAGTTTCTTGAACAGTGTGAGAATCATTAATATTACTACATTTGAACAGATATCTTGGTTATAACTTGAAACAGGCCACGTATTCCAATGGATGTCTCAGGAGATGATTTTGATTTTAATTATTTTTGTGACTTTTTTATAATCACCTGCTGCAAAAAATTTTTACTTTTCTGTAATCCTTTACATGATTATTCAGAATTTAATATCCTGAGATTAAAGTTAACATTAATAAAATATCTCAAACAGTCTAAAATAGAAAAATCCCAGTTTTTCCTATCTTTTGCAATTTTAGTGAACTTTCCAAAAGAGAAAAAAAAAATTCAGTGTCTGAATTCTCCTGTTTAATGCTTCTGCTTTTCCAGTTTATTGAATGAAAAGACAGAACTGAGGCTTTCAGAGATTCAGTGAAGCCTTGTGAAGAAAAAACTTGAAGTGCAACTGAACCAAGAGAAAATTATACATTTAGATGAAAAAACTGGTGAGTGACAGATCCAATTTTTATAATAAAATTCAATAGACTAATTTTCATATTCTGCAGTCATCTTTTTTCTTTTTTTAATGGATTGAAAGAAAAGGCATTGAATGCAAATAAATATACTTCTGAAAGTTTTAACATTTTGAATGCAAAAGTTGTTTTCTTTCATTATTGACAGGTTTTTGCATTTTAAAATTATGTGGCAGAGCTCTGGTAAGTGTAAGTTTCAGTGACAACACATGCTGTCAGCTGAACAGCGTGTGCTGGTAGCAGTGTGCAGTGTCTGAGCCTATCAGTTATATTTGTGATTTGCTAAGGTAGTGGTAGCACTTCTCAGCACCATAAAATACTGATGGTGGAAATCAGGAAAACATGCTTTATAGTGTATTGCAGAATATAGCCTGTACTGTGTGTTGCACCTTTTTTATATTATGGGAGTAAAGGAAATGGATACAAGGATTATTATTCCTGTAATGCCAAGGGATAAGTTCTTCCAAAACTACAGCTGTAGAGTGGTGATTAGGGAAAGCCCTAATGCAGAGCAAGATACTGCTTGTCTTCTTTACAGCAAGGGCACATTGGTGGCTCTTGTTCAGCATGATGCCCATCAGGACTCCCAGCTTTCCTGCCAAGCTGCTCTCCAGCTGGGTGGTCCCCAAGGTACCAGAGGTCCCTCTGGTGCCAGAGGTTGTTCCTCCCTAGGTTCAGGAATTCTCTTTATTGAACTTCATGAGGTTGTTCTCAGGCCATTTCTGCAGCTGCTGAGGGTCCCTCTGGATGGCATCATGACCCTCTGGTGTATCAGCCACTCCTCCCAGTTTATTACCTCTTGGCAATATCAGGAAAACAGTCTTTACTTCATCTGTAATTACAGGCTGCAGTCTACATGTTGCTTCTGTCTGTAGTGATTCTGTTTAAACTTTCGTTATAATTCCAAAGAAAGTTATTTTTAATGATCTAAATATTTGCTCTTGAAAAACAGATTTGTTCTGAGCCATGTAATTTAAGGCCCTGATCTAAAGAAGAATCCAGCTCTAAAAATATAATTTATAGATTATTATTACTATATTTTTAATAGGTGCATGCTTCAGTGCTTTCTTGAAGGGCAACTTTTGCCTTGTGTTTTTGTGTTTTAGAAGTGTATTAAAAAGTTTTAATTTCAAGTGGCTTGAATTAATAAAAGCTGAGATGCTTCTGATTGCATGCAGGTAACTTTTCAAGATAAAGTCTTGTACAACAAGAGGAGATCTGTACTTTGAAAGAAACCACTGCACAACTTAATGTGGAGAAGTCATCTTTGCAAGACTGTGTGGAAGAAGGAAGAGAGAGGATTGAGAGGATTGCTACTTTTCAGGAAAGCTTGGCAATTAAGGTGTGTTCTAATATTCAAATAGTCACAAAAACTAAATAGGGAAGGGATCTGTTGGGTTATCACACCTATCCTGTATTGGTACCTACTGCAGTGCTGTGTGCTGGTCTAGTTCTGCTCCAGGTTAAGGGCAGCAATAAAAACTCATGTTGACTCCAACAGCAGTAGGTTTGACCTGTGCTCATCATCCAGCTGAGTTCTCCTAGTAATTTTGCACAGAAGAAATTTCTGAACTGTGCAGTTCAAGACAGCCTTTCTGCAGTTCTTTTTCCTTCTTCTGTTCACTATTTCAAGCAATAATTCTCAGAAGTTCTGTGTCTGTTCTCCTAATAATTTTGGCTTTATTTTTCCTGACTGGGAGATAACCACTTGATTAATTAGCATACAAGCAATTCTGTAATAATTAGATTACTTAATTTTTTATCAGTCTTCTACTTTTTAAAATATAGGCTTTTAAAAAAAACTGTAATGTAAAAAGAGATGGAACTGATTAAGCTCTGATCAAGATTTTTTATGACAATCTAGCTGCTAAATAAACCATCTGGGTTTTTTTTCTTTTTAACTGCTACATTCTTTTACAGACATTTTTCTCCTTTCTAAGAAGATATAGCATTATTTATAAGTAAAAAACATATTTTTCACAAAAGAAAAATTTGATTTATAAAAATGCACATAATTTACATTTCACATAGCCTTTAAAAACTAGTTAATAAAGCCATAGACCTTCAATATACACTAATTCTTTTTTTTTTTTTTAAGGTACAAGCAGTACCTTTTTTTTGAGGTACAAGCACTTAAACCTTATGGAAAAAACCTTTCTTCATAGGTACTATATAAAAAACTAGCAAAGTACCAAACTGAGCTTGATGATATGAAGTTGAAAGCCCAGGATTCAAATGGAGATACTTTCAGGCTGAAGTATGTGCTGAAGTCAAAAGTGAGTGCAAATTAAAACTGTTGGTTTTTAACTAAAAATGAAAATATTAGGTATCTCCATAGAAGAATTTCCTTCCTAACTCAAACTTATTTGCATTCCCTTAATTTGGTTTTAGTAGTTTGAACATATTTTCATGGCTTTTTTTTTTTTTTTTTTTTTTTTCCTTGCAGTACAAAATGTAGAATTAATGTAGAATATGTCATTGTGGGAATATATATACACACACACACACGTGTGTTTATTAAACTTAAAAAATCAGACAGGGACTAATACAGAGACTTGGAAGTCTTTTGTCTTTATTACTTTATGGAATTAAAGTAAAAAGAAATATTACTGCACTTTATTGCTATACCTTATATGTCTAATGTTAACCTAGCCATTCTTAACACATGTTTATTGATCATTAAAATGTACTCATCTTGCACAAAACTCTGACTCTTGAGAAGTCTCTCAATGTTTTCACTAAATGGCAAAATTTTCAGTGGAAAGAGTATATCCAATGCCCTATCTGTAGGGCTATAAATATCCCTATTTTTTGGAGCTTACTGTAAATTATTAAATAAACAAGGTTTATGTGTTTGGAGAGAGAACTGTGAGCTCTTGGAGAATTATCACAAAGCCTGTGAACAAGGAGAAGGCTGGGAAGCAAAATGCCATGAAGCAGAAACAGGCTTTTCCTGTTAGACTGGCACTGAGCAGAGCAGTCTCAGAGCCACAGTTGGAAAGGGAAAATAGAGTCCCTTGGAACACAGATGGAGCAAGTGACTCGAAATCATTCTTTCCACAGTTCACCCTTGAAATGTTCTGATAATATTTTAAAATTATGTTTAATGCCACTTCTATTTCAGGGAGATTTTTCACCATGAACTGTATGCCTTTTACTTTATATAATAATATGATCAGAATTCCACTAGTCACACATGGGGAAAAAAATCTTAAAAAAAAAAATAATCAAGGAAGACAAAAGAATTAGATGTTCTCATGGTTCAGAATCACACAATTCCACATACCTGAATCACTTAAGTGCTTTGTCACCTTTGTCATGTTCCTGTCCCCGCTCTTCTTGCTTTGAGCTTCTTAGCCTTCTTTTCACCATTTTAGGTGTCCCAAAGAGCCTCTTCCCACTTGAAAATCTGAAGAACTTAAAGAAAAATTCACACCTTGTCTTTGGAAATACATTGTGAGCGTATAAACATGGTTTGGGGGTTCTCCAGTTATTGTTGCAGATCATTTCTGCTTCCTGAACATCACATAAGCTGCTGAGGGCTACTCAAGAACATTAGATACTCTAGAAGAACCCAACTGTTGCTGTTCAGAAGTGGACGTGAACACAGTAATAACAAAACAGCACAGGAGGGTGGAGTGGCAGATTTTGGCATTCCTTTAAGATATAATAAAAATGTTATATGGCTCTAGTTTGTCCAACAAGCCTGAAAACAGCAGTCATATCATCCTTCTAATTCCTTCCCTCATGACTGCTATTAATTATAGGAGTAAACAGGCCTCTTCATGCACACTATGTCAACATGTTGGGTCAGAATTCCAAATGTCATATTCCAGTTCATACAGTTACATGTAAGGGAAATATCTAAAACACAGAAGTTTGTATTCAAATATCCTAATGTGTTCAACACACATCTGTGTCCCTTGTGTCTTTTTTTTTTTTTTTTTTTTTTTTTTTTTTTTTTGGTGAGACAGAAATAGAATTAATGTGATGTGCTCCCATAAAATAATCTCTTTGGATGTCATTTCTGGTAAATCCTTCAAGCAAATCACAGTGCCTTACCTCTCACTTTGCTCTGTTAACTTCCTATATTCATTCTGCCACCCACTGAAACTTAAGGAGTTGAAAGTGGCTGACCAGGAATATCACTAGGCAAAGTCCAGGTATTTTTCAAAAAGGAAAAACCTAGGTTATGTTAACTTTAAATGTACAAAATTCTTAATGCTTTTAGTCAGAGCTGCTGCTGCTGCCTTGTGGACTCCAATTTAATGTGATCTCCTCATCTCTTAGTCATGCCTGAATTTATTTACAGGTGACAGCAGTATAAATATGACTCCAGAATCTCAGCATTCACAGATCATCTACATACAAAACCGAATTTTATGGCTAAACTAAGAGGATCTCATCTGAAAATAAAATGAGGTCCATGGTAGAATTTTCAACCTTATTAACTCTGCAAAAGGAGTAGAATTCTAGGAATAGAGTTTAAAATGCCAGTAGCTAATTTTAGCATCAGAAGCGAGAACTTGTCTAGCTTTTATATACAGGACTTATTTAAAGAAATAACTTTAAAGTTTACTGTAGAATAAATTTCTGCTGCCTCTTAAATTTTGCCACAATTACATAGAGATATTTTGGAGGATTTTGGAAACTGTTCTAATTTTTTCGGTAGAATTTTACATTGCTTTACTGTAGTATTTAACAACAGAAGCAGCACACAAGTCTCCTATTTCTGTCTTAAGCAACTCTCATGAAAATGGGCAGAGGGCCTCAAAACATACATTAGGAGAGAGTCTCTGTACTTGCAAATGTCACATCTACACCAGAACTTTGCATTAAACTAGATGCAAATCAAAGAACGATTAAATTAGCATTTAATTTCCACAGCAGAGAAGGTAGAAAGTGTATGTGAAATATATTAGCAAAATGAGTTATGTTAATTTTATACTTAGGACATCCAAATACACTTTAGGATCATGAATGATCACTTTTTCAATTTTTAAAATGTTTAATTTGGCATTTCTCAGGGGCTTGCTCCTCAAGGGGAATGACTTGTACACTCTTTAAAAAGGACTCTGTTTCAGACTGCTTTGCAGGGCTTCACTATGACCACTCATAAGTCTGGGCTTAAAATTACTGTTGTTTTGAAGAAAGATACATTTCATTACTAGGTAAGAAGAATAGCTGGAGCTGTTTATTAGCTATATTTGGCGTGGACTTTAAAATGATTGATTATTTTAGGAAGTATCAATATCTTTAATCTTTTCTTATTTTCCCTTAGAAATCCGTTTTTGTTGACCTTGATTTTTATAAAAACTACAAAAGTAATGTGTGATACACACATTTTTTGAAATTCAGTTTGGATAAACTTTGAAAAGTTGTTCATACACACTCAGATTATTCAGATATTTTCATTATGATTCTTTTACTGACCTGTCCATCCTCTGCTCCAGCTGAGACAATTTCTTGTTCTTTATAGGCTTCCAACAGTCTCTTTAAACCTTTATGCCTTTTGGAAGCACAGTGGGTAAAGCTGCTGTTTGCCAGTCAGTTATGCATTCCAGCCTAATGTGTGTGATGTCTTTCGTATCCTTGTGAAATCCTCTATGATTCTTTTGACAGGGAAGAGTTCCAGCATATGACATTTATCTGAGACTTTTATGAGATCTAATATGGCTTAGCCTCCCTGGATCCTTCTGTGAGGGGGATTGCTGGGACTGTGGAGAACAGCAACAGTTTCGGGAAAGAAAACTGCAGAAATGCAGTTGGACAGTTGGAGAAAAGTCAGTCAGAGGTTGGGAAATTTTCACTAATTTTTCCGTATCTTTCAAGCAGTAGTCTTTCATTAGCCATATATAACTTTCAGACAAGGCTCTTATTTTACACAGTATTCCAGTGCAGAATCTGCATTATTAGATTGCAGCATATTTATATTCAGAAGCGGAAACTAAACCTGATTCTGAATAATATTGTTCTTTCAATGTTTCTAATACTGTTTGTTTTCCTATATCTTCTTCTGTCCACAGTTTTCAGTATTCTTTTGTTCTGAAATACAAATTTAGAATATCAAAACTGTTTCCCTGCAAAGAAATTAGATTTTTGCGTGACAGTTCATAGAAAATGGGATCTTTCAGAATGAAGAAACTTTTTGGTTTAGTTCAGTTCAGTTCAGTGTGACTTTTGTTTTGATAAATGACAAATGCTTTTTTCTTGCCTTTTTTTTTTTTCTTTTCTTCTGTTGGCCTATGATCTGAGTTCTTCTAGTATCTTCTTCCTTTGAACACACAAATGGTTATCTTCTGAAATTTCTGAGAAATGTGCTGGAGAGTTTGTTAAGATGTCTCAGTTCATAGATTTCCCATGACCTTTGGCTGAGCATTATTGTGCTTAATGTAAACTAGGCTTGAGTAAAATACAGATAAAAGTTTTGCATCACCCCAACAGACTCAGTTAGTCAGACTATAATGCATACATTAAAAGATTAGGGGAAAATAGCATCCAGCTTACTTATGCTAAGATTAAAACAGGCAGTTTTCTTTGTCTCTGCAGCTGACCCAATACTGATTTGCCTGATTCTCAGTCTCCAGAATTATTTTTTTAATGTGTGCATGTGTAGCTATGTCTCAGGTATGGCCCTCATTCCTTATGCAGTGGAATATACTAGGTTTTTTGGGTATTCTTTTTTGGTTCCTCAAAGATATATAGATACTTAATCTCTTTGTTGGGATTTCATTCATTTTGCCTTTCCCCAGGCTCCTGTAAGTACAAGAAGTGTAATCTCACTTTGCTGGTGATGCTGGTACCGGTTTGTAGTACCACATGTTATTTCCTGTGTGCAAACAGTTAATCAATAGCTTCTTGCCTCAACAAAATGTGAAACTTCCTTCCTTCCTCTTCATTAATGATTCTGTCTACAGAATCCATTGATCCATATATTTCACAGTATTTTGTCATTTGTATTGAGTACATTTATTAAGATATAAACATTAGATGATTCTATAAATCTGACAGAGGATTTTGACTGGGAAAATATAATATTAATCATCCCTCTTGGAGTGAAAAAAGAAATTTGTCATTGATCCCAGAGTTCCTTTTTTATTTTTATCTTTTTTTTAAAGATTACCCCACTAGAATGCCAGAAAGCTTGATAGACTATACCTGAAACTTTAAAATCTTTGTTTATCTGCAGAGCAAGTGTGAGTCAAACCATACTGAAACAGAGCTGCTGAGGAAACAACTGGGAAATGAAAAAGCATCTAAGAAAACCTGGAATCTTTGCTTGTGTCCAATTGTGAGAATAAAATTTGGTCACAGAAAGCAAAGCAAGAGAAACACTCTGAAATTCAGTTTCTCAAGGAACAGCTTGCTTTAGTAGAAAATAATCTGTGAGTAAATGACCAGGAGAGTATTGCAGTTTTTCTCATTCTTTACAAGTGTATTTAAACAGAGGTGGTTTTATATTTAGCTGCATTTTCAAATGGCCAGTGTACCTTGACTACATTAATAGCAGAAGATACCAAAAACCTGCTTTGGATTTCTCAGTTAAACCATAATAGACTCTTCTTCATAGTGTTATATTTTGCTTGAAAAAATGTACTTAATCGCACTTGCATGATACAGCTGTCTTTTTAATTTTGAATAATTGCATGTGGCTACGTGCTTGGAGAATTACAGTTGCTATCTAATTACTGTGTATGGGCTTCGCAGTGCTGTGCAGAATCAAGATTTTACTCACCTCAGAAACAGAGCAGCTCAGTCAGAGTCAGAACTGGGTATCACCAAAACACAGCTGGGGACTGAGTGCTTTGATAGGAAAGTATGTTTTGTATTGTGCTTCCTGCAGCTAATTGGGGTGAAATGCAGTATAGTACTAAGGCTAATTAGTCAGATAAACAACAAAGTTTGGATTTACACTGCTGTACATCTCCGATGTGTTCAGAGACTATTCATGTCACTAAATTTAGTCTGTTCAGCTGTTACACATGTAACTCTAAATTGGTTGTGTAGGTTGCCTGCATAGCAAACAGAATTAGACAGTGAGATCAACTACCCTCTGGAACAGCCTGGTTTAGGATGGCTTAGGGTCACTTTCCTGAAGATGCTCATCTCTCTTCACTCATTTATACTAATGCCTGTGTTAATCCGTAGTGAAAATCCAGGTGACTAGTGGTTTATACAAGTGCTTTATCACTTACTAGTTCTCTGTACCCTCTGGAATGATTTTCACCTGTACCAACCCCCATTTTCCCAGGTACTGCTTGAAGTGCTATGGATGGTTCCCCAATGGCAGTATGACTTTTTTTTAAATTTATTTATTTTGCAAGAAGAGAGTTTAACAACATGTAGGAACTATTTCACATTATTTGGCCAAAGCACCAGAGAATGGTCCCTGTCCTGCTTCATGCATTAATTTTTCTATGTAGTCTTGGTGTCTTACACAGTTTTCTTATCTTTGAAACAACAATACTTTTCTATTTCATGGATGTATTGAGAATAAAATATTACAGTTTTGGGTATTATTTGGATATGTAAAAGAGGGAGCTAAAAGAAGCAGAGTTGATGTGACTATAGCACAGGTCTGAGAACGAGGTGTCTTGTTTAACTATTAAAATTTTGATAACTAGTAAATTGTTGATATTCTGTTCTTTCACAAGTAAGGACAAGGGGTCTGGAGAGGACATCTCTGCTTTCATGAAAGGAAATTAAGCCAGCTTCTTAGAGGCAATCTATTTTTCTGGTACTGGCAAGGGAAAACCATAAAATTTGCCATGTATGGAAAATACTATCATTAAAGTCAATGTCGTATTAGTACATAATGGAAGCAACAGCTGTGAGTAGTGACTGGTTTGGTTTTGTTGTTAGATTGAAGAAGTGGGTATATGGTATCCTTTTTATAACAGTGGCTGGACTAGTTGTGCTGATTTACTGCCTTGGTGCAGAATGGAATAATGCCTGAAATCAGAAGGTGGAAGTGCCAACATTGTCAGGTGTCATTGAATAGGCACCAAAACAGTGATACCAAGAGGCTTGATCCATCAGTCTAGCTTTTTCATTACCAGCCAGGAAAAGCTCTTCCCCATCCCTCCCATCCCTCTGACTGCAGAAGCAGTTTGGACTCCGGTGGAAACAACAGGTTTTAATTATTGTCCTCCCCTGGCTGTGGTGAGAAAACACAGGGACTGTTGGGCTTGCTGAGCTGCTGTTGCTAGAGCAAGTCCTTTTGTTGTCCCTAGATCCAGCTCCCTGAGCTAGTAGTGAATGTGATAATTCCTCAGTAGGCTTTAGTGACCTGCTTCAGTGGTCCACTCCACGGGTAAGTCTGTGGTAATGGCTGAGCCACACTGAAACCCAGGGGTTGTTGTAGCCACCCTACCTGGTAGCTTCCCAATCCAACACAGACTAGATTCTCCTTATGTAAACAACTGACAGACTGAAAGCAGGATCCCATGTACCTTCAAAACTTTCCAATGCATTATCCAATCCCACATACTTGCTTCTCATACAGCCAGATGCAGGAGATATGTGTTGATCTAATAGCCAGGCCCCATCTCTTGCACTCAAAATGATTTGACTTCCATTTTGCAACTTTCCCATTGGGGATTCCACCATCTCTTAAATAGCCATCAGTTTCAGAGCACTTCAGTAGACTCTAGTCCACTGGCCTTGCCAACTCAAACAGCACAGGAATACAACAAGCAGCACTCTTCTTACTTTTGAATAATCTTAAAATTAGGCTTTTCTTCCCTGAAGATGTTTACAGTTTTTAGTTTTAAACCTGCAGTTACCATGGCTATCTTCTGTCTTTCAGGGAAAATTGAGACAATGGATACTTAAATAAGTAGAAATAAATCTCAGTAAGGAAATAATACAAAGAGATTTACTAATCTGTCTTTCGGAGAAGTATATGATGAAAACTACATTTCCTTTTAAAATAAATTTTAGAAGCTGATGATCTTAGGACAAAAAAGGCTTGTACTGACTATGAGATAGTTTTAAAAATTTTTGAAAAAATGTTTAGTCTCAGTAAAATAATGTTTATTTAGGGAACTTCAGGAACTTCAACATCAGAGTTGTACAAATTCACATCAGTTAAGCTTTACATTAAAACCATCATGACCTCAACATTCCCATCATCAATTTCCTGATGGATCTCTGAAAGGATAGGTGTTTCCACAGCATTTAATTTCCAAACACTGTGTGGGAAAGAAAAATAAAAGCATGAACTCTGATACTTCTTGTCAAAGTATCAACTGAATTCCATCGAATCCATGCAAGAAAAGTTACAAGAACATTCAGGACCACAATCTTTTTATGATGCTCCTTTTATTTTGTTTTGTTTTATTGAATTGTATCAAACTATATAATCAACACCAACTACTTGTATTGGGATGCTGTAGTTAACAATTCTTAAAACAGTAATGGAAATAATGCTGCAGAAAATCTCAACTTGCCACTGTTTTGTACAAAGTGTAGATGTAAGTATTTTCATCTTTCTTACATAAAAGGTCTTAACTATCTGGTCTTTCTTCTAGTTTTCAGAGTAGTTTTGACTCTATATATGCCCATGTTTTTACAAGAAACATAAATGCATTCTCGAAGTTTTCAAGTACTCATAATCCTGAGAAGGAGCAAGTCCAGCTTTCTCTTTAATAATTAGTGGAATGGAGCTTCCACAACATGGAGTTACTCCCGGCAGTTTCAGTCTCAGCCAAGTTTCCTATTTGGTAGCTGCATGCTTGTTGCATCACATGTTTTTGATAGATTGATGGCAGCATGCATTAAAAAAATATTGCCAGTTGAAGAGGGAAGGAGTCTAATTTCATGACTTGCTCTTGAGATGATGATGTACTTCCAAGTTTAATTTGTTCACTGAGATTATTACCTTTGGCACTTGACTAATCTTTGCTATCAAAGGCTCCTCTAAGTATTAAAAATGGGTCCCAATAAAATGAGACAAGTTTCTTCAGATCAGTGAGCTGGTTCTGGTGCCCTTAGGAAGAAAGCACAGCTGTACAAGATACTTATTTTTTAGCTACTGTCAGTCCTTGATGGCAGGTACAGGGAGTCTTCATGCCTCTGATAGAAATGCGTCTACTCCTCCTTCAGCTGATTACAGTGTAGCTCTTAAATTTGTTGAAAGAAACATTGTGTCATTTGGAACAGTTTAATTTACTTTTAATTACCATAACACTTTCTTCTATTTTTGATAGTTACCAAAGAAAAGAGGAAACAATCCTTGTAGTCAGCACACAGATACTAACAATTATGGCGCTTTTTCTATTTGCATTACTCCCTTTTCGGGGTGATAAAATTCCATTCTAAGTAGTAAACTTCTGGCTAAATAACAAATGAAGACTAATCTTCTACAAGCTAGATTAGGAATTCAATTCCTATCTTGCTTGATTTTTTTTTTTAATTTTTTTTTCTAGTTTTGTGGGGGATTTTAGCTTGGTGTTTTGCTGCTTTGGTTTGGGAATCCTGGTTGGCCTTATGTGACTTTTTCACATTCCTAGGGTACAATGAGTTTAAAGAATAAAAATGAAATAAATGAGTCAGGTTTGTTTAAAATTTTCAGACTGTTTTAAGCTAAGTTTTTCTTAATTAAATCTATGTAGCTTTTGCATGGCAATGAAAATTTTTCTTCTGCTTGGTTATTTTCTATTTTTGAGAATTCAAGATACATAATTAATATATAATAACTAATATAATTCATAACTTGGGTTGGAAGGGACATTAAAGACCATCTAGTTCTAACCTTCCACTAGACCAGGTTGTTCAATTCCCTTAAACACTACTTAGTTACTTGTTTATGCTAGATAGTTTGGGATTGTTTTCATTAAAAAAAACCCAAACATGTAGCTAAAATAATAACTGAAATGTTGGCAGCCTGTGCTACATTTTAAAAGCTTAAATAGAAAGAATTTATCAGGTTTGTGTAGTGTAGTGATACAGAAATGATTGAAATAGCCTGTTGGAAAAGGCTCTCCTAAAACAGAGCAGAGATCTGAATCTGGAAATGTCTGCTTTGTATACATGATTTACATTTGATTTGCGTATTTGCTTTAATGTCCACAATACTACAGTTCTTGATAAATTTTATGTCAACCACTTCGAGTGTCAATCAAGAATAAGATGGAATAGTAGAAATGTATGAAATATCTATGAATGATGATTTCCCTCTCAGCTAACTCTAGAAAGATTTAGAAAATTCATTGAGACCAGAATGAAATAAAAACAAATACAAAATATTGCCCGAGAGTAAAAGCAAGAATATTAATGCAAATATTTGGGTTTAATAATCAGCAGAATCACAGAATTAAGACTTTTAAAATAGGTATTTGGGGACTTGATGATATATGATCTAGGTGTAAGTTCCTGTTAAGTAGTGTACTACTATTCCAGGAGGGTCCTCTTGGAGGGGAAACCTCTTTTTTCAACCACTTTAAGGCAAGTCACCAGGGATTGAAAAAGGTATTGTAGAAATAACTGCTAGAAATTGGAGAGGCTTCCTCCACAGCTAACGTGGGACTTGGCAATATACATGAAGTACGATGAGATAGTAATGTTGGAATCACTACTAATGCCTTTCCTTCTGTCCAGGTGCTATTTCAGCAGACAGTCTGTGATGAGAGATGAAGAAGACAGTCACCTTTTCCTTCTATGGAGGATGTGATAGCAGAAGTAAATTGGACAGTAACCTTTTCTTATTATTCAATCTTTCTCTGTGTATTTATTGTACCAGAGTCCTTGCTCCAGTAAAGTGAAAAGGATCTGCTCTGCAGTTTGTGTTGCAGACCTGGTGGGAAAAACCTTTTCTGTCTGATTTTCTTAAGTATAGGAGTCCAAAGCTTACCTTACACATGAAATGCGTTATGACATCTTTATACAATAAAATCCAATCTGTCAAATGATTTGGATTGACTGTAAAAGAGACTAGGAAGTTTCCTCGAAGTGCTTTCAGAATCCATATCTAGATTTGTCCTTTTTGCTATGTTCATAAAAGAATTGATTAGGTCTCTGGTTTATTTTTGCAAGCAAAGGCACGTTGGTCACAAGAATGGGTCAAGTATAAACCTGTACATACATTCCTTTACACAATTTTTTTTTGTGAATAGCTGACTGCTCAACATTAACATACATGTCTAAGTAATAATTAGCAGCATTACCCATAAAAATGCTCCTAATACTGAAATAAAGCAACTGTGTTGCTTCTTAGGAATGGGTGGCTATAAAAAGCCCCTAAAAATAGTTTCATTAATAATGTTTTTTAAAAATTAAAGTATTAATACATATGTGCAACATAAATTTTAGGATTATCTTCTATAAGAGTAACAATATTTTTCAGTACCGTACTGATTTTAATTTGTAGGTCCTGGTTCTTCATTCCTTATTTGGCAGACGGCCACAGAAGTCATATCAGCAATCACCAGTGTTAATGGGACTGCTTGCTGCTGCAAGTAATAAAGAATGTAGGAGCAGACGTAATGATACTAACCATTGCCACATTATGCAGTTATTAAAAGGCATATTGTACACTTTTCCCAGATGAGAGAAGATGATAATTTCATTATCCCAGCAGATGAGAAAGAGATTTGTTGTTTTGCAATCATATTGTCGTATTGATTTTTTTTTCCTAGAAGATGATCACAAAACAGTTTGAGATATGTGATCTTGGTCTATAAAACTAATACCCTGTCATCTAGAAGATAAGAAGCAGATATTAGATAAACTTAGTACAGATAACAGGAGTTCTTTTTGGGAGTGGATATGCTGTGCAGAGGCCCATGTCCTAAGATGTAATTCTTTAGTTGCAATATGATGCATTTCCATGTAACATAATAAAGAAGTGCTCACCTAAAAACTAAAAGCAGAAGATTATTGAGCAATTTACACTTAAAAATTCTCCTCTTATGCAGAGAGGAATAAGGGAATATGAGATTATAATTATCAAGATGTAATAAACCTGCTTTTTCTTAAGTACTCTGGTAAAGTAAGAGCCTTTTAATTAGGGTTAGCTTTTCTTTAAAAATGTTTTGGAAATGAAAACTTTAAATTTTTGCAGGAAAATTGCAAGGGGATTACAAGATCATGGATGGAGCCAAAGGAACTTTTGTCAATGGTGATGACATACAGACTTCAAGTGACTTCTGACAGCATTTAATTGTTGCATAATTTTTAATTGTTAAGAAAAAAAGCCATTCAAGTGAGTATATTCAGAGAGCAAGATCCCTGTAGTAGCAATCCCCCTATGTCTGATCTAAGCCAGAAACTGAAAGAAAGAAAAAAATTGAAAAAAATAATTGAATTTGCTGAAGTTTGCAAACAATGTGTTTTATTTGACAATAAACTTGCTTGTTGGCAATGTCTGTAGTAATAGCCCAAGAGGACTGGAACAGTGTTTGTTGGTAGGGAATTGGTAGGGAATGCACTGCTCCAATGGTATATTCTAAAAAACCTTCAGACCATGACTGAATATTAAAGGCCAATAATGAGCTCGGAGTTTTTACAGTTCTTTACTTTTGGTTCTAAATGCTTTAATCTATAATATGTCTTAATCTTTTCCAATACCAAGGAATTACTATTGTATATGCCCAGCCTGAAATGTGTTACACACTTTTTGATAGTATCTATTTCCTCATGATGTGGGTTACTTGTGATTTTCTTGTCGTTGCTTAGTTACAGTATTTTGATTGGAAAGGAACCTACACCAAAAAAAGATCTATTTATCATTTGTTTGCATTTGTGACTCTAATTTGCAGCCACGAACAATGCTATACTTGATTTTTATGCATATATTTAAATAGTCTCTCACCACAATATTTTTACATAGGTAAACCTGAAAATACAGTTTGTGATTTTATAAAAAATAAGAGTATTTTAAATTCAACTATACTGTTATGACCTAAAATCATATGGTTTGTATAACAAAGAAACCTATAGTATTTGTAAAAGTATTCATGATAATTTTTAGCCACTGGTTATAGAGTTGTTTATCACTAAGTTTGCTTACTTGTGGCAATGGAAACTGTCCCCATACTCAGTAGAAGCTATTTCACTTGAGCATAACTGGTTTACAGGGTTTGTATAAGAAAGAATTCAGTATTTCTGGTATCCTCCTCCTTATTATCCTTTCTTCAAACTAGAAAAGCAGGATGTATGGATACAGTGGTATCTCCATTACAATATGACATCTGTTGGTCTCCCCTTGTTGACCACTGCCATCATTGCATCTTTTCTTTTTCTTTTTTTCAGTCACTCATAAAGCTTGAACTTTAGCAGCATGTAATCAGAGTTAAGATTCTGCTGTCAGTGTTAAAGCAAGTGGTTTTAGTCTTTGAGCAGAAAAAAATGTTCATGGTATCGGGTAGTGTTTGGTAGTACTACAACTGAATTTTTTGTTCTGTCCCCTTCTTTTCTTCTCAGACCAACTAATCCTGTCAGTGTCAGTGTAGGCAGTGGAGTATTAACAACCTGGCTAAAAGCATCGGATACAGTTTAGCAGTTCTGTTACTCAGTTGCTTTTCTATATTTATTTAATCTTTGATATTGGCAGTTACAATGATACAGTAGAATGCATAAGAAATTAGTATACATTCCATATTTAACTAGTTAATTTGCATTAGCTTCTACTTCCACATCATTTGGAATGAATAGCCCTGCAACAAGAAAAGCAAATTGATTTACTGATACAGAGTGGAGGGTCTATAAAGATGTGTGATCTTTGAATAAAAGAAGCAAAAGAGGCTTTTTAATGTATATTGCACTCTTAATGATCTTTCCTCTGATCCACTGAACTTTCACGCTAATTCCCAGCAGAGGGAGTAACTAAAATGAAGATGAATGAATCATCCATAGCTTTGTGGTATTAACATGCACAGTTATCTGAAGACGTGGAAAGATATTTCACTTAGTTTTACATTTTTGGACACTTTCCAAACAGAAGAAAAAGAGCTTCATAAGATGGATAAAATTTTCATGTGACTTCACTTGGATTGAATATATCAAAACACAACCTTATTTCATGACAAGGATCAGATTTTTTATTAATAAACTTTGAAAAAAACAAAGTTTATTTATAATTAAAACATTATGTATGAAGGCATGGATGTTGCCTTCCAATAGATTTTTTTTACCCGACTGTCTAATACACTGTAATTCAATTTTTCTCTAGGCTGTCCCACAAATGCTTTTTATTAAAATCCATGAAGCAGTTTAATAATTTATTTCAACAGATGCAAAACTGAACTTAGTTTTAAGTTTCCTATCTTGTGCTTCTTGTATTTTTGGTGCTTTTATTTCCTGAGGTGGGAGAAGAACAAACATTTTTTATCTTGAATACAGCCTACACCCAGGCAATTATATAGAGTACACAAAGCAGAAAACGTCTTTGTTGTCAGAGCTGCAGTGCAACCGAGCAAGTGAACAATGTACTTCTCAGATTTGCTTTACATGAGGGTATGTCTTTCCTGCACACAGAAGTATTTCATAAAATCACTTCTGCCAGTATAGCATGAATATTTTTAAAACAATGCTACTTGGCAGAAATAAAACCTATAATTGAATTTCTTTTTTGACCCTCAGTGACTGCTCTGGAAGTAGTGTTGAAATGATTTTTCATTTTAAGACTGAGTCAGTGTGCACCAGCTTTCCATTTCCATTTCTTCCTCCCTTATCAGTGCCCTAAGAAACTAGCAACCTGCACAGCATTTTTCACTCTAATGCTTTTACCTTGGACCACAAGGCAGGGTAGTGTTCATTCATTTATCAGGCAACACCTGTATTTTCTATCCAGAACTGCTGTCCTCAGACTCACTGACTTTACACGGGAGAGACGAAAGACTCTTTAAGAAAAAGAAAGGGGGAAAAAAAAAAAAAGATCATGTTGAAACCAGAACTCACAAGTTTGAGATAAATTTATTGGAATAGGTAAGATGCAGAAGCGGGGAACTACCCGATGTTATTTTGGTCAATTCTTCCACTCAGTTCGTCCACTCTTCCTTTCTCACCTCTTGCATAGAAGCTAAGCTTGAAACACCCCATTAAAGATCCCAGGACTCTCCTGTTCGCAGAAACTTCGGCCAAGCCTTTCACCCTGATAGCACCGCAAGGGTCCTGACTGCAGCCACCTGCTCCAATCACCCCGCCACCCCCGGCCCTCGCTGGAGAAAATGAACGGGACAGGGCTCATCGCTACCTTGAGCCACTGGGGTAGGCGAAGGGGACAGAAGAGCCGAGGCGGAAGGCTGTAGCGGTGAAATCGCCCTCTCACAGCGCCCGGCCGCTCCCTCTCCTCACCCCCGCGCGGCTCCGTGCCCCGGCCGCGGTCAATGTCTCGCTGAGGTGGAAAACACCTGAGCGCCGCACCCGGCCCGCCCCGGGCAGCGCCGCGGGCTCGCCTCGCCTCGCCTTTGGCCCCGCGGCCGCGGGCGGGTCCTGCCCCGCAGGTGGCGGCGGCCCGGGGAGGAGCGGGCGGGCCCGCGGGCGAGTGGCGGCAGTCCGGGCTCGGATGGGTCCGCGCCCTCCGGCCCCGCCGCTTCCCGCCGTCCCGCCGCCGAGGGCTGCGCCCCCCGCACGGGCTGCAGGTGAGTGAGCGAGCGAGCGAGTGAGTGAGCGGGGGCAGCGGCTCCTCGGGCGCCCCGTCGGGCGGGCCGGGGGCGGGCAGGGCTGCGCTCCCTTCCCCGCGTCCCCTCCGGAGCTGTTTGTCCGTGGGCGCAGCGGCGGGAGGCGCTTAGCCTGGAGCGAAACAGGGGGTTAATTTAGAGCCACATGCACCCAGGGGGACGGCGGTTTCCAGGTACACGAGCGGCGTTTCCCGGCTGCTCGAGGTGTGAGCTGGGCTGAGGGGAACAGGCTTGTGCTCCCCCCGGGCCCGCTCCCTGCCGGAAGGCCGAGCGCAGCAGGCAGTGTTCTCTTGCCCTGAAAGGCTCTGGCTTTTCCTTTGCCATTCCTCAAATATCTCTCAAAATGCTGGCTGATCCTCTACCCTGAAATTAGCCATAAATGGTGTGACTTTCCCCTCTCTTTAATATATTTTTGGACAAGAGATCTGAAATACCATAAATGCATTTTTTAAATTATTATTCTAGCTTCTGTTGACAAACTTACTGTCCATAGTATACTTAGTGTCTTGAAATTTAGTTGACACTGATGGATTTTTTGTTACTGTATAGGAATCTCTTCACTTCAGAACCTTTTAAGAGCACAATGAAATTTTAGTTTTGAAAACATCACTTTGCCAGTTTTGCCATACAATTAGCTGAAAATATATAAAGAGAAGTTTATAGGAACACCCCAACAATATAAACACTAAGTGTTTGCGCATTTTCATGCTAGTTAAAAACCTAATTTATTTTTCTATAGCTATTTTAATTGTATTTAAATTGTAAAAAGTAATAAAAGTAATTTATTACTTTATTAAAGTATTTATTTACTGTATTAAAGAATAAAGTAATATAAAGTGTCTTAGGCTTTATATGTGTATAAATACCAAAGCAATGTAAGTATCAGCTAGAAGCATGCAGTGGACTGTACATTCCATCCTTTCTCTGGAAGTAAATTGTTATTCCAGGTAGACACAAGATCTTCCAGAAGCTTTTCCTGTTCTCTTATTTTGCCATTATAAATCTTAGGTACCATAACTATCTCCCATAAATCTTTCTTTGGTTGGACATTATGTTCTCTCTTCAGTACTGTACCTTCTCCTGTATTTGTCATCATTAAGAAGTTAATTTGCTTTATCACTCACAGATCATTAGCTTCCAAAAATAGCAACCATGCATCAAAGCCTGTTTGATGCTGATATAAGGCTGTGCATCATTTTTGCATCAGAGTAATTTTTCAGTCTTTGCATCACCATGCCAATAAACACTGAGGCAACAGTCCTTTTCCATGCAACATGATAGGGATTGGTTTTATGTAAATTTTAAGTGGAACTGAGCTCTCATCAGCAGTTTCTACAGGGCAAAGATTAGATTACAGAAGAAAAAAAAATGTAACTTTATTACTGGCACTTGCCTTGTAGCTCTTTAATCATTGAAAGAAGGCGGTTTCGGGGTAGGAGTTGGCTTATCATTAAAGGAAAGGGAGCAGGTGCATTTAGGCTTATCCAGTGATGAGGTAGGAACTGTCTGTGGTTGTTTATAGTGATGGGTAATTAGTTTGTCTATGTACAGACGTCAGAGTTTATAGAAAGTAGAAGGTCATGTTTCTCTGCTTTCACAGAGACCTTGTGAACTTAAATTCTGCTGTGTTTTTAATTAAAAATGTTTTCTTTAGCGTGTGCTTCTGGGTGTATAGGGTCTAATTCTCTTGGAAAAAAACCAGCTAACCTGGCAGTGTTGCAGTGGATGGGAATGTGAGTGTGCTGCCTGCCATTTTGAGCTCTACAGAGGAAAGGGTTCTGCTCACACTCAGCCTGTGGTGGTGCTGACAGCCTCTGCTGTCCTCTCTGTCGTGCAGGCCATTAACAGCTGTACAGTACTTGGCTGGTAGCCTCAGTACTTATAATCAAGACAAAAGAGTAGCAAAAAGGAGGAGGAAAACTCCTTAATAACAAGGACTGGCACTGAACTGTTACCAAGGAACTGAAAATAGGGTTGAATTATGGAAATGTCTCAGGCAAATATTTATTGCAGTAGCAAAGCTGCTTTTCAAATTCACCAGGACAAAAGTGAAATCATCAATGTCTAACAATACATAGATGAGTTCTCCTTGTTTTGTCATAAATGGTCACTGCCCCACAGCCCAGCTGTTCCACTCTTGATTTCAGATGTGTGTTTTCAGCACAACCAGTCTTTGACTGGAGAGTATAACCAATACACGTTGTGGATAGGGACCTGCAGAGCCCTCACTGTGTGGAAAATGAAGGTGACTCTGAAGTCTGTTGTTGCTAGTGTCACAGATCTCTTGTCCAGTGCCCTGCACAGCTGCAATGCATCAGTTCTCTTGTTCTCAGAAGTCTTGCTTCATAACAGCAAGCTCAGGCTTTGGCCATTAAATGTAGTATGTACCCAGCAATGCACAGTTCATTTATCTTTTTGTTACAGAAGCCTAGAAGTGCCTTTCTTCAGTTGTAGGCGCTGAAGAACTGAATATGGCTAGATTGTTGAAGTCCAGAATACTAAAGGACATCCACTTGAACATGGAAATCTTTGTTGGAAGGCAGTAGAATGAAGGCTGTACATGCCAGAATTATAAGACACTCTTAGAAAAAGCTGCTTCATTTCCCAGCTGTGCATATCCTGGAAGAGAGTTAACAATCACAAGAGAGATGGAAATTCAGCTATAAAATGTAATTTATCCAAGGTATTAAATATACAGTCTTCTCTTACTGCAAGATTTATGGTTCTGTATTATTAAAGAGAGAGTCTGTGCAAAAAGGTCAGGAAAGGAGACCATTTTCCTACCCATTTTATTGCAGTGAAACATCCATTCATGGACATTGTCACTTAAGGAAGATGGCTTTATCTGTACCAAAGCATTTCTGTGCATTGCTGCTCATTCTCAAGTCAGCAGAACTCTCTCAGAATTATTTGGGTTTGATAAGCTTGGGTCCTCTCAGTTTATGTTTTTGAACTGGCCAATACTTGCACAAATCCTCCCCAGTGCCTTCTCAGTGTGGTACTGCAGCCTCTCTCCTTCTGTCACTACACGTGAACAGGGTTAAGCTAAGACAAGCTTATTAAATCTGTGTCATCTCATAAAGTCATCTCATAAATCTCATAAAGATCAAAAAGAACTTCAATGCAGTATCAAATTTGACTAACTTTTTGGAAGTAGATGTGGGTAAAACAGTGCAATGTAAGAGGCAAGGAGGTGTCTGACTGCTCTGAAATACATTTAAAATGGAAAGTTTTGAAATTAAACATAAAAGTAAACAACACAATCAGTATGGGAATTCTGGAGTACTCAATTTTTTGGTGCCTATAAAGTGTGCACATAGTGAGTTGTAGAATTCTGAGTCTAAAATGCCAAGCATCTGTTTGATGAGTTATAACAGGATGAAACTAAAAGTCTTGGCAGCTCAAAGCCAAGCAACTGGATCTGTTGGCAGCTGGGAAAATACAGAGAGCAGTCTGGGACAGAGTGTAAATGTATTAGTAGATGTTTCTGTGAAAATGATCAGCAGTGATGCTTCTAGTGAAGCTCAGACTTAAATAATCAATGTCTTAATTTCAAGGGTACCATTTTACTGTGCTCATATCTCTTGCAAGTCCTATTACTCCTGATGCCTGTACTCTATATAGCCTCAAAGGGAGTCAACAGAATTCCTCTTGGCACTAGTAGCTTATCCAGTAGTTGCAGGAACGGAACAAAAAGTTGTCTTGGAACCCTTTAAACAGCAGATGGTGTACCAGCTTTCATGCAGCACTTTTGAAATTCACCTTGGGAGCAAATTTCACTGTAGACATTGGTGATGCCTTAAATTCTGACAGATTTTGAAATAATCAAGAGGAAGATTAAGTCAGTGACTCAGTGAAATATGCATCTAAACAGGTATAAGAGATGAAGTGGAACTTTTTAGCAGTTTATCACCATTGGCTCTTCATGACCTTGAATGAGTCTAGTGAAGTGTAATTACAAGAGTATTTACTTAGGGCAAGTGTTTTTTTTAGCCAGCCTGTTGATGTTCAAAGAGAATGAGATAAAACAGGACACTAATTTCTTTGGTGTTTCTTCCAGCGCACTTTGTTTCTCAGAATTCTCAGGCCTGTGGTTCTCCATGCTCCCAGCTGCTTCAGAGCAGACTTCATCAGTCAGCTCCAGGAGTATGGAAAACCTACACATGTATAAGCTGGCACATACATTCAGTGGTGTCCTCTGCCAGCTGGTTCTCTGCTGAAGTTTGTTGCTAAATTAAGACAGAAGTAGCTTTGAAAAGAGTACTTCAAGGAAAATTTCTTGACAGCACTTGACAGCACAACTTTTTCTTTTATGGAAACACTAAATGATTTTAGGGCTAATGTCTGAGTTTACAGGTGAGATATTCCTGAGAGTACACAGTTACAAGAAGTGCTTCAGCTCACACTGCTAAGATACTGTCCCCATAAACAGTTTGTTCTATGGATAAAAATACACAATAGCTCTGCTTTTTATAAGAGAAAAGGAGTTTATTTTAAAAAAAATCAATTTATTTTTAATGAAATTGTTTAATATTGCATCCCTGAAAAGCTCAAAACTCAGTGTTTTGGTTTGTTTGGTTTGGTTTTTGTTTGCAGCACATAAAATTCTGGGCAAGGGGAACAGGTTGCATTTTTAATTTTTACTCCTTTGTATCTTAAAGTGGTGAGTGAGATGGGAAGATTATACAATTCTCATTCTCCATGTCATTCTTCTTTTATCACTTCAGCTTTGGCAACTCTGCTATTTAAGGGAAGTAGAATATAACAAAGGAACTGCTTCATCTTCTCACTTATTGTCTACTACAATGCAATCAGCTGCCTGTATTTTAGAATTATGGGGTTTGTTTGATTCTACACTTGAGTAGATTTTTTTTCCTTCCTATAATGGAAAATATTCTAGAACTGAACAAAGAAGCTATAAATACAATATAATATGGAACTTAAAGGACTCAGGGCACTGTATGCCATCAAAATTAGTAGCTCTTTTAATTCTACAGTTGTGACATTCTTTCCTTAACACAGGAATCAGTATTACTAAGGTTTTTTCAAGGTGTTGGGGAGCTGGGCAGATGCAGGAGTTGCACTGTATCAGCTGATTGTGAAAGCACGCAAGAGTTTCCATAGGTACTTGGACAAATTGGAGGTTAAGGAGGGACACACACATGATCTGTTTATCTGTTCTTCTAACTAATTCCATTCTTAGAAGAAGAACAAATTGCTAATTTCTGCAGCTACAGATCTTTTTAGTTGGTGTAATGTTCAATGCATTACCATTGAGCCAACCGTTTCATAGGTAGGAACACTGTGCAAAACATCCCTATGGCTTAGGTCTTGGCTGGTAAGACCACAGGATGGAGAGATTCCAGGTCCACATCCCTTTGTGTGTTGCTCTGCAGTGGAAGGCATGCATGTCTGGTCTATTTGAGGTCTGATTTTTACTTAATGGTAAGTTAGCTTCAGAAAACTACAGTACAGAAAAACATTGAGAGAAGAAGAGAATTAATATATCTGCTTAGTGGTCCTAATCAGAGTATAGAAGTAGAGCAAGAACGAAGTATATATGGGAGTATCTGGTGAGAGTTCTCCATTAGGCCTCACAGAAACTTCAGATCTGATTTTGATCCTGTCTTCTGCACTGTAGGCTGGTTGTGTAGTGTGTTCAGGCATGCTCTCTGGTGTTTGGAAGGAACCATTCATGCTGGTTTGGTAGATATTCACCTCAGAGTCATCCATTCTTCTCAGACCTGCTGAAAGCAGCCTCTTCATCAGAGAACATCAGAGTATCCAAAAGCAGGGAGATTACTTGGTGAGGCTGTAAATCACAGAGGAAAGATGACAAAAGCATGTCCTCTCCAAACATTTAGTTTGATGTTTTCCTTGTTGGGTGGGGTGATGTTGAAAGTTTTAGCAGAAGATAAACAATGCAATTTTTAGAAATTTAAATGCAAATCAAAATGTGCAGAGGTAGTGTGGTGTTCAGAAAGACTATAGGTGGCAGCATCATAATAAAATAGAGTTTATTTGATGTCATTAGTCAAGCAGAAATCAGCCCTTAGTTTCTTCTGCAGCGTGTCACAAACAAATATATAAGACTATGTGAAACAAAAAGGGCAGATGAGAAACCTGAAGTTAATCATCATTTAAGCAAACAGTTAAAATATATCAATCAGTCTCTTAATCTGTGTGATGTCAGTTTTTGTAAACATGAATGAACATGCAGACTTGCAGAGATCCTTCTCCATACCTTGCTTGGTGCATTCAAGCTTTCAGTGGTAGCTGAATTTTGCCACACTGGAACAAAATCCAAGCAAGAAAAAGCCATTCTCATTAGGACTGTTGTCTCAGGATTTTAAAAAGAGATATTTGAAAGAAGACAAGTGAGTGTATTTCAGTGAAGTGTCCTGAATTTTCCTAGGTGGCTAATGTGTTTGAGACATTGAAGGTGGATGAACTGAAGGTTGATTTTGTATGGAGAGGAGTACTTAATAGTTTATGAAAATGGAGCCCATTTCAGGTATTTTAGGTTTAGCTTCCAAACATGAATACTTCTAAATTAACTCTGAAAAAGAAAGCCATTGTTAAAATAAGGACAACATTTTTTACTTTTTTCCCTCTGACTTGCCATTAAGGTTTATAGGAACTGTCAATGAGGAGCATTTTCTCGTGTCAGTGTGTGCTATAATTTTCTCCTAGTATTGGTTTATAGAAGAAATGAGAAAATTTTTTCACTGCAGCCTAGGGAGAACTGTCAGACCCATTTGGCAGGACACAGATTCACTTTCTTTCTTGTCCTAATGCATTCCTCTTGAATCACTCAGTCCAAAATTATCAAAGTGAAGTCATAGACTGTATCTTGTCCATGGGTTTCTTGTTCCTCAGCAGCCTGCTTTATAAGATACTGTAGAGGTTACTGCTCTCAAATATTCAATTAAATATGTACTTCACTCAGAAGTTATTTGATACAAAATCGTGGGAGTGCAGGTATAGATTTTTTTTATTTAATCTTGTAGCCTAGCTCTTTTTCAAATCTTATTGTGAGATGAAAGTATGGTGCAGACTGTAAACTCAGTTTGTCTAATTGCTACTGAACCAACTGATGAAGAGTTCTGTGTTTCTTTATTGTTTGTTGTTTTTTTTTTTTTTTTTTTTAAGTGAGGTGCTAACTCATCTCAATGATACCTCAGTGCTTTAAACCAATTGTGCAGATTACAGAGTTCTGGGTAACTTGTATCAGTGAAAGGTTGCTGGGGGAAAAAAAAGTCAAATGTCACTATGAAAATTATTTACTCTTTCTAATGGCTTAAGGCTCCTTTTCTTTATTATGTCTACAAAACCTCTTAGACCAAATGCCAAACCAGTGTGAATTAAACTACTTAACTATTTCTGCCTGTCTTGTGTCTCACACTACCAGGAGGTGTTGGAATTTACCTGAGCAGTTTCCACAGGACTTCAGTTTGTTTGCTCACAGATAGACATGAAGCAAGATTGCAAAGCTGAAATATGCAGGTGTGATTTTTTTTACCCAGCAGAGGGAGGAAAACACTTGCCTGTAATATTACTCCTGTATTTCTTCCTTTCATAAGCTAGTGTAATGGATTAGAAACATTGTACTTTCATGTAAAGGGATAACAAAGGCATCACACTCAACATAGAGGCTTTTAACATCTTCAGGGATAAATCCCAGTCAACTGCAATAGGAAGGAGACACCTAACCTGAAAATCCCACTGTGCATCTTATTGGCTAAATGCTTCCTATTCACTGCAAGAAGTGATGGCTCCCATCTCTGTCTTTAGGTGTTTAATGGCTATGAAAACTTGACCCTCAATAATTATTTATCTTAAGAGTGGGTGCTCATAGGGAGTACTTCTGAACTTGTGAGCAGTGGGTATGCCATGTCTGTAGTATAGCTCTGTCTGGGTAGTAGCCTTATGTGTGTCATTTTCACTCTCTTTCCTTGTTCACATGCCTTGATTTCATGGAAAGGCAATTTGGTTCTGGGAGCAGCTGTCATGTACCTTGGACATGCCTCAGATCTGAACAGTTTGGGACAGGGAAGATGCATCTAAACTAAACAGCACAGGAAATGTTCCTGGATCAGGCTGTTATTGATCTTGGGTTGTTGGAACAGCCCTGGATACAATTGTAGTTGGATAGTTTTTAGCATGTGGAGTGGATGTGGTCAATCTCTTTTGAAGATCGTATCTAGTTTCAAGCATTGTCTTTGATGCCACAGAAGAGTCCTGAGAGTGTTTCACTTACAAGAGCAGATGCAGCCCGAGGGAGAGGCTCCTGGATATGGGCTAGGCTGCATCAACCACATCAAGCAAAGTGATTTTGTCCTTACCTGGCAGGTGTCAGTAGGTGAGCATTTAGATATGTTGAAGGGGAGGGGAAATTGCGTCTTCTGTTTTGATGATTTTTTTAAAGCACAGTTCTATTTTCTGTGCTAGTCTGTGGACTTTTTATAGCATGGTATGAGTGATTTGTGTTTGATCCCACAGCTAGAGAGAGCACTTCCAGTCTGTAGGGCAAAGGAGGTCATTTATGTGTTGCTGTGAAAGGCTGTGGGAGCAAATGACAATTTTTTCACAGTCACAACTTGTACTTCTCTTTACACTTCAGAGCTGGAGGTAAGGTCAGTGGGCAGCAGGGTGCTGACAAGAGTAGGAGTTCACTGGAACAAGTGAGTATTCACCCAGCTAACACTTATTTCTGTCACTTTTTTGCTGTAAGATAATAGCCCCTAACTCAAAGATGGTCTAGTACAACGCTGTTCCAACAGCTGCTGTAAGCAGAAGATATTCTGGGTATAATCGGACTCTGTACACTGACGACTGATCACACAAATCTGATAAATTCTTATGACAGGATGTGTGGCTTTGAGGTTCATTGTAGAAGCCAGATTGTGCCTTATTTGCTGTTAAGGCTTAATAGAATTGCCCATTGATTTCTCTGCAGCCACGTCCCCCAAGGGATTTATTCATTCAGGGATTAAAATTGTTCCACGGTTGTCTGATTTGTTTAAAGCTCATGCGTTTCTCTTAATTGGAGACAGTGACCTCAAAAATAGCCGAAACCCTCCATTATCCTTATGTGGAAGAGAAAGGTGTGCAAAAATAAAAGTCATATTCTAATTAATGAAGGCGCCTACATCTCTACTTTTGTACATTCCTACTTCTGCTTCCTTTAGTCAAAAATTACTTGAAATATCTGTCTGCTGAATTTGTTTGGAGTGGAAGGAAGCCAAGAATTATTTTAACAAATGTTTTAGCTTGACACTGAGTATGGAGGCTTAGTTTGCCAAGCTGGAAAAGTGAATAACTAGGCAGTTTTTGTGAGGCTTATATAGGGTGTGGGTCATCTTGAATGTCAGTTCCAATCTGTGTTACATATTTGTAGAGGAGCGTATATCATGAATGAATTGACATGTTCTCCTCATAAGTTTCATGTTTCTCTGAAACAGCAGATTAGTTTTGAGAAACTGTGGCACATAGTGCAGTCAGCTGAGAAGCCAAAAGGACTTCAAGAAATCAGCTCCTTCTGTGTGCTGGAAAAAATTTCTGAGGTACCTGCAAATGTGTCTGGAGGAGAGTCGTGCTGGGTGCCGTGATGGTGCGAAGGGAATGTGTCCGGTAAGCTGGGGTGCAGAATACAGTGGGGAGCATTCTGGCTCCTGGGAAAGGTGGATGCGGTTCAGCACAGGAGATGGGAGCCTTCTAGCACAGGTCCTGTGAGCGTTGGTGTGGTGCAGAGGTGTTGTCCTCTCTGTGGCCTCTTGGCTGTAGAACAGGCTCACTTGCTTCTTTTGACAAGTGTGCCAGTGTTAATTCTTGCCACAGCTGTGAAAGAAATTAACAAAAGCCACCTGAAAGTTGATCTGCTGCTGCTGCTTCCACTTTTGCACAGGCATTTGAGATCAGTGTAGTATGTATGAATAAAGCCATATGTGGGCAAGACAATACAAGGATCTGCTGCAAGGTCAGAATTGGGTTGCGTCCCTGGATTCACTTGAGATCTGAGGCTGTCAAAATTTAAGTCAAAAACAGGCTTTTAGTTAATGTTAGTCTGATGATGAAGCCAGATCTAATCCTGGTAATTAGAAAAACCCCCAAACAAACTTTGATTTCATGGATGAAATAGAATTCTTTGAAGAGGAGGGAGGCTTCCCTGAGCATTACTCCCTACTTTGTTCTGCGACCAGTGAAGTGATGCTCTGTCATTAGCCATTTTTAGGATTTTTTTTCAATAATTCTTCTTGGTTTCCATTGGCCTTTCTGCTGCCTTTACTGTTTTTCCTGCAGAGTTTCTCCTTCCTTGCTTTCTTCTTTTGCACAGAAACGTCTCTGCCATACAAATACCTGCATTTGTGATAGCAATCTTAAGGACACCTCTTCTGCCCCAGAACATCAGTTGCTTTTTTAGACTTGCCATGCACCTATAGATGATGGTTCTGTTGCTTTCATTATATACTTGGATAAGGAAGCTCTGTTGCATTGTATGCTTGCTTTGGATTGCTTCAGTAATGCTTAAACCAGTCACAACAATGGGTTATTAACTTGAAATTTAACAGTGGAAAATGATAGGAGAAAAAGAAGTATATTTCTTTCCTAAAAGCAAGTTGAAATCATGTGTTTGTAATAACATGCTACTGCTTATCTGATATTCCAGAATCCCCAAGTGGGCTTCAAGCCTTGAACAGGCAAAGTTCAAAGTTTTACGACACTGAAGGTTAGTTAGTCCATTTCAGAGATACCTGAACCAAGCAAACGGTGTGGCTCCTCTGACATTTGCATTGAGTCTCCACTATACAGGAGGAAAATAGTATCTGGCCTGCTGTTTTGACAACATTATGCTCTTTAAACTGGTTGCCAATGCTTGTGTAACTCAGCACTGTTGGCACAAGCATATGAGTGTTTCTGTTTGGACTCTGATGGAGTGCCTTAAGGAAGTGCTGTCTGCTCTAGAGTAAAGAAGTTGTTTCCATGACCTTTCTCACGGTGAGGGGATTTGTTTAGCAATAGCTAATCCTGTGACTCTGCTATGAAATGATTCTGTGAGCAGAGAGCACTGTAAATTGTGCATACACAAAAGATTTTTGGTCAGTTTTCTTGAAGCAGTCCTGCAACTCTTACAATGAGCCTGATGTAGCAAGTTTCTTAGTCAAAGCCAAACACTGACAGTTAGACAGTAAATTTTAAATTAGATTTTGTAGTTTTTACTTATGCTGCTTTAACAGTCTGGTTTAATAACCAGCTCAGCTGCTTTGCAGTCTTAGTCTGAATGGAAGTTACAAGCTGTAGCGCCATCACAACAAGATGAGAGGACCATGCATGCAGATAGGTACATCTCAACTTCCTGTTGAACTCCTAGGTACTTTGGGTCTGTGGATGATGGTGTGGGAATCTCCAGCAAGAGCTTCTGGTTCCACCCCCACAAAACAAACTTACAAAATCTGCTGAAAAGTATTTCATTGTTTTTTCTACCACATCTGCTCCTGCAAAGCACTGCATTTGTCAGCTGTATTTCCATAATATAAAGTCCCATTTCCTCCTAGCTTTTTTGTATCTGACTAGTTGTAATAGCCTCTATTTCTGAAGCATAGGGCAAAATAGAAGTGACCAATCTAGTTTTCTTCATAGTATTTATAAGTGATTACACCATTTTGTTTTCTCTGTCCACCCTTCAGTATGGAATGTGGCTGGAATTTACAGTAGCACTGAACATCATCCTAACTCTGTTTATTTGGCTATTGGAATTAGACTTAGTATTGGCTCAGCCCAAGAGTCTGCTGTGATGTCATTAAAACTTTTTACTCCACAATCGTCTGTACAGTTTGTAGTGAACTGGTTAGGGGTAAGGAAACAAAAGCCATTTGCTAGTGAAGCTAAGAGTGCTACTCTGATAGGAACATGCAAATAGTCTATTTACATGAGAAGGTTCATTATTAAAATGATCTTCAATTTTTAGCTAGTCTTTGTGATGTTTCTTATTACTCAGCCACTTTGCTTAGGAACAGCAAGTTTCCAAATACTGGGTGAAACAACTTCCATTTTTAAATGCCTTAATTAATTACATTGAATGTGTAATACCTGATAACATGCTGTGTGTTAAACCAGAACGCCCTGGCAATTTTTTGCAGACTGCTTGTGAAGAGCATTATTGACTTTACTGAGTCAAAGCACAAGGTTGAGTGTGTCAGAACCAAAGTTCATTGTGCAGCTGTAACCTGCCTCTTGTTTGTGGGTGGACTCCAATCACATCATCACAAGTTACTCACCCTTTTGTCCCCCCACTGAAAGGACCTAAAAGGTTACACCACCTGCTAAGGTTATGAGCGACCAAATATAATAAAGGAAATTAATACAAGTATCACTGTTATCTCTAATAAAATATCGCTGGCTTACAGTGAAAACCTGAAGGGAAGTTAATCAAGAAATAATGACATTGGGTGCTGTATAAATCAATGCTGATTTCACATACTGTAGAAGTGAAGGTATAAATTGTTTACATGCAAATGTCAATTCTAAGACTTCAAAACCAACTAAAATAGGAAATTACTTTTTCCTGGGCTTACATGTCATTGAAAAAAATAAAAGGTACTTAAGTCCCATTTTCTTAAAGGCACTGCAGAATTTTATTTCAGACTAGAAAGTAGTTTGCTGTGTAATTATCAAATCATGCAATATTTAGTAACTAGATCACACCCAACTTATTTTAAAACAGACTGTTTAAGAACATACTGTGTAGTTAGTATAGCATGGAAACAGAAGATATATTTAAAAATAAGAAGAAACTTTTCTGCTTCTATTTGGATGTTCAGATGACTTTCTGGGTATGTAAAGGCTTTGCTTTCCTGAGTTTTCTTTCTATTCCCCTTTCTTTTTGATATCAGTCTTTCTTGCCTCTAGTGAAACCCAAGGAAAACCTGGATCAGAAATAAGCTGGAGAATTGGACCATGTGCAGAGAGCTGCCAGACTCACATATCTAAAACTAAAAATTGTAGCAGGGGTAGGAGAATAAGAAAAGGAGATTATTAAAAGAAACTGTATTTGTAGAAAATTTTCATCCTTTTGCTTCAGAGGTTATGTGCAGCAGCATGGAAGATGGTACCTATTTCTTCTGTTCTGTCTGCCTTCTGCCTGGCAGCTCCACATGCAGGCACCCAGAATCCAGTCCAGATGGGCTCAGCTCAGTGCTGGTGGTAGTACTGCTCTCCTACTCCAATGGTGGCTGTAAGGAAATGGAGATAGATGGCAGTTCTGTGAGAATTGTTTGGGGAACACAGAGTAGTTGGAATTCAAGTAGTTGCCCTTTGAATCATTAGAGTAATGGAGTAGGCACATGTGTGAGGACACTGGTATCACTCTGTGTTGCATGGAGTCTTTTTGCTTTTTAATTCTTCTGAAATTGCTTATACTTTCTCTGGACATTGTCCTTCAATAGTAATAGAACTTTTATGGCTAGTCATGAAACAGTAAAGATTGTCAAACCCAGCCTAGAGCAGATGCAGTTGTGTCATCGTAAATGTATTCAGAACACACTCATACACACAGAGGGAAATGAGCTACACTGGTACTTGGCAATGCTAGATTAAAAGTTGGAATCAGTGGCCTCTAAGAAGTTTTCCAGCCTAAATGGTTCTATGATTTGTGCCTAAATACTGTATTCTGAGAGCTGCATAGAAGGTCATTGTTTCCTTCTGTAGCCTTCAGGTCCCAACCAGCCAATGTATGTCTACTGTACTGTATTATGTATATTATAATGGGTTGTTTGTACAGCCACTGGGTGTGTTTGCATCAACTTCAGCCTAGATGGAACAAGAGCTGTGAACATGCAGATACATGGACTGCAGTGCAGGCTAAACAAGCCCTCTGAGGACTGAAGATGCCATGTTGTTCTCTTTTCCTTGTTGCTTTTATAATCCAGAGACGCACATGTCCCCAGCCTAAATAATCTCATTAGATAGTGTGAGGTATTTAGCCCTCAAAGGGGAAAAGAATTCTTTGTTCCCCATCTCACAGTCCCTTTTCTCAGGAGATCCTCTCTTAGTTACCATGGATATGCAAATTGGTGCAACAGTCTTCCTATCCTTTATTCATACACCTACTAACATCTGTACCAGTGCAGCTTTCAAATATAGACCTGGCTTGTGCTGGATCTGGCTAAATCTGGAGCTGTTCTACACATTTCTTTGACACGTTGGTTTTGGCTGGTTGTTTTACCTTTTTGAGCAGATGTAATATTTCATAACTTGTCACTGAATTTTTATCCTTCCATTCATGATGGTGACAACCAGAAATCTGATTGTGAGCCGCCAACATGAAGCATATAAAGCAGCTTGGGAATTTCAAGAAATCTATTTCTCAGCACTGCTCCCTTGAACATTGGGTGGTGTACGAAGTAACAGGTTACATGGAGACCTTGAGCAGGTAGGTCAGTTCCATACAGTTCAGCAGCAAAGGAATTTGCGTTGCAAAAGAATTTATACATCTTATTCTTCAGTGGCACTCAAGCCTAATTGCACTTGATTTGACACTAACTGGCTAATTAAGGAATCTCTTTAGGCTTCAATGGGCATTGGATCAGAGCTGCTGAGACTAAGGGCACTGAATCAGCAGGTTAGGTTTATTACCTTCATAACTGAGGTAGGAAGCTCTGGAAAACTAGGACCAGCTCTGTAGTACCAGCATTTATCTAAACGTTAAGAGGTCAAGACCCTGCAAATCTTACACTGTTCCCACTTACTTGACCATGTAATGCATGGAGAAAGTGGAGAGTAGCCTGTCTACTCAGGTGACCCACTAAAACCACAGGAGAAACAGAAAAAGACAAGTAGATTTGCAAATTTAAGTATACAGAAAAGCACTGAAGTAGGATTTCTCAGGCTTTTGTTCATTTACATTGTTTGGGCAAACTGTTGGTCTTTTGTGACATTCAGATATGAAATATTTTTTATGACATTTTTTTGTCTTTACCTTTAAAAGAGAGCCACAATAGTAATGAGAGGATTAGCAAATGTGTTTGTTAAGTGTATTCCTTGGCTATGATTTGTCCAGAGCCATGTGAGATCTCCTCAAGTATGAATAGCATCAAGATTTTTACTGCTCTTATTATTTAATTGTATTCTTACAGTATTCAAAGGACTCAGCCAGCACAAGAAGCTATTGTGCTTGGAACTGTGCAAACACTCAAGAGACAGAATAATCTCTAAAAAATTCTGAGTTTAACATAACAAGACAGGTAAAACATACGCATTCAGGCAACTCAGTAATATCTTGCTGTTAGGCATTTAGGTGGGGTCATAACAAGATTTTTTGGCACTTTTCCTTTCTTCCTCCTCTTGTGCTGCTTCTGTCCTCCTTCTGACACCCTTGCCAACCAGCTGCTGTTGCAGTTTTGCATGCCCTTGTTGTGGCACAGTCTCTGTAGTGCAGCCCAGGATGGGTGCTCTGCAGGGTGCAGGCATGGTCCCAAATCAGTTGTTTCACAAGAGTCCTCATACGTTTTCACTGAAAAGAGCAAGACAATTGGTGAAGATTCTGGAAAATTATTTGAAGGTTCCAAGAGAAGTTTTCCCACATAGCATTCGTTTCTTTTGGAAGTCCACGTGCAATTCTTTGCCCTTAGCTGCTGCACAACTGGATGTCTTCTCTTTGTACGAGAGCACACACTGCCAGCTGCTGGGGCTGCAAATCCTGCTTCTAAGAAATAGCCGCAACACAGACCACTTTCCATCATTGACACAACACAGTTCAGAGTTCTTCTTGGTACCTGTCTTTTGCTCTGGCTTTGTACTTTGGTCCCACTTAAAAACTTTGCTCCTACTTTAACTCTCAGAGGGACAAGGAGAAAATTCCTATTGGTGGAGCAAGGCCTTACTCAGAACTGCCAGTCTGCCTGCCATACTATTTTGGATGCCAAGTTGACAGCAAGAATGAATTTATGCCATAAGATTGAAAAGGAAGTGTATCATTCAGCTGTTTGGACCAGCAGATGGCAAATGTAAAGGAAAAAAAAGAAATCGATCTAAGAGCCAATCCAGAGAACAAGCATTAAATAAAGCCATCTGGCAAACATATGAAGGGAAAGAAGATGATGAGACCAAGTTCTGCTTTAAATATCTGCTCACATTGAGAGGAAGTTGGTGGGAACTTGTACCATGGGAGAGTAGGCTTTGAGCCTATAAGGAGTCCTGTGTAGTGTCAAAGCCTGTGGCAGTGTTGAGGACTTAGAAGAAGAACCTTAAACTATCAATTAGGCAGAGCCTAAGCACCAGCATTCCTGCCTGTGTGAGATCCTAGTAATACTCCACATAAAACAGTGAACATGGAACTGGTTGATCCCCCATGATGGGATTCAAAAGACCACATGTAGGAACCTTGTTTGTAGAGAGGGACTAGACAGATAAGCCTGGAAGTAAGCAAAGAGGGTTATCTAATATAAGTTGTGGATGCCCCATCCCTGGAAGTGTTCAAGGCCAGGTTGGATGGGGCTTTGGGCAACCTGGTCTAGTGGAAGGTGCCCCTGTCCATGGCAGTGGGGCTGGAACTAGATAATCTTTAGAGTCTGTTCCAACCCAAACCATTCTATGATATCATGAATTCTGAAAGACATTGATAAATCTATTTTTATGCTAATGTCATGGCATTTTGTTATTTTGCCCTACTACATTAATTCCTGGAGAAGAAAGATGTGTGTGGTTTTACTCTCAAGCTTTTACATAAAATTTCAAAAGAGAAACGCTGTCCATTGAAATGGGAATTGGTATCTTACATAAGTATCCAGCCTTTCTTTTGGAAACTTGCTCTCAGGGAATGTGATTTCAGAGCCCAGAAGTCTAGCAGATGTTATTACTATTTCTGTTTCACAGGTCAGTGCTTTTGGTTTTTGTGCTCTGAGAAATGCCTACAGCTGCTAGCCTGTCTTTTATGTTATAAAAACAAGTCAATTCTGTATCACACTCTTAATTTAAACTTTTTTTTTTTTTTTTTTTTTTTTTTTTTTTTTTCTGGTAAAATGGGGATACTGTTGAACATTGCAAAAACATCTAGTAACCAACAGTTTTCTTGGCAGACAGTGTCATCTTCTTATTTCCATAAAGGGCAACAGTGGATAATTTTGTAGCAAATTGTTTTCTTGATATCCAGGCCTGAGGCATTAAAAAGAACAAATAATCCCACCACTTAACTGCAATAAAAGGAAACGATTGCAATATTGTAACCTAATTTTTTAATGCCTCTGTTGATAATAAGGTTCACATGCGTGATGATGTAGTAGCAGTATTTTGTGCATTAGCTGTTGGTTTTGGACATTTACATGGGAAAAAGTTGCCAACTCTCACTGAACAAAATTTTCAAATATATATTTCTTTATTTCCTTTCCATCTCATCTGTATTGTTACTGGTTACTGTATCTGAGAAAGTTTTCTTTAGTTTCCCTCAGCATCTAATAGCCAGACTAACAAAAAGGCAGTACTTCAGTCCCTCTGTTCGGATGAATAATTCATTGCCCTGCATTTTTTGTGTAAAGTAAATTTCAACTCTTTCTTTTCTAAAGATTATTTACGAGAGGTCCTGGACACACAGAAATTAATTTGCTGCCTTCATGCACGTCATTATCTTTACTGAGAGGGAAGTAACAGTTTATTTCTGTTAAATTTTGGTGAATTTGCTATGCCTAGTGTTAGAGGGATGGTATCCTTTAATTGAAGTTGGAGTTTGGCAGGTTTTTTCAGTGCTGTTCTGCTGCTATTCTCCCCAGCTCAGTTGAACAATGGGCTGGAGAGATGCTGGCAGTGTTGCTTGGTTACAATTCATCAGCGTGAATCAGTGCTTCACGCAGCTCCTTCTGTGGCTGCACAACTGGGAGACTTCTCAGCACTGTGTCACTGATGTGAGCAGATTATGGACCATCTCAATTACTGTAATACTACACCTTTGCAAAGGGATTTGGACAGCAGTGTTTGACTTTCAGTGGCTGAAGTCAGGCAATTTGGAGCTATCTGTTTTCCATGGCTTTACAAGTACATAGTCAAGTAAAGAAAATTTTAACAGTGTGTTTTGTTGCAAGGTGTGTTTGACAAGTTTGACACTTTGGCATCCTTCTGTATTCATCAGGAAGATTAAATCCTTCATTAAGTATGTTCCCCTGGAACAGATATGCCATTTGCTGAAGCCTGCCTGCAGGCAAAGTGAAATATGTAAGAGGAACTGCTACCTTCCTCTTATTGCATTTGACCAAGTCTTAAGCTGTCATAAAATGAAGCTGGTGGAGTTATGCCAATTTAGACAATAGGAAGATGTGACAGGTTATTTTTAACAGTATGGAGTGGATTTTCTTTACCCCACTTAAATCCATTTTACTACTTACCTGTTCTTGCTGTTCAAGACATAACTGGAGGAAATGTTAAAAGAGAGGAGAGGTGTCCAGTTTGTGCTTTCCATGGAATCAGCATTTCCAACAGCATTGTTCCCATCTACATCTTTTTTTCTAACTTTTACATGAATCCTGGAATGATTTCCTTCTTCCTCTCCCTTTTGGGCTCAGCAGTTCTTTGTTTCTTGTCAAATCTACCATAGTTGTGTCTTTTAATTTCTCTTTGCCTCTATTAAGGGCCTCATTAGTAAAAGTTTACATTTGCCACACCTTTCATCTTGCCAAGCTTTCTCTGTTTTCTCCAATATCTGCAATTTAATGCAGCTTGTTGCATGGCTGAACATTAAGACCATTTAGAAGAATCTGTAGATTCTTCCACTTCACTTGGTTTGCAAAAGCTGAATCCATAGTAAAAAATTAGTCTAGAGCTATCTAAACCACAAATATTTCTATGAATAGATTTTCTGCCCTGTTTTGCCTCCTGGTGATGGTATTTGTAAGATAGCCTTTCATCAGAAAATAGTTTTAGAGTATCTGCATTGCTTAAAAATTAGTTGCACTGCACAGGGCTGTGATTCCTAATTTGTGCTGTTATGTGACCGGTTTTTCTTTAGCAGCAGATGAGTATATATTTAATATCTTAATTTTTCAGTATATTTCCTCCAAATGTCCATTGGTTACTTATAGGGTTTTTTATATTTTGACTCTATTTAGCACCTGGATTAATTTATCCCTGCTGAATTTAGACTGTGACATCTGTAACTATTTTGTCTGGAAATTTAAGTGCTTATGGGACAGGACTTAACTCTGAGCTCTTCCTGTTTCTGCAATAAAATGAGAAAGGGAAATAAATGAAAGAACTATAACTTTCCTATCAATATGATGAGCTTTGGCTTCTGTTCAGAAAGGTACTTGAAGCACCATAATACTCATCTGGCTTTGAGTAGTTATAACTACTGTAGGGATAGATTGATTCCCTGGATAAATAGGGACATTTATGGGGAGAGAGAGATCTCAAGCATAGCTGAGAGACTGCTTCCTGACCTCAAGCCTGTGCTGAACACATATTTATCAGGCCACTGAACCTGACTGCAGTGAAAGAAGAGCCTTTTTTTGGGATACACTACATGCATTAGGAGGAAGCATTAGGTGTGCCATTGCACAGCTGAGCAGGGCTGGCGTTCTGCAAAGACGCTTGTGTGCCTTTCTCTTCCATTGCTTTGTTTCTACCATATAGAAGGCTATTGTGGAGTAATTCCCTTTTAAGGTCATAACTGGACTTCTCTAGACATGACAGGCCAGTTCTCCTGTCACTGAGACCCTTCTTTAAGAAAGCAGTTGCCTGTTGTGTGGTGGTTGGGTGGTAGGTGCACCCACTGCAAACTCATGCAGAGATACAGGAGCTACTGCCCTGGCTGAGCTGGAGTCCTCACAGATATTCCTGTCTGGGACTGGCAGAATCTACATGAGCAATGAGGGAGCTGCTCACATGTGAGAATGTGCTCAGATGTGATGGAGAAGCAGCCGGCTGGAATGAAAGGACTTTTCTGCACCGATACCCCTCAGCCCTCCCAGCCTCATGGGCCCCTCCAGCCTATGGGAGCCATGCCACATGTGGTGTGCACAGCACTGCTTTCATGCCATTTTTGCCAAGATCTTCCTTGGAGCCAGTAGAAAGCAAACAGGCATCTTTTCCAGATAATTGGGTCTTTGACATTCGTGTTATGCTGTGGATGAGGAGGCATTATTTCCTTTTGCTATACAGGATGATAGGGTCAGGTCCCTATCGGAGGGTCCCCTCTGGGTCCCCATCCAAGGGACTCAGAGGCTCTTCAGGTCTGGCTCAGCATTCACTTTTCATCTTTTAGAAAATGCATCCTGAGGAATTTGCAAGCTACAAATAGAGAAATTAATACAATGGTATGGCAATAACTTAAAATATTTACATGGCCAGAAAATGCAGAGTCTTGTGTCATCATGAACTTCCCTGATTCGGTCCCTTTCAGTTTTCTGTGTTGAATATGGCTTTAGATTATGCTTCATAGTATGGTGTATGGGATAACTTTTTTTTTTTTTTTTCCATATGCTTAATATTCTCTCATTGCATTTGTTAATGTTGAGGCTGTGCACATGGTGGGTGGTTTCTTCTCTTTTGTTTAATGACCAGATTTCAAACAGATCTTATTGTAAGGTTAAAAACTTTCTGGTTTCATTGGCATAAAGAGCAGAAAATGTCACCCTCCATTTTAGTATGTGTAGTTCCTATTTTAGCAGCAGGTGCCTTTTTATCATAAAAATAGCTCAGCAGCTGTCCCTTTGTCCGGGATGCTACGCAGTGGTCTTTACAAAACCAGAAGTAACTTTTTGGCATGGCCCTCCCTTTCCAGGAAGGACCCAGCTAAGCTTCCAGAGTAACATCAGCCTTCGCTAAGAATTCAGGTCAGGATCTCCCTGCTTGTTACCTAGCAACTGGGGGATACTGGTGCTTTCTCCTCTGACCGACTCCTTCCGCGTTAGATACAGGGATCACTTGGGGAAAGGATCAGGGCAGTGCTCATAACTCATGCTTTGGGAAGGCAGAGGAGCCCCGTGCTGGGTATCTGATGAGACATAGGGTGCACTGTCCAAGTCGAACTGAATCGAGACTTTCAGAATCCTCTGCGCAAACTTGAAAGTGCCTCTGCTGGTTTTGCTGCCACTTAAATGTCTGGCAAGGTGACAGATCCCTTCTGAAACACCACTAGCCTTTTGTGGTGCTTTGAATCTGACAAACAGGAACCTACGCAGGTAAGCAGCTGAAGAGAGTTTATGGCTGAGGTACTTTAAGTGTTGTTTTCCTGCAGGTGAAATGTGTTTCTTGGTTACACAGGTGCACAACATTCAATTCTGGGACTATTGACCTGCCTTTGTACTTATTAAAGTTTCATTGGATGGTAAGTAAAAAAGATAAGTAGAAGGATGAACTGCTTTCCCGTGTTCTTTGTGGTGTATGTTTATATATAAAGTGTTGACAACGACCTTTAAACTTCTCTAGTTAATTTATTGTAGAACTGGCTAATGAAAAATCTTTAAGTGATCAAGAGTTATTGGTTGCCATGCTCTCACTGCAACTCACTGCTTGTAGCATATTTGCAAAATAGAAAGCAGCAAGTCCCTCTGGCTATGTATTGTTTGCAGAGGCCAGCAATCTTTGCCTCTGGTTAGTAACACAATGGGATTTGTTACTGCTTTTTGTTTCCATTTGATAGATTACAAGTAGAAGCCCTTTGTCAAATGTAAAAATGAGAGCAATGTGCCATTCTAAGAAAAACAATTACCAAAAAAGTTTGTCTTCCCTGTGTTGTAGCTTTTCTTCTCTACTCACAGATAGTAGAGATGGTGTGAATCAAACCAGAAGAGTATGTTCATATCTAGTGCTGGCATGATAGTTTTCTGAAGGACCAGTCCTCCCAGAAAATACACTTTTCATATTTTGAAAAATATGGAAATTAATGTTTCCAGGTACATACAAGCTGTTTAACTTGCCTTTTTCAGAAGTCTAGAAAGCAGTACATTCCATCTCTTCAGAAATATGAATTGATACAGCTCCAATTAACATGAGCAAAGGCCTGCCAGGTGACATCAGCCAAAGATCTGGCTGCACATCTCTGGGACAGGTACACTGTAAGCATGTTCATATGCTTTTCACACAAAAGTTGTAGTGGTGGATTCTGAATAGGGACATAAAAGACCAGATTATTTTTAAGCAATATATTTTAATTATCTCTAATATGGAGCTGTTTAATTTGAGTGCTGACTCCAAGGTGTTCAGAAGCTGATTTCTTCAGAGACAGAGGGCAGCTTCAATTGATATTTTCCACATTTAGTATTCAGAAAAACAATTCCCAGAGTCTCACATTGCAGACCTGATACAGCAGCTGCTTTTTAAGTGTGCATATCCAATTTGATATCCCAGACTTTTTGTCTCTATCGTACTTAAAGGAGAGCTCATACATTCATTCCTAGGACTTACAAGGTGTGTGTCCATATAAGAAGAGAGAAAAAAATATATATCAGGTCAGTATCTTCATGCAGCTCAGGATGTCCTTTATTACAAAAAGCTCTCCCAAGTGTGTAACTTCATACTGCTATCTGATTAGGTGATGTAGGACAGAGTAGGAAAAATATCTGTTCGAGGGGGTGCTTCACATTTCATTTAATTGTTCCGGTCTCTAGGTCAACAACTTTCAGGAGGCAGTGAACAGCAGAAACCTCTTCAGCAGCTTTGATCCAGCTCTTTCAGTAAAATAGCACCCTCAGAACATAGTGTGGGACCCGAGAGATTAAGTCACCCAGCACCTCCTGATCTTTTCCTCTCTTCACAAAGCCTGGTAGTGTCCTCTGAGTAATGCTCTTCTGGCAGAGCTAGGAACTCTGCTAGATATCTCATTCCCTACCCATTGCTGTGACTCACAAATATTTTTTAAATGTTAAAAAAAGGAGGTCCCTAAGCAAAGAGAATCAGAATCTCCTCAGGCTTGAGCAAGTATATTTGCCAACTGCATGTAAAAGGCTAAATATTTTCCCATTATACCTACACCAGAGACGATCTGTAGATTCACAGATGGCTGGGCCCTCACAAATTCAGCCAAGGGAGCATATGCTGGCACTTTGTGCTTTGAAAAGAAGCTGGAATGGGTCCTGTAGTCTTGTATTGGCAGTCAGCATCAGCATCTGGGTGGTTGGACATAGGAAAGAGCCAAGTCTGGAAAGGTTATTGAAACACTGGTCTTGCATGAACAGTGTTTCTTGACAGTAAATAGCTCAAACATGTCCTTGGACTCTGCAGCAGAGTCAAGAGCAGGCAGGTGAATGCTTTCTCTCTATTTGTCTGCCAACATGTGCAAACCTAACTAGGAGGTGCAAAGCTTAAATGCAAGAGTGTGTCATTTATCTATAGAGGTTTCCTGGGACCCAGTGTCTGGTTCTGGGCCCCTGGCTGCCAGAAGAGGTGAGCTTGGAGTAGGGCAGGTGCAGACAAGAATTAGTAAAATATTAGGAAAGTAGAGTGCTTATATCTATGAGGAAATTAAGATGCCATGACTTGTTTGGCTTTGCAGATGAAGGGTGAAAGGGGAGATGGACATCTTCTCTAAATACCTGTGGTAGAAGAAAAAGGCTCCTTCAAGGAAAGTATTACATTAACACAAAAATAATCAGGTATACACCAGTCATTTAGTCTGGGATTTTCTAACCATCAGAGTTACCAAGTTCTGAAATAGCATTTGAATAGTTTTCAAAACAAGACTTCAGTCAGCCTGTGAAGGGATTATATTGAGTGTTTGCTTGCACTGAATGCTCAGGAAACTCCCTCTGGTACTATGTTCCCAAGGTTTATTCTGAAACACCTATATGAAGCTCAAAGATATGTGTACCAAAATGTTCCTCAGGATTTCCCTAAGGAGTTTTCACCACATGAGAAAACTGAAAAAGTCCAGGCAATGCTTGGAGCTTCTGCAATGAGGGATAGTGGGATGCATCTGATAGTGATAAGTCATGCAAAACCACAGAGCTAAAGATCCTTTGTGAGCAAAATGACTCATCACTGACTTTGAACCTGCCCAAGGGGTCAGCAAAGGCCAAGAAGTGCTGAGACCCTTCTAAAGATGCTGTGAAACTGATTATTTTGGACTTGAGTTTCTGCTTTGTTGCTGTAACTAGCTCCATACACACAGAAATTTCACCTGCCTCCCTGGGAAGGCAAGCAAAACAGTTTGAGGCAGGGAGCTGCCTCCCTAGGAATGATGGGGTGACTGTGCCATGCCTGAGAGATAAGTTGTTCCTGACTGAAACCACTTTGGTGGTTTTACTCTGCACTACTGCCTTGGTAGGAATTATTGCAGACCCACAGGAGGTGGGAGAAAAGCCCACAAATGGGCTTTTGTTTGCACAGCATTGCTTTTTGAGCTTTGATTAGGAATACTGCTCTGCCGCCCTCTCTCCCAGTGGTGTCCCTTTTGCTGCCCATGGGGATATTGTCAGCTTCTCTGTTTCTCTTCCTACATCTGGTCTCTTTCTCACATATGAATGTCAATGGGCGTTAATTTATGAATGCTGCAGTACATTTTGTTGTGCTTATTTAAATCAGGCAGAGATCAGGCATTGTACAGTCACATGTAAAGGTGATGGCAGAAGAGTGTCTTTTATGTCATGCTGGATTTCTCCTGCACGCTTGCATTTATATTTGCCAAATTAAAGGCAGGAGATTTTTGAATTAATGACAAATATTTCCCAACAGTAGTTACTTAAGTGCCTGCACATGTTAAATTAACCATAATAATCTTGTCATAGTCATGAATTAATTACCTGCATCTCACTGGGCCTTTGAGAATTGAAGTAAAACATTTGTGATATATTCAAAGAAGGGAGCCTGGGGACAAATAGGATGTCTCCAAATGGCTTTACATTCCTGTCCCCACCATTCTATCCCCCTTGTCAAGTAAGCCCCAAAGGCTATATAGGAACCTGAAAACCAGGTTTAGAAGGGGCAGAAAGGAAGAGATCTCCTCTGCAGAGGGGTGTCTCCGTCAGGTAAAGTGGTTTAGAATTATTCACTCCTGAAATTTCTTCCTCTCTCCATTGTTGAGAGGGGGATGCTGCCTGAGGCAAATGTGCATGCAAGAGGTTTCTGATGGAGATCTTAAGCAGAGAGGAATTTAACAAGGAAGGTGCTTATCATGTCTTAGTGGGATGGGGAGAACTTCTGTCCCAGTGGCAGAAAGGAGAAGAGGCTGAGGACAAGTGGTGATGTGGGAAAAGGGAGACATTTCTCACAATGTATTCCCCACCCGTGGTTCATGGAGGTCCTTCCAGTGAGGCTCTGGGGAGCATGATCAAGTTCCCTTTGCCTGCTGAGTCCACTACCCCACAGGGGGCCAAGGGGAGCTGGGCCCTAGGCCAGAGAGGGGACCTCAGTCTATGCCATTTGCCATTTTGCCATTGCCAAAGCTGCACTGAGGGACAGGCCTGGAGCTGAGCATCTCATCTGCATGACAAACTTACTCTGGTCCCTGCTCTGAGAGCTGCAGCTTGAAGAACATTGGGAGAAGCATTTAACCTCTCTTGTGAGGAGAGGCTGCAGGAGCTGAGCCTGTTAAACCTAGAGAAGAGAAGGCTGAGAGGGGATCTTATTAATGGATATAAATGTCCCAAAGGCAGGTTTTCAGGAGGATGGTGCCAGACTCTTTCCAGTGGTGCTCAGTGACAGGATGAGAACTATAAACTAAAACACAAGAAGTTTCACCTCAACATGAAGAACATTTTTCTGTTTGAGAATGACAATGCAGTGGAACAGGTTGCCGAGGGAGGTTGTGGATTTTCTCTCTCTGCTGACATTCAAAAACCCACCTGGACATGTTCCTATGTCACCTGCTCCACACGTCCCTACCTTGGCAGGGAGCTTGGGCTAGATGATCTCCAGGGGTCCCTTCCAGCCCTAACAATTCTGTGATTGTGATATGCTTTTTGCTTCCCAGTCCAAGGGAATGAGTGGGTTTGTGCAGGTGTCACACTAGAGACTTGCCTCTGGATTTCTGACAAGGTGGCAGTAAAAACTATTAGGCTGCATTCAGGGTTTTGACTTTAAAAAGTCTGCAAGTCTGAAGCAGCAGCTGGAGGTGATACAGACAGAATGACTCGCCAGAGGTTATATTTGCTAAGATTATTACTGCAGGGAAGGAGTGAAGGAGAAAACAAGAATCTGAGCTAGTGGCAGTTATTTCCATTTGCTCATATTCTTGTTTTGGAGCACAGTGTGGTTTGGAGCATGGACCTGCAAGTAAATGAGATAAGAGCTACAGAAAAATATTTCCTCTCTTTCAAATACAAAGACCAGTTATGTCCTTGGACATAAATAAATGGAATGGATAGTAAGAATAAAAAGTTTGCAAGTTCATGTCATGAAAGTAGTAAATGACAAATAATTATGGCTCTTACATTGGTGAAATCCTCTCTTTCTTATGGACTGTGGAGAAAGGTTCCAAACAAAGATGAAAAGACTCAGCTATGATGTTTGTGACAGGGACAAAAAGCAACCTTCCAGTCTTTTGTGCAGGAATTTATTTGGATTATGAAGTGCAACTTAACTCGACTCCTACCTGAAACCTCTGAGGAAGTTATGTATTACAGTGACCTTGTGTTAAAAATCTCATGCTCTTTTTTCTAGAAGTGATCTGAATGTTACTGGTATGGAGGAAAGATAAAGGAGCCTGTGGCTCATCTGTCTCTCATCAGGGCTTAAGAAAATAATTATCACTTGGAGGCTGAGAGGGCTCAAATTAGGAAAGGTCAAAAGAGGCTAAATAAGGTCCTTTTCAAATAAAAGCCTGCTACATGTACTGCCTCAGAACAAGCCTTGTACAACAGTTAGACAAGAGTCTGTTCAGCTTTGCATTTGACCTGTGGGATTTAATGCAACAGGAATGTGGAATGTGTTTACAAGGTAGCAGTTATTGCTGAAATATGTGAGTGCTGTTGCCTGGGGATATTTCAGAGGATTGTGACTGTGCTGACAGTGGCTGTACCTCTTGGATGGACCGTGTGGATGTTGGGAAGGAAACTGGCCCCAGAGTCTGCAATCTTCAGAGAGAATGCAGGGCATGATGCTCCCCTTCCCCACCACGTCCCGCTGCCATCCCATGGCTTCAGCTGGATCTCACTCCATTCTTGCCGCTCCTTCGTGCTAGGATGAGCCGGGAGGGTGAGCTGGTCCCTGTGCTGGAGACATGGCTTCCTGTTATCCCTGCATCCGAGGGGACTCCAGGTTAGCACACGGCTGCGGCCGCTTCAGCAGAGTGCTCTGGGCTGGAATGGGCTGGGGCTGAGGACTGAGAGCTCCTGATGGCACCTTTCCTGAGCAGGTCCTGGAAATCAGCCTGCCTATGTTATGGCTAGTCTCAGCTGGTGGGCTGGTGTATCTCTGCCTGGAAGGGGTCAGGCCCTTCTCCTAGAAGTATCTATTTCGTTCTCTTTGCATTTCCAACTTTCTTTTTTTTTAATTTCTATTTTAAATGTCCAGTATTAAAACTATTCTGCACATGTTTCATGGATGATTTCAATAATTACTTCATCAGTCCAGCACAGGAATTCCCAAGGAAGCTGATCTCTCAGTCAGCTTAATCTCTTTGATTCATTCACTTTCCTTTTTACTTAAATTTGTTTAATTTTCACTGCACTGATGGCAAAATATTTGGAAGTAGGCCTAGGATATAACAATATTCTGTGTTCAGAATATAGTTATATAGTTATATATTCTGAACCCAGATTTGTCATTAACTTTTAAAGAAACTTAAAAAAACTCTTGAAATTACACTGTTGACTATACCACACATTATGGGCCTGTGAAAATTGGGCCAAATTCAGCTCTAGATGTTAGCAATTGACTTCCTTCCTGGTTAACTTGGCCCACCAAGTCTCCTTCAGAATAGCAGATAAAGCTGAACAAGGATCTCATTCCAGGTACTGCTAAACACTTTCTGCATCTTAAACTCCCATTAACCTCTGCACTGTACAAGAACACCCTTACATTAGGCTAATTGATGGGGCAGCAGGTGTCAGTGAGCCATTGCTCAGGGCTCGCTGTGCTTTCAGGGGAGACTTACTGTTTCTTCACCACAAAGAAAATGTGTGTGTTTGTGTGTGTAGGTGATTAGACAATTTATTGTATTCATGGTTCCAAAAAAGCTAGGAAGGAGCAATGAAAGCCCTGTTATATTTCTGTGAATTTAAAGGCACTGAGACCTTATAACACTGTTGATATTTTTACTCATTCTGAATACCAAAAGAACTGGTATAATTATTTTTTTGTGAAATAGCTTCAGGAATGTTCCCAGTGCTGAATTCAACAGTAATTGCAATATGTAGAATCAAATGTACTTTTTTTCTAACTAAAGAAAGACGTTTTACTTTATTTTCTATTGCCTTTCAAGAAGAGGCACAGTGAGTGAATTTTTAATAATTCACTTACCCTTGATTCTGAGTGATGTTAGCCTGATATTGTAAAAAAAAAGTATGACCTTCTTCAGAACATTATTAGCAAAATATTCTATGTGAACACTCGATATTATTTTAGTTAAAAATATAGATTGTGCTTCTATCAGTAAAAATGGCTGGTACTAACCTAAAAGCCTGGTAGTATATTGAGCTGTTTGTGCTCATAAATACAGAAGAGGATCTCTGGTAGGCAGCTAGCTAGGGGACGTCTTGTGTCTTTGTGTAAAACAGCTATGCCCTTATTATCCTTGAATGCTGAAGAAGAAGGAAAGCCAATGTAGTTTTTTTTACTTTAACAGTTCTCTTTATAATCGTGCTTTCCATGTTGGTGGAATAAATCTCCTGGCCCCTCTATTAAATCACAAAAAAAATAAAGCACTGAAAGCAAAAAGGAAAGGGTTACTGCATAGGAGTAAGACATTTCACATGAGTTTGCTTTATTCTTTTGCCGATGCAGACTCCTCCCCCCACCCTTCTTCCTGTAATTCTTTTATATGGTTGTTTGCTTTGCTTGGTTTTGGTTTGTTGGGGTTTTTTTGTTTGTTTGTTTAAAGCAAGAATGCAAGTCAAGCTAAGGCTTTTCCTGTGAACAAAATATGATCTTTGTGAAGGTGTATACCCTCAAGTTCTGGAACACTTCACCCTTCTGGAACAGCTTATTCCCTGCACTGTCCAGGACACCAGACTGGGCAGTCCTAGTAATGCCTTCTGACCTCTTTTGTTTGTGTGTTCTGTAGCAATGCATTGTTTTAAAAAATAAAATCTCACTCCTCACAAGCTGCTTGGGAGGCAGGTTTATTTTATGGAGTGTTTCTCACTTCTCTCATAAATGCTGAGGGAAGGAAGGACTAGTAATTCTTGGGGGGGAAAAGAGGTAGAAAAGGAAGATTTTTACCTCTCCCTCCCATCTCTTGGAAATGCACTGTGCTTGTAATAGAGAAAGGAATGTGCTGTTGGTAGGGGCATGGCAGAAGGGCTGATGAGGGTCTGATGAGAATCTGCACAGCCTTTGGACTAACAAGGGCAGATGCGTCAGAGGGTAGTTTGGGCTGCTTAGGCAAAGGAAAGCACATACTGACCAACAGCAGTGGAAGATTGAAAAAATGCCCAGAAAGCCCTCCGAGGATTGGGAAGATTTCTCTGTTGTAGCCCCTAAAGCATCACCTGCTGTTTGTGGCAAGCCTTGCCCTGTTTGCACAAAGGCTCGGGCTTGAAGCCCATGCAGCAAACTCTATCCCATCTGCTTTGTCCAATCTTTCTTTTAGCAGGTATTTTATTACATCCTTTGATGTCTCTTCTCAGTGATCACAGGGATGTCCAGCACCACCTTATGTTTACATCATATGCAACAGGAATTTGAGTGATGGATGTGAGTACTGCAAAGGCAAGGGCTGATGGAAAGGGGCAGTAGTGTGCCAGTTGCTGGGCCTTGTGGCAGAGCTTGATATTCTTCCACCTCCACCCATGTTGGGGGGAAGAATAGCAAACTGTGGTGCAAGGAACAGCATTGGAAGAGATATGTGCTGGTGCAACTGACTTTTATTAGTTATTTCTGAGAGAAGGGGCAGATCGCTCACAGCTAGCTCTATTTATTTTAACAGTGAGTGGGAAGAGGATTAGAGGATCCCGAACTGGCAGAATTTTAAAAGAGAAGGACATTGACTTTGTGTTCAGGCTGTGTGTTCTCACCTGGATGCTCGCCTAGAACCCGTGAAGCCATGGAGAGGATGTTGGCAGCAGACACGTGAGCCAGCCTTGCTCTGAGCATGAGGAGTGGCTCATAGGCTCTCACCACACCAATGTGGTTGTGCAATATGCAAACTTTCTTTTAATGCAAACGTGTGCCACAAACATCACATTAGCTGGAGATAAATGTTAGCCACAACCAAGGAAACAAAACCTTTTATTAGCCAATAATGCAGACAAGAAAAGATGGATAAAGTGTACCAGCTTCAGTGTGAAACAGATGAAAAGGGATAGCAAACTATCATTTAGACAGCCAACCATTTGTGAAAATACCACATTTTGTTGATGTTTGCAGGGACATTGGTCAGTGTAAGCAAGTAGATGCTAACAGCAAAGAACACATGAAGTCACAGACTTTGCAAAGCAACACTTTTTGTTTACTGATACAGACCATTTGAACAAAGTGAAAGATGATTGCCCAATGTTGAAAACAAAAGGCAAAGTTGTTTATTTTGAAAGGGTATTTTTCTTTTTAGTTTGACATGAAGTTTATTTTTTGATGTTTTGTACGGACTTGGTAGTAGAAACCAGTGCAGTTTTCTCAGAAAATGCCTTCTCTGGGTAAATTATTTTTAATAATTCATAAATTATGAGGACACAGCTAGAATATGTACAGATACTGTAGAGATGCTGACATACAGTAGAAGGGCAGAATGACCCTTCAGTCCCAGTGCTGGCACTCTGGATAAAGCTTCTAGGATGGCTGTGTGTATGTAAGCATGCACTCAGGTGCATTTGTTCACTTGATTTAAAAACTGGAGGCCAAATAAAAAATGAAAAGTGAAACTCCTTTGAGCTAATGAGAAGTCTGAAGCAGGAAAATGTATGGCTTTGGAAATGGGGTTGCAGTTGTTATGAAATTCTCCTGTCCTTTTTATGAGCTTTTTGGATGTTTTATACAGATTAATCAGATTCCCAGAGACCTGCACCTCACTCATGTGGACACTCTTAATACCTGGGTTCATATGTGCTGTGCTAGCTCAGTGGGAGTACTTCACTATGCTTCTTAGACCACCTGTTGCAGGTGGTTTATCTTAGAAACAGAAGCTCAAGATGATGGCTGCCCTTTGGAAATGATTTTATAATTGGACATATTGTGAGAGATTTCTTTTTGGCTAGGCTCAAGCATTATCTCTTGGGAGCACTGAAAGTTGTTTGAGAGTTTGAAAGGAGGGAACAAAGATCTCTGTTAGCAGGAGAAGGTCGGAACAGAGAGTGTGTTGAACAGCAGGGTTTCTTGAGCTGTGTGAATACCTGCCTGCTACTTTACACTTCCTTCTGCCACAACCTGCACAATGTTTTCAGCACAAGGTCTCCCCTGGCTGCAGAGATAAACCTTTGCTTGGGAGGCAGGTGATCACAGCACGCTTTTGAACCTGTGCTATGCCAAGGCATGGCAACCTGGGGCTGTGTCCAGGTGGTGCTCTTGCTAATAATGCACATGCCAGAGAGCTGGAGTGTCTCCAGGGTTGTGAAAGCTCTGCTGGTGTGCCTGAGATGGCAGAGGACCATGGCAGCCACTCTGGGTTTGCTCCCTCTGGAAATTTTGAGCTTCAGTTTCTGCAGTCTAAGTGACAGGAGGAGAGGCTGTGTGGCCTCTGGATGATGCCTTCATTTCAGGTCTGAGTCCTCAGAGACAGGCAGAATGAGAAAAGGCTGCCTCAGTCTTTGCTCCTGGCATTTAGGATGATTTTGAGTTGGTTACTCTTTCAGCTAGAGGAGTATCTCTGAGTATGTGGGTTTTCTTTATAACCCCAGAATCCCTGCTTTATTTTCTTCTCCCCCCTCTTCCCCCCAAATCTTCAAGGCTCTGTAATATCAGTAGGAATGTTTGTGTATATTGTGATGTTTGGAGAAAAGGGCAGGTCCTCCTCACATGTGAAATAATTCCCCTAAATTCAGATTTTTAACTCCTCCTGTTTCTACTAGAAAAAGAATATTCTTGTACAAAAGAGAAATGGAAGGTGTAAATTGGCATTATTTGGTTCTTGGATACATGCTTTTGAGTGCACTGGCATTTGGAAGGGATAAGAAGAGGAATAAAAACCTGTTGTGTTGCTATATTCCATCTATATTCTCTACAGTGGCATAGTCTCAGATGTATTTCTTGTATCACAGCTTATCTAGAAAGGACCTAGAAAGGAAGAAGGAAAGTGAAAAAAAGTCTCTGCTGGGAAAAGACCAATATAGCAAAACCACTGTTATAAACAGGTAATATTTAGCAATTTGTGATGAGACATTATATTTGGCTTATAAAAGCCCATAATAAATTGATAAACCACATGCCTCTAGTATTGCGAAAAGAACCACACATACAATGTGGAAAAAAAAAAGAGAAAAAGGGCGTGTCTGCCAGTGGTGTGGTAAATCTTGCCCTTGCTAACAAGGGAGAACCAATGCATGTTGCTTCTTTAGGATGAAAATCCTGCTGAGTTTTCAGATCACAGGATGATTTAATTAAGCGATGGACTTCAGTAAATCCTTGGGGAAATTGGAAACAAGAAAGCTCAGCAGCCGAGCATCTATATCTAAGCATAAGTGCACAATGAATACCACCCATCCCAGTGGGTGCCAAATTCAAAGCTGCTGGATTTTGTCAGTATTTTGTTGCACAGCTCTTAAGCTTGTAGGCCATTGTAGATTTTAAATAAAGCTTTGAGGGTGAAAAAATTTGGCTCCAGAGCAAAACCTGCAATCTCTGTTTACATCAGAGAAGTGACATGCAGTTACAGTAATACCAAGTGGAAACTCTGGATTTTTTTGTTTCTCCTCTTAAGTATCATGTTTTAATCAAATCTTTCCTATGATGAATGTATTGATGCTGGAGGGTTTGTTGGAGATGTTGAGGAAAAGGCTTGAAAGATTGAAAGTTTGCCTAGAGATACTGTTAAAATACATTATACTGAAAGAAAAAGGGAAGATACAGATATTATGGTTCTCTGAGTTTATATATATTTGGAGAAAAAAATGGGATTATCTTCTGGTGGTGAAAACCAGTGTTTCTCTGACAGTGCAAAGGAAGCAGTTAAAAGGAAACCCAGCTTCGTGTTAATAAAAACAACATAGTAAATATTAAGTTAGAGATGAATGTGATTGTCTACAGCTAGGTTTGGTGAGACACTAGCTCAGGCAGTGCCTGGCTTGCAGAGCATCACAGAGTGATCTCTGGCAGCTGTTGGATGCTCAGGAAGGACCAGTATTTCTTCACACTGTCTTGGGATATTGTTCCAATGCAAACCATCACTTGGCAAAGTGCTCAAGTAAGTGGCTAAGTGTCAGCTTCAGCATTTGCTCAAAACCAGGGTTTGCTAAAAATGAATCTGTTGACTTTTGAACATTTTTCTGAAAACCTGTACTCCAGCACACTGCCCAGAAGCATTTTGCAAGTTCTTCCAGTCCTCTCTGCTGTGCTGGTTCCCCCCACACTGTGCTGTTCTCAGGTTAAGGAAGCATGTATCTATTCATCCCCTAATGCAAACAAATCTCCCCTTGTAATAGCACAAAACTCTTCCTGCATCCTTGGTATGGGGTGGGTGGCTGCACCTCACTGCTCCTGTCATAGTGTATATTTGCACAATATAATGACTGCTGCAAGGGCTGCTGTTACCTCCTCCTCTGTGTCAGCCACCACTGGCCTGGGACAGTCAGACCAAACCCTGGGTTTGGGCTGGAAACTTGTATTTTGAACTGAAAACCAAATCCTTATGATTGCATGATGAATTGAGAGGGAGTTCTTATAAAAGCCTTAGTCACCCCACTGCAAACCCAATATTGCTTAACTGACCCAAGCTTACAGGATTTATTTGCTGTAATTTAAAATAACCATTTCCTTGCTGAGGGTAAGAGAGTCTCTGGGCTCCTGCACAGGAGGTTGAGGTCACTGGTATTTGTGCCCAGTGTCTCCTGCACCCAGATGCCTCTGACCTGCACCTTGGGTTGCTTTCTGCCTCACTCCAAAGTTATCTTACCTGGACAACCTTCCTCCCTGCACACAGCCTGGGTCTCTTGGGCAGCTCTCCCATAGCAAAGCAGCTATGTTTTTCCCCAGGTGACACTGAGCTGTCTAGGGATGACTCTGGCAGCAGTGGTGGGACCTGGTGTTATGGCAATTACACAAGCCAGCCACAATAACTGGGTTTGATGAGGTTTCTGCCGAATCAATAAGCTGAAAGACAGATTCCTCTGTAAAAGTATTTTAAAAATACTTTTTATCAACAGCATTACAGCCTGAGTTGGGCATCTCTCAAGAAGGTCTTTAAACAAAGAAATCCCAGGATGACCTGCTAAAGCAGTACATGGAAAATTATCTTTCAAACAAACTTAGTGTGTTTTGCTGGCAAGTAACAAATCATTTACATATTGGACAAGGATAGAACTCCCAGGTAATATAATACTTTTCTGATCTTCTCTTTCTCCCTCTGACATGTGCTCCTTAAAATAGTTGCAGATGTCAGAGGCAGCTGTGTCCACAAATACACTTGCTACTATGTTTTATTATAATAAATAATAAAAAATTATTATTAAGATCCTGGAGAGTCAATCCCCTGTATCTCAAGAGCGCCTATTACAATCTTTTCTAGCAGTCATGTTACTCTGGTCTCTGTCTACATTCCTGTACTTTAGTTCAATTTATTCGTCTCCTCACAAGCTCTAATCACACTTTGGGAGTTATCTCTCTCTGATTATAACAATCCCAACCAGGATCAATCTGAAGCCAGACAGCCCAACTTCCCCTTGCCAGTCGGTCAACTCCACGTGTTTTTCAATTTTATGTCGCTCTTGTGGATGGAACAACTCCTTCAGCAACAGGCCCAGGATGGGTCATATCCAGAACAATAATCCAGAACAAATAATATGAAATAATGATGCACGTTAACCTGCATCTTCTCTTAGCTTAGGAATTTGATTTCTTCACATAACCAAATCCCCAGGATTCTAGGGGTGATGGAATATGAGTACCACACACACACTCACATATGGTGGCCAAGCAGCTCCTTCCTTCTCACAGGCCAGGGCTCCAGCCCTGTACTTTTGCAAGACACAGTACTGGAGGGCTGCCTTCCTCTGGGTAAGGCACACTAATTCTTAAATAATGTTAGGAAACAGCAAAAATGTGGTGGGCCTGAAGTATTGCTGCATGAGGAAAGAAAGAGAGTGAGGATCTTGCTTCAAAATGCACAACTGGCAAGAAGAGAGCCTATCAAGGTTCAGTGTCCATCTGTTTCCTCTAAGTGACGAGATTTATGCTGCATCCCTGGTCATGTATTAGTGTCCCTTAATATTTGGGGCATCCAGTGGAAACATTCTTTGTGACCTCAGATGTCACAAAATAAATCACACTAATCTTTGCATGTATTATGGTGGAGTTTTCTTTTTTTTAAATTGGTTTTATTCTCTAGCAATTTGGCTGCCAAGGTTTGAGGCAGGAACATAATTCTGGTTTGTCAGGAATATGATATACTATCTGACTGAATTTTGCCAGAGGGAACATGTTCATACTTGCCTGCATGTTTCCAACAAACATTGTCACTGTGTGGGGGTTTATCCCACAGTGGCTTTGCTACTGAGAACTAGTGAAGTATGGCATGCAAACATTTGGATTAAAAAAAATATACCCTCACCTGAGTGTAGCTGGATGCAGCAGGGTGATGCCAGAGAGCCACAGATGGGTATGTGAGTTATGTACGATTTATACACAGAATGTAGAATCCCACTTCTGGATGTGTGTAGCTTATAGATGCTACAGGGCATGCATATAACAGCTGAAGCTTTAAAGACATTCCTGCCATTGCTACTGCAACGTGACAGCAAGAATCTGAGACACCCTGTTTAACAATTGACCAGATATGCCACAGCCCACAATACATATTTATCTGTCACCTCCCAGTGGACATTTACTTTGAAGATAAAGGTATCCTAAAATCACAGAATTGTTTGTGTTGAAATGGACCTTAAAGAACACCTAGTTCCAGCCTCCCTGCCATAGGCAGGGACACTTTCCACTAGAGCAGGTTGCTCAAAGCCCCATCCAGCCTGACCTTGAACACTTCCAGGGATGGGATATCCACAGTTTCTCCAGGCAACCTGTTCCAGTGTCTCACCACCCTCATCCATGTTTTTTTCTAGGGCAGGTTCTTTAGTATTTCTCCATATTTCAGGCAGATACCCTCGACCAAAAGTTGCTCACTCTTGTGTTTGTGTTAATTCTGATTTGGTACCCGGTGGGTGGTGGCAGGGAGTGTTTCACAACGAAGCTCTGGGTCTGGCTGGTGCAGAAGCCCTGGAGCTGCCAGGCAGTAGAGGTGCCTTTGCTATGGCTGAACTGCAGCCATGTGCTGTGGCCCAGCTCAAGTGGCTGCAGATGGTGCAGGTGATGTGTTGTGTTTTAGATTTGAGTAATGAAGGTTTCATATCCATTTCACTAGCTCCTTGGATTTACGAGGAGTCTTAAGTCTCCCAGTACTTCAGTGAATCAAAACAGCCACAGTCTACTCACCCTCCCATCCAGGTTGTGGCATGAGCATCTGTCACCATTACAGCCCAAAGAGTGACTACAGCATTTAACTCACTATCAAATCAGTGGCATCCATGACTTTTTTTCTCCCTTGACCGTGAAACTATGGCTCTCCAGATGAAGAAAAGAGAGCACAAACAGACTACTGCACCAGACATATAATTTAAATTATAGATATAATGTCTTCAGGCTTTGGACATGGACAGTTTTGCAATTATTTTTTAGTTTAGGAGCCTTATTAAGCAAAGTAATATTTTGCATCCGAAAAGTAAAGAAGTGCGGGGGTTCGGTGCTGCTTTCAGGGAACTCGCGTCCCGTTTTCCGGCTGTCTCTGGCACCGAGCTCCCATTTCAGGGTACAGCTTGGTACCTTTCTGATCTTGTGGGTCTTGGCCTCTGGCAGAAGCGTGGCAATGACAAGGAAGAAGAGAGGACTCACGTGGGTTTCAACTGGGTTTTATTTCATCCAGAGGGGAGCCCACGAAAAGTGAGTTTTTCCCTCTGGGTCTCCCCTTAAGTACAGGGGTGGGGAAAGGGGCAGGGGACAGTCTAGAACCAATCCCAGGGGGTGGGGAGTGACCCAGAACACAAAGGACAGACAGTAGAACAATTCCATGCATAAAAAGAAGAGTTGGAAATTGAGAACTTGCCAAATCACTCCACAGCCTCACTAGAACTTTCCAGGCTTTAGGGAGGGGCTGCAGAGTGATGGACAGGACCCATAATTCAGGAAAAACCAAAAGGGTTTAACATGGGGATACAGGGAGGAACAAATGTAAAACAAAGAAACAGAAAAACCTAAAATGCACACCACAACAAAGAGAGAGAGAGGAAAAAAAAAGAAAATTAGTTGTTTTATTTTTACTTGTATTTCTCTTTTACTAATTCTCCCTAGCTCTGTTATCTCTACAAAAAGAAAGGAATAGAAAGCATCACTACCTTTTCCCAGGTTTCTTAAGAAAGAAGAAAAAACACAATCTGTAAATACTTCAAACTGGATATAAATAAGGGGAAAATACATGGGATTCTCTACTATTGTTACTTGTACACTTACTCAAATGCTGTAATTTTGTCATTTTGTCTCTGGTCCTGAATGGGCTGAGAAATGGAGAATCAAAGAAGCCCACCTTCTCTGATACATATTTTTAGAAGCATTCAAGAATTCACCAGTCTGCAGATAGGAAAGGCTGATTGACTAAATTGTCATGGACTATTGTCTTCTGAAAGTGGAAATAATCTGTGTAACTTATTATACCTTAGCCTAATAAGTAATAATAAAAATAATAATGAGTTATTTTTATCTATTATGTATATTTTATGTATATTTATCTATAATATACACACATAATATTCTATATTTTTATATTTTGGTAATTTGCCTGTATGTATGTGCACATATATATAGTGAAGTATTGTTATTTTGTTGATACAACTAACACTTTTTGTACCTCCTTTAGTGATTGCCACATGAGTTCCTCAAGGATAATGGACCATAAGATGAGAGAGGCTGAAGGAGATGGAGAGGACAATTCAGGTATAATTTCTCCCTTCCCTGGTGAATGAAAAATGCCATGACTTCTTGAGCTTCTGTGCCTTAGCTCTATCATAGAATTTGTTTGTTTAGAGAACACATTCTGCTTTTCTCTTTACCTGTTTCCAAGAGCTGTTACTTGTTTTCAGCATTTTCAGAGGCTTGAAATACGATTTTCATAGCCTCTTGTGACCAAACTAACTTTTTTACCCAACAAGATCCAGGAGTGAGTGCTGACAGGTGTGCCTCCCAGTGCTGTCATGTCAACTAAAACAGGCCAGGCACAAGCTGTTGGAATTCTTGTGCAAAACAGTGATTTAATATGAAATAGTTTCCTTCACAGAGTTGCAATTGATCCTAATTTAGGTCTTTCCTCACTGAGCAGATTAGAATTGCTATTCAAGGTTATTGCTTGATTCCTAGATGAATGTTTTGTGATCCATTGAATCTTGTAATTAGCATTCAAAATTTTCTCGATGTATTATAAACCCAACATTTTAAAAGCATAAGCCTCCCAACACTGTGCATTCACCTCTGTATGCCTTTTCTACATTTAAATTGGTTTTGGTAGCATTGCTCTTATCATCACTATTTAGCTTCCTGAACAAAGGCAGTGGGTTTCCAAGTAATAATTTCTTTTTCATATCCCAGGCAGTTAAGACCAAATTTTTCCTTCAGAGTTTAATTACCTCAAGAGGCAAGTAGAAACTCTATTAGGAATGATTCTACACCACTGGTTATTTCTTATGTCTCATAAACATTGCAATCCATTCTCCAAGATAACAGTAATTTCATACTATCAGTACAGTCTTGAAAGACATTAATGCAACAGTGGACTGTGTTGCATTTTCCAGGAAAAAGTCCACTTATGCAAAAAATTATTAAGAAATGTTATCGTTCAAAAGTTTGCACATGCTGCTGGTTGCATCTTCTTTATATTTCTTCGCTTAGGAAAGAAAAAATCAAAGTTCAAATCTTTCAAAAAGTTTTTTGGTAAAAAGAAAAGGAAAGAGACATCATCTTCTGTGAGCAACAGTCTGAAGTTGTGCCAGTCAACAAGTGATGTCGCAGCCTCTCCTGACATGCGCATTAGTTATGATTCTGAAGATGACCTCGAGTAAGTCTTTGGACTGTCTGGTAAACAAATACAAAATTGCTACAATGAGTGTAGATTAAAGACACCCCAAAATTGCCTCCTCCCCTTGTTCATTATGCTGTATTTTCAAATAGTCACTTTCCCCAGGAAAGTACAAATTAAAATGGTTGATGGAAGGCAAATCAGAAGGGAATTGGATAGGGTGTAGCAAGAAATATTAATGAAAAAAGCTTTCATTTAATCATAAATAAGCCTTGGGTTATAATTTCAAAATAATGGAATTCCCATCTTCAAAAATTAATTAGAAAATCAGTTTATATCCTACTAGGATTGTCTTATGCCCCTAAAATGTAACTACTAAAGATTGTCAGAGAAATGTAGATGACTAACCATTTATGCCAGGGTTTGAAAGAAGAAAGGAGTAACGGGATGACTGAACTGAAATCAGCAGGATCCAGAGGCTCTGAAGCCTTTTTTTCCTCTGTATACATGGGATTCATCTGACCAAAGGAAAAATGTCTGCATTTGAGTTATAGAACCACAAATTCTTAGAATGGTTTCAGTTGGAAGGGCCTTTAGAGATCATCCAGTACCAACCTCTCTGCCATGCACAAGGATATTTAGTTACCAGCTGCCTTTTATAATCAGTGAGAAGTCAGCATTGCTGACAAAGATTGTACCATCCTTATGCATGAAATAGGTTCTGGAAGTGCCTAAATCTCCCCACTGAAGGTAAACAGGAGCCTGGGATAACCACCTCCAATGTAAATAGGTGCGATTTGATGTCTGAAGTTAGACCAGATGAGTTCCATCCTGTGTGGACCTCTTTGCCTCTGAAAACCCTATCTTCATCCAGACATTGCAAAACTTTTACCCACTATGAAAAGTAATCGTGATAAACCTGGTCCAAACATTCAGATATGTCTCTGGATGGAAAGGTGGACTGAAGAGCCTCTTGGATAAAAGCAAGTCTTTGCATTGGTGGATGTTGTGCCTCTCAGAACAAGCTTCCTGGTCCTCAAGCAAGGGCTGCTGCTGTGCCCAGGAATGGGAAAGGAAGCCATCCCGGCCATTTAAACTGACATTATTCGATGTGGCCACCAGGCAGCGCCAAACAACCAAAAGAAATTATTAACAATTAATTTTTTCTTTTTCTTTGATGGTTTGGTTTTGTTTGGGTTTTTCTTTTTCCTTTCATGGCATTGGCAATAGTAATGTTAGTCCAGCTTGAAGCCCTCGGAATTCTGGGCTGGCAGCACCAGGTGGTGTGTAGTGCTGTTGTTTGACAATTTATTTACAAGATGTGGATGGTGAGATTTTCTTTCCCCCATGTATGGCTTAAAAAGGTCATGTCTGATTGGTTGCCATCTCTGGCTGTTTTGGTCATATTTCTGTGCTGTAACCTGAAGGGTTTTATATTATTGTTTCTTAATATTTATTTAGGCAGACAAAGACCAGGAAATTATTTGAAAGGAAGGAAAATTAATTTGATCACTCTTAATCTCAGAAGACATGTAGGGTACCTCCATTATATGTCTGGGAGGGATGCATCTGCTAGGAAGAGGAAAGAAAGATGGAATGCTGGGATAAATGTGCCCATGCAGCGACACTGCCTGTGTGGGAGCTGCCTTGTTGAATGTTGGTGCATGGGGCACCACTGCAGCCCTGACTGGCACCTGCTCTGCAAATTGCTATAGATCTGTCTGACCTTGGATGCATTGCAGAGATCACATTTGCACTTAGATAAATTGTTCTTCTAATGTCTCTAATGCATTAAGCAGAAGTAGCAGGCTTTCCTTCCTTCTGCAGCAAGAATGTAGATCAACTCTTTCCTGCTATTGTTTTATCAAACATATTTATAGCAGCCACTATGAGGAAAATGTTATTGTCTGCCATGATTGTTTATGTTTGTCTTCAATGTCCCTGCAACAGTATCTAGGATCCAGAAATACAATTCTTTTTTCTTTTCTGCCCAATTAACTTGATAGTTACGTAAACCCAAACAATTCTCTATTCTGCACTCATTTACCATTTCATAGCTCCCTGATTTAAAAAATTCGGAAAAGGTACTCTTACAGAAAATGCTGTGTGCACACATTCCTTTTTCCTGCTCAGTCAGGATATGAGCTAAGCTGAGGAAAATGAGCACAAGAAATCTCCTAGCAGCTAGCTAGCTGCCTGTCTGTGGGCCTCCTCTACCAATCCCATAAGGAGGCAAGGTGCCCATATCCCACATGCACCATTTGCAGAAGAAGTTGCATAACACATACATCCGAAGTAGGAAACAGAATATGAGAGAAACTGCCCACAAAGCATCTCCCACTTTGTCTAACTAGGCCGCAAAGATGGTCCATGAAAAAATGTGTCCCACAGGCTCATAAGAGAAAATGGGAGGGATCTTGATATAGAGCACAGCACCTTCTAAGGATTTATGCAAAGGATTCCATGTGAGAACAAGATTGCCTGAAATGTTTTTGCTAATGATCTATATGGCAGAGATGTATTAAATGCTGTACCACATTTAGATAGTAAAAGGTACTTATTCTTCCTATGGTAGTGGTCACTCATTTGCAAGACATGGTCTTACACTAGCAAGAAATCTCAGTACAGACTCATTTATATGAATTCCATTTTGCACCTGGGTTTGCCTGTGGCCCTGTGACATCACCCAGCTGCTGGCTTCCACCCAAGGGGCAGTAGCTTTTTCCATAAGACATAACTCTTCTTCTGGGGTTAAACTTGATTCAATTTGTTAACATGACAGATAACAGCATTTACAATTTGGGGGGTGGGGGGGAGGGTGGGGGTGGGGGGGTGGGGGCGGTTTTAAAGGTCCTACTTAGATTACCCTGAATGGCTGTATTCACAGAGAAGTCTGGAATCTTGTTTGTGATGTATGCTGTTCATCCCTGTCTCCCATTCCACATTCAATAGACCACTTGAGATAAGAGAAATGGCAAAAAAATTGCATGTTTTCACTCATTTTTTATATTATTCTAGGACACATAAAGGCATTATGGGAAGCAGAGCTTTGTCACATGATAGTATTTTCATCCTTGAGACTGGGCAAGAGCCTGCAAGGCCAGTAAGAGTGTTTTCTCAAGAAAATGTTTCTGATCGGATTAGAGCTTTACAGGTAATTTATACAACATGCTTTTTCTTCAAATGCAAGGGCTGGAATGTCTTTTTAGGCTTGATTTTTAAATTTTTTAAATAGTATTTGTGGTTGAATGTTTGATTAGTAAGTAGTATCTGTCTGCAGTTTACATCAAATGTTGCATTTGTTAATTAGACAGCAGTATCCTGTCTTGGTTCTACATAAATGATAGCTGAAAAATAGGTAGATTATTTGGCTGCCTAAGAGAATGTATAAAGTCAGATGTCCTGTGTCCTGGATCATTCAGTTGTGAGAAGGTAAAATAGTGGTAACTCATTGACCTCAGCTAAAAACATGTTCTGGAGAAACCTTCATCACTATCATAAGGTAATGTATTTTATGCCATGCTGAAGCTGAAACTCCAGCCTACCATGAAATTGGGACCTCCGCCTCCATTTGGACTTCATGCAAAGCGAACAGAGGATGCTGGGACCAGTTCTGAAGATGATGGATTACCCAGGAGCCCTCCAGAAATGTCTTTGCTTCATGAAAGCCTAAACTCAGGCACGAGAACAAGAGTGAGTAGTTCCAGTGTTGACAAAAATAAGTGTTTAATGACTTGTTTTATCTATAAGCAGATGGCAGAATGAAATATTTGGTTTTACATATCTCTATTTTACCTCTGAGCAATTCAGAAATACCTTACTCAAATTGGGAAAACTCTCTCTCTCTGTAAACAACTACTTAGAAACTGTGCTCCTGTTAAAACATAAATATCACACCAGAAAATGCAGAATTAGCAAGAAGAGTATGTGATTGTGTGCATGCATGGGAATGCTGTGTTTTTTATAGAGACTACAAAGAGCTGCCAGGCATAAAAAAATAAAGCTGAAAAATTCCCCCTTGAATGTGTTGATAAGAGAACTCTATAAAGTTCTTCTAGGTTGTCACTGGAAAAAGAAACAAAAAATAATCTGATTTTTTTTTAAATTATAGTTTTGTTAGACATTATTTCATTCTTTATCTGCACGTCTTACACTTTATGTTTGCAGTGTCCTTGCTAGTCCTCTCTAAAACTATAGAGAAAAACAACTTACATTGTCAGTACCTGTGTGCACTTTGTGTAGATGGTTTCTGCGATTATATCCACCTTGTTTGTCATCTTTTACTGAATCTCTTCCTCATTCCATCCCACAGTTCTCTGACTCTCACAGGCACCTTAGCTCTTTGAGTTTAGCTGGAACAGGCAGTGAAGAAGAAGAACAGGTAACTTCTTCCAAATGGGGACAAGTAATTACCCATAGTAGTTTTTAAAAGAAATATAAAAAATATTATTTTGTTGCCTATCTGCTGCAAAAAACTTTGTGTGCGTGTAATTGCCTGCCTGTCTGTTTGCTGTTTTAATGTCTGTCTGTCTAACATAAAAAACTATGCTTATTTATCAACATAGTTCTGATGCAAAGTAATCTCCCATTGATAATAATTAATGTCTCATATGAGGAAAGCTCATATCCTTCAGCAAACTTTATAGACATGATTTAATCTCCAAGCACAACCAACCAGATTTGGACAGTTGAAGCAGTGTCTGTTTTTTCAAAGATGGGAAAGTGCAGTAAAGGCTGCTAGAGTTACATGCATAGGATAAGGGAGAAAGAGATGGGAAGAGATGGGAACATCTTATTGAAGAGATGGGAACAAGCTCTGGATCCTCTGAAATCTGCCCAGACTCCACTTTTATGTATGAAATGACCTCACACTGACACGGAAAGTGTTTGCCTGATGATAGTGGCTGACATTGCTGCTTAAGAGTCTGAGTTCAGCCTTCAGTCGATTCTGGCTGTGAATTTTGCTGAAGTGATGTTTTTTAGAGCTCAAGTATAGGCACATGGATGGCTTTCTTCAATCAGCAGCCAGCCGTTCTGGCTGATTAAAGCGCTATTTGGAAAGCTCTGAAGAGTCCCTTTTAGCTGTGGGCAGCTGGAGTCATCGTGGAAACAACACAGGGGGTAAAGGGAAGAGCATTTTCTAGAAATAGGAGGAGGGATGTAGGGAAATTGCAGAAATGAAATAGAGAAAATAGGCCTGAGCTGACCATTTCTTGGTAATTATGCAAAATGTGTTTCAGGACCAGCTGCAGCAGGGCTCAACAAAGATTTCTGGCCTTACTTCTTAGATTCCACATGAAGCTGTTTGAAAAAACTGCTTATATGCAGTACAATATTGATATTTTTAAAATAAAAACAACAGAACTCATGAAGGAAGTACTTCTTGAAAGCTGTTATGGGCTCACTGTAATTGCACCCAGGCTAGATGCATGTTTGCTGAAAGAGGATTTATGTCTCCCTGTTGTTCCATTAACATTACTTTCTGGCTCACTTGCTGATTCCTGAGTTGTGGTGGTGACTACACAGTTGCTTAGCTTTTTCCACATGCCCTATCATTTAGCCCTGAGTTCTCTTCATCCCATGCCAGTTTGAGAGTGCAGCCTGAATGCAGCTCCATTTGAAGCTTTCCTCCCAAACCACAGGATCTACTACCTGGCATTTCGGAGAAGTTAGCCCTGCTTCTAGAAGTCAGAGGAGACCAATTCACAGGGCTGAGGAATTTTGCACAACCCAGTCCTGTGGTTTTGAGCAGCAGTGACACCTTGCTGTGTCTTGGCAGCTTTTCTGGATTGAAGAAAGGAATCACAACTCTCCTGTCTGGGCTTTGGTGATGGGGTTTCCTCCTGGCCACCCACTTTGTGCCACCCAGCACAACCAGCTGAAGGATGAGTGAGCCATGTGCACATGAGTTTTGGAGAAAGGGGTCTGCCAGCTCTTTCCTTCCTCCAGCAGGCTTTGTCAAAGCCAGACTTTGTGGGACAAACAACTTCTGCAGCTGGCTTAGAACTGGCACTCACTAAGGCTGCTGAAATTTAAGTAATAAACCAGATTTGGGGTTTTCCAGTGTAATGGCCAACACTGAGAACTGCCAAGGAGAAGACATGTAAAGTTCTCGAGGAAAAGCAGGAGCTAGAAAAAAGGCAGGCAAATAGTGATGTGCTTTGAAAGAGAATATGTGCTGTGTCTTTATCATAGAGCTGAAATGTCAATATATTCACTATTAGGTGCTAATGTATAATGTAGCCACCTATCGTTTGTTGTACATTAGTCATGTTCCACTACTAGACTGCAGATATTGTAGAGTTAAAATTAATGAGAGCATCCATTATTCAGCATGTCTAAGCTACCTTCTTTTTCTTAAGTAGAAGGTATGATTAGAAGGTGTGGATCCAGCCTCTGCTAAAATCGATGGGAGTTTTCCCCTTCCCATTTTGCAAGCTGTAACAGGCCCTCACTACACTACAGAGTATCTTTGGGCTGCAGTGCATATTGCAGAATTCTGCTTGCAGAAAATCCTGATGCTTTTTCCCTCCCAAAATAAAATGAACACCAACCTGCCCCGCCCTTCTCCCATACAACCTCCTTAGTAAAACGCCACTTCCAGGAAAAAAGAAAGAAGAAAAAAGAAGAATGCCCACAGAAGAAGGCGTGACAAAAGAGGAAATCTCCTCCAAAGAAATGAACTAGAATTTCAAGCCTACGAAGGGAGTGCTGTCATGAGTTGTCAGAGGTCATGTTAATGCTGTGACAGATAGTTTGGAAATACCATTTTGCCTATTTGCAAAACTGAATCTGAGAGAAAGGAAGAACCTTTTTTAGCGTTTTTTAAAATAAATTTTCCACTGTTCTTTTTGCATCATCCCTGGAACTAGGGTAGTTTTTGGTGAAACTCACAGGCAAGCTGAATTCCAGCTTTGTGAAAGTATGGCACCCCTTGCAGCATTCAGGACCTGTTTCTGGATGGGTAATTGGCCTTTAGTAGGAATTATATATCACTTCCTTCCCCAGAATAATCTATTAATAAAACTTTACATTTCCAGTAAATGGAGGATAAAAATACATGAGGTAAAAACACAAGCTGACTTAAGTGTCAATGCCACTAATTCTTAGTTCTTTTGTCTTTGGGAGGGTGTTGTAGAGTTGGAAGGGACTTGTTGACATATAGGAAGCTAAAAATGCTCATAACAAAACAACTGTGGGTCGGAGCCTAGACAAAGATGCTGGAGGACAGACCCAGCAAGGAAAATGGCCCTTTAGGTTCTGTAACTGAATATTCTTCATAAATCTGTCTACTAAAACATGCTGGCCATGTATTTGTGTGCTTTAGATGTTCCAGTTAGATGGGATTTGCTCCTTCCTACTTGACATTATATCATAATATTCAAGCAGCTAAAAATGCAGAATTGCTAACACTAGTACATCACATGCAACATTAGGAAATGCAATGTATTTTAAAGAAATGTCAAAAAGAAAAAGAGGTGTAGAATTGTTATTTTTGTGTCTTTGTTTCTTTGTTTGATTCTCCATTTGGGGTTGATTTTTTTTTTTTTTTCTTTTTTTTTTTTTTCCAGGTTACATTGGGTTCTTCTTCTAGATCTTATTCTACAGATGGTCAGCTGCTGTTCACTAGGCATGGAAGTTCCAAAACTGAGTCTCCCCGGACATCTGACAGTAGTACCATCTCCCCTACAGCCAATTTTGACACTCCACCTGAGCTTTCTGCTTTCTTGGATAATTCTGCTGCTAAACATAAGCTTTTAATAAAACCCCGGAACCAGAGATCCAGTAGAATGAGGAAATTTTCTCAGGTACATGTGAAAATAAACAGTGTCTCTTTTGACACAAACCCAAAAAGTTCTTACTGGGCTTTGTACTTCAAACTCAGATATGATTAAGTCAGTTTGCTGCATGGATATTTCATTGGGTTTTAATGGCTGTTATCTGACAAGAATCTGAAGTAGACACTAGGAGCAGATTAAATATTATGAGTTTACCTGCCAGCTTGTGATGCAGCCATTTAGGTAAAAAATTCTTCTTAAATTCACTGTGCAATACAATTTAGTATCCTGTTTGTGATGCAGAAGTTGGACTGACTGCTGCATTTCTTACTTAAAAATTTTTTTAAGTGTTATGAGGAACTTGTGCACTTTACCTAATCTGTAGTAGCCTGTAAAATCTTGAGTCTTTGGGAGACTACTCATGGAGGAGCTGTTTTAACTTCCAAAACAGAATTGGTCTTATATTTTCAAAAAGTACAGAAAGAGTAAGTTTTGGCCTATTCATTGGAGCCAAAATCTATACATTAGGTCTGTTTTAAATTCAGACCCCTCCCTGCCACAAAACCTATAAATTCTTTACATGCCCTACAGAGATTTAAAGTAAGTCTTAACAAAAAACCCAAACAAACTCTCAATAAAAATGAAAATTTAAAAGGCTATTAAGAATTGTATAGTATTTTTAAAAAAGTCTTTTTTCTAAACCATCCTTCTAAACATCATTTATCTTGTCCTTTATCATATTTTGTGAAGGGCATAGCTTAGTCTTCCTTCCTTCCTTCCTTCCTTCCTTCCTTCCTTCCTTCCTTCCTTCCTTCCTTCCTTCCTTCCTTCCTTCCTTCCTTCCTTCCTTCCTTCCTTCCTTCCTTCCTTCCTTCCTTCCTTCCTTCCTTCCTTCCTTCCTTCCTTCCTTCCTTCCTTCCTTCCTTCCTTCCTTCCTTCCTTCCTTCCTTCCTTCCTTCCTTCCTTCCTTCCTTCCTTCCTTCCTTCCTTCCTTCCTTCCTTCCTTCCTTCCTTCCTCCCTCCCTCCCTTCCTTCCTTCCTTCCTTCCTTCCTTCCTTCCTTCCTTCCTTCCTTCCTTCCTTCCTTCCTTCCTTCCTTCCCTGAAGTTTTTCAGCTTTTACTGCATATTTGTACTTTATTGTTCATGGGTTTTTTCAATACAGTAAAACCATTAATTTGGCTTGCTGATTACCAGAAATATTACTTCCTCTGCCTCAAAATATTACTAGCTGATATTCTGTATTTCTCCAAATCTGTGAGTAACCTTTCAGCTCAGTAGAGCACCGCTGTGAGCAGCACAATGATGAGGCCAGTTGTTTAGAAAAACACATAAGGCAATAATTCACCGATCAATCCTTCTCTTCCATTCTAACATTGTTACTAAAATGTGATTGCCTTGTCCAGACTGCCTATGAACTGCCAGCTGACTGAGCCCTTCTGGATTCCCACAGAGAGTGTTTTGATAATACAATTTTTAATATTTTATATATTTATGTTTATTTATATTTATATATATTTTCTTGCCCAACTCTGCCTGCACACCTTGCTTCTGGCTAACTGATATCTTCTGCTTTTATGTTCTTGTGTGTATGACTTGTGAATGCAGGTGGCATTGCAGCTGGTTTGGGTTTTTTTTACAATTGCATTTGCAGAACAAGAAGTAAGCACCCTAAAATATCTTTAAAGTGCAGTTTTTGTGTTCTTAGACTTAGGGCCTACATCCAAAGTATATATTTACCCAACAAACTATGGTGAAACAGTGAGCTAATACAGGCACCATATGAAAAGGCATATTCAGCAGCTCAGTACTGTGCTTTCAAATAATCCTGTGTATTTAGCCAGTCTTCACATCAAGTTTAATCACAATATCTCACAGATAACTATATATAAATTTGTACACTTTTTAACTATATATAAATTTATAAGCTTTTATCAAATAGTTTAACTCTTGGAAGAAAAAGAAAACTTTTAAACAAAGGAGGCAAGTCTGTAATGCTGTATGACAGTGGGATTAGACACAGGACTGCCATATGGGGCAGATTCTCAGCTGGAATGGAGTGTCATAACCGGATGGACTTGTTAGGCTTTTGCTCTTGCTTCTATGTACCCTTTCCTCTTCAGAGTCATGCTTCAGGAAGAATGAGTTGTTTAATTTTAATGCTAGCATGGAGTAGCAAAATACAAAGAGACAGATTCTTCTCTTTCATTGTTGCTTTTTGCCTAAGAGCAGCACAACATACGCAGTATGCTCTGGAGAATATATTGCCAAGGACAGTCCAATGCCCATTGTTCTGATGGACTTCCCATCTACAAAGGCATGAAAGCTTTAGTTGTGCAGAAGGAAATGTCATACATTGCTTTTATGTTGGTTAAATGCATTATTCCAGGATCTGCTTAATTAAAAAAGCATCCAGTCTGTGAGTTAAGAAAACTGCAAGCTCAGCACTGGAGGCAAGTATTGCCTTCCTGACTAAGATCTCAGCTGTAAATGTAATGATGAATAAGGAAAAAAGTGAAGCTGTACATGGTGACAAGGCTTCCTAAATTTCTTTTTTTCAGAGGACCCAGTCTGAATCTCTGACTGATTTGAGCTGTACCCCAGAGGAAGAAGAAGAGGATGATGCTGTATTCAAACCCAGCAATCAAGAACTGCCATGCAGCACAGCTGCAACACAGAATGTGGCTTCCTGGCCAAAGCCCAGAACGCCTGAGGACCTTCCCCCTGCTTTGAGACCAGTGATGACTCAGCCTGCTTCCGAGTCTGCTGTTGGACAGGAAACCCTGCTACCAGAGAATGAGCCGGAGGACTGCCAACCAACACTGGAAATGACACGTGAGGAGTCTGAGTCCTCATTGATGTCAGAAGGCAAAGACTCTGCAACTTCTTCCTATTCCAGTTCCAACAGTGAAGTACAAAAGCAAGCAGATTCCTCAGAAACACTGGTTCTGTTGTCTGGGGATGTGTCAATCAATATTGTAAATCAAGAAAATAAGGAGCTTCCTACTGTGTTTCCATTATATAAATTACCTTCTGAAGAAAATATTTCAATTAGTAAGAATAGTATTGTTTGCTTGGGAAGGTCAGAAGAAAATAAACAGAAGGATGATCAGATACCTGTGGAAATGCCTTCTAATAAAGGGGCAAATAAAGAGTTTACTCTGTTGTCAGAGTCCAGCAAGGAGTTTTTCATGGGTTCTTCCCAGCCCACAGATTCATTCCATGTTTCACATCCTGCCTCCTCAATGCAGATGGGATCATCTACTTTCTGTTCTCTAGAGAAAATAAAGACTACACAGGAGGCAGCTGCTTCTGATGAAGAGAACAGTCAGCCATTGGTCCACAAGGAGGAACTGTTGGGGAAGAAAGCTGAAAAAGCAGTCAATGAACTCAATGCCTTCAAAAAGTTTTCTGTTTCCTCTGCACGGGAGAGACCAAGCACCAAAAGCCTGCATTTCCCAGAAAGATCAGAGCTGGAAAGCCCACTAAATACTGGATTCTTCCTGTCCAAAGCAAAGGTCTCCTCAAGAAATGAGAAGTGGCAAGATGACTTCCAGAAGGGATCAGATCTAGACGAGGAAAAAAGTAGCAACAAAAAGGAGACTCTACTGCCAGAGTCCTACTCTGAGAACACAGGCCAACCTACAGAAATTTTGGCCAGTTATGTTTCCCCAGCTGTTGATGCAGTACCAATGCCAAGCAATTCTTCAGTGGTATCTCAGAATCAGCCAAATTGTAAAGATAAAAGTCCTTTTCAAGTGAAACTTAGATCCACCTCACTGTCCTTGAAATATGAAGACAACTCATCATCAGAATCAAAAGGGATTAAAAGATACAGTGCAGAATTTAATTTAGAAAATGAGGGATTGACTTCCTTTCTAAGAGGTGATAAGGCAGAGATCAGAAAAACAGCCAATACAAATACTGGTGATTCTTTAAATGGAAAGATCAAACCCAAAGCAAAGTCCTCTGAACAGCTTAGTAACAAACCTCCATTGCCTAAAAAGCCAGTGTTGCAAAGCATGACCATTCCAAACACTACTGCAAGCAAGGAGAAGCAGGACAAAGCTATTCACTCTCCTGAATACAGAAATGAAGACAGAGACTTGGAGAAACAGTCAACTGCTTGTAAAGTGCCTGGTAAGACTCCCAAAACTTTAAAATTTCCTTCACTTGCAAAGAGTGACCTTACCTGTGAGAGGGCATGAGGCAGCACTGTTGTGTCTGCCTGGTGAACATGAGCTGATGGCTCTGCCTTCAGTGATGTTGCTCCCTTATTTTCCCTTGATGAAAAGATTATAAAAAAAACAGCAGGGAAGAAACAGCAGAGTAAGATATTTTTACCTCTGACTTTTGAATTTGAGGGTATTGTTTAAAGGATGTTCAAAGTGACACTCAAAAAATGAAGTACGCTAGCACGTTTTGGAAAACAGAAATAGCAAGCCACTAAGTGACCCCATTTAGAGATGCTGCATGGCAATTCAAAATCCAAGAGCATATAATAAGTGTATTACTCTGTGTGGGACAAGTGACTCAGACCTCTAGACCTTTTTTTGACCATAACATTGAGGTAGAAATGCAATGAGGCCGCTGCCTCAGGTCACTGCCTGCCATGGTAAACACACCATTTATTTATTGGCTCCTGTAAGCTTTGCTTATTCATTTCTCTATCTTTATCATTACTCATTCCTTGTTTAAAACAAAAATTAACAACCCTGCAGCTTCCTGGAGTTCAAAGCCAGGAGACACCACAAGATTGAGTCTACTGCAGATTGTTATAATTTACTCTATTGTCTGTATTGTATAACTGGGTTAGAGGAAAAAAAAAAAGCAGACCTCTGGAGACTAATATACTGGTCTACAGGCAGAGAACAGAAAAGACTGGAAGTGGCACCACTGTCTGAGGTCTTTGCAATGACAGTAAACAAGTTAGGTAAAGCACATTCAAGCAGTTCTAGCAGGAGACCTCTGCTCTTCACTTCGGAGAACAGCCAAGAGGGGACAAAAAAATATCTTTAGGTCTTCTGATATGTGGAAGAAAAGTCTTCCCTATCCTGGACCTGTCTGGGCATGGGTGAAAAATGTGAGAAGATGCTAGCCAAGCAAATAATAGGCTGTCTCTGTGCCATTGCAGAGCTTTCCCCCATATGGTTCCTCTTCTCTGATTGGGGTCAGTCTCTGAGCTTGGGAAACACCAAGACAGAAGAAGATCTCAGGGCATAGGAGGCCACTTGTCCTCCTAGGGTGACAAAAGTCTCTTCCCAGAGGCAACTTGCTGATGCCTGGAGTGACATTTGGTTCTTGTTGTCCTCTGCTGTGGCATCACAGACATTTTTGCAGGACTTTGGCCACATTCAGAGTTTCCTGCTCTCCCTGCCATCATAAAGGAGGGGATTCATTAAGATCCACAGCTGGATGAGGCCCCCACAGCCATCCAGCCAGGGCCTCCCCACACCCAGCAGGCAATGCAGGAGATATATGTATAGATATAAATACGTATATAATCCCAGTACTCCCTGTAAAGGCATTTTCCCCTCTGTGCTGCCCTGAGTAGCTGATTATTTGTAGTGATGCCCACATCTCTGATCTGGAGATTTTGGAGGGGGTCATAGTGGGGGAAGAGAGGAGAAGACCTAGCATAGCAGGGTTGTTCTGGCAGGGTATGGAGGAGAGTAGTGGAAGTGCCAGTGCTCCCTCGCACAGTCTTTTATCACATCCCTCTTGCTGAGTTCTGGAGTGCCTGCAGATGGACTGGAATGTATTCCTGCAGTGAAAGACGATGAGTGCTAGAGAAGGAAAAAGGGGAAGAAATGAAACCAGGGAGCACATTTCTCCTCCAAGCTTCTCCTGTGGCTCTTCAACCCTAGGGTGAAGGAGACTCTGCTCTGAGATGCAGGACTGCCCTCTGCATAACAGGATCTGTAGGTAAGAGTTGTGCCTTGGTCTCCCTCATAGAGAGACATGCACCTGGAGTTTGATACAGGGTTAAGAAGTCCTGCTCTGTTCCCCTCCTCCTGAGAGTATTACACCAAATCTGTATGGGCTAGGATGGTTTAAAATGATGGTTCAGATAGGTCTGTGATGGCAATTAGTTTTCTTCCTTATCTACTGCCTTCTTTAGACACCTGGCCAATCACCTCCTTGTGCTAAGTTGCACCTCAGCCTGACCTGGCCACCTGAAGTCATGGGTGAACGAGGTGTGCCCACCTCCTCCAAGTGCCCTGGAACCACACCAGCTTTATTGGGAAAAATTGCACAGTGATCCCAAAAATGATGCCCCCTGTGAGGCATAGGAGAGTGATGGGATGCAATGAGGACTTTGCAGGGCAATAGTCCTGCCAAACCATAATTTTAAGCTCTTTGAAAAGTTTTCCTCAGCTCAGTGAGTCAGGACCGTGTCTTTGCAATTGCAAACAGGAAAAATCTGACAAACAACAGAATCAACACAGTCCTTCATAGATCATATGTGTCTTATCAGGCATCTCTGGCCTCTAGATCTGCCTGGACACTCACTTCTTTTTTTTTTTTTTCCCTTGCACCCACCCAGCCCTATCCTCGCCCTTGAGTTCATCAGCCTTTTCAAACAGCTGTGGTCATCATCAGGAGACAATTTATACTGTAAGGGAGTTTCTTCCTGCTGCATGTTAGAAATCCGTGTGCTGAACAAGACAAGCTGTGAAATGGTGATACAAGGGGATGCAGTTCCCTTTTGTGTACACTCATTTCAAAAGTCAGTTTGCTGAGTCATTGAGGTCAGCAGGAGCAATGTGGTTCATTCAGTTCACATTTTAGCTTTTCAGCACACTTGGTACCAGAGGAACAGGAGAGCTGATGGGATGCTGGCTTACCATGCCAGGTGAAAGCAGCACTCCTGTTCCCCAGAGCTTTCTTTACCTCTCTCAGGCTTCGAGGAAGCTCTTTAATGTCTGTGTGAAATTAGTCACCCCAGGAGGAGTAATTTTTAAGTTTCTGGAGCTAAAGGCACAAGTCCTTGCAAGATTTAAAAGGTTAAGCTGTGTTGTTTGGAGCTGATACACTTTGCTATAAATCCTGTAAAGGGCAGAAACAATTACCATATGTTAACAGGTTATTACAACAGTGAAACCATTAGCAATACTTGTCTGAATCTGCATATTAGGATAAACAAAAATCAGAGACTGAGGAGCTGTAGTGGGGAGACATCCTTTGAAAAGAGAAAAAGAGCTCAGGGAAGAACAATGGATGTTATGGTGAATGAAATTGGTGTGTATTGCCTGGCAAATACAGGCTCTGGAATGACAAGAGAAATGTTTTTCTCTACATCAAAAAGACATTGCTTTAATGCTGTCCTGGCTACAGCTGAAAAACAAGCTGTCTTTTTTTTTTTTTTTTTCCCCAAAAAAGAAGTTGCTTTCTCAGTTGTGTCAGGCTATTTTGCAACATGGCTGTTTTCCAGCAGTGAAATAGACTTTGATGCAAACAGAAGTTTCTTGTGTAAAAAAGACTCTTCTGGCACTGGTGGTATATATCCAATCAAAAGTCAAATACCTCTCAGAGCAGCTTAGAGAGGAAAGAAATGTCAGAAATACTTAACCAAATCTTTAGAATAACTTTGTCTGAAATTAAGGAATTGGGTGTGTATACTGACATGAATGCATGTAGTGCTTTAATAAACAAAGGGAAATATGTAGGCCAGGATACTCTAAATGCTATATGCATTTGTAAAGCCCTTCTTAAAATAGCTGGAGTTGTATAAATGAGCAAAGATACAACAGTGTGGAATTAAATATGCATGCATAAGCAGTGTTATAAAACAATGACACTTACATACAGAGGGTGTTATCTCCCTGTGTAAAGTTGTTTGGATTAGTTTTGAGTATGTTTGTTTTTAAAACACTCAGGGAATCCACAAGCTAGCTTTGCTTGCTGTTAGTGGTTTGACTTTCAAAAGACTCTAAATTCTGGCTCTGACTTTTTGCCTGCACACATGTATGGAAAGAATAGCCACTTTTTGCAGTCCTTGAAGGCATAAGATGTTCTTTTCCAAGTATGAGACTTTCATGTCATAAAGAACTTCTCCTACAATTTGTGTGCACAGAAGCTTTTAGATATAAAGAAAACAGGTCTCAGATTTAAAGAAATCTGAGGCCATCTCTAAAAAAGACAAAGTTAATCCCTATATCTCAGGGTAATGGTTGAATGTCTTTGCTGTGATTATTCATATCAGCAGCACACACAGAGGTACATTTAAATACAGGATGTACATCTGTCTGTCAATAGACAGAAATAGGTTTGTATTTCTCTTTCACTTTCCGTGTGTGTGTATAAACCCATGCACAATAACAAGTCAACCATAGTTCCTTTTGTACATTAAGATTAATGTATTATCTTCATCTTACTGTTCATACAAACAGTCTGACACACATTACAGGATAATATCTAAATATTAGTCAGAAGTGTACACGATTATTTCTACAATATTTAGGGAGAAAAAATTGCATCTATAAGATCAGGGCTTTAGTCTGAGGAAAAAAAGAAAGTTGTTTTAGTAAGATACTAAGGGAAACAGATACCTGCATTAAATGGGGCTGCAGCAGGGGAGTTTCCCCCCTCTAGAGGATCACTGAGGCAGCCAGCCTTGATGCTTTCAGACTCAGTGGAGGAGGGCGTGGGGGATTCTGATCTGCAGGAGGGAATTGAGAAGGTGGCTGTGGTTCACTTGGCTTCAGAGCTATGCTCAGTGACTGGTCTGGAAGCTGTGGAAGTGGTGAAGAATGCAGAGAGAACAGCTGATCTTGTGACTGTCCCGTGTGTTTTTGCTGGCTGTGGGGAAGACATGAAGGAAAGGCTTCAGCAGCCTCTGGGTGTGGTTTCATGTGGCAGCAGAAGATCTCAGGAACTTACATTAATTGCTGGCTTTAATACATGGTGACATTATGCACAGACTGGCTTGACAAGTTCTGACCTGGTATCTTTCCATTGTTAGTGGCTTATCCCAAGAGGAAGAAGGGGCTCTTCTGTTTCAAAAAAGCCTAAGGCCAAGCCAGTTCCAAGGAAACCAGGGAAAGATCCAATCACGAGGTTAAAGCTGTGAATGAATGAGAGACAAATTGCTGCCAGCAATATCCTTTATTAGCTTATGAAGTTATTAAGGAGTGAGTTGAATAGCACATTGTTTAAAAAAACATGTTATAATATGAAATGAAGAATATTTTTTAGATTTTAGTTTTACTCTGAAAGTCTCTCAAGTGTAACATGGAAAGAAGAGGCTCAGGCTTGCTTCAACAAAGGAGAAATGAAACAGAGCATTTGTGGTGGCTGTGGTCTGTCAAAACTGACTAGCTTCAGATGGAGGACACCACTGCTTGCATTTTGTACTTCTTTCTTATCTCCCTAAGAGTGGCATTTACCAGCTGAGAGTTTCTGTGCCAGTTGCTGTGCATGTGACATGCAGCAGAAGCAGGAATTAAAATCGTCCTTTTGAGTACTTTTGGTTCCACTCTGGCTACCAGTTCCTTAAATGCTCTGCTTTGCCACGTGGTGAACCATAAAAGCACATGGACTATCCCATGACTAGATAAGACAGAGATTGTTCAAGGTGATCAGACAGTCATGAACCCAGAAAGATGTGTGAACAGCACTTCCCTTGAGAACAGTCACTTCCTGAGAAAGCTTTTTGCTTCTTTATGTCTCTTAGGGTACCAGGAGCTTCATAGGACAGTCTCAGGTCACTTTAAACTGCCAGCTCTCTTCACCATACTATCTCCTCGATTACTTCACCACTTTACATCCTTCTGGCTAGAACAATGGTGCATATATGCTGCCAAGAAACCTTATCTAATGGGAGGTGGGAGGATTTAAAGGACCTCTGGGCAATGAGAAAGATAATAAATAGTGAATATGCCTCTTCTACCCCTTACAGTAATTCTGGCTGGTGGATGAGGTAGCAAATACTGCGTGGGTTGTGTCTGATGGGGGGTTTTTTTCTGAAGATAAGGCACTTCCCCTGTCTTGTCTGCCTGTCTGGCTTTCTGCAGCAAAGACTCAAAGGAACAAGGGAAGAATGTAATTGCTTAAAGATACAAGAAAGCCTCTCCCAGCAGCAGATCAGTTTTTGATCCTCTGTAGGTGATACTACTCTGCTGTCCTAAATTGGCCTGTACAGATACATATAAAATCTTCAAGATTATGATATAGAGCTTTTGTTCCCTACTATCAAAGGGACATTTGGATGCCATCTTTTACGGAATGATACCTGACTCTAATTTGATACCTGCCTACTAATTGACATGACTAGGAAGGATGTCTGGCATCTCATCAGGGAGAACTGCCTGAAGAGTAAGGGTGCTTGATGCCTTCTTTAGAGTGTCTGCCTTACGAAAAACATTGTTATAATACCTGCCTCCAGACATATCACTGCAGGGCTGGGAACCCTGTTGTACCAGGCAATGCACAGTGAAATAACAGCAGGATGAATCCTAAGTTTATGAGGATGACAGAGAAATGGAAGCACAGGTAGCAATAAGACCATTACATGTAGAGCAGTAAATAGAGCTCGGCATAGCATTCATTTTATAAGTGTGGATTGTGTGGTGGAAGCAGAGGAGGAAAAATCTTGATGTTTATGTGAAGGTCTTGTGGTGTGACAGGGAAAATGGAACAAAACACAAAGGGGGATTTGGAGTCACAGCAACTAAAATGTACATCACTAGCAGCATCAAGGCAGAAGCCAGGTTCCCAGTATCATCAAAAAGGGTGAGTGGATTGAAAAGGACCTTCAGGATAAAGACACTGGAGTTTTTGAGCACCATGACATTACAGATGGTGAAGAAAGCTAAAGAGGAAGTGGAAGAGGATATATATGGTGGTATGTCTGCAGCTGTACAGCCAGAGAGCTGCTCTTCAGCTCTGAGGAACACAGGACATCACCCTCAGTCATGGCAGCTCATCCATATGTTGCAGGAGTGCTTTGGGAGCTGATGAAGCGTAGCACCTGGTTTTACTGGGCAATGCACTATAAGTCCTGCCCAAATTGCCCACCACCTGAAAAGGTGTAGATGGCTGCAGATGGTTTAAGGGCATGGCTGCAAGCAAAGGAGGGAATGTGATGCAAGCTGCATTAGCAGATATCACATAATTTCAACTGCGTGGTTTTACTTCTGAAGATCCTATTGAAGTTTGTCCTAAATACTGAGAGAAGATGGGCTAGGAGACTTTGTCTTGGTAGTGGTTATCTTGGAGAGCTGTGGAAGTTAAGGGACACTGACTCATGTGTACAGAAAACCATTCCAGTTGAAGTGGTGTAGTCTTTCCATGATGATGCTAACACTGTTTCATCTCAAGTGCCAGTTCTGACCATCATATTTGAAGGAGATTTGACCAAACTAGGACAATTCCTACAAAAGAAAGAGTGATCTAGAGAATATGATTAATCAGAAAAATTTAAAAAATAGGAAAAAACATAGTCTAAGTCTTCAAATGCCTAACAGGCTGTTGCAAGGAGACTATGAGTAATCTGCTCATGTTCACAGTGTGTAGAAGAAGTAGTTAAGGATTTAAATTAGAGCAAGGAAGATCTAACTTACCCAACAGGCAAAAAAAAAACCCAAACAGCTGTGCCATAGGATAGATTGCCTAGGGAGACTCTGAGACCTGTCCTGTTTTTGGAGAGTTAAATACATATTTGTGAGGAAACAGTTTCTGTGAAACTGATCATTCAGCTGATCTTGCCTTGCAGTTGAAGGATAGACTATATGATATATTGAGATCTCTCCCGGCCTTATTCTTTATCATCCTGTAAATTGAGATAAAAATGAAGCAAAGAGAGCCAGTGAAAGGCAAAAAAAGGACAGTGATTGTAAAAAGATTATGGGAGGAACAGCTGTTGTCATGCAAAGAGAGGGGTTAGGTGGGATGCAGAGAATTGGAGTAACATGTGAAAGAATCTCCTTCAGTGTTCAGAGGCCTTGTTTTATCTGTGCTGCCTTTGGACAGCTGGACTTCTGAGTTGTTTTCTTCCAGAGGTTTACCTGCAAGATTGCACGAGGTGAATGTGAAGGGAAATGCAGGCATCAGCTGGCAAAATATCTTGCTTTGGCATTAAAGCATGAGGTTTTTTTCTCTTTTTCAGCTTTACAATGTTTTCTTGTTCAAATAACTACACTCTCTCTGGTGAGGTATAAAAATGACTTGAGAAAATCCCTGAGCAAAGCAACTTTGTGGGCTTTCATAATATGCCTGTGTTGGCAGACTCCAGCCCTTGGGAGTGCATCATGCTTTTTACCTTCCATGCCTTCATGAGGCATCTCAAATGTGCCTTCAGAGACATTTGCCTGCTTTCCTGATCAGGGCCACATTCTGCCAAACTAGACCATAGTGCTCCAGAAATGCGTCTGAGCTCCACTGGGTCGTGTGGCTGGCTCTAAATCAGCAAAGCAGCTGAGCTCCCAGGGGCCCTAGGGCAGCAGGGGTCTGGGTCTGGCTCTTCCCAGGTCCCTGAACATGATGTTGACTAAGTAACAACCTTTTCCAAAGAGTGGGGCCACACATGATTTGAGGACAAGAAGCTTAACTTCTGCTCTGAAACAGCCTTCCATAAATTTTGATACATCAATGGCCAGAACTGGCCGGGAAAGGTGAAATCAACCTTCTTGGGTCTAAGGTTGTTAGTGTTCCTCATTTAAACTATACAGAAGCTCTACCATTCATTGGGAAACTCAATTTTATGTTTAGTGTGAGTCAAAAAATGGAGAACCAAGGAGATGGAGCCAATGCAGCTGCTGAGGCTCTTTCTTGACTGAGTTCAGTGAATAGACAGGATTTCCCTTCTCAGAATATTTGAATACAGGGTATTTCTCTTTCCTGTAATCCTGGATTCTGCAGGTCCTTGGGACAGGAAAGACATGGATATGATTGTCTGATAAGAAATACTTGAGATATAAAATGTGAGTAAAATAGAAATGAAAGCCAGCTTTGATATGTAGGCACGGGAGGCAGGAAAATGGTGATTAGCTGGAGATGGGTTGAAAGACAGGAAAACAAAAGGACTCAAGAATGTGGCCTTTTCACCCTGCCAAACCATCAGGGAACAAGTACATAAGAAAGTAGTCTTTAGAGTTTAGAATATAAAATGATATGGTAAGATAACAGTTCTCATAGGCTGCATGCAAATTTTGTAGGTTTTGTATCTTGCACCAGTTGGTCACTGTAAATTAGAATATTCAACACAAAAAGAGATATAATGTATTGTAACAAGGTGCTCACTCTCTGGCTTTTTTCCTCCATGCTCTTGCTCTTTCCACCCTCTTTTCCCCTACTTTTCCCTCTTGCTTGCTCACTCTCTTTCTGCGCTCTTTTCTCTGCTCTCTTACTCTCTTACCCCACTTCTACCCCTTAGCTCTCTTCTACCCTCTCTCTTTCTCTCTCTCTCCCCTTTCTCTTTTGGGGCTTTGCTTCAACCAAGGCTGGTGGCTGAAAGCAGGCTCTCTTTACCCACAACCCTTGTAATAAAACCACGTGTTTCTAGAATATCTCAGGTCTGCAGAGTTCCTTGTCCCTGCCGTCCATGGATGCTACTACAGTGTTGGGTAGCAGTTGTGAGGTCAGCAGGGAAGTAATTTTGACTTTCTTCTCCAGAAATTGTCTTTTTCTTTTTGTGTCACTCAAGTCTCATTTTTGGTTGGGCACAATGAAAGTTACTGGCCTCAGTGAAGACCATGGTCAGCATCAGCAGGGATAAGTCAATGCAAACCTCACATCAAAAGGCTGGAAAGTCACTCTGTTGTTTTAGCAGTACTTGTGTGTGCTCAGACACCACAGACAGCTGTGCACATGGCACCTGCAGACTTCACGGAGCTGGAGTGGGGGGGCTGCTCCTAAAGGGCAGGAAACAACTAAGGCATGGGCTGCTGCTGCGTGGGGGAAGGCAGGAACTAGACTAAGGCATGGGCTGCTGCTGCATGGACATCAGAAGAGTGGGAGCCAAGGGCAGCCACAGTGGGGAAAAGGTTGCCTTTGGAACACTGCAAAGGTGTGTCCACCTTTGAATTGTCTGCTGCTTGTCTCTAAGATACCATGGAAGAGGGACCAGAAGGGGCAGACCTTGGAAAGTGGGCAGATTAGTGAAGTTTGATTCATGTTTCTGCATCTTCCTCATGTGAGGGCAGTGACATTGCGACTTCTGCTGAACAAAGATGCAGAGTCTCTTGCCAGTAGAGTGATAACTTAAACTGTGAGTATGGGGAAATTGCTCTCTGGAGACCAAACTAAACAGAATTCCTTGTACCCAGGCTGGTTTCATATCCTGGGACCAATCAGTATATCGAGAAATATGAGCAGAAGCTGATTACAATTCTTTTTCCTATAACCATGTACATAAATTATGTCAACAGAGAAAAGTGTGCTTTCCCCCGTGGCTGCCGGAGACTTTGGAAGAGATCCTGACACTCCTACAGAGCCAGCCTGGATTTCCATCGCAAGGCAAAAGCAGAGGGGCATGCATCAGGAGAAGGAACTCGACAGAGAAAAGCTTGTGGCTCCAGATAATAAGTCAAATACAGAGAAACAGAATAAAGGAAAGGAACAAACAGAGGTACTTGCAGTACAAATTTGTGATGCTTATGCATTATCTCCTGTAGTATTCTTTGGGTCTATTACTATGTTGCCCGTCATGCCATAATGATTACAGATACTTAATGAGTATAACTGTAGCTAACAAAGACACTGCTCTCATAAATGTGTTACAGATTCAAAGTTCTCTGGTTGTTCAGAGATGTAATTTTGTGTTTCCAAGAAATCCTGGAACTATGTGAAGTGTGTAAAATTTCTTGGCATACCTACCAGATCTAACATGTGTATGGCATGCTAAAATACCCAAAATGAAGTGCTAAATTGTAGTCTTTGATCCTCCTCAATGCAGAAGAAATATGTTCTCTCTAACTGTCCTTCTAAGCACAGCCTTTCATTGAACCTCTTATAGCTCCCGACTGATTTAACACTGAATGAACAGCTTGGTCCCAGAAGATCCTAGGTAACGATTTTTAGAGCCCTGAGAAGTGAAATAGGGTAAAAATAACTTTTGCACTTGCAGAGAGTGCCAATATATAAATTCTGGTTCGCTGTATATGGATAATTCAGAAGCCCATGTGGTGCCATGGAATATGGGCTGACACTGCTTCTTCAGAGATCCAATGCAAAACAGGGTGATACCTGTAGCAAATGATCTTCCCAGATGACACAGCTGTGCCAGCAGAAGTGCTTAGCATGAATCCAGAACACTAACATGCCTGTTTTGTGTCCTGCACAAATAAGAACCCTGCTCTGATGCAGAAGCATGTGTGTCCTATACCAGTATGCATTCCCAGTGCATTCCCACCTTGAATGACCTACTTTCCTGCTTCAGGTGGTACTGCTAGAACCCCAGACAGGTGTATTATATCCTGGAATAAGAGATGATGTCTAGATGATGAAAAATAGCAGTGGTTAGATTAACAAGAAATAATACCAAATAAGATGTCTAGGCAAACTTCTGAACTGCAGTAATGCCCAACATGATCTCAAAATACAGTTTCTTTTTCAGAACAGGAAACTCCAGATTTTAGCTGGAAATGATCCCTGAAATTCATGCCATGCATTTTATTTCCCTATAGCAGCTAGCAGAGAAACACGCCAAGATGCTTTTGACTGCAGCATGTGAGGCTTGGTGCTACTGTATTACTCCCACTTTCTCTTTCTCCCACATGGCACCAGGCACTATCACTTCAGGGTAGTTTTTGATACAAGAAAATCTATTGGAGGATGTGTTTGACTTCTTTTTTTTATGAAAAATCCATTTACCATCAACTGTCCAAAAATACAGTGCCCTAGCCCACAGAATTTGGGAGATGGAAGGAAAACATGAGAGAATGAGGCTGTTTCCAAATCCTGTGTATGCTTGTAAAGATGTGCAAAAGACTTGGAATACATTTTGCAGTGAAGACTATAATTTTCTACTCATACCATTATGAATAAGAGATATGGAGGGATAGTTTTAATTGGTAAAATTGAGTATCATGGATGCTACATGAAAAAACACTGTAACTTTCTGAACAGGTAGCAGCTCCAGGGAGAGGATTTGGAACAATGTTTGCTGCACTGTGGCAGGCTCCCCATCCACTACTTAATTAATTTTCTTCCAAACTGAACTCATTCTCCCTGAATTACCTGGATTGTATCCTTCTCTTTTCCTAGGAGGCAGTGAAGCAACTATGGAGTAAACCTTCACACTTGGCACCTAAAACCACTCCTGAAGAGCAGAGGAAAGACACAAAGTCTGAAGTGAAGCCCCTGCTGAGAACCAATTCATTGTCTCATTATGTCCCTGGTAAGAAACAAAATGCTTAGCAAGTAGGCTGTTACCTCACAGCCTTATCAGAATCCTGCTTGAGTGTGCTGCAAAAGGAGTAGGGGCTAGATCCTAATCTCTTTCTCCACATCAGCCAAGGCGAAGAGTTTTCTCAGCATTCGTGTCTGGGGTTTTATATGGTGTTTCATTTATTTATTATTTTATTTGATGTTTTATTTATTTATATTCTTTTTGACTAGTTTGATCACAAACTGAAGAGTTAAAAGGGGTAGCCAAAAACTTGTGTTGAAAGCAAGTGAATCAAGGACTCCAGGCCCTTTCACAGGACAGAGGCCCAAATGCACCATCCCAGTGTAAAATGTAAACAAAAATATTTACAATAGTGTTCAATTTAAATGTGGCTTCCTCAGCAAGCTGAGGAATGGTGCGATCACAAACTGTCTGACCGTCAGTCCTCCCACAATGATTTAATTTTAAATCTCTTTGGAAGATTAAAATTTGAAAGAAGGGCAGAAGTTTTGAAGTAATAAAATTCCTGTGAGTTGGGGGCAGAGTGAAGGAGGAATTCACAAGTGAATACTTTGACTAATGAAAAAACTTTCTCTTCTTTGGCCTGGGTGTTAACACAGGGCACAGCAAGGAATCCAGGTCATCATGTTGAGTTTTGGTAAATTTAGGGATCAAAGTATACTAGTGATGAGGAAAACGTATTATTTAGAGCACAGAATGGTAATTTCCTCAATAACTTATTGCACAAGAAGCTTACATGTGAAACGTAAAAATTTTCTACCACAAGGCAAGCATGGGAAGTATTTAATAAAAGAGGGTGTTTTATTGCACAGCAGGTAAGTGTAAAATGTCCATGTGCTTTATTCACAGTAGCTCCATCACCTGCACTGGTGGATAAGGAGGAAATAAGCCACTTGAAGAAAGTCAGTAATGCTGCTCCAGATCAGCCATCGTGGATGGAGCTGGCCAAAAAGAAGTCTCAAGCCTGGAGTGATATGCCACAGATTATAAAATAGAATGATGCAAACAAGTAGCATCTTTTATAATTAAGTCAACTACTTAACTGAACTCATACAGACCAGCTAATCACAGTGAAGAATGTCTTGATACAGAAGGATTTTATTATACAGCTGTGGAAAAAGTGTGCAATAGGTGCAGTCAAAAAGTTTACCTTCAATTTTGTAGCAATCAGAATTGCAATGGCAATGGATTACTTAAATTATGCTAAGGACATACTTACACTTTGGAAAATAAAACTTTTGCCTTATGTATTTTCTGCATTTTTTGCTTTTAATGACGTTTGTATCCAAACAGGATCTTTGCTAAACTTCACTGAACTTCTATTGTTGCTGGAAAATTCTATTTGTTATAGTTTTCTCTGTTTACAGTTATAAATTGTGCACTTACATCCTGATTCTCCTGATGTGTTTCACTGGAATGACGTGACACACTTTCTACCAAAGCTATTAGGCTGTGGAGGAATTCCTGAATAGCTGCTAGTGAGTACTCTATTAAAATGTGTTGCTTGAGCTGCAGATTTGCCTAGCTAAACCAGTGATACAGTTTCTGGGGTTAGGTTGCATTTCAGGAGGCACAAATATGCACAATTATGTGTGACCATGAAAAAAATTCCTCAGTTCTTTATGTGAGCAGCCTTGGTTGCACAGTGTTTTCAAGCAGGTGAGCAGTAAGGAAATGGAACTACAGTTGGAAGCTCATCAATGCATTCATAGTTGCTTTCCTACCTGGATTCATCTGGCTGCAACTGGCTTTCCTTCCTGTGAAACCTCATGCCCAGTCAGGAGGATGGTATTAGTAACAATGGTCAATATGAATTTAATTAAAAATTAAGAACTGAAAAACCTGGAACTAAAGTTCAAACTGAAATTCTGGGGAAAACTGTGAATTTCATCACAGTGCCAGCTTCAGGTATCACCCCCCACATAATCTTAATTCCTCTCATAAAAAACCAGTACCATACAGACAGCGTGTCTGTACTTGACTACTTTTATATAACAGCCTTCTGCTCATTGGCCTGAGTCTCCCCCACCAGTTTGTGACTCCCACTCATGAAGTCTCCTAGGCTCTTCACCTTCACTTATTTAACAAGATTGACAAGATAAATCATTTGCTGCTGATTGACTGAAACTACTCTGAACATATTTTAAGACCTGTATGTGTTACAGAAGCAAAGGACAAACCGTGTGATGCCCCATAGCTAAGACAAGCATTTAATTTTTTGTATGCATGAGTAGAATACTACCTTAGCACTGCAATCCCTAGGTTTATTTATGTTTATAATAGTGGTTTTGTTTTTATTATCACATTATGTTCTCTTTGGAAAAATGTGAGGAGACACTAGGAAACATAGGAAATTCTAGCACCTGTGTTTGCAATTTTGAAATCTTGTCTTCTCTACAGAGGCGGGAAGGAAAACCTGAGCTCTCTCAGTAATGACAACTGCATTTAGTAACAAATAAAAAATGAGAATTCAGCACATCAATATCCAAGATGCTGTTAAAGGTTTTCATTCAGCTTGCCTTTCATTGTTAAAAACAGGAGGAGGAAAAGCTAGTTTTATGTTTGTCAGAGCCTTAGGACAGAGCCAGTGAGCCTGCATTACTGTCAGGATCAGCCTGCATGGCTGCCAGTCCTGACTGGGGCCGTGCACAGACCTGCTGCAGCCCCACACACAGCTGTCAGTAGCCCTGACCCAAACAGGGTTCTGCCAGCTGTCTCAGGGTTTTCTCCTTCCTGCAGATGGCAAAAGGCAGTGTGAGATACCTGCTGATACAAAAGGCAAGACAGCTCTCTGTCAAACAGATCCACACCAAAAAATTGTAACTTAATTACAGGACATGCAACCTTGCACTCAATTGCCCAAAGGTTGGTTGTGCAAAAAACTTACACGCTTCTCCATGAGCAAGCATGCACAATCCTTAATCTCAAGTCATATTTTTTCTTTTTTGGTATTAATATTCTAGGACCTACAGTAGAAATGGACACATTTTTGAGATACAATAAAAACCATCTTAACTCCCTCTCTTTTCAAAGCACCCTTTCTGAAATAAATAACTAATTAGCATAAAATGTAATGTTAAGATATGCTATTACTTTTTTGTTGCAATCTTGAAAAAAAACCCAGTTTCTCTATTTAAGGAATATAACATATGAAAAAAGACCAAATTTGTACCCTCTAATTATTGCAGCCCCATGAAAAGGTTTTCAAGAAATGTAGTTAAAGGCACATTCTGTCTTCTTATAATTCCTTCCCTGTTTAAAACAATTAAAACTGCAAGAACCTTTGCAATCAGTGGTCTTCATATTCTCCCACCACTGCAATGGCCCTGGCCTTTGTTCAAGAGAAACCACTTGGCTACTTGAACCTCTGTTATGACAGCCAGGGGAATTTTTATTTTCTCACAGTGTTGTTCTGTCTCCAGATTTCTAAGACAGAGGGTCATGCATGTAGGACTTGCTATAGCTGTCCTGCAGCAGGTAGGCAGAAAATAGTTTTAGAACTCATGTGTTTTTCTTTGGCGAAATGGCTCATTTGTGGAAATAGAAAGATGCAAATAAAAATATAGTTCCCTCCTCTGTATGAACAGTGAGTTATGTTTCACACTCAATACCACCAGAAAAGCCTTTCAGACCTGATCAGCTTTCCTGAGGACATCATTATACTTTTCCAGCTGAGAGGCAATATGACTAACTCAGGCTGATGCATTTTGCTCAGGCAGCTGCAATATATATTGTTGGAATATAAAATCTAACAGGGAAATAAAATGTAAAAATTCACCTTTTGTTCATGACTCATGCACATAAACTAAAGCAGAGTTGGAATTATAGTCCAAGAACAACAACAAAATGGACTTGAAAAATGGAAGTTTCTGCTTCCAGAAATGCTGCGTGAGACATCTCTGGCTTCCTGTTTAATGAGCAAGGTGCCTTCCCAGCAGTGAAGGGCCTCAGACAATGCAAATGAAATCGTCTATCAGGCGTCTTTCAGCACAAACCCCCTAGATTTGATGATTTATGCAGTTTACTAGTTGGATTACCCTAATCAGCTACCTCCCAATGTTTAGTAATTTTATGTAAAAAAAATCAACTAAATTATTTTAAATGGACAGTGAAGTGAATTTTTTAAGGCTGAAATATCCCCTCAGTCCTGACTTTGATATGGTGTTTCGCCCTGTGCTGCCTTTGTCAATAAAAACTTGCATTTTTTTTCAAGATGAAGAGGAACATAAAATCTTGTTGCCAGTGAAAAAAATCCAGCAGCAGCATAGCAAGCAGCTTGCTGTAATTTTGCAATGCTATTAATTCTGTCTTAGTCTCAAGGAGCACAATAAACGTGCCAAAATGTTTGCTTTGTATGCATGATGAGCCCTCTGCTGTGGGTAACAAAGGTTTAATTATAGGATTTTGTGTTTGTGGTTGGAAGATAACTTTTGTACTGTTACAGAAGAAAAAAAAAAAAACAACAAAAACACCAACAAAAACAACCCAGTGTGAACACTGGGCAGTGCTGTGTGTCTGTAAAAACCACAGGGGGGAATGTAACTCTGTGTGATCCTGCACAATGGGGCTGCATGGGATTAACTCTTGTAGGAGAAGACATTTCAGCTCCAATGTGGCAGAGGTCTCACTCAGGCTCACATACTCCCAATGTTTGCCAAGATGCTCAACAAGTGACAGAAACCACTGAGTTTTTGTAGCATGGGATCTTTTATTGTCTGACTTCACAAAATAAAAAACACTTATAGATTTTTTAAAAATAGATTATTACTCCCAGATAATTCTCTGCATCATGTTTCACTTTGAAGCTAGGGGCTGATGGGACATGTATTCACAGACCATTCTTCCTTTGCAGTATCTTGCAGCACCTTTGCTGCAAATTCCAAGTCTCTATGTACACTGGCTGTATTCCCAGAAGAAAACCACTCTAGCTCACTTAAGGCAACTTAAATGGAGATCATTCTGGGAAATGCTGAACTATATCTCTCTCCAGGACCCCAAATCTCTCTCTTAAGAATTGTTGGGAATGCAGCTAAGAGCATATAAATACTACTGAAGCAAAGTGACTGAAGACAACTTTCCTTCCTTCCATCTCACATACCATCACACTGAATACTTTCACTGTTGATTTCTTTTTGCTTCATTCATTTACTTATACAAATAAATATGAAATGCTGTATTTTGCAGGTTCATAATTCCATTGAAGCATATTCAAGGTTGCTGAGCAAATACTGTGGTATCTTAACTCATTGTAACCAGTAGTCTCCACTTTTCCCCAAATATGGCTTGATTTCTCAAGTTTAGAATTGACATGTAAATTATTACCCTGCCTTTGGGAGTCAATTCTTCCTGAGAAACCTCTAATTAAAAAAAGGAAAAAAGGAAGAATTCTCTGTTCACTGTCTACTAAAAAATGACACTTTGCACCAATGGGTCCTGCAACAATTACCAGCACATGGCTTTTACACTGGCACTTGTCACCCAGCTGGCAGCTCTGGGACAAGGCAAACGGGCCATCCATGCTGCTCTTGGGCCAAACAGCAGAAAACCATGGCCCCATGGTTTGGTGAGGAGGCAGAGGAATCCAGCAAGACCCTCCTATTGCCCACCACGATCTGTGCTGCCCTCGCCAGCTAGCAACTGGTACCAGACCACACTGAGGTGAGGCCAACAAAACATACACATTTCTGGGGTCCAACTCCAGTCACAGGGCTGTTTGTGTGGGTTGCAGTCCAAGGTGCTGTGAAGATTCCAACACTCCATCAGAAATGAGCTGTTGCTGAACTGCAGAGCCAAGTTTGTCCCAAAGTCAGGCTCTGGTGGTTGTGTCTCCCAAAGAAATCCTCTTTCTATATTATTTTTATTCTTCTTGCCCCAAATTTAACAAGACTACCAGTAAATCCCTCCAAGTCATTGCTTACATTGAAGACCAAGGAGAACTGTCTGGAAAAAACAGAGGAAAACAACCAGAGTTGTGACAAGAGAAGAATTTAGTTAATAACCCTTCAGGAAAGTAAAAGCCACCTTTTTCAGCAGAAATAACAGAGACTCCTATTTAATAAGCTGTTGGCTCATCCTCTCTGCAGTTAGCACTGGAGATAATTTTGATGGGCAGGCTGCCTGCAGACAAGGCAGCAGAATAAGGTCCTGAGCCTGTCCAGGCAAAACAGACATCATCTTCCCCATCTAGCCACTCCTTGAAACAAGACTTGCTGCCTTTTAACTCCTTTGCCTCTTCCTGCAGCACTCACCTCAAGTACACAGAAGGGATTGCTTTTTGCTTAATGAAACCTCTACGCCTTTATGTTGAACCACAACAATGAGAGCCCCAAGTAAGACAAGTCATGGCACCAGTCACTCCCTGGGCCCCGACCTTGTGGCACTGCAAAGCTTCTTCAGTAACTGCAGCTGCAGCACTCACAGGATGTGCTCCAACACCTGGTATGCTGCCTGTGCTTTTGTGCAGCAGGGCAATGTGGTGGGCACAGCCTGGCAATGGTGCTGCTACAATCTTGGAAAGAAGAAAGGCAACACAAAATAAAGAAGTTCGAGCTAGAGGTAACAGAGGGAATCTCTCCACCTCAGCTGGGAATTCCAACTGCCCAGTTTCCTTGCTGCTTCCTCCTCTGTGATTTTCTGTATGTTTTCTATGTGTGCTGAATGAGCCCAGAGTGAGCTGCCTACCACTCAAGGGTGCCTTGTGTTTCTGCAGCACCAGATCCAGCCAATGAGCTTGGTCCAGCAGCGGAGTGCAGGGCATTTTAATGGTGGATGGTGCTGTCAGCTGCTCACTAGAGAGCCTTTGAATTGCCTTTTCATGCCCCAACTTTCCTGATTAAAGTGAGAATATATTTTATCTTACCTTGGGGTCTTGGAAAAGAGACTGGGGAGGCAGATTTTGATTTGTGACATACTTCCCTAAAGCAGGATGAGAAGGAGGGTTTTGCTTTGGCTGAGGAAGAACATACCATTTGCTGTCAGAGTCTGTTTATGTCGGCCCAGGTTTTAATGTGGTGAAAGCAGAGGGTGGTTATTCCAGCAGATAGACTTGTGCTGGTTTCCCTAATTGCTTTATTCTTTTGCCCAAACACCTCCCCAAATTCACCTACCAAAGTCAGCCATCCCCTTACCACCTCCTGGGTGACAGCACCCCTGGCACTGTGCCACAAACCAGTAATGCTCAGACAAGTTAAAAGTTACTCTGCAAGTTACACCAGTGGTGTTGGAGGAGGAGAGGTGGTTTTCTTGGCTGCTTTTATGTAATTGATGGACAAAAAGGGAGCCTCTTAACTATATGCATGTTGCAGAAATTGGCTTGAGTAATGCAGAGTTCTTGATAGCAAGTAGCAGATGAGTTTCAGAGAGGGCAGAAGGACACAAGCTTAATTTCTTGATAATGTTATTGAAATACAACTAAAGTATGAAGTAAAATTTAAAAGAGAGGATAAAAACCTTAATTTCTACCCAAAAAGAAGAAAATAACCTTTTAATTTTATGTTTCTCTTATATGCAAGCTCATAATTTCAAATTATTAAAATATTTGACTTTAGAGGTGAATGCTTGTTCCCAGGACATAAAAAAATACTTCCTCTTAAATTAGTGGGAAATTGTTCCTTTAACTGAAAAACAATTTCTGGTGCTGAATTCTGCCTTCCTTTCAAAAAGCCTAATACAATTTGGAGCTGTTAACCTTGGCAAAAGAAACTAGTTTGATCGCATTGGAGTCTAGTAGGTGACAGGCAGGGTCTGTCTTTCCCCTGAAGCCTGCAAATTTTACTTACTTGAATGGACCTGTGGATCTGGCCTGGTGCTGGGATATCCCAACACATTTGTCAGCCTCAGTCATTTGAGGGGAATTTTTGTATTTACATACCAGAATGACTGAGATCCAAACTGGTCACTCTTCCCTATTAGCAAGCAATGGTGCAGAAATGCTGCAGAAGGAACACCTTTCTTATGCCACCAAGGCACATGTTTTTATTATGTACCTCTGGCTACTTCACTACATCCTGTTTTGCTTTCTCCCAGCCTGTTAGGCAACTGCCTAGATGAACCCTATGAAGAAACACCCCCTATCCCTTGTCCCACTGGGGTGGGGCGAATGTGGGTCTGTCACCTGGTGTGTGGGTCCAGGTGCCTTCCAATGGGCAATGTGTTGGAGCAGAAGCCTGGAGATGCCTTTTCCAGGCTGCAGCACCACGTGAAAGCCTCCAGCTGACTCCCAATTTTACCTTTCATAGACAGAAAGCTCACTTCAGCTAGCTCAATATAATTGAACCAGTCTTCTCAAAATGTTATGTATTGATTAAAGAGTGAATTAAGCTATTGAATTCTGGCTCCCTGACCCCTCCAAGTTACAGCTGCTGAACTGTTACACTTTTAATTGTCTTCTGCTTGGCTACACACAGGAGTTCATACTGTGTTTGCCTTGCTTGGGGACCTACTTTGGAATGGCATATTTTGATTACTGTAGATGCAGCTACTTGCTTTTTTCTGACTAATACATTTCATGAATCTTCCCTGCTGTTAATAAACATAGTGGTGTTTAATTATTGAGACATTTCACAAAAATGCTTTTGAGAGGAAGACAAATTCTATGTTCTGCCTAAATAATTAAACATTATGCAAATGTTTGCAACCCCAGCATTCTGGTTACGCAAAACAATATTTGGATGATGGCCTTGTTTGCACACTAAGTTAGTATTGTTGGGCTGTGATTAGCAGCAGATACAGTATTAAAAATACAAACAGGTTCTAATGAAACAGGATGGGCGCAATGGTAAGACTGAGAGCCAGACTGCAGCCATGCTCTGTGAGAAGAAAGTCAGATGTGTTTCCCCCAGGGACCACATACCCTCTCAGCTGGGCTGCCTGGCAAGCAAGGCCAGCCTCAGGCTCACACTCATGCACTTGGCAACCTCACCTAAATGCAGAGGGAAAAGGAGACACAGCCGGCAGCATGGGGGAGAGAGGGAGAAAGGCCACTGCTTTCCAGACAAGTCCACTTCACCTGTGCCCAGTGTGAAGCTCTCTGTTTTGTCCTTACTTTTCACCCCCTTCAGCTCCGGCAGTCAAGCAAAACACCCAGTCCTTGGTGGTTTTAAAGTTTAATTATCCATTAACAGGAGTCATCCTTGGAACACGTTGCTACACACGTGTCCTAACTCTGTTGCATGGAATCACCTTAAAAACCAAAAGACTGCATGTGTCAGTTTTGACATTTATTGCAGCTCTTTTTCTCTCAGGATAGGGAAAACAGCAGTATTACGCATGACATGCAATATGCCAGTGATACAGCTGTTGCAGTTATCAAACTCGTCATCACCAACATGGTACCAACCTAAGAAAGGGTTTATTAATTACTCAGTGTGCTCCATCTGCCAGTGGTATTCAACAGCTTTGATTGGAATCTGTTCCTGACCCCTGTCCCATTCATTCTCATTACCTGCATATTTGGTGGGTGGAATTAGCATTTGCCCACGTGGCTGCACAGCACGTAGGATCACACAGCTGTCATTATGAAAAGTACTTTTGGGGAATAAAATACAATATCAACACATTGTTCTTAAACTGCTGGTTTCCCTTTGTATGCCAGGAGAGTAATCTGCATGCAATTGAGAGGAGGCTGAACACCTACTTTGCAAGTGGAGATGGGAATCTAAAGCTTCTTTTAAATCAGTGAAGAAAGGGAATACACTGCTTCATTTGAAAATGTATGTCCTCAGTGTCCTTCCTGGGGGAGGGAGCTGTCTGATAGTCCCAAAGCTCTTATGTTATTACTATAATTTTTGTTGCCTGTTGGAGCTGCAGCAGTGCCTAGCGTGTTGCTATTTACATGGTATTACAGCTATATGGTTAGGCCTCCTATCTGACTGAGGTTCACTTCTCCTTTTCCTAAAATTATGGTCTAAAAAGTCCTAAGACCTAGGAAATTGCACTCATTATTCCTAAATGCCACAAAAAATGCTCCTGTAAATGTTTATCTGTGCTTTCTTTGCCAGCTACCATCCTCCACTACTGCTTGGATAACTGCAGGTTTGCTTTGTGGGGAGGAGATGGGATTCTAAATTGGCAGAAAGATAACGCTCAAATGAAAACAACATCACTAAAGCCTTTAAGGCCAGTAAGAACGACTTAATACAGCCTGGATCCCTGCTGTGATAGGGCAAAGCATGAGATCTTTTCTTTACAGCAGAGCAACAGCTCTTCTAGTTTAAATGGAGAGTGGCTTTGATAATTATTTTCAGTGCTGCAGTTCACAGACTCACAGTGATTATTTTGACACTTGATGTGTCTTGGAGGAAGAGAAATTAATGTTAATGATTTGTACTATAGGTTGAACAAGGGGCTCTAAAGGGATAAATTATTTTATTCCTTCTACCCCCACCCCAAATCACCTGCTGACAGAACCACTTGGGCATAAACCTCAGGTTCAAGCAACAGACCACATCCTCTCCAGGCAGGATTTGAGCCCACTGGTCCATGACCCTGCTGTGGTGTGGAATGACTTGGACAGTAAATACACTGTTCGGGGTGAAATTTAGAGCAGGCAGATTGATGGGGAGACAAAAAATGCCTTACCAATGATTAGGGATGAACTGGATTTGAATGTTTTACCCATATCTGATGGGATGGGGCTGGACATGATTAGAAGAGTGCAAGCTTCAGGGTCATGCTTTATCAAGGTGCTCATGAATCTTCTTCAAGTCTCTTCTTCTATTTATACCAGTTTTAATGGGATCAATCACTTCTGCCTGCTCTTCACAAAATTGGCACAACATTATGAAAGCAAAGCAGCTGGGGAAGACAGAAGAGTAGCATAGGATCAGAGTAGCAGGTGTGGTGAGGAAGAGGAAGGCTTCTGCTGCTTTGCCCCTTGAGGTGATGCTGACTCACATGCTGGTGGGCCACAGGTGACCACTGCTGTTAGTGCAGATCTTCACCCAGCCATCATCTCCAGTATCAGGTCCCACATACTCAGTTTGGACTGGGACTTGGGTCACTAGGCATGAATGCACACAGCTAGAGTAATTCATGGACATGCAGCCTGCTCTATCCCTGAAAACATTCCATTATTAACTTGCTGCTACCCGCCTCCCAGCTGATCTTTTGCTGTGAAAAGGAATCTTCATTCCCTGCTCCATGCTGTCTCCAGTGGCAGAAAATGTTCATCCAAGTGCTCTCTCTATATAAAGAAAGAAGTCAGGGCAGCATGAGGAAGCACAGGAAACTTTTCTTTGCTCCATCAGTAGAGCTCTTATCTTAATGAGGATTTTCTCAGGCTATTGACCCCCATCAGAAACAAAATATAAAGTGAAGGTATGTGGCAGCAAATGCTTTATTCCAGTTTGGTCTGCAAGAGATGTCCAGATTTGCCATTCAGTCAGCAGTGGAAGGAAAAGACATCCACTCTCCAGGTATTTCCTGAGTGACAGGGCAAGAGTAGGAGGGAGCTACTTGCCCCAGAGTTAGATTTTAGCCAATAGCCTCGTGCCTGTTTTTGACTCTTTAATATCTGGTTCTAACAAAGTGGATTGAATCATGCCCTGAATAACCCCACCTTCTTGTGGGAAGAAGGATTAGTGAAGAAGAGGCAGGCTGGGATAGACAAGAAGAGAGATGAGACAAAGAAAGTGATGTAAAGACTAATGTGCAACCAGCCCACTCTTTGGCAGGGAAGCCTGTGCCAGAAGTCTGGAGTACAAAGTTTTATAGTTTGTGCCTCTTGGCAGTCAGTTGTTTAGATTGGCATTGTTTTTGCAAATTTTAGATCAATCTTTACAAATCTTCACATCTTTGGAAAATATGCTATAGCCTTAATTGCATTATTCAAGTGGGCATTTGGGCTTTTGCAGTGAGTGAAGCTAGAAAATCATTACAGTTTGTTACAATTCTGCACAAAATAATTAAGAGTTATAAGGGGGACACAGACTCTCTCTATCAAAGCTCACCTATCAGTGAACCAATATGCTGGATTTTGACAAACCCTTCTAAAACATCTTATTTTTGCCTGTGCAAGTTGCCTTGGATTCTTTTGCCATGCTGTCTGGACCTATATTCAGGTTTTCTAGGAAAGAGTGAAACAGACCTTTAGAAGAAGAAGACCTTCAGAAACCCACTCGTGCTGAGGACCTAATTCAGACTTCCCTTTAACTGCAGATTCCTGGCTGTCAGTGGATCATCCACCAAGTTACCCTGAGGTAAGTTAAAGGAGCCACCTTCACTGTATGTTGTGGTTACAATGCAGATGTCCAGTGTGTGAAATCTGTTTATCAAAATTACCCTGAAGACTTTTCTTCTAATTGTACAAGAGCAATACCATGAAGCAGGCAACTGGAAAATGAGTTGGCAATCAAAACCCTTAATTCTTAATATGATTCCCTTTTAGTTGGACTATCTCTTCAATATAAGTATATCTGACTGCTCTTTATCCAGACACTGGACCTCAGCTACCATCGACAATATTGGCACACTATGAACTTCAGAGTTTCCATGTTCATGTTTATGTAACAGTAAAAATGCACTTAAAAGCATCTGTCTTCAGAAGGAGATGAATAAATGTAAATGTCATCACCTTTGAGCATATGGCAGAGGCATTTGCGGCTCAGACAGAATCTCCACAGAGAGGGGAATGACAGTGATGTGGAGGTGAGGGTAAAGAAATACAAACTCAGTGATCTTAATGGTCTTTCTCAACCTAAATTATTCTATGATCCTGTACGTTTGGAGACCAACCTCTGTTCCTATCTTCCCAAAAGACTCCTCAGACAGATTATTTGCTCTCTCACTCCTCAGTTTTTACCTTGTTAAAGTGGAACAACAATTTACCTGCTGGAAAGGATCATGCCTGATTTCTGAGCAAAACAGCTCTGTGCGGAGATGTGGCATCACAACACAAGATTATTTCATAATGTTATCACAGAAAAGACTGAATAAAGATTACCTAAATGTGGCATTTTATGGCTAAGCATTTGTATATATAATCATATTTCAATATGATTTTTCTACATCCCTTTTCTTGTTGAGTATTAGTGCTACAACAGGTGCTACACAAGCCATGAACTCTACATCTAGCAGCTTTGTGTATAAAATAAGTTTACAATACTACAAACCAAAACCTCTATTTTGCAAACTAGCTCAGCAACTGAGGCATTCATTTCAGTTTACATCTGAAAAAAACTGGAATGAGATGTGAATTCGCATGAGCATGAAATCTACCTGTGAGATGGGAAAAACCTTCTGTATTTTAACTGTTTAACCTAGTCATAGGAAGGGAGAGGGAAAGCTCCCCTTTTTCCTCCCTTCCCTTCACATGAGCCGGGCCTCCTGCTGCCCTGCCATGGTGCCAGGTGAGGGCCTCAGACCCTCACTGTGCTGTGCTGTGACTTGAAGGCCAGCTCCTCAGCACACTGGGTTTAAGGACATGGTTGAAGGGCAGTTGGCTTTTCCTCCCCCCAGCCAGGTACTGTAAGGATGGCACACGGCCTTAAGCAGAAGCCAGCCAGGGACACTGCAGGGGCAGTGGGCAACCATTGCCAGTCCTTCTGTGATACACACTGGGTCTATTTGTGCACCTCTTTTTTCATTGTTGATATGGGAGTACAGAAAAGGCCCAGCAAAAATACAGCCTCTCTGAGCGAGGTGCTCAGCTGACATAAAGCAAAAAAGATTTGGCCATGAAAGGTTTACAGTTGAAAGAAATAAAACTGAGATGAAATGGAGGTAGAAGCACCAAGAGGAACTAGCTCTGCTAAAAAAACAGGGCTAAGTGGCAGGCTGGGGATAAATCCTATCTCTAAGAGAGAACTCGATTTTTGATTGGGAGCTGTAGGCAATTTTCAGATGGCCATTTTTCAGACAAACAACCATTCAGATTTTTGCTGCCACTGCCAAGCACCTCTACGTTTTTTGCATTTTTCCCAGTGCTGAGAAAGCCAAAACATAAGCACAATGAAATGCAAGAACAACAGCGTTGTGCTTCTGAAGGAGTCAGGAAAATGCTTGGATAAAACAAGCTTCAGATCGGATGAACAGCAGCAACCACACAGCTCTGTAAAAGTTGGCTGCCCAGGTGTGCAGCCACTGCAGCATATATGAAATTATGGCAGGCCTGGAGCATCTTTTACCGATTTGTCTTTACTCTGATCGTTAGGTAATACCTCAACAAAAATCTCTCAGCATGAAATCTTGCCTCTGTTGAAATATGATTATTAATTTCTCTCGTGTTATTTCCTGCTGGTATCGAAGAGCAAGCTCCTTGGTAATTTTTTTCCCCCCAGCAACCAAAGCTGGAATACTAGGGATTTAAACTTTCTGTATTTTTTAAATTTTACTTTCTCCCCTCAGGTCTCCCCTGTTAAGGCTGTTACAGTGTATGTACCTTACAATTGCATTTAAATACAATTTTCGGAGTTTGGGATTGTTTCATCATCTCCTATTTCAGATGGATACTCCAGTTGAACAGCAGTGGCTCACGATGAAAGAATAACTCAGCAGGAAGAATTAATTTAGAAATCTGCCAGTATTAAATATTGTCAGGCCTAAAAGGGGGCTGCCATCCTCACCAGAAGTAAGGGATGTTTCAGTGTGCCTGTCCCAACTCCTTTCCACGGGCAGTTCCAGCATTTCCTTCACTGTGCACTTTGTCCATGCATCAAGCAGTGGAATATGCCAAGAGGCATCTGATTATTGCTGTAGTAGGTCAGACGAGGGCAATGTGGATTTTTTTCCCCATTTTGAACTTTGCCTTCTTTTTCAGGAAAGAAGAATAATTAACTCAAGAGGAAGGGTGTCAGAGGAACAACTGCATTACACGTACTCTATTGTTTGGGGAAGTTAATAGTTAATTGGATACTGTCAAACTCCAGTCAGTAACCTTCCTAATGCAAACGTTCAATCAGTGAAAGGACAAAAAGTAGGAAGGCTCAGACGGTCCTTGTGAAATAACTATCATTATACTCATCTTGTAACAGAGTCTTTTCTTCAGCAGACTAAGCTCTTCTGACAAAAGGACTTTTATGTGAAAATGTCTCTGCCAGTTTTTTTTCCAGCACAGAAATGCAAAAATTCATATCCCTAAGCAGCACTAATCTATTAGATACAAACAATGGTGCCTTTAATGTTTGTAGCTCATTGGGATCTCTACAAAAAAATCTGCCATAGATGTGTCTGTGTGCATGAGGATGTGCATGCTCTAATTTTTGTTTGAAAGTTATTGTGCTAAATTTGTTTTTCCAGAAAAAATCTGTTTCATTCCACTTCTTTGTAAAAGGGAGGATTAAAGCACACATTTCCATAATAAATTCTCACCACTCATTGAGTAAAATCACAGAACAGCCTGGGTGTCAAGACCTCGCAAACTTCTCCTGAGCTTCTTTATTGCGATCTGCCTGAATTGCCACCAGACCCTCTTTGAAATCTTTGAGAAAGACAGAAAAATCACTGAGGGCTACTGTGCAGGTACCTGAATGTGTAAAAATACTGTAATGTGTTGAAGCACTGGTAAGAAAACATGAAAGCATATGGAAACTTGTTAAATGTCACTCTTCAGACAGAATAACTTGCAAGATTTTCCACAGTTTCTAAAGCTCTAGTGGGGAGCTATTCCACTACATCCAGTGTAAGAGCCTTAATGGAGAATAAAACTCCATAGGTTTCCCAAAGAAGTTATTGGTGCCCCAACCCTAGCAGTGTTCAAGGCCACACTGGATGTGACTTTGAACAACCCGGTCCAGTGAAAGGTATCCCCGCCCATGGCAAGGGGCCTTGGACCTAGATTATCTTTAAGGTCTCTCCCAATTACAGTCCATTCAATGACCCTATAATTCTATGGAGATTAAAAATGTGTACTATCGACTTTGAAGCAGGTGGAAGATAAGCACAGAAGAGGAAGAGATCAAGTTCATGAAAAGGACTGAACACTGCCAATCAGTGAGCACTACATGCCAAGAGCAGAGCTCTTGTGAGGTAGATAGGATGGCCCTAAGCTAAGGGTGCCATGTGATTTGAATGGAAGTTTTCAGACCCTAAAAGATGCATGGGATTCCTAGAACACATGAAACAAACCACTGAAGATAGGGGATTACAGAACACAGCATCATGACCCTAAATAGTGAACCCATAGAGTAAGGCTGCCACTGACTTTCTCTCATTGATGGCCCAGCGCAGGATCCCCTGGCGGAAGCCGAGCTGGGTTTCACCCCTCACGGCTGTCCCGTGTAACCGCCCCGCGGGCGGCCCACACGCCACGGCCCGGGAACACCCTGCCCGGAGCGGGACAAAGCACAGAGGGCTCCTTTTACTGGCGTGAAGCAACAAGCCGCTCTTTAATTTCAACAGCTCTCAATCCAAGCTCCGGGAGGTGTTTATTAGCAGGGTATGAACTCAACGGTGAAATTCATGACTGCGACTTCTTGTAAGTCACACGGGGCACTGATACATGTGGTTTGCGTGGCACTGACAGGCAGAAGAAGAAACACCCACGTAGGCGGTCAGGGGCTCAGCCGTGACCCAAGTTCAGAGTGCGCCTCAGCAGGGGGCAATGAGCACCCAAGCGCTGGCGCAGCTAAGCCTTTCCTGGGGCTCTCCCGAAGCTACAAATCCCCAAAAGCGGCTCCAAAAAAAGGAACACGCTGCCGAAAGCGGCACTCCAAGACACCACCCCCGTCCCCCGCTCCCGCCGCAGCCGCTGAGGGAGGTTTTGCGAGACAGCGCCATTTATAGCCGCGGCCGAAGAGAGTGACAGGCAGCCCAGCCAATGAGTGGCGCCACCCGCGGCGGCGCCCATTGGCTGCCCGCGGTGCCGGCGGGCGGGTGGGGCGGGGCTCCGCGCTCCATGGCGCTCGGGGCGGGGGGCGGTCGCCGGGGTTGGGCGCGCTGCTGACGCGAGGGGCGGGCGGGCGAGGGGAGCGAGAGCCCCGGCGGAGCCCGCACAGCCCCCGCGGCTCCGCCGTGCCGGAGCGCCGCGCACAGGTGAGGACGGCAGCGGCGGTCAGCGCGTCCCGCCGCTCCTGCGCGCCCCTGCAGACCGCCGGCTCGGCTCGGCTCGGGGGGGGGTCCGGTGACGGGCGGCTCTCCTCAGCCTCCGGAGCGGCAGAACGGCGCTTCCCCTCCCTGCGGGTCTCTGCGGTGTTGCCGAGAGAGGCTGGGGGCCGTCCTGCTCCGCCATCCGCCGCCCGCGTCCCCCTGCGCTCCCGTGCACCTGCGTGGCGGTGCGGGGCGCGCCGGCCGCTCCTCGGCGGGACTTGCTGCCGCCCTCTCCCTTCGGCCGCTGCCCGGGGCTGCTGCGGGGCAGAGCGGCGCTGCGCCTCTCCCTCTCTCTGAGGTGCCTGGGGGATACCCCGCTCCCACCCTTCCTCCTCCTCCTCCTCCTCGCCGCGCGTTGGGATCGCAGGGGCGTGCGGCGGAGTTTGCAGTTTCCTGTGTCTGTTCCTTCCCCCGCAGCCTGGCCGCGGTGCCCCGGGCGCCGCGCAGCTCCCGGACCGGCGCTGTCCCTCCGCCTCCCCCGGCCCCGCCGGCTCTCGCCCTCTGCCGCCCGGCAGGGCTGCGGCTCCCGCTGCCCGTCACCCCCCCGAGCTCTCGCGTCCCCGGCGAGATCGCTGTGGCCGAGGCGGGGGGACGCCGGGGAAGGTCCTGACTAACTCGGGACGGTGTCCGCGGGGGCAGCCGATCCCTGTTCCCGGGTTTGGGGGCTGCGGGACGCCGGGGCGGCGGGTGGCGGCGGCCGCGGGCTGTGCGGGAGCGCCTCGGGGAAATACGGCGGAAAAGCCCCTGTTTAGCAGTTCCCCGCCGCCTTCGCCTTTTAGCTGCTGTTTCCTCACGGGCCGCTCTATCGTGCCTTCAGGAGCAGCCTTTTCAGTGCAGCAGTGGTGCCGCGGTGGGTGATTTCGCACCCTCCTGGCAGGATGGGTTCTGGCTCATCCTCTGGGAAGTCTGGCACGCTTCGTGCTGTGATCCCGCACCGCCCAGCCCTTCAGCAGCTCTGTGAGGAGCCTTTGCAGGCGCACTGGAGTGTATCAGTTTTTATGGTTTGCTGTTGGGAATATGCTTTGTGTGTATTTCGGGAATGTCTGGATACAAGCAGGAACTTCTTGGTTTATTTAAAACGTGGTTCAGTAGAGTTTGGCTCAGCTCGGAGAGGTGCCGGCACCTTCAGCACCCATGGCCTTCAGCACCCAGCCAGGTCGTTGCCTTTGGTCTGCAGTGGGAATGGTTCAGGTCATAATTGTGTTGGCAAATTTCATAGGCTTCATCTGTCTAGTTATACCCTATCACTCTGTCGTCTCAAACTGGATTACTCCTCAGTTAAATTTGTTTAGATTGTGCTGTAAATTATTGAACAAACCAAAAGTGACCACCTGGGACTTAAATAATTTATGTGCGACTACGCATGTGTTTCTGCTGGTTTGGTTATATACATTTTTAAAAGCTGGAACGTGTCTGGTTTATGCATGGCCTTGATGTATGCAGTTTGATACAGCGAAATGCTTGAATAATCGTCTAAGTATTGCTGAGCTGTGGCTGAGCTGCTGGTGCCTGTGCAAAGAGGAGTGGTTACAACACCCAAAGAGAAGGATGAAAGCAGAACCAGCCAGCTTAAACTCATGATAATTATTGATTTGACACAATGTTGTGCATACTGACTGCTGGCTGAATCAGGTTGCCACTGTTCCTTTTGTGGTTTTGTTTTCTGAATTTTTTCTGACTCTCTTTCTGAGGATTCAGATAGCACAATGGAGGCCCTGGTCACAACATCTTGATATTGTTGCAGCAAATGTAAAAATTTGCCTGCATTTTCTGGAAAGGCAGACGGTTCACTTTCCTTGTGTTATGGGAGAATATTTCTACTCACTCGATTGCCCCCTCTTGTTTGCATGTTGGACCAGTTACCCTCACTGGGATAATCTCTCTAGCTTGCAGCCTGGTCCTTTGTGCACATCTGAGCTGCTCCAGAGAGATCTAATTGATGCTAAAATAGTGGGGAAACTAGATAACAGTTTAAGCATCCTTGCTTCAGAGACATGTCAGCTGAGTTAAACTGTTCAGCTCGGTATCCTTGTTGCTTATTCTGGTAGTTGGAAATCACATGAACTTCCTAAATTCACATAGTCAGGATTTATAGAACTTTGGAGCTTGGGATCTTTGCTGTCCTTGCTATCAAAGTTCATCAAGACTTTTATCTTCTCACCTAATTATTATTGCCGATACTCCTGGCTTTTATTATGTTCATCTCCCATTCAGAGTGCTGGTACTGATATTTCCTGGCATTCTGTGTTCTCTGTGTTAGCTCTCTATAGGTGTCAGTTGTCTTTATCTCTCATTGTGTTGCACTTGGGTTTCTCATAAGACGTTTTGCAGTTCTTTCTATTCCAGTTCATTATTTTGTTTCTCACTGAATTTTACCATTCACTGTGTCTGCTTCCCATGTACTTGCATTTGTTCCCTTTCTCATAAGTACTGTGGGCTTTTCTGAGTTAATGTTTAAAGCCACAAGTGTATCTATGCATGAAGTTCCTCAAATAAAGCATGTTACTGGCATAATAGCTGAGGTAACTCTGGTCCAAAGGTAAACACTTTCTGGAACCTGGATGTTGTGACTGAGATGTGAACACAAGAGCGTGTTGTTCTGCGACTTTAGTGTATGCTTCCACTTTTTTGTTAACAATGCTTGTTGGTTCTGCCTTGTTTTGTAGGCCCTTTGGTAAAGGTAATATGTGCTGTGATATGAGCTTGGGAAGGATAGTTCAAATTTGACTGGAATCTCTTGGTACTGTAATGATAAAAAGTATTTTTCCCCTGTTGTTCTGAATGCAGCAAGGCAAGAAGGTGACAGAGACAGCTTCCAAAGAAAATGCAGAGCAAGTTATTTATTGCCAAGTAACATACTTGTATCAGATATAGTTTATAGTGGGGGAAAAAACTTGGCAGTGCCTTGAAAGAATGTTGACTGCTAATGTTTGACTACTGTAAAGATGATTTAATATTTTGAAAGCCTCTCCCCTCTCTTTTGAAGTTGGTTTATTTATTGCCCTATATTCTCTTTGTCTTGCTTAGGACAGTGTGATTAGACGCTGGCTGTGTTTGGCCTGTTGATGGTTTTCTAATACCAGCATATGGAATGGAGCCTTCCTGAGGGATAAAACTGAACTGTAGGTAACTCAGATTGTATCTTTATGCCTGTGTGATAGGGATAGAGGAATGATATGGTCATACCATGGCTTTTTGAGGGCTTCTGGGTTGATGCCAGTTGGTATGGATTGAGCAGTCTTTGCATGTGGGACTGTAGTCTATGCTTTAGCTGCAGCTGAGATAAGAAAAGAATGGTTGTGGATGGATCAAATCCTCTTGCACCAAGCAAAGATGAGCCGTGTAGGTTTGTACACAGTGTTCAAAGCTCTGGTCTCTCAACTTGCTGGAGGCGGTTCTGCTCCTGCAGTTACATGACCTCACTGATTTCAGAGGGGTTTTGTTGAAGTGAGGTCTTAGGAGTGGGGCCTTGAGTTACTGCATCCTGAAAGCAGCTTTTGTATGTTTGACACCTGCCAGGTGATACATGACCTTGTCTTGAAAATAAAATTGTAATGTTGGTGATGTGTGTGTTTGTCCTTCAGTGACCAAATTCCTACGCTTGCCCAGATGCAGTCTTAGAAAAGGCACACGTTAATCTGACAACTTCTATTCTCTGAGCCAAGACTGGGGCAGTGAGAGAGGGAGGTGCACGTAAGACACAGCAATGAAGGTGTAGTGTATTTTGGTTCTTGGGGGACTCTTCTAAGTATTTTTTGGCATAATCTGTTAAAATTTTGTTTCCTTTAAACAGGACTAGAAGAATAAAGAGAAGTTGGATTGATGAGAACCATAAGAAAGCATACAACAGTTTGGAATGGATTGATTTATGATACATCTGATACGTGAGGGCTACGTTTTGTGTCACTGTTGTCCAGCTGCTGCTGGAGTACTTCAGCTGACTTCATTGCAGCAAGCCCAGCAGACAGGTCCTCATCACTAACAGAACATAAGCAAGTGTCATGCTGAAATGAGATGAGGCTCCGAAATGGAACTGTGGCCACCGTGTTAGTTTTCATCACTACTTTCCTCAGTTTGTCTTGGTATACTGCATGGCAGAATGGGAAAGGTAAGGGAAAAGCTCCAAAACCTATTCACCTTCATGTGGCTGCATTTCTGTGAGCTGCTGCTGCTGTGGGTTAGCAATCTATAAATTGCTTGGCTAGCTCTGCTACAGAAGGTACTGCCTTGGTGAGAAATAAACACTTGCTAATAAGTTCAGGAAAATTAACTTTGAGTAGTTCTCATGTAAAAAGGAAAAAAAAAGATACCTGAACAAAAACAAGTGCTGGTCTTGGAGGAATGGGTTGGTCAAGGCTGAGGAGTTGTGGTTTGATTTTTTTGTTGTTGTTGTTTCCTGGTATATGGTTGTTGGAGAAACATATGTTTGTTTTTGATTAGTGGTTTATTTATTTTTTTTTCACGTGTAACATATGGCCAATGGACCCAACTAGAGAATGTTATTTTTGGTGCTGCTTTGTCTTCCCTGGTGATTTACTGATGGCAATGGCAAACTGCCAATCAACGCTGTTGAAAGACTTTTCTTGCTGTCTTTGAAAAAAAATTAAAATACTTTTTGTAAAAGTACCATGTAAGAAGTGAAATAAAATCATCAAGTCGACTAGGTAGTAAGAAATCTATAAAAATAACATGAGAAATTTTTATAAAATACTTTAGTTACTGTTTTGTGTAGTTGATAGTAGACTTTTACCTATTTGTATATCTTTGATCTTACTGAACTCCCTGTGAACCTTGAAAAACTCAGTTTTTATGAGGGTTGGGATTGTTTATGAAAGTACGATGATTTGGTTTTGTCCTTCAGTAAAGCAAATAAACCTGTTTAGCAATATTTTCTAGAAGAAGAAAGGATTGGGTTTTTTTATTTTATAAACATCTGATCTCTTGAAAAATAGCGGACTGTGTCCTTCAAAGATCAAGTAATTTTAAAACCAATTTTGTCTTCAATGTTGTTCTGATTGTTCTCCAGAAAATATTATTTTCACTTGTGCCTCCTGTCCAATTAAAGGAAGCTGAGGTTTCCCAGGAATACTGTCTGTTCTAGCATGGCTAACTTATTGCTCTTATTTGAGTATAAAAGAAGCAGATGAGTTCTGTGGCATGCTGATTTTTTTTTTCCATTGGGCACTTGTGCAAGAAGCAGATGCTTTGTGGTGTGATGTCTGCTGTAGCAGTTGGTTGGTAGGCTACCCTTCTGAATGCAAGCAGCAGGAAAAATGTCAGGTTCTCAAGGTTATGATAATATATAGATTTTTTAATTAGACAACAAAAGCATAGATGTGCCCAAGACAAGAAAAGTGTGTCTGAATAGTACTTCCTTAATTTTGGCTAATAACAAATTTGGTAGTTATATTTTTACTAATTTCTTGCTTAAAAACCTTGTAAGAATTTTGCTTTCACTTCAGCAAGGACATGTATCTATGAAATTCTTCCAAATTCTTTTTCTTTCTTACCTGATATATGACTTATAAGTCTTGTTCTCTTTTGTCAAAGCATGACACAAAGAAAAGTCTCTGCTAAATTAACAAAACCCTGCTATTTGGAGAGTATATGATATATGGCAATTGCAACAGTTTAAGCTTTTGTTAGTTAGAGTGCTCTATTTTTTTATACTTTTTTTCCCCATCTGAATGCTTAGAATCAATACTTTCTTAAAGTGGTATTCTGGATTTATCTTCTTCAAGATCTTGCTGTTGAGCATTAAGATGATAATTTGTGAAATAAAAATCAGTGTAACAAGACATCAGTAATGTGTTAATTAATCAAATCACAGTTATAAAACTAAAGTCTAAATAATATTGTTCAAGAGACATTTGTACCTAGAATATTGTTTTTTAAATTTTTCACAGGTTATTCAAAATCAGAATAGATTTGAATTAATTCAGTATGACATTTTCAATCAATGCACAATGGAAAGGTTTCAGATGATAAATATTTGCTAAAGTGTTTTTTTCAGTTCAATGTAATTTTATAGCCTTCTGGGGTAGTATTTTAATTCATTAATAACATTTTCATTACAAACTTTTGAGTGACTAAGTTAGAAGCAAACATAGGTTGCTCTTCCCATTCACTGAAAGGCTGTGGGGTGTCACACTCTTCTATCATCACATTTTGTTTTTCATTCCATTTAGATTCCTGTAGGTATTTGTCAATCTTTGGATGGCAAATTAAATTTCCAGTTAGAAAGAAAATGCTATTTTGCACTTTCTTAAAGAATAAGCAACTCTCCTCAAATTGCCCAATGATAACTAAAACAAATTCTGCTCTTTAAGGCAGAAGCATAGTCCTTTTTTTTTTTTTTTAACTACTCTAATCAGTTTTCAAGTGATTAATTTTAATTTAGAAACTAAGATCTTGGATAATTGTCACATAAAACGCAGCATCATTTGTAGAATACCAATCAGACTGAGATGATATGATATTTTTTATACCTTCCTCTAGTAAATATATGTAGTCTTAGTCTATGCAGGATAGGATTTAGACACTTCTGAGTGATACAGACTTTTGTACTACCTTAAAGCACAAAAGTTTGTCTCAGCTGAACAGTGCTTTGCAAACTTTAAGATACGCTGAGAAGTTGTCAGGAGCTGAAGAAAGTACTCTGTTTGAAGTGCCATTCCTGCAAAGACCATGGCTGTATCTTACCCAGAGGTTTGACTATGTGAATAATATTTCTCAAGGCATATATTGCTATTTGCATGAAATGACAAATTGTATGCTTTTTCTTTTAAAATAACTGTGTTTGAAGAAGATTGACTGAAATATCTTTGGTTATTGGAGAGAGTCTTCAAAGTTAGTCCAAGATCTTTGTTGCTTTCTGGACTTCATGCAATGTGTAGAAGCACTGGTGTTGTAAGGAAGCATTACAAGCCCTGAGTGCACCTGGGAAAGACCTCTCCTGAGAGATTCTTGCAAGTCAGTTGAAAGACCACTTTTCAAGGTTTAAAATGACCTATGGTTAGCATAAACAAAGTACATGTTGGAAATGGAATCTTAAAAAATGCTGATTATGTACAGAAGAAACACTTTTAAAGAATCTACAGTCGCTTCACATTCACAGTTAGTTCAGTGTAAGATATCCTTGAGTTCCTCCTCAAACCAAGCTCTTATGCAAGGAATAACTTTGTGCTTAATGTCATCTCTTCTGACTGAATCATGTTTTCTGGTACTCCTGACCTGCTCAGGGTCACTGGTCTTCACCATCTCATTTGTGAGCACTAGAAATGTGGTAGGTTTTTTACCCTAAATGCATTGCTCTTAACCAGTACAGAACAGTACTGCATACCTATTAGACCAGTTACAAAATTCACATCAAAGCAGTTGTATGCTCTGTAAAGTGTGTCGTCTTGATGCTTTGTTCTTTAATGTGACTGTTAGTCTGAGTACATAATGTTCCAGGAAGAGTCCTATGCTTCATAATGCTAAAGAACCTCCCCTTCTTGGATCAACAAACTTCCTGATGGCTGTGGAAATTTGGAAGGAAGGTAAATAACTTTAGTGAATGAGTGCAGGCATGGTAGGATGGAATTCAAGTATTTTTTGGTTTCAAGTATGTGACTTTTATTCTCGGTCAAAGACAGTTGTTGACAGTGTCTTGCATCACTTCTAGGAGATGTTTGGCTACTTGAAGTGTTGAGAACAGGTATTGCAATATATATTGTGAAAATCTGATGCAATTTAGCCCTTCAGAATTGGTCAAACTATGTAGTTTTCACAGCACCCTGAAACCATTAATGTATTTCATAATTCTTCTTTAATGATGACGAATTAGTTGAAGAATTTCTGGCTTTCAATTCATCCAAGGGTGTTGTCATAACTGCAGGATTTCCTTACTGCATGGGGATGGCTTATTTTGGTACACCAATACAAATTCCCATGTGAAGACCTCCAGGAGAACTTTTGAGATATTTATCAAGCATCCTGATTCACTAAACGTTCACTCATGCTTAAGTAATGATGGTTGAAGGTATTTTCTTTTAAGCATGAAGTTTTCTCTTGTTTGGAGAGAAAATGGCCTGGGCTTTATAATAAAAATGTCATCTTCTCTCTCCTCTGTCTGTTTTTACAAAATTAGAATTGCCATGCTGGTTCTCAGCCACAATAATCGTAAGCGTTCAAAAACATCTAAAATTAGCAAGGATAACAAAACCTAACTGAGACTAAAACAAAAAACCTCAGCCAGTGGTGGCTAATTTTGGAGTAAGAAGCAGGAATATTTATCCCCAGTGGAAGAAGAGTCCTACAGGAAGGACCTCAAAGAAAACAATGCAAGGAGGACAGAATCTGATCTGTCTGTCTATTTATCTATCTTCCCCCTTGGCAGTGGTTATACAATATTCTCATTAAGAAAAGATGAGAAATCTGAGAGATACATGTATTTTGCAACTATAACCCACTTTAGTTTCCACATGAATCTTAAGAGAAGCTGTTATGCAGGTAAATGCTGCTACAGCCTTCTGGCTGAGTGTTCTGATTTTCAGAGTTAGACACTCATTTCCCACTGATATGTGAGTTAAGACCAACCAACCAAAAAAGTTAAATTGACTACAAACTGGGAGGAGTGAAGGCAGGGGAAGGGAAGGGATGGGCTGGGAAAATGCTTGTAACAATTTATGCCAGTTTGGAGAAGAGGGGGTTCTTTCTTTTCTGTTAAATAGAAGGGAAGTGTTGGTTTCCTTTGGAAATTCTGTTGCAGATCTTCCAGGAGCTGAAATTAAAGGAAATAAGAGTTTCCTTTTTCATTTTAGCACCAGCACATGAATGTTGTTCTGTTTTTTATCTAAAATACATTTTAAGATTGTTTTCAATAAGAAATTTGCCTATAGCTTACTGATCCTAAAAATAGTTCAATTTTATTAAGGCTAATCAGGAATGTAGGTTTGGTTTGGTTACTGGGAGTCCTTTGCAGGTAGTGAACATCCTGTCCCAGGTGAATAGTACAGAATAGCTGAATAGCTGTTCAGGTGGGACAGTATTTACGTCTGCAGCATCTTTGGGTCTGTCTTATGACTGCTGCAGGAGAACTCCTCTGGCACCAGTAATTTTTTGAGAACTACAGTGAAAAGGATTGCTACCAAAGGGGTATTGAAGCGCTTCCTTGTCCCTTGCGTTTTCTGTAACCTGCTAGCTAGGTTAGCCCATCTGTTTATGGGATGATAAAACTTGGTTGCTACCAGAGTATTTAATGGAATCTGGCTTAGCGAACATCTTGGGGTACTGCTCTTAATTACAGCCTAGGGTTAGAGTTGGGGAAAGCCCACACTTCTGCTCAGGGTAGCTTCTTGTAATGCTTCTTCAGTCTGAGTCTTCTGTGCTTCCATGAGCTGTCCCCTCTTGCATCCAGCCAAATAAAGAATTCCTGCTTCTTAATGCTACATTAATGTTAAGGAGTTTTATTTTTACCAATTTCTGGTAACAGCTCCTCCAAAATGCTGGTTGCTGCTCACATCGAGAAACTATTGAGGCTATCATGGATGTAATTTAGCCAAGCCGGGAAGGACAGTTGCATCTGACACAGCTGCTCCTACCTTACCGTAACATTTTCAAGTGAGTAAAAGGGGCTTTGCAACGATCTGTCCTTTTTTGATGGTAGTTGATCTCTTCCTTAGTGAATCTAGATGATTAGAGGCATAGAATTCTTAGTGGATTTCAAACAGCATCATGATGGGAGGAGCAACAAAAGTAGACAAAGAGGTTGAAGTTTAAAATTGATTAGGCTAATTGGAGACTGAGTCAGGAAGTGAGGTGAATGGTGGGTTGAAGGTAGGTGAAAGTGCCCCAGTCAAAACATGGGGTACAGTAAAGAAAAAGAAAATCAAATGTGTACATGAAAAATTGGGAAGAAATTTGATGTTGGCATTATAAGTAGGAATGACAGTCATGCTACATGTGACTCATCACATTATTGTAGAAAACAATAGAAGCAGACCAAAAAAAGAGGTTTAAGGAAATACATATGAAGTGTACTGCTCCAGCAAGACATAGGAAGTCGTCTTTTTGCTCTGCTTTGTACTATGTCTGCTTCGGGATGGTGCACAGGAGAGAAAGTAGATTCATTGGATGGGGTTCAAAGAAGCAACAAGTGATCAAAGATCCAGAAAGTCTACCCTGTAAGGGAAGGGTCAGTGTCTTGACATTCCTTACCTTAAAGGAGACATGTGAGGAGAGAGTCAGGAAGATAATTTTCAAATATTTGAAAAGTTCTTGCCAAGAATTTCTTGCCAAAAAAAAGAAAAAAAAAAAAAACAACCAAAACATAATCTATTGTTTGTGACTATAGCGAATAACAGGATCTAAGGGACTGAAATTGAATGGGAGAGGAAGGTTCAATAGTGGATAGTTTTTATAAGTGTAGTTACATACTAGAGTAGATTGTTGGGGAGGGATTGGTGGTGAAGAATTTCCATGCAGGCAGTTTCAAGAATAGTTAAACCAGCAGTGACAAGTAAATGATACCATAATTGGTACCAATAGAGATTTGGGCTAACACAAAAATGGGTGAGTTATACTGATTTTTAAAGTCGATATGACACTTCCAAAATAAATCTTAGCTAGAGAAGACCTACAACTGGCAGGAATGCTCTAGCTTTGAAGTAGCGATTGTGGTGAAACTAGTGTTGAGTGGGGAACTGGGGTAGGTGACCCTCAGAAGTCACATTTCTAACCTAAATGATATTAGTTATTCTTGGCATTTGCCAGGTTTCTCTCTCCTTATGCCAAGAGTAACATGACAGTGTTTCACTACTAAATAATATTAATGTTTTCATGAGATATGTGAGAGTTGCCCTTTGTTATAATATAATTTGATTCCTTAAAATACATAAAATATTTGCTTGTATTTTAGCAGAGTCCCCTATCTGTTTATTTTAGTCTCTCACTGTTATTAACAATAATCAGACACTTCTGTAGCTAGGAGCCATGAACATACTGTATTAGAAAAACATTAAAAAAGGACTTATTTTCAGGTGATTTTTTTTTCCTTTTTCTTTCCCTCACTCTCACAGTACAGAGTAGTATCTTACTCAGTAACCTTTTTCCTGCTGTGTAATTATGACTTCTTTTGCTGCCAGGATAACAAAAAAGCTTTTTTCATTATTGATACAATCTTTAAGACTAGAATTGTGAAAGTTGCTTCTTTTTAAGATGAGATGCTAGTAAGTCTATAATTTTGTTTATAATGCACTATGTTTTGCTTTCCTGAGCATGGCAGAAAGTGAATAGAAAGCAGTTTCCTTGCTCACAGTGCAAGGCTTTATTCCAGCTAGTCTCTGCCTAAGAAGCAATTACTCTGCAGTATTTTAGAGCTGTGCTTCCAGCTGTTTTTCTGGTTGTCTCCTCAGCTTTCATGCAGCTTTCTGCCTATTCCTGTGGATGCTTCCCACAGACGTGCAACCCATCCATCTAACTGTGAACAACAGAACACCCCTTTTTTGCTTGTGACAGTATCTGATTTTACTATGTAATGCTCAAAAAAAAAAAAAAAAAAGGTAAAAGTTTTCAGTGCCTATCAAGCATCAGTTTTGCTCTAGTAGCCTGCAGATACATTGTGGTCTTACATATCAATGCCATGGACATGTACGTTTCCTCAGACAGTTCAGAGATGGGCTGAACTAAATCTTTTTCCCATTACAAATTCCTAGTGAAGTACTTATGCCAATAAATAGTCCTCACACTTTATTGCACAGCCCTTGGCGACAAACTGTAGAGGTGCTGTCAGAGAGAGATTTGAATAAACCAAATGTGATGGGATTACATTTGACTTACAAGGTTGTTGTTAATTTGCAGCAATGTGTGAGCATGATGAAGCTTTGATCCTGAGTTGCTTGCAAGAAGGACAAGTTAGAAAGAGTATGTTCTCAGAAGCAGTTTGTTCAACACAGTTGTCAAGGCACAAAGAAACAAGGAGTGTCAGCAACCTCACCCCGCTAGCATGTGTGGAAATAATAACCAGACTTCCGCAGTGACTTCAGTTTTCTGCCCAGGCTATTAGAAATTTCTGAAAGTTTCAGCTCTTAAAATAGTGGTGTTAACTTTGAGGTTGTAGCACTCCTCTAGCCAGTTATTTTTGCTAGATTAATTTCTTCTCATGTAAAAATTTTTCTTTTATGTTAAACATTTGGCTATAGATCAATCATCAAACTAATCTTTTTAGTTTGAGAAGCTGGGTTTTCTTGCTGTAGTTCCTGCCTTGTATGTATATGTTTGTGTCTGAGAGGAGGGAAAGGAATGGTTTAAAGTAATAGCATCTTTATTTACATGTACAGAAGCTCACTGAATTACTGACAGTTCTGTAGTAGAAACAAATCACGTTAAAGTGTTTGGAAGCTTTAGGTTGTCAGAAATAGTTGCTTTTGCTGTGTTCTACTGTGTTCTACTTTGCTGTGTGCTTTGTTTCCTTGCCACATTGGACTCTTAAATTAATTATACTGAGAATATTTAGCATCCTAACCCTCAAAAATCTTGGGCTCCGAATGTTCAAGAGTATATGAGCATATTAATGTGATAATTCTTGGACAAGATTTGAGACATACACATGAGTTTTCCTGGACAAGGCTTCAAATTCTTCTCAGAAATTTTGCCTGGGCAGAAATCCCTTCAGATGCAGAACCTGCAGCCTGGATGGATGGGTGCTGCTGCACAGGCATCCTCTTGCTGATGAGGTTACCGCATGACCAGAAATTCCAATTGTGTGTGCACAGTAAGTGACACCTTTGGGAAGTTTTCTAAGTGCATATTTGTCATAAGTAGTTGCTGAGCAATTACACAATAGTGCTCAAGTCCATGTGCGTTTGGGATGTCTGAGAGGGGTCAGCCACTCAGTTACTGCACAGTTGGTTGGTGTATGTGCTGTGAGTCACATTCTGGAGGATGTGTGGAGGTGCATGTGTTGTAGAGTTTGTTTGCGTGGAAGCATCAGGGTAAACATTTTTGCTTTGCACGAAGGTTGTTTGTGCTCTCTGTCGATGAGGGAGGCTCAGGAAGAAAAGAGGAGAACTTTCTGGAATTCACATGTGTACATACGTGCTGGTAGAACTGCTTTCTCAGAGGTAGAGTTGACTTCTTCAGGTCAGGGCTCATTTTCCCTTGTTCTCCTTCACATTGCTTTACTGAGAAGGTAGTTGCATAGAATGCAATTTTATATTATACAAAGACCCTGAAAAAGGGACTAATTCTTTACTCTGTATTTGTAGTATGTTGCTTTAGACCTAACTGTATTTAACTCAGTTTGAGGAAAGTGTTTAACTTGGAATGAGCTGTAGCTGAATGGAAGATTTCTCTTCGTGTTGTGTTTTGGGGATCCATCAATTGGTTGAATTCCTTCCTGTAAAGAAAAAAACCACTTTTTTTTCAGTTGATGTTTATTAGGACTGTGCTTCTTAGAGCTCTTCTTCTATGGGAGTAATTCTTCTATGCTAATTCTTCTACAAACTCCTTGTTTCCTTGTTGCCAAAAGGATCAATATGAAAACTATAATTCTATTCAGAAATGTTAACCCATTTGCAATACAGATGGTACCATATTGCTCAGTGTTGTTGTAGCATCATGATGTTCAATAATACTGATGAAGTGTACTATACTGGAAAAATAATTTAGAATATATAATTAGGACAGTGATTTGGAAAATTTTAACCAAAATACTGATTTTTCTGCACTGAGTATTTTGGTGACTCCACTTGTCACCAAAAACATGTAAAATTTCACCTTCTTGTACCTTGTGTAACACGCCTTCTAATGGCCTTAGTCAAGTCTAACTAGAAGCTCAATAATGCCTTCTCTAACCTTGTGCCCATATCTTTGTTACTGTTTCAAGACCATTGTTTTCCTGTTTATGAGGCAACTGAGATTAGCTCAGTTGATTAGAGCATGGTGTTAATAACACCCCATCCAGCCTGGCCTTAACATTTCTTGAGATGGGGCATCCACAGCTTCTCTAGGCAACTTGTTCCAGTGCTTCACACCCTCATGCTTCACACCCTAATCTAATCTAAACCTATCTTTTTTCAGTTTGAGATAATTTCCCCTTTCCTATCACTCTGGGCCATTGTAAATGGTCCCTCACAGCTCTGTTGTTGGCTCCCTTTAGGTACTGGAAGTGCTGTAAGGTTTCCCTTCCAGGCTAAACAACCCCAACTCTCTCAGCCTTGTCTTCATAGGAGAGGTGCTCCTCTGATGATCTTCATGACCCTTCTCTGGACTCACTCCAACACGTCAGTGTCTTTCCTGTGCTGGGGGCTGGATGCAGCACTGCTGGTGGGGTCTCATGAGAGCTGAGAAGAGTGGCAGGCTCACCTCCCTTGCCCTGCTGGCCATGCTGCTTTTGGTGCAGCCCAGGACACAGTTGGCTTTGAGGAGTACTTGTGCTCATTGACAACTCCTGTTGAGCTTCTTGTCAATCAAAAGTCCCAAGTGAGCTCCTCTCAATCCATTCTCCACCCAGCCTGTGCTTGAACTTAGGATTGACCTTACCCAGGAGCAGGACCTTGCATGTGACCTTGTTGTATGTACTTCGTGAGGTTCACTTGGTTCCATGTCTCAAGGCTGTCCAGATCCCTCTTGATGGCATCCCTTCCCTCCAGGGCATCAGACACCACACAGCTTGGTGGTGTTGGTGAACTTGCTGAGGGTACAGTTGGTCCCACTGCCCATGTCAGCAACAGAGATGTTAAGAAGTGCCAGTCCCCATACCAATCCCTGAGAGGACCACAGATCACTAGCCTCCACTTGGACATTGAGACATTGAATACAGCTCTGACTGCAACCATCCAGCTAATTCCTTACCCACTGAGTGATTCATCTGGCAAATCCACATCTCTGCAGTTTGGAAACAGGGATGTTGTGCAGTGTCAAATGTTTTGCACAAGTCTGGCTGTTTGCAAGAGGTGAGACTTAGAGGATTAGAGGAAGCTTGAATGATTACCAGATTGGTAATTTTATGGAAACTTGTTTTCTCTTTCAAATCCCTTTTCCAGTTTTAACTTAACAAGTTAGTGACAAGGAGAATCAAACCCCTACTTCCGTGAATTCTGTTACAGCAGAGAATGCTATGTTAGTAAATGGAATTTGGAAGTTCAGTGGATTATAAAGAGTGGTATGCAGAGAAGTATTTTTCTTTAAAATAAAATAAAAAAAAAAAAAAAAAACAACCACAAAAAAACCCACAAAATAACTCCCTAGCAATTTGAGATCACTAGATAGTATGATATCTTAATATAGATGTATTTGCTTGTTTGTAAAAGGTAGCTGAAAGTAATATTGTCTGATTGGGATCTGAAGAGAAACATGAGATGTCACAGATGACTTGTAGTCAAACTGACTCTAAGAGGTCAGATTACCTACAGGGTAATTACATTTGTTTACGTGGTCAGCAAATCTGTAAGTATTTCAGGTGGAGGGGTTGTTTCTTATAGTCTTTGAAAAGATGTGAAAGAAATGTGTTATATCAAGGTTAGGTTTTGTTATTATTTTTAATGTTGAAATTATGATACCATGGAGGGATGCTGACTATAAAGCCACATGCTGCTCAGACCAGATCAATGGTTATGGCTTCTTTGATATGTCCTGTTAGGAATGAATTGAATGAATGAATGTAATTTGCTGTGTTTTTTAGAAGATATTCTTGTTCATTGGTAGCAATAAAATGTATGCTTAGTACATATGTTTCTGCAGAAATGTAGAATGGATTGTTTTATTTTAGTATGTTAAAAAAGCAATAGAAATGGTTTTTTTCACCTGATATGCTTCAGTCCTTCAGTGTTGCCAAGAACGCAGACTGGCTATTGACCTGTCTTGTATCTTAAGTGTGTTTCAGTGCTGTGGTTGTAATACTTGCTTAAACTGGAGCTTTGTGCTGCTTGAGCAGTATAGTTACAGTCTTGTTTTTATTTGTCAGTTAGTTTGAAAAAATAATTGTAACATAATGATCTTTGTAAAAGCTGTTGCTGTAAATTGTATTTTTGAGGTAATGCTCTGATGTTGTTGAAAGTTTCTTAGTTTCTTTTACACTGTTGTGCACTTTAAATCTTGTGCAAGACGTGTCAGAAATGTCAAAGTGGTATGTTTTAATGACAGTTACTTGAAGGTAATTTTTTTCTCACAGTGAAGAGTGACTGTCCAGGTTACATGAATTCAACACTTTGTACACACAGCTGAGCTTTTCTTTTATCAATTTCTTAAACTGAACTCTGTGCAATGATTGTCTACAATAGAAGTTGCAATAATTTTTGTTTTTCTGCTTTGCTTCTTGGGAATAGAATCTATGAAGCTTTTATTTATCCCTTAGTGTTTCTGTTCAGGGACAGGGATGTATTAAATACTGATTGCCTATTGTGAGACAGATTTAGCACATGGTATCAGTGATGTTTTTATATCACTTTTCCCTTAATGAAGAAATGCCAGTAGAGGTGACTGTACTTCTTAGCACTGGGAATAAAATAAGAGCCAAGTAGCCGGAACCTAAAAAGCCCTGAGGTTTATATTCATCCCTAAAGTGTTGGGCAGAATTGTTTACTAGTCATAGAAGTGTGAATCTTAGTAAAGTTAACAGTCAGATCAGGACAAATAATTTACATATGTGCTATTTCTTTTTTTGGAGTTTTTTTTGGTGGGGAGAGTGTTGGTTTTTTTTTTTTTTGTGTGTTTTTTTTTTTTTTTTTTTTTTTTTTTTTTTTTTTTGTTTGTTTGTTTGTTTGTTTGGTTTATTTTTTGATTTTTTTGAGAGGGGTTGGGGGTTTTTGTTTGTTTTGTTGTTGCTTGCTTGCTTTTTCCCCATCACTGTAACTTGCTGTTCTCTGCTGTAAAAGACCTTCAGCTCAAGTGCTACTCTTCTCAACCAAATCATGTGTTTAATTATCCTTATTGTCTGAAGCCAGTGCACAGACAGAACACCATATGCTTCTCTTGACTTGACCTTATTTGTGGGTGTCTGGATTTTCTGATATATTATTCCTTTTATTCCTTGTGTCCAAAGGAACATTCATACTCTGTCAGCCCTCATCAGGTGAGATTTGAATGTGGTGTCATACTAGATTTTATAATTGATTTGGAAATCTTCTGAATTGTGACCTTTTTCTATTGAACAAATTATATCTAGAGGCAAAGGTGTGTAATTGCATCTGGAGACATTTGAAATTGTTCCTTACTGTTCTATCCAGCTATGAAAATATGCCTTAAGTAAATAATTCATTAGTTGTCACTAATCTTGTTTGGCTTGTTTGGCTTTTTAATTTCTTAGGATATTTTTTCCTCTAAAAAAATGTTGTATTCTGTGGCTTTTTTAGGAAAAAAAAAATCAAACAAACATGATGTATTGTTTCATGCTTCGATTTTGATTAGTAAGCTACATCATTTTTAATGTATTTATATTAAAGATGGAAATAATGGGGGGAAGCAGATTCTCAGATCAAAGGACTATTTACAAGAAAATTGATTCTGAAATTTACTTTCAAAATAGAAAGGTTTTACTAGTTGATATGACAAAGGATCATATTCAGATTGCTTAAAAAATTTTAGAGAAAACAACTTCAGCTCCTGCTGCAAAGGAATGTTTAAACAAAAGTATCTAGGCTGAGACTGGACCAGGCCCTGGAAGTTTCTAAGTAAGCACTTCAGACTTGTTCTAGTGCACTAAAATTGGAGAGAACAAAAAACATTTATTTGTTTATAGAGATCCTTGAAGTGCAAAACATGAAAAAATTGCAATAAGAAATTAAGTAATTAGAATTATTGAGGGTGTTTTTTTTTTTTTTTTTACCAAAGTTAGGAGAACCTGCAGAACCTTCCCTCAAAAACAAGCTGCTCTTCACAATGAAAGCTACTTGAATAAGCACTTTTCAAAATGCTTGCAGTCTTAATAAGTACATTTCTGTGTGGAAAACAAGGGCAATAAAGAGTGGTTCTGATGGATTGTTTTGGGAGATTGAAATAGTGGATTGCTGAAATGACCCATCAATTTGAATAACAAGATTAAAGATAAAGAAATGACTTGTCCACTTGTTTTCCTGCGTCTTGATTTTGTTTGTTTCCTGATGCAGAAAATGTTTTGTCATGATAAGTAGGATATATATATTTTTTGTAAATCATCTACCATATTTTCCTGTCTTTAATTTCACTGAGTATAATACTTGCAAAAAATTGCATATTCTCTAATCCTTCCAAAATAATAAAATAGCTTTATGAATAGGCATAGCTACAAGCTCTGTAACTAAAAAGGCCCACAGAATCAAGTCTTCAAAGAGGACTGATAAAATTTGACCTTGAGCAGTTTTCTTAAGAGCTTTTATTTATAGCATGTCTTGTTGTTAGCCTTTACAGTATACTGCTTTATTTTTATTTACATGGTTGATTGCTTTACTGCTTTGGATTTTATAACTCATCATAGCTTGTTTATAAAAGGTTTTAATTTCACTTTAGGAGCAGGGAAGCTAATTAGCATTTGTTGAGTAGTCATCCATGGTAATACATTGTAACATTTCAAGGACACCATATATCGGCTTTTAGCCAGTTTTGAGACAAGTCAGAATCTGATTTGTGAGCACGCTTGAGGTTTAAACTTTGGGGGCAAATTTCGTTAGCACCTTCTTTACTCTTCACTGTTTGACATTGCTGATTATAAATATGATTTGTGCCTATGTGCAGATTTTGACACTTGATAATTAGCTCAGCTTGCTACAATGTTTTGCTGTTTTTGTAAGTCTAAATGTCACTGGAGGATTCTGGAACATCTTTAATATCTCTCTTGTGTGGACATAGCTTTTTGTCAGTGCCTGTGTGATTGGTTTGACAATTCCTCTGCTTGCCTCCCCTTGGTCGGACATTTGAGAATGCAGTGCTTTGTTTGTGCCTTGTGAATATCTTCTGAGCTCTGGAGTCGCTACCAAAGGGCAATGGAAGCAATGTTTATGCTGTCTCAGTAAATGCCATTTTTTGTCTGTGCATCTTTATGTGGATATTGGATGACTGTACAGTGCAGTAGGAACAGAATTTTGTATCACACTATTGGTTAATTGTATTTGCAGTTATATTTTGCAAAACCTGTGCTAAAGAGAAAGCGTAGCCTTTGTCAAAAAAAGTGTCAGTTTAAGATGAATTGTAGAATTACTTAAGTGCCAGCATGGTAAGAATTTTATTTTATATACTAGAGAAAATCACTTTTTTTTTGGCTGACAGTGGAAACAATTTAGTCTGCCACATATTAGCATAGCAGGGTTTTAATTTAAAAGGATATCTGCTTTTAAAAGATGAAGATGAGTATTTTATCAGTAATAGTACAAATGTGATGGCTTATAAGATACTTGGGTATCATGAACCAAGCATGGTCTAAGAGATTTTTGTTGCTTACGTCTGTGGGATTGAAGTGCAGGCCCATGCAGGTATCATCATGACTTACTGGATACTGATTTACTTGATGCTACAGCTTCATGGATCACATAAAACATCTGAACTGATTTTACGGGAAGCATGGAACTTAATTTTTATACCTCATGTAGCTCAAACAAAGAAATGTCCCCTGTAAGGGCCGTGCCAGATTGAATTGGCTGGCATGCTGACAAATCCCTAATTCACTGATGAGTATCCTCCTCCTGCCTTGCCACTGACTCTGTATGAAACCCAGTGAAGAAGCCTGCTGTTAGTTAAGACCTCTACTCCATATCAACCTGTAAACTGATCAACATCCTTGATGGGAGTGTAATGAATTAATACATGAAGCTTGTTAGTGTCTCTGACCCATGGCATGATGATAACTACTGTAGGGTTTTTATAATGGGAGTAAATGAGTTGTAGAATAACGAATCACAGAAATACCTGGATTAACACTCACTACAGTGTGTTCTCACAGATTCAAACATATATTTAATGGCATTTTAATAACTCTTCAACAGGGTGTACAGAAAAATGAGGCATTTGCTGCAGAACCTTTAACTTGTAAAAGCTGAAAGGGTTGTCATTAGGGTGGGCCATAAATTGATACATTGGCAAATGTAGGAATGTTGCCAGTGATAACACTGTTGATTTGAATAATGATTAAAAGTTTCTCCACTTGGATAGTGGAAAAGTCCTGTTCTGTTAGGTATCTGTTCCTTCTCTAGGTGTTCTACTTATTGAGCATTTGTGTACAATGCTTTTTTGTCAACCAGAGCCTTTTGTCTTTGTGTCCTGTTGTTGTTTAATGAGAAAAGGGGGTGAGGTTTCTATGGTTCAGTTGAGTAAGTGCAGAAAATATAAGTCAGGCCTACAATTAATTGGCAAAGCTAAGCCCTCAGTGTTTGGCTTGCTGTCTTTTTTGAGTGCCAAGTCTATGGCTGGTTACCTTTTTGTCTGTGTGGCAGATCCATCACTTTGGGTGTTTAGCTGGTTTGGAGTTTGAAGGAAAGCTCAACTGCCTGCTTGTGATATGGGAAGGTCATAAAGCTTTTCCTGATCTTGTCTGATGCATCTGTCTTTGGTACAAACAGCCATATTAACACAGAGCTCTTGAGTAAATTATAGCTTATCTTTTATTTATTTATTTATGTGAATGCAGCCACCTTAGTTCAACAATCTTAGTTCAATGTGTTCAATTTTCAGTTGTGAAAATGGCCTGTGATTTAACGTGTTTGGGAACCTGTTTGATTGATAAGTTAAATAATAGCTTGCAAAGCTTTCATACTGCTTTTTATGTTGTAGACTGTAGTTATTTTAGCAGACAGCCAAGGCTCTCCTTGAGGAATAATGACAATACTAACCGAGAATTGCCGAAACATTCTTGGGTTGTGAAAGGGTCTCCAGGCAATTCTGTTTCCTTTTACAAGTGCACACTCCTCTCAGTTTAGAAGTGCACTCAAATAGTTTCTTTGTAAAGTTTTCATGTTAGAATAGCATAGACTGTTGCAATTGGAAGGGAACTACAGTGGCCATCTAGTGCAGCTGCTCCACCGCTTCAGGGCTGACCAAATGCTAAACCTCATTGTAAAAGGTCATTGTTCAAATGCTTCTTAAACACTGACAGGCTTGGGGCATTAAAAAAAATCTAACTTTGCTAAAAAAAGTAACATGAACAAAAAACTAAGCTGTTGATGATTTTTATTGACTTTGAAACTGTATACCCTTAAAATTGCTTTGATTGAATTTCCACAGTATTTTTTCTGTTTTGTTGTTCAGTAGATATTTCATTTGGAATTAGAATACAACAGGTGTTCTGACAGTGTTGGTAATTTACCTGCAATTCAGATTTATGCTATTTCAGCTGAGCTGAAATACTCTGCAAAATGTTTTTCTAAACTCAAACTACAGCCTGTTTTCTTATTCCTTTACTTTGATGTCCCTTTTTATCTCAAGGGAAAGCTCTTTGCTGCTACAAAAAGCAGGGGTTGAAATACATAAACAGATTTTTCAGGAAGTACAAAAGCCCAAATGAAGAAGTTAGATGCATGCTAAGATGTTCAGAAACTCCATGTTTTAAAATTGAATTTTTCTTCAAATATGGACAACTCTTAAGCAAGTTATGTAGTCAAGATTTTCTGTGGCTATGAAAAGAGTGGACTGGGTTTGTAATTTTGGGTTAGTGGTGTCTTTTTGGAGTAACTTTTTTTTAACAGTTCCTTAGTAGGAGAACTGTAAATAACCAAGAGGAGGCTGAGAGCTGAGATTTCATCTCTGGCTAAAAACTGGCAAACCACCAGAGTTTCATTTGAATTTTCACTTTTCAAAATACTGCATCAACTTTCAAGTGAGCTTGTCTAAATTCTAGGTTCCACATATTTAAGAGAACGTGTCGCAACAAAGGAAAAAGGTTGATAAAGTACTGCTTCAGTTGACATAGTGTTGGGAGAACTGCACAGCATCTGGACAGCTAAAATATTTAGGCTTTAGCTTCTGGAGTTTTGCTGAATCAGCTAGAATTTAAGACAAAAATGATGAAGAATTAATGCTTTCAGTTTTCAAATAATTTCTTAACAAGGTATTTATTTTATGTGTTTATTTTACTTTCTGGCTTCCAGAGAAAAGTGTGGAAAATCTTCTCATTTCAATGTAAAATAGTACGTTATTCTTAAATAAAAATATGCTCATACTGGAGCATATTTTGGAGCAATAATTTGAAATTATTGGAGTCTTCAGTATTGGCTACCACTGCTATTATAGGGGTGTTATGTTTGTCAGAGAACAGACAGATATGTTTCATCAGTGTTCTAAGGCCAATAACTTACTGTCTGAATTCCTTCTTCTCTTTTCTTAAATAACACTAGATATCAGTATGAGAAAAAAAAGAATTCATAATCCTGTAGAAAAAGAATCTTTTTTTACTGATGGTGATCACTGACCTCTCTTTTCTCTGTGATTTTAGGCTCAGTGTAACAGCAATCAAAAAAAGTGTTTTCATACTTCTGGACAAGAAATCAATTCAATTTCTTTTGGTTTTGGAGAAATCTCTGAGCAATAAAACACTAAAGGGTCAAATGTATTTTGAAAATATCAGGTTCACTGTTGACTTTTTTGTATATACAATGCTTACAAGTCAACTTGTCAAAGAATAGGATATCTCAGTTGCAAGGGATCTACCAACAATCATTTAGTTCAGCTGCCTGACCACTTCAGGGCTTACCAAAAGCTAAAGCATATTATTAAGGGCATTGTCCAGATGCCTCCTAAATACTTCATGCTCTCTAGGAAACCTGTTCCAGTGTTTTACCAATGTCTCAGTAAAGAAACACTTTCTAATGTCCAATCTGAACATCCTTGGCACAGCTTAGGACCATTCCCATGTGTCCTATCACTAAACATCAGGGAGAAGAATCTCCAATTCCCCCCCTCAGGAGCTGCACAGAGCAATGAGGCCATCCCTCCAACCTCCATTTCTCCAAACTAGACCAATCCAAAGTCCCCAGCCACTCCCCACAGTACAGACCTTCCAGCTCTGTCACCAGCTGTGTTGCCCTCCTCTGGATTGCATTCAGAGAACTCCACATCCTTTTGAAACTGTGGGGCCCAGAAGTGCACACAGCACTCCAGGTGAGACTGCACCAACCACTGCCTTGCCTTCACTTTGCCTTCATCCATCAGGAGGGTGATTTTATCATAGAATGATAAAAATTAGTTAAATAGGACTTTCTCTATCAAACTTGAGCTCAGTCAAAGTTTAAATAAAAATAGATTCTTAAATTTAATCTTGTAGGCTCATTCCCAAGCACTTAGGAACTCTGGAAAGTCAAATTAGAATATTTATAAACTGCTGATGGCTTAAGGGATGCTTTTCTAAAGTCTAGGACATCTGGTCACTGCTAATGGTGGTACTGTAAGAGTCTTAAGAAGTATTTTCTCCTTTGCAACTGCCTTTCAGTATGAGATAAAGTATTTGGTTTTCTGTTTGTAAGTAATAAGTATCTGAGCAGTTGATCTTTGAATTATTGGAAGTATGCTAATGTTATGAATGTTAGACATTTAAATTTAATTTGTTTATTTTAAAGTATAGGCCATATTATAAAACAAGTATCAAAATGCCAAATTACACATTAATCTCCAAAACCATGAGAAGTGCGAGCTTTAGTAGTGTTATAGACGTAAATGTTTTAGGTCACTTAAATTCACATAAGCAAAGAATTATTTTATTTTATTTTGCATAAATAACTAGAAAAATACTCATAGGGTAGTAGACTTAAAATCTTACTGTATTTGTAATCTTAGGATTTTTTAGTTATAGTTGACTGAATAATATTGTGCCTAATGGTAAAAAAAAAATAAATTGCCATATATTTGTGAAGGATAGGTGCCAGGAATTTATGTATCTTTTAGAGCAGCCTCCCTAACCTAGATATGTCTGATTGAAGGAACTGTGAGAAGTTGACTACTCGTCTAATATTTCTTAAAGGAATTAATGCTTTTGAGGTCTCGAGTACCATGAATGCAGTACCAGTACAGTTCTCTGGAAACATCAGGACTGAACTACTTCGTTAGTTATCCTTGGCAAATGAGAATGACTTTCATGCCAGAAACTCAAAATAATTTTCCCAGTCTAAGTACTGCTGACTAAAGCATCAATTCCTATTTCAAATAGCAGCCTGGATTCAGTCAGCAGTGTGTAGTGTGCCTAGTGCTGTGTTGTGGGCCAGCATCTGTGTTCTGGGTTTGTTGGCACAAAAGCAATAACCATTTGGTTTTAATGAAAGAAGCAAAAAAAAGCTGGCATGGGAAATGTTTTTAAGAGGTAGTGAACTATGTTTTTATTTTTCAGTCTTCAAAACAGAAGGCATTTTAGTTAATTAAGTTTTCTAAATATAATGGGAGGAGTACATCCCAACTACCAAAAAAAAAAATAAAAAGGAAAATAAATGTAAATTGAAATAACTTGGATGAAAAGCAGCATTATTAACAAGGGAAGTTGACTTTAATTCCTTTTTTGCCCCATGTGTTATGTAATGTAACAACAAGGAAAGTTTCAGATTGGTTGCTAAACCTCTGCTTCCCTACCACTGCAATATGAGAAGACTAGGAATGGATAGGTAAATAACAAAAGAGATGTCTGGGGATGTCACCTGGCTGGCTGGAGTATTGATTATGAGTTCTAAATTCACTTAAAATACTCCAGTCAGGATCTGTATATTGGTTGGAGGAGGGTGATAGTGATGATGGTGAGCAGAAATTTGAGGGAATTACCAATAAGAAGGAGGAAGATACAAAGTCCAGGCCCACTTAGGGCTGGGAATAGGGCAAAGGGAATATATCGGCAAACCAGTTTTGGTGTTGCCATCTCCCTTTTGGTCCCCTTTCAATAGTATGTGTATATATCAGCATCAGCAGAATTTTGATAAAAAATTTTGTTCTTCGGTTTTCAGGTACTGACCATAATATTAAGTTAAAACTTAGTTTTAAAATTGGTATGTCTGAAATACTGTCAAGTTGCACTCATCCTTACAGAGTATTCAGAGGAGTGTTTCAGAAGATGTAACCTGTGCTTTTGTAAGGGACCACCCTTGTGGGGCTTCTTTAAAGAAATGCTTTGTGGGCATCTGTTCCAAGAAATGGCTCAGAGCTGCCTTGTGCCGAGTGCTGGGTGCTCGAGGTTGCCCTTGTGTCTGCGGTGAGGGGCAAACCCTCATCCCGCCCTACATCCCGGTGAGGGGCATCCCCTCATCCTGCCCTGCATCCCGGTGAGGGGCATCCCCTCATCCTGCCCTGCATCCCGGTGAGGGGCATCCCCTCATCCTGCCCTGCATCCCGGTGAGGTGCATCCCCTCATCCTGCCCTGCATCCCGGTGAGGGGCATCCCCTCATCCTGCCCTGCATCCCGGTGAGGTGCAGCTCGCTCTCCCCTGCTGTGCTGGGCAGGTGCAGAGGTGCCCAGCTCCTCTGGTGGGGCTCTGCCTGCCTGGGGGCGTTCCAAGTGCTGCCAAGCTGAGCTGCGTTAGACACTTGTCAGATCTGTCAGTAGGTGCTCGTTTCTGCACATAATAACCTGACTCTTGGCTTTTCTCCCTAGAAAAGCTGATTGCCTATCAGCGGGAGTTTCACGCTTTGAAGGAACGCCTGCGCATCGCCGAGCACCGCACGCTGCAGCGCTCCTCCGAGCTCAACGCCATCCTGGAGCAGTTCAGGAGGGCCGTGGCAGAAACAAACAGCAGTAAGAATGCAATGAATAATTTCTCAGGTACACACTCGGAGATATTTTTTTTTATCACTCTGCAATGCCAATATCTTTTCTTATTACTATAGAATAAGAAATTGCTACCAAGAAAGCCAAATGCAACTGTTCAGCAGTGTGAATAAAGAATGTGTAATATGTTGTATCTGGTGTGGGTGGTTTTGGTTTGTTTTTTTCCAGCTGTTCTTAACGATTCACCCACCCTTATTCAGTCCCTAAAGTCGTAAGAACTACCTACTCCACACCTATCTCCCAAAGTTTGGAACTTCTGTTTACCTATTTATTGCATTGAATATATTTTGACAATTAATTTACATCACTTTTAAATAGAGTCAGAGGGGAAAAGTGAGCAAACAGAAGAAATGGATGAACTTGAAGCAGTTAAAATGTGCTTAAAGGTCAACTGAAAGGTGTTAAATCATATAGACAAAAGTATTGGCTATGATCTGTAAAAAGTACAGGAAATGGCCTTTTCAACAACTAGTGATAAAACTGGTAAAATCTTCCATAAGTTTTTACCCATTTTGGAGATGGATGGTCAGGTTTACAAAAAGCTGTTTCACAATATTAGAGAAAAACACTGCAATATTCACCAGGCTATTTATGTTAACATTTAAAATCACACTGTTACTGTTTCATTGCTCTGATTTTTGTGGATTGAAAATGAGTAACAAATAAGTACAAATTTTCTGTCAAGAGGTCTGACTTGGTAGATTACAGAAATTTCACTGTATTGGTCTAATAAGAAGATGAAACCTGAAGGGGTGTGCAGTTAAAAAGCCTGGTAAAAGATTTTTGAATTTTTTCCTACTTGCATTTGTGCTATGATTTACTATTTTCGATAGGTTTTTTTGTTTTTTTTTTTTTTTTTTTTTTTTTTTCCTTCCCGTGTTTTTTTTTTTTTTTCGGGAAATGCCTATAATTATAGGCTCCAGTGCTGATGCCACTCATGAATTGCTGTCTGACACTAATGGCCTAATCTCAGTAGTTCACTGAATCTCCAGGAATTGCACAGATAAAGGTTACATTTAGCATGGTCTATAAATCTTGTCTTCCTATTTCACATGTGGGTTTTTTTGCTTTTAAAGTAAAGCATGGAGGAGGTCAAATAATTTTGATTCTTGATTTTGGATTAAGTTATTACCACATTTGTTTCTAAAATTGACTTAGCTTGCTTTTAGGCAGTGTACTTAAAGGGAGTTACTCTCTTCTGATGCAGCTGAAAGTCCTAATTCACTTAAGATTCTACCATGTCTGGATTCCAGCTGGGATGGACATCCACGTTTTTTTAATGTAGGGCCATAAGGGGAAGCCAGCTGAATTATGAGCTTTTGTGCTCAGAACATAGTATTAGATAGTATTATGAATACTTAAGTGTATTAAGTTTCATAAAAACCTATTTGCTCTCTTTGAAGCTGAAAGAATTTCAGATTGTTTTGTGTAGATCCTTATCCATTCAGACAAAGAGCTGTCATACTTGGACAGAATTTAGTCCAGGTTTTGCAGATGAAGTTAAAGAAATGTTAGCAGGAGAAGTAAAATGTGCTTGTATTGGAGTCTATCAAAATAGACATATCTACTTATGGCATCTATTTACAAAGCTTTTTGCAAGATTTGAGGTGGTTAAGAATTTAGTTTCACCTAAAAATAAATAATTTAAAGATCTCCAAACATACAGAACCAAAGTCCACAACAAAACCCATCTATCTTTCTAGAAGCTCTGCTCAGAATCTGAGAGGAAAGACTTACAGCTTCCTTTTTCTTGCTTCTCAATTTTATCTCAAGAAAACTTGACTACAGTTTTTACTTAACTTGATATAATAAAGCCCATAAGTTTTCAAGATCCATATGCTATCATATTTGTAATTTAAAAGGAGTTGTTTTCACACTCGATGCAAGAAAATTAACACACATAGCAGGGTAATTTTAAAAACTGTTATTTGCAACTTGGAGAGCCACCTGGACATACTAAAAGGCGGTTGCACCAGAAAGTGCAAGAATGATTCTAATGGAATCTAATAGGATAATTCTATTCTAATAGACTAAATGAAATTTGCATTAAATTTTTTTTTTCAGGAATACTCAAAATACCACCTGAATGTTTAATGCTATTTTGTTTTGTATATTTAGTTGCAGTATATTCCAATATGTATTCATAGCTCTGAAAAGTTATTTGCAGTAGTGTTTGCTGGATGGTAATGACCTCTGTAAGCAAAAGTAAAAAATTACCTAGAGAAATAAGCCTCCCATTTGACTAATTGGGGAAAAAACCCAACAAAACCACCAACCCCAATAAATGGAGCATTCTTTACTTCTGTAAATTCACACTAAATCATATGTTATCAGGTAAATATTAACTGTATCTGTAACAAGGTTACAGGTGCAGAATAGACTTGACCATCATTTATTAAAAAATCGAAATAAGGAAAGGCTTCTTTTGTAGACAAGATATAATGGCTCATAAAAGTGCACAATTTATTCAGGCTTTCATTTTGGACTAAGCTTGGAATTTTATACTGTTTACTATTACTTAAAACTTCATATGATTTGTTTTCTGCATTACTGATTTCCTGTATGTTTGCAGATGAGACACTGAAATTGTTAAAAGAGCTAACAAGTAGAAAATCTCTTCAAGTGCCAAATATCTATTACCATTTGCCTCATTTGTTGAAAAATGAAGGAAGCCTTCAACCTTCTGTGCAGGTTGGCCTTGGAAGGACAGGAGGTATGCTGATATGATGATTATTTCATGTTTTATATCTGGAGGACTTTCTAGTTTTAGAAAAAGAATTTACTGTGTTTCTTGGTTGATCAAGGACGTCTCATTTAACTTGTGTGATATTGCTATCCTTTGAATTCGCACTGAATCCAAGATGAAAGGAGCTTGATCTCAGCTTTGCTCTTTTCTGCATAATCTCAGTCACACCCCATGCGGTGTTAAGGTACACATTAAGCGTTTAGTTTGGATGGATTTTTTTGTAGCTAAAAGGAAACAAAGCTTAAATATTTCAGATCCTGAACTGCTAATGGATATATCCCTTTGGCTTTTCAGATTTGCGGGTCAACCATACATGGTTATGATTATTTTAGCATTGATGTTTCTGTTGTTCTGAACAGTATATTTCAATGTATAAATTAAATGTTGAGAGAACTAAAATAATCAGATATAATCGCATCAATAAAATCTGGACAGTCATTGGAGGGGAAAAAAATTCAGCGTTGTAGTTACTCCTGCCTTGTATTTTTTTATTACTTCAGTAAGTTTGATTGCTCCTTCTTTTAACAGAAGGCATGCCTGTATGACAAATGCGTGGGCTCAGGCCACAGGTTTATTTTTCTGACTCTAAATATCTTTTATTTCATCGTTGTTGTTCAGGGAGGAAAAATCTAATAATTCATTCTTGTTTTAAGTGAAGTCTGTATTATGTCCCCCTAGGAATATATGGCAGAAATTTGGAATTACAAAATAGGAATTGTAAGCAGGTTTATTTAATTAAACAGAGTGGGGAAGTTCAGGGTTTCAGGACTTCATGAAGTCTTTCACTGCATTCCTGCTGCTATCTGCAGTGTTCCCAGTAGGTAGCCAGCCCTGGGTACATTGCAGAAAAAAAACTATGGAAAAGTTAAGCAACACAGGACTCAAATGGCCTGCTGAACAATGGTGTTAATAACATTGCAGCTAGGGATGTATTGCTTTGCATTTGTGGTGTTTTGTCAGAGATAAGGAATTTCACTGAGGAACTTCCATGCAGTTCTGTTGTCCTGGACTTGTTTTTTCAGAGAACAAAACCAGGTGCAAGGAAAGTAATAGAGGCTTTCAGCAGCATTATTTTAAAAGATGACTTCTGAGAAGTTAAATACTTGAGTTTTGAAGAATGCTTATAACTTAAGTTAGTGACTTTAATCAGTCACTCTTGGTGTACCTTGTCTGAGTAATACCGTGGTTGTCGATTATTTCCCATTGTGTTGGGGTTTGTGTGACAATGTTTTGGTCATGGGGGCTACAGAAATGGCTTCTCTAAGAGAGTGCCAGCAGCTTTCCCTATGTCCGGTGGAACCAATAGCCAGACCAGTGCCACTGGAATAACAGATTGAAGAGTGAGGGGAAAAAAACTGCTCAGGGGCAATTGCAGCTGGAGAGAGGAGTGAGAACATGCAAGGTCAGTGCAGGAGGGGGAGGAGGTGCTCCAGGTGTGGTGAAGAATGTGGAGAGGCAGCTGTGTCCCTGCAGCCCATGGTGTGGAGATCCACCTGCAGCCTCTAGAGGACCCCATGTCAGGGCAGGTGGATGCTCAAAGGAGGCTGTAACTCTATGGGAAGCTCTCATGGGAGCAGGCTCCTGGCAGGACCATGGAGAGAGGAGCCCACGGTGGAGCAGGTTTGCTGGCAGGACTTGTAACCCTGTGATGGACCCACACTGGAGTAGCCTCTTCCTGAGGGACTGTAGTCCATGGAAGGGACCCATCTTGGTTTATGAAGAACTGCAATCTGTGGGAAGGGCTTACATTGGAGATGTTCATGCAGGGCCATCTGCCATGGGAGGGGTCCCATGCTGGATCAGGGCAAGAGTCTGAGGAGTCCTTCCACTGAGGAGAATGAAGTGCTGGAGATTGTGTGTGGTGACCTGAATTCCAGCCTCCATTCCCTATGCCCTTGTGCTCCTGGTATGGAGGAGGTAGAGAAATCAGGTGTGAAGTTGAGCAGAAAGAAAGGGTGAGGGAAAGGTGTTTTAAGATGTGGGTTTATTTGTTCATTTGATTGGTAATAAATTAACTTCCTCAAGTCTGCTCTGACTGTGACAGTAACTAGCGAGTGATCTCTCCCTGGCCTTATTTCTACCCACGAGCGCTTCTTTGTTTTGTCCTCCCTGTCCAGCTGAGGAGGTGAGTGATAGAGCAGCTTTGGTGGATACCTGGTGTCCAGTCAGGATCAGCACAACACCTACACAATAGTCTGGCATGTCTAGGATTGGGGGTTTTTTTGTCTGCTGTGTTTGTTCTGAGCATTGGTGTTAACTGTTAGTCATGCTCCTGATGCTGGGTGGCATATTTTTAAACTATTTTTAATTACTGTAATCTTCACCTTTTCAACCTTTGCATTTCTTAAGCAATGTCTTACTGCAAGATTTTTGTTTTCTTGTGTATGAAATCACTGAAAGTACCTTTCTGGTTTGTTTGATTTCAGTTTCCATTGTAATGGGAATACCTACAGTGAAAAGAAAAGTCAAGTCTTACCTTACAGAAACTCTCCACTCCCTTATTGATAAGCTGTCCCCTGAAGAAAAACTGGATTGTGTTATGGTTGTCTTTATAGGAGAGGTAATCACTTAAATTTTTTTGTATAATTTCTAACCTGCCTTTAATCACAAATAACACTCCTTTCAGGAACTGATGATCTACTTTTTCATCAAGATGCAGACAGATGATATTCTTCTTCCAGGAAAAGGAAAGTGTCAGTCTTGGGTTTCTGAGATACAATCCTGAAGAACCGAGCTGTTTCAGTTGATCAGGGGAATGGTGGACATGGATTCAGTGGAGTGGTTATTTTGCAAATCTTCTTATGTTTATATATAGTGACAAAGATGTGCTATTCCTTCAACATAAGAATAATGGCTGAAGGTCTCTGTTGTAGGAGAGGATTCCTCCCATTTTCTTTATGCTGCTGCTTTGTCCTCTGTCAAACAAGTACTGCAGTTCATGATGTGAGGCACACATTGTTATTGAATTAATTTTCTGGACAATGTCGATGTTTGAAGCCCAGACCTTTTTAATGGATTAATTCAGTGTTCAGCTGGACTGTTTGTTCACTTTGGCTCTGATTTAGTGGAAATCAAATTTAGGAAAATGATAGAGTACTTTCAGAAATAATTCTGTTGGATGCTGGGAATTGCATGTACCTATTTTGTTTGCTGTGCTTTTCTCAGAAGTCTGACTTGGACAGTGGGAAAATTCTATTTATGTTTGACCTTCATCTATCTAACTGCGGTGCTCTGCTGATACAGTCTTTTATGAGTCCCACAGATGAAAATTCAAATCCCCAATTATAACTGAAAATGGTTTCAATTTAGTGAGCCAATGTCCATTCAGGGATGAATTAGTGGAAAATCAGGCATTTTAATACTTCTATTATCAATATATTTTAGAACTTTCCTTGCAAAGTTTGTAAACATTTTGCTTCTATCTGAGAATTGTTTCTTAGTATTTTCTAATACAAATTGCTCTATTTTCTTTTTCTTGACAGCCAGTCAAAAACTATCTGTCTGGATAGATACTGTTTTTCTGGGGGAAAAAAAATGCTTTTAAAACATCTCTTGGTTGAGAATATCAGGGGAACAGAATTCTTTCTGAATTACTGGAATGCTGTGTTTTTCTTCACTGTATTAGTTGGAGAAATTTTATTGCCTTTGAGTGTGGCTTCTTTTCAAGGTTTAAAACGGAAGTTTCATTTGTTTTGCCTAAGGAGGTCTGAGCTATGAGGACTGTCTATTATCATTGGATTCTCTTTCTTCTGCAAAGTTTGGAATAGTAGTGAAGTGTCCCCAACTGCACCACCATCTTTTGTTACCTTAGACAAGCCATACTGTTGTACTTGGGTTTTCCATACCTGGAAACTTTCTTCCTTTGAGGAGGTGTGGAATACTCTCACCTTGGGAGTGATTCTACAGAAGTGACCGCCAGTGAACTGAACCTTTTAACATGGGAGCTACTGCTCCTGTGCTCAGGAGAGTTGTGTGGTTGGCTCTGGAGGGGGGTGCAGTTACACCCTGTGTCTCACCTCTTTGTTCCATTTTGAGAGCAGTTCTGTGTGCTTATTCAGGTGCCTGTTTTGGGCACCACAAATCAGGAATGTGTGGGAACATTTGAAGAGCAAAGGTTTAAGTTTTTGTTGTCTTGTAGCCATTTGCTAGATTTACATTTCTTTTCTTTACTCCATCCAATTCAATTAATTATCTTTCCTTCTTTATTCTTGGACCATATTTTTTATGCTCTTAAGCTCAATACTTATGGTTTGCTTTGCAATGGCTACAGGGCACTCTCTACATGATTAATATGGTGCATTAAATACTTCATCCTGATATTTGCTGTGCTTTTTCTGAGTTATTCTGTATATTTCAGTTTCCTTCTCCAAGATGAGAAGTGTAGGTTTATTAAGCATTTCTCTGGCTGTTTGAAGGAAGACCTACTCCTCTGGTAGACTTCTGTTTCTCCTTAAAAAGAAGGGCTGTGTCTTTAAAAATAGCCTTGTCTGTGGGGTATCCTAGCCTGAAATGCATTAGGCTATTGCTGTCATCAACACTTGCAATAATAAAGGCTTATTTAAAAATACATTAGGGCTTCGACCAACTAGGCTTATATTGAAAATGATGTCAAAAGTTTCTAAAAAAAGTAATGGCCTCTGCTCAAACATATGTGCAGTTTAAGTACAGCAAGAAATGGTCATAGGGTGAGGTTATGTAATTTTGCTAATAAGCTTAAAATTACTATCTGTGCCTTGTCTGTAGCTTGTAGCAGCAACAACAAAAAAGACAAGACTATAAAAATGGTTTTAGAAGAAAATTATAGAAAAAAATAACATTTTAAAAGGTTTTTAGTATTTTTCTTGCTATCTTTATTTGAGAAATCAAATTTACAGTGTTTAAGAAATTTCTGGAAGCCATAGTTATGGACTATAATCTCTTTGTGCTATGCACGCTACAAAACTCCTCTAATACTGCTATTTCTTAGTAGCTCAGTCTCACTCATTTTTTGTAATTTCTTGTAATTTTTACTAGAAAACAAATTAGGAGGCTAATGGCCTTCTGCAAACAGCATCAACAGTGTAAAGAGAGGAGCTAGTAAATATAGATGCATTATGGTTGCTAAATAAAGAAATCTGCATATTCATTTACTGTATGGATATTTCTCAGTAATATAATTGTACGCAGTAAATTTCCATACTGGAAGTTCAAGAAACTCTGAAATATCTCAGCTGATGTGATAACTAATCGCCAATTTAAATAATTACTAGAATTGCTTGACAGTAAACTGTTCAATTGTCCTAGTTACTGACATATGTCTGTGTTCTCTAATTTGTTAAAATAACTTCATGGCAGAATAATTTGCAGGTATTCATTAGGATGACTAATAAATAGGTATGATTCATTATTCCTTAATACTTCAAAATCTTTTTATTCCCCCTCACTATGTAGCTAGTTCCTAGCTATGAGTTGAAAACAAATGATTTAAATCTCATTAACCTGCTTTGTATGAGAACTTGTTTTCAGAATAAGGCATGGACTCTAGGTTTAAGAAACCATGAACTCCAGATTAAAATAGTTGTCTAGTATTTTTATTAGGGTTTGCTATTAACATGGAAAACATGGTTTTGAAGTACTTTAAATGATTGTAGTGAAACAATAGATGTGTATATACACACACAACTGAATATTAGATAAATTAGAATACTTTCCTGGTATCTAAACAGAACGTTGGTTTTTTTTTTCTGTGGGGAAATCTCATTTAGAATGAAGAAAATGCATCTTAGGCTTGTTCTAAATATATCAGAAATAACTGTCAGTCCACTTGATTAATCAGAGACTGCACTTAGCAGAGTCTTTTGTACAAACAGTAATCAGTGCATGTTGGAAAGACTATAAGCCCTTGATTTGACCAAAAATATCAGAAGGACAAATAATTTCAGGAAGAATTGGAAGACACTACAGGTATGCAAAAGCATTTTGCTATTTCTGTGCTGCTGATTACATCTGACTAGATAGTAATTGATCAGCCATTTGTTCTTGGAGCATTAGGCCACTAGTTATATTTTCTTACATATTCCTTATTTGAATCTTACTCTGTTGTTTCACGTATATACAGTTCACTTAAGCTGGAAACATTTACGTATCTTGATTATCTTTTTACTATCACTGTGTTACATCTTAATATGAGCATTATCTGCCAAATTAAAAAATGTTGATCTTTAATAATGTTTTCTCTGTGCTCCTTTTGTGGAGAATCTTTTTTAATTTATTATTCCTTTGAAAAAGTTTCTGTCCTGGTTAGGTCAGTGTGACACAAGTACCCAGCAAGTTACCATCCTGTGCACTGATATGAACAAAGCCTTAGCAAATTAAGGACTGGGTGCACATACTGTGTCAAATCTTGCTGAACCTGTTTCGTAGGTGTTGACACTGCAATGCAATATGTAAACCTTCTCCACAACATCAACAAGCCTGTATTTTCACCTCTTCTTCCTCTAGGCCTGAATTATAGTTCTCTTTGATCAACAGCTCTCTTGATAGTAAACAAAAGAGTATTTTGACTGCCTTGCTCTCAGCCTGGATGTATTGGCATCATCCCAGCTACAGAGATGGTCATGCTTTCTGCTAATTGTTTGTGAGCTGCCCTGGAGAGTGTATTCCCAGTCCTTTGAAAGATCTGACCATGCGTCTTGAGTTGAAGAAAGTCTGGTAGATCTTAGTGTGTACATACATATGTGTATGTGTGTAATGTATATATATAAAAAAAAAAATCAAAGCTGTTATGTCAAGATACATTACTACACCAAATAAAATTAAAGGCCTACACAGATAGGAATCTTTGTTTTGAACATCTTGCTCAAAATTGATTGGGATGAACACACCTTCTTGAAATACTGCCAGCTCTTGTATCTGAAAAGATAGCTCGACCTGTCAGTGAGAATTTGAGATATTTATGCTTTTTTTGCAGTCCCTTCTCCCTTGTCACCTAAGCTTTGGTACACAGAAGTGTGGACTGCTGATACTGGGCACCAACACAGGATTTTATGCTTCTCTTTTCACGTCAGTGACTAGCAAAGTTTCTATAAGAAACTAAACCAGTAATAGAAATCTTTCTTGGATCTAAGAAAAGATCCTTGACAGGATTTGAAAACTTGAATGTACCTGAGAGAAATTTAATATCTCAGCACAAAGATAAAATCCAGGATTTTGCTCTTTCCCCAAGCCCTAGAGTTGTATGACTGAAATGCTTCTCTGAGATACTTGCTGAGGTGCACTTGGACCACAATAACTACTTGATGCTTCTGGTAAAGGAACATCACTATTGATAGCCAGAGTTGTGTCTGATCTCTGTGGTGACATCTAGGATATTTGTGAGGTGGGAAGTAACAGTAATAATCTTATTTCAAAAACACTGTAGCATGTGACTTCATATTTGTAAGGTGGACTGATTTGGCACTGAATTTTGGACAACACTATCAAGTTTTGCTACAGTGGTCTGCCTTGACCTAAAAATTCTTTCTGTCCTTCAAATAAAGAGCACAAATTGTAGAAGGGTACTTCAGACTGTACACAACAACTGCCTGTCTTCTGGAAGACAGGCTGTCTAGACCATTTCAACAATGTTCAGGCTTTCCCAAGGACAACAAAAGGTTTCCCATGCTGCAAGGCAGTATATGCTGCTTTCTTTCAGACTCCACAAAACTAGTAGTGGCTGTATGACAGTGGCATAACTTGCATCTGAATGTCTGGTCCTGACTTGTAATATGATGCTTTTTGCTCTGGCTGATCTTCTTAAAAACTCGTTCTCTGACGGGCTGTTGTGGTTCACAGCACAATCCATATGGATATTTGCCCTCATGATTGAGGATCTGACAGGCAGGGCATAAGAGTAGGGAGAAACAAGAGTGGAGTGGTACAAGAGTACACTTGTCTTCCTGCTGTTGCTGCCAAAGGCTTTTGCGTTGTGAAACCCTGTCCTGTACTGCATTGGGTTAATCACAGAGATGACTGGAGACAGAAATTTCTTGCCTATGTGGTAGAGGGGGGAACTTCGGTAAGGGAGAGATGAAGTCATTAGCTCATGTAGGACACAGGCTGCATTTTGCTTATGTAACATTAGCTGGTTATGTTATGACAGTATTCTCATTCCTGTTTCTTGCTTTGCATCTTGGTTTCATGTTTCCTGTATTTGACTTGAACTCACTGCTTCAGATTCAAAAGAAGGCACTGTGTTCCTGAATATAATTTTTTTCAGCTGCATTTGTTGAACTCTAAAAGATGATACTACCTTTTTCACAGGCTTTGTTTTTATACCTACACTACTGCAACCACTGGAAGCCACTGCTGCACTTTTATTCCTTAGGGTTTTGTTTTCACTGCATAAATATCTTAATATAGGTCCAAATGCCACATTAGTGGCTGATTTTTCCGATGAGAATTTTATGCTTTGTATATAGGTAATGATACTTTTACTATTTCAGGGAAAATAAACATGTAGTTTGCCTTTCTTGAAGGCTGTAATTTTATATTGCTTGTCATTATATGAAATATGTGGGAACGTTATCTCACACCACTGGATGATGAAAGATCAAACAGAATTGTAATTAGTAAGCAATGAAATGACCACACTATGCAGATTAGCATGTGTGTTTCTCAGGGATTTTTTCATTCTTTGAAAGGTGTTCATGATTAATGTAAGATTTACTTCTAGCAGATTTCATTTAAAATTTGAGATCTGGATAATCTAACAGTCTAGATAATTTTCCAAGATGGTGAAAGACCTCAAGGGCAAGACTTTGGAGGAGTAGCTGAGGTCTCTTGGTTTGTTAAATTTAGAAGAGAAGACTGAGAGGTGACCTCATAACCTCTACAGCTTCCTTGAGGTGGTTAGTGGAGAGGAAGATGCTGATATCCTTTCTCTGGTGGCCAGTGACAGGACACATGGAAATGGTGTGAAGCTGCATCAGGGGAAGTTCAGACAGGACACTAGGAAAAGATTCTTCACTGAATGGTCAGTCATGGGAATAGGCTGCTAGTGGAAGTGGTCATGGCACCATGCTTGTCAGAGTTCAAGAAGCATTTGGATGATGCCTTTAGTCATATGGTTAAGTTTTAGGTAGTCGTTTGAGGAGCTGGATGTTGGTCTTGATGATCCTTTTGGGTCCTTTTTAGCTTGAGAGATTCTATGGCTGAATTATTTTTTTTTCTATGCATCTGCAACTTAGGACAGTAAAAAACCTTTGGTCTTAAATGCCATGTTTGTTCTTACATTTTTAGAAACAGTCTACCTTCTGTCATTTTTGAGGGTACGAAGACAGGATTTAACAGTATGAAAGGGTTGATTCTTAAAAGTAGAAATTTTGGTTTGGGAGGACATTTGGCTAGCTGTTCATCACAAATTTCTGACCTCTCGTTTTGTCTGCTGGCTAATGTATTCTGGTGCTTTGCTGTGCGCACACTCATTCATGAAAATCAATAAAGATTGGAAAGTTCACTGCTCCTCTGCTTCTGTCTGCGTTTGTTGAGAATAATGATGTCTGTTCAGACAAATGTTAGAATAATCACAAACTTGACATGCAGCCTCACCAGCACTATAGAGAAGTGCTTTAGAGAGTACAGCATTGGCTTTGGCCTACAGCATTTTACAAAAAACAGAGGAAATTTTAAAACTTATTTCACTATCTGCAACTTTTTTTTTCTACAACAGACTCTGAGGCTTTTTAAAAAGAGAAATTCATCAAAGCATTCTGCATGCATTTGTCATCAAAATTGTTAAAGAGTTAAACCTTAGATACAGCCATGTTCACTGGCTTATGAAACTCCCCAGATCTCATAAACTAGAATCTTCTTTTCTTGTTGAAAGTTTAGATAGGCTCAAGGGGATGCTGATGAGGTACCTTGAAGATGAGTCTACTGAGGAATATTAAATACACACAATCACATCTGTCTCAGGAAGTAACTTGAACTGAAAGTAGTTAGTGTGTGGATGATAGCACGAGTAAGTGTTGTATGTTCTTCCCTTGTTTTTATTCTTTGTTATGTATCTTTTTATGGCTGCCTCTGCTGGAAGAAAGGTGCTGATGGGGATCAATCCTTGGTCTGGTGTGAGTAAAGGAAGATGTCTTACTTCAAGTGTTTTGCATTCTCTTGAATATCAGTAATTTCATATGACTAGGAAGAAAGAACAGGCCAAAAGATTTGAACTGCTGATACTAAAATAACCATCCCTACTTACGCCTTTCATTATGAAATTCTCAAAGATCCCCTCACCAGGACAAAGTTGTTTGTAAGGCTTCATGTGATTCATTGATAAGCTGCATCATTGTGGGTGGAAAAGTTAACTCTTTGGTTGGGGCCTGACACAATTTTACACTTGATTGCTTTAAAGGGATTTATTCTTAAGATATTCATTTGTGCTTCTTTTTTATGGGCCCAGAATTCCTAGGAATTTCTTTTAATCTTCAGCCTTAGGAGTTTTAGTAAGAAAAAATTATTTGAGTAATGCCTTTGGATTTGGTAGACAAAAACATTCATAACTGAATTGCTGCAATCGCCAACAACATTTAATTTCAATAGTTACAAGCAGCACTGATATAATGAAACAGATTTTAGGTTCATCAGGTCTACTCAAAGCCAACCTAGTATCTTCCAGCTGATTTTCACTGGAAGCCTAAAGAACATCTTTTCTTTCTTGGTGACTTTTTAAAATTAATCTGGATTTGTCTTGTCCTGTTTAAGATTCTTGGAGATGACCAGTCTCATGTCCTTCAGATTGATAAAGAGGACCTTGGATCTTATTTTGTAGAGGCAGTAAACACTTTATTCCTCAAAAATGGGGAATAGATTTTGATTAATAATGAATTTTTTTTTGTTGCTTTTAAGTTGCCAATTGAATTTATTGATAGTGCTTGAAAGATCCTTAGATTTAATTTAGCTATTCCAGATTTCCTTCCATTGCTACCCTGCAAATTCTCCTGTATTTAACTCTTCCCTTGGTTATAGTCACAGCTTGATCAAATTTGTTGTGTTTTCTCATACTTATTTCATGATGTTGTGTGAATTAAATTAGAAGCGCCACCTTCTTGGGACACATCCATGCCAAAGGGTGTTGGCAAAGATCCTTCTTAGCATTAGACTGGGCAATGAGAGGAGTTGATTGTCTCTTGAAGTTCTGATATGGAAAGAGGACAGTCAACCTGAGGGGAAGGGTTTTGCATTGAAATCCTGGTTCTGAATCTCGTATGCTGCTGGTAGATATAAATACAACTGCTTATTTAAAAATGATGGCCCAATACCAGTGTTTTAATGCATTTGATCATGTGAAAAATGGCATCAGCTCTTCTAATCTACATGTTTTTTTTCATTCTAAAAGTGTCATCTGCTTTTGCACTACAGCAATGCAGTGATTGCTGATTGAGAAGGAAAGGCTGCCTACTATGCCAGCAGTGGTATTTTCTGTATCTCATGTTCATAGCAGCTAGATCAGACCTTCCTGACTTTTTGTGGCAGCCAAGACTACAATATGAGATTGGAAGACTTCAAGCTGCATCTTTTTAATGTGATCATATTGTGATTGCAGCTCTGACTGGGGAAACTGCCAGCCTTTCATGTGAAGCATGCAAGCAAATAGTGGGAAGTAGGGGAAAAACCCCTCTTACTCCAGACTTTTTTTCCTGATTGTGATGTTATCTGTATAAGAGAGAGTAAGGTTTTACAAGCAGTAGCAAGGCTTCATGGTAGTCTGAAAAATAGGTCAAAACTATGTTCCCATTAAGGAGATGTGCACTAAGGCACAGACTTGTGATCAAATATATGATTCCAGTTGGCATGAAGTTTGGCATTTATTTTAATCCCTGGAAAACTGAATAGAAATAGCTGTGTTTCTGCTGAGTGTGCGTATGTAGATATATATATAAATCCTATATTTTTCTATGCAATTATAGTATGATCTGTATTAGATGTGTTGGAGTTCTTAATGCTAGACTGAGTAATTGAACTTTGGCATGCCAACTGGAATGCAAATTTTTGTCTTTTCATGTGATGATAGAACTATAGTTTCTGTATTTTTAACATTTAAGAGATTTTGAAAAGAAAGAAAAAGAAATGCTTCAGTTAAAGATGGATATACTAAAATTATAGTCACTAGGTTACTGTGATTTGCAACTGTTACACAAAACAGAGAAAGTTATGTCTAACTCCATTCTGTTAATTAAATGTGTATGAACAATCCATAGAAGTATTTAAACAGTGATATATAAAGGTCCATATGGACCTTGTGTGAGTTCCTTGTGTGGAACTGACTCTCCTTGTGTGAGATGAGTTTTAAATTGTAAGCACCATAGCAGCTTACTAGAACTTCTGCCCAGCACAAGGCATAGCACTTGGGATGAAAGTACATATGGTATGATTACGAGAAATGCTTTCTATTCACATGTTCTTGTGGTATTTAAAACCTGCTTTTGGAAGAAATACACTGCTGTTGTTGTCCTTTTTGAATAGTGTGCGTCACTGGCATTATGTTTGATTTCATAAAAATAAATCTTTAAAAAATAGAAATGGTGATTTTTTTTAAGATCAAAGGGTAAGCACCTTTATGAAACAAGATTAACAATTCTATAGAAAGGCCTGGGAGGGATTTTTTCTCTGTGTATAATCCTTTAATGATATCCTGTGTTACAAATTCATCAGAAAAAATATGAACTATTCCTTTGTTTCTGGCATTTCAAAGACAACTCTTTCTCCAGAATCCTCATGACCCAGAATCTGGGTTGATTTATGAACTATTCCTTTCAAAAATGTAAACAGTACGTGAAATCATTAGATTAATAAGTATAACAAAGACCAGGGGTTTCTGTCACATTTATGGGTTCACAAATTCTCTTTTCTTGGAATGCATGTATACAGCCAGGTTGAATAATTGTCCAGTGCTGGCAATTTAGATGATCTAGACTTTTTCAGAATGTCATGCTTTGTATTTTTACCAATGAGTAATTTTTAGAATTGTTGCATCTATGAGGACTGAGTGATTGATAGGGTTGGTAGTCCCTCAAATTTAGTCTCTGATGCAAAAAAGCAACCCTAGTCAAAAAGGCAGCAGGCTCACTGCTGTCTGTGGTTAGGGCATTTGCTTTAAGTGCAAAGCTTAGGAGATGTACTTTTTAAAGAAGAGAGTGTGTGTGTTCAATGCACTGTTTTCCAGAAAGATTTCTTTGGTAATATTTTTTTATATATTATTATTGTATAATAATAATAATATGAAGTTCTTCCTACACAAATACTCAACAATCATTTCATCATCAAGAGCGTGAGTTTTAACACATTTCTGTTAAATGCAGATATATTTATTCCCCTCTGTTTACAAAAAGAATTCTCATATTAGAGGTAAGACGCAGTTACATGTGTGATGTGTTCTTGTATTGCTCCAATATCTTACACAATGAGAGTGATTTTCAAGGACAACCACCTGCAATGTTTATTTTACTTTGTTCTTTTGATATGTAATGCCAGAACTATCAAGTAATCTCTTCACTTTTTTGTTTGCTTTTTTTTCCCCCAGACTGATCTTGATTATGTTAACAGTGTTGTTGCAAGCCTGGAAAGAGAGTAAGTTGTAGTTTTAATTGGGGAATTCTTAGTTGATGATAAAGTAAATCAGGTGGCAATAAGCAATTAATAATATTCTGGAAATAAGAGCTCATGCCATTTTGTTTCATGGAGCTTTGGACTTTTGAACAAAAAAGTAAGAGTAAGATATGACAAATTAAGAGGCAGTGATTCAGTCAGTTAAACTGTAAAACAGTAAGTGGGATTAAATTATTTGATGCAGCATAAACAGATGGGATTGTTTAAACATGAATGGAAATTTGTGACATCTGTGTTAGGGCCTTGTATTGTGCATGTTCAAAGAGAACTGTAGAAAAAAATCTTGAGGTTCTGAGAAAATGCAAAAAAATGTTTAGAATGTAGTTTCATTCTGATTGGCAAGAGGCAATAGTGCTCTGAAGGGCATGCTAAGGAAAACAATACTTTTTTCTATACTACTGTTCTTTTATATGCCTCATTTGAGCAAGTCCTCATAACCAGACACAATAACTGTTCCAACAGAAAAGTGAGCAGCAGCTACGAGACTCAGAATCTGTCATGTGATTTCAGGATGTTTCTATTGACAGGTTTTCTACAGAGATCAATTCTGGCTTGGTGGAAGTAATAGCCCCTCCTGCATCATATTATCCTGACTTGACAAACTTGAAAGAAACATTTGGAGACTCAAAAGAGAGAGTGAGGTAGGTTTATTCCCCCAGTTCTTTTCCGATCTCCTCCCACACCCACACTTCTGTTGTTTATAAAACAGCAAGTGGGATGTGAATTCTTGAAATGTTTTCTTACTGTAATTCTTGCAAGTGTGGGGATGCTAAAAGTGCTCTGTGAATCCATTTCATTCCTAGCTATGTGCTGTTCTGTGCAGGATCAGAGCCTATGCTTGGTTGAATGCATGTTAAATTTTGGGAGAACTGAGACTTCTGATATACTTTTATTTCTGTATGTGGACTCTTTCATTTGCTGTTTTTCTTAATGAAATACAGGGTAAAACCCAGTAGTTCTTGCTGAATTACCATTTTAAATGCACATGTGTTTTTAGTGAAATGTCAGGTAGTTGTCACAAAGTCAGGTTCAAATTAAACCAGTTTGATGTCTGTATTAAAGCATAAGGGAAAGCTTTGTTCTTTTTTTTTTTTTTTTTTTTCAGACAGTGGATTTCCTGGGGGAACAATGCCAAAAGCAGCTGTCCTAACATTTCACTAATATGTGTCATTCTTCATAATGAAATTTACTTTATATTGCCAACATTTATTGAAATAACCTTTTTTCATAAACCTTAAGCTTTCAATTTAATTTCAGGTGGAGAACAAAACAAAACTTGGATTATTGTTTTCTTATGATGTATGCCCAGAAGAAGGGGGTTTATTACATTCAGGTAAATTTCTCTTCTTTATTTTGAGACAAGTTTTGAAATGAGTCTCCAGAAATTGTTATTGGACACATCAGAAAGACCTACACAGAACAGAGAACTTGATCCTATCATTTAAAGAGGGCATTAAATATGGTGGTACCATACCATATATTACGGTATTTGGGGAAGTAATTTGAGGAGGACACTGTCTCACTGTCTCTGAAGTAGAAAGTAATTTATCCGATGTCACTTAAGATGCCTGGCAAAAAAGTGAAGGAATCCAAGCAGCTTAACTACTGTTTTTCCCTTGTCCCCAAAATGATTTATTGTTGAGCTGCCTAGGAAAAAAAAAAAAAAAAAAAAAAAAAGACAGCATAGTTTTTAATGGAAAGGAAGCTAAAATCTATTTTTATTTTCTTTTGAAAATTCAGTATCACTTTAATATGACTGTTGTGCATAGACATGGGATTTTTTTCTTTTTTTATATATAAAGAGGTTTCCAACAAAGAGTTAAGCGGTTCTTCAGTTTAGCCCAGAATTGTTCCTATCATGTGTTTCTGCTTTGAAGTAGAAGTCTTACCTACAAGTATTGCAGATTTAGTAACTGCACTAATGATCTTTATTTAGATTTTGTGCCCGTGTCCTTGGGGTGTAAAGTCCCACACATCTCATCTAGTTTTCACAAAGCTATGCTGACTCCTCTCTGAGAGCTCTTGGAGTCTCAGCTCTCTGGGAAGCTGCAGGGCCAATAACATGTGACAGTCTGGTTTGATACCGGGAAGTTGCACAAATATTAGTGCCAGCACAAGGGGAAGGGCATGACTGCACTGTGAGGACAGGAGAAGCAGGATCCCTAATGCAGCAATGGCCTGCACTTACTGTGAATTAAAGGGATTGTAGCATCCCAAGTTGGCAGTTCTGCAGCCTGGACTAGGTGGTTTTGGACTGCACCTGTGCTTCTGTTGGACAGGTGAAATGAATCCTACCTCTGCAGATATTGTCTCTTAGCCTCCTGTCTCAGAGGAGAAGCTCTTTCAGTGGTCTTACATTTGTGAGCAAAGTCACATTTGTGTACAAATAATACAGATATTGAACTTGTTCTGATGATGCCACTTAGACTAACATTATTTCATGGGTGATTTTCCTTTGGAGAAAGAAGCTGGAAAAGCAGTGCTCTGAAAAAAGAAGTTGAGATGTGCTTGTGGATTCTTACTACAGAAGGATTCTGAATTAGTTCTCCACAAATAGACAGACTGATCCCTACAATAGTTATTCCAGGCTATGGCATCTGTTTCATATTGGTGCTAGCATTAGAAATATATGGCTATGTGTTAGCAATATGTTATGTCAATATTTCCTAGCTGTACTTTTCTCTATTGCTTTGCTAATGCTTTTTTTTAAATGTTGATATCACTTCTACCTTCCTCTAGCTTGAAGATGACATTGTTGTCAAGCAGAATTATTTCAGCACAATAAAAAATTTTGCGCTTCAGCTCGCTTCTGAAGATTGGATGATTCTGGAATTTTCTCAGCTGGGTTTCATTGGTAAGAAAGTGTTCGCTTTTGCAGTTTGAAAGAACTCGTTTATACTCAGCCTGTGAATTAATAGCGATCTGACTTCAAAGCTATCTTCTTTGTACTGGAAATAGACCAAGAAGAAGAAATTCATTGCCTTTTTTTAGGAACTTTGGTTTAGCTCATGGTTGTTGCTTTTGCCCCTCATTTGTTTCATATACTTTAGTATGATGGAGGCAAACTCAAACTTAGTTAGAAAGGAGGGCATTTTTATAACCAAAGGCTGACTTAAAAAAATACTAGCAATCAAACTGCAAGGCATGACTTATTTTTAATTTAGCTACTGTTAAAACAAAAATGTAATTAAAACATAACTGAAGTAAAGAAAAACCATGAAAATTAGCTCCACCTAAAATAACTTCATTGGTGTTTGTTCCAAAATTTCCAAGAATTAGTAGGCATCTGTTGCAAAGCCTGTTCTTTCTCCATCTTTCTACTTCATGAAGGGGAAGTTATGACAATCTGCTCCTCCCGAGATGCATTCAGAGTCTGTCATTTGCAATGAGCAACACTGAGAGGACTTAATGCAGGATCTCAGGTTGTGGTTCAACTGCCAGGTGCTCTGGAAGTTATGGTTCTTTGCTCTTACACTAGTATCTTTTCATGGAGAGATACTAAACAGAAAAGCAATGATAGAGAAGTTTTGAAGGGATTTTACAAATCAAAAGGTTATTTCATTAGTGCACAGATGTGTCATGATACTTTTAAAAGAAGCAGGCTGGAGATGTGCAAGGAAAAATCAAAAGCTGGAGCAGACTTTGGAGATTGGTGTGGTCAACACAAACAATTCCAATATGAAGGCTCTAAGTTGAGTTCAGAACAGAAAGAAAATCCTATGCAGAACAGATAAAAGTGCAGCCTTGAGTTCTGTCATTCTCTTGGAAATTCTTGTTGTTCTCTTTCCTTTGGATCCACTTGCCACAGAATGGCCTCATTTTTAGGTCAGTGACCCATAATGATTGTACTGAGAATTGAGAATGTTGGTACTACTTGAATAAGTGCTATCCTGTTTCCAGCTCAGCATTAGGTATGCAGCAGCTCCCTGACTTTGGGGATCTCAGAAATTCCTGGAGTAGGAAGAAAACAGTAATTATCCCTCATACATGCTGTTTTAGGGTACAGAATGGTATTCTGTAGACTTGCCTGCCAGTTTAATCTACAGAAACAATGGGGAGGAGTAAAGGAAATGGGCAGAGTGAAGTGTCCTTATACACCTGGCCATCACCTAACTGCTTTGGGCTACCATCAGGGATACACTGTTACTGAAATAATTACAGGATTGATTCTGTGGCCTTAGAGGTGGGATAAATAGGAAATTATGCTGCCTAGCATGGAAAAATAAGAATTTATGTCGTTTACTGACATCTTGCCCTAAATAAACTTCTCCTTGGTTGGGGAACTCCTCGCAACATTCTGTTATGTGTTAGTAGGGACTGGTTGAATATAGCATTTGATAAGACTTTGTTTCTACTGTTGAACAGTTAAACACTAATCCAGACTAAGCCCACAATTTGTGTTTTACCCCCAGTCTAATTGCACTTTAAGTGTAAATTCTGTATGAAGTTCCTGGGCTATAGAATTTACATTTATTCTACATTTGCCTGATTTAGTAGTAGAGTGTGCTCACTTACAAATTGTCACTTTGTGAGAATGACATGTCAAATGTGCATAAAACCAGTTTACACTTTAGGACGTGCACTGTCTATCCCATGCAGTTGTATTTCAGGTCACTTAACTTGCTTAGTATTTTTGTATTTCACCCCCCCTTCTGTTCTCTGTGCTGTTGTAGAGGGCACAGTGCTTAAGCCTGGTGGGGTAGTTAGTTCTTAATACTGAGACATGGCTTAATCAAAAGCACAACTGTTTAAAAAATATTTTGTTTTTCTATACTGTCTGTATACTTCTGGGCAGTGTGGGCTCTGAAAGTAGCTGTAGTTAAATTTAGTTGTTAGCTCCTGCTGCTTGCATCCCTGTTCTTTGTTCCTTGTATCATATTTGTTTGCCTCCTTTTAACTAAGTGATATCAGTAGAATTTCAGATGCATTTAGCTATGGCTACAGATTTTAAGATTGCTTTTCTACCTAGAAAATTAAATTAGATCTTCTGTCAATATAGCTACTTAGCCTGTATTTAAGTTTTGAGAGAAAAATCAGTATTCATAAGAGCAACTGAAACTTTTGGCTCTGGTACGCATTTGTGTGCTATAACCATATATTGCTTGGAAATTTTATGCAAGTAATGTAGATTTCCCTCATCTCTGCTATCTCTTTATGGATCTTGATGCAGACTGATATTGCAGTAACTTGGTAGTGCTGATACCTTCGGGAAGAGTAGCAGTAGTTTGTAACTGGGGATCAGTTTTGTTTCCAGATGTCCAAGAAAGAATGTAGAGCACTCAATTCACAGAATCACAGAAAGGCCTGGTTTGGAAAGGACCTTAAAGATCATCCAGTTCCAACCCCCCTGCCAAAGATAGGGACACCTTCCACTAGACCAGCTTGTTCAGAGCTCCATCCAGCCTGGCTTTGAACACTTCCAGGGATGGACCATCCACAGCTTCTCTGGGCAACTGTTGTCTAGATGCTACTGATTTAGAAATAATCTCTCAGAAAGAGAGGTGTGGCTGATTCACTGTTAGCTGTTGGAAACCTTGGTTAGCTTGCAAGTTTGCGAGGTAAAAATGTGGGATTTTTTGTCATAGTGTATTTCTGAACTGAAAATCTAATTTATGCAAGTGCTACATGAGGAAATGGCAAATGTAGCTATTTAGGCTGACAGCAGGATTATAGAATTCTGTCACCTCTGCCAAGGAACAGACGTTGCTTCCTTTGGTTTTTTTTTAATCCTGAAAGCATAGTCTTAAATGCTGTCAAGTGTCTAATAAATAATGGGTGAGATGTATGCTGTTTCCTTAAGAAGCTCTGTGGAAGGAGATGTATCTTTTACTCTTCTGGATTCTTGTTTGCACTGAGAGCCCTGTGACCTAATGTAGGAAAGTCCTACCAGCTTTTTATGAGGAATAATGATTTGTCTTCCAACTGGCCATGAGATGAAGTGTTTTCCATAGGAACTACAATCCTTGCACTGTGCTATAATGCCAGCTGTCACAAACATTTATTGGAGTGGCCTGAAATGGCCTTTTGGTTGTCTTACACAGTTCCTCCGAGTCTTATTGTGCCCTGATGTTTTAAGGCCTGTTGTTCTGATTATTTTAAGTTGTTCTGATTGCAGTTTTGCTCAAGCTGTGCACATAGTTGAAGTTTGGGAAAAAGCAGATCAAGTCAAACATTTGAGCTTTAAATAACTTCAAAGAGATTCTGGTTTTAATGCCAGCAATTTGCATATCATTAACAGGGAAAGCATTGAAAACATCAGCTATAGCTAGAATGTGTGCTTGCAGGTGTAAAATTATTGTTGGTGTGGACTCAATATTGGTGATGCTCATGTGGAAGAATTAAAATGGATGATTTAGATATTTGCAGTTCAGAGAACTAGAAAACAAAGTGTTTCATTTTGTGTGTGCCTTGTATTTGCCAGCAAAATACTGAGAGGACCAGAATAATTCACTAAGGTTGGCCTTTAAAAAGACTGAAAAATGAATAGAAGTCTTGTCAAGGCACAGTAAATCTGAAAGCATTCCACAGTTTTTGGGTTTTTTTTCAGTCCTGATCATAATTTTTATCAATATAGAAAAATAATTCGGAGAAAGTCTGCATTTTGTATCTCTAGGGTTTTATGGAGCAAGATTTTACCTTTGTCTCTTAATTCTTTCAGATTTTGAAGTTTTTTTACAATAGTAGGTTGTATGCACCAAGAATCCAAAAGCTCTGAAGTTTTGTCAGCACAGTATCTGGGGTTTCTGTCTGTTCCCATGTACTGTACCAAGTGTATGAACATGGTGCAAGACGAGCTTCAATTCTTTCACACTTTGCAGTCTCAGGCAGTGTGTTTTCATTGCAGTATTTTGCTTAGGTGTCTTTGGCTTGATGATTTTTAGCTGCACATTGGGGATGGCCAGTGGGCAACCTGTAGGCTGGATTTGGATGGTAACTCAGTGGTTCTGTGGCTCACAGCATTTTCCTCATATGCTGCTGCATGGGAGTTGCAGGACAGAAGGACCTCAGCAAATGCCGCTGCTTGTTCTTGGGCTGTGTCTGTGCCCTAGGGAAGCCAGGCTACTGCTCTTCCTTAGGAGAGACTAGGCAAGGGCTTGGTTGATTTGGATTCAGAGGAGCTGGGTGTTGGATCTGTGCAGTAGGTGTTGTACTGGGCTGGTTTCCATTACAAGGACTAGGTGTGGCCAGTCAGGGATCCAGAGCTTTGAAGACCTGTTTTACCAGACACTTCACTGCGGAGCTCTGGTTTTGAGCTGCTGTAAGGAAGACTGTTCTGATGGAAGAAAAGGGGACATGAGTCCACGGCAGAACTGCTGTGCCAGTGGTGTCCTGAGACAGAAATGACAGATGAGTCAGGCAATGTTATACAGAGGGTCGAGGGGCTGGGCCCAAACTGTGCCAAGCTGTGTGTGGAAGGTGGTGACAGCGTTTCAGAAAGTGGTATGTAGATGTCTGTCCTTGGTTACTGAAGAAAGACAAGGGCTTGTCTTGTGATCACAGTGTTTCCTGTTTGTCTTTGCTCCAGTGTTCATTAGGAATTAATGTGAGAAGACTTTGTCTCCACTGTGGAACACTTCTGTGGTGCTATGCAGTGTAATGCAGGGAGGCCACTTGGGTCTAAAGATGCCAGTGCAGGTACACCCAGCTTATCTCACTTATTCTGACTAGATGCAGTTGGATATGTCCGTGTGGCTTGGTTGGTTGGGTTTTGTTTGCTTGTTTGTTTTTCCCTGGTGTGCCCAGTGACATCACCATGGCAATTAGATTATTCCCTAAGTCTGGGGTGGTTGACTGCATGGTGCACAGTAGAGTGCCAGCCTAGAGGAAACTGTCTTTGAGCCTAGACAAATTTGCCATATGGAGGTAAATAATTCATTGATATCCTGTTTCTATTTTATATAAAGTTAGGATTACTTAAATTAGGTATAAGAGTAAACTCCTACTCTTACCTTCAGTCTTGTTCTCAGTTTACTTAATTGTGGGTTCCTGTAGCTTCATGCCAAGTTCTAAGTGACATAGTCTGTGAGTGAGGACAAGATGATAATCCTTATGTTCTTCAGAAGATGAGCTAGTCAAAAGAAAAAATGTCAATGTGATTCTTCTGCTCTGTCCTTGGGTAAGAGAAGAAAAGGATTCTAGAACATCATGGCTGTGTATAGATCCTGGAAGAGGATAAACTTCAGTCTACTTTGGGGCAGTATTCTGTCTTCTCTCATCGTATTGTGCATCTTTCTAACACTACATGGAAAGGTGCACTTCCTATGGAAACAGATGTGACTGACAGACTGCCTCAGCAGGTGTCACCTAGAAATGATGGTTTCCATCCCATAAAAATCCCAGAAACATCTGATTAGTCCCATTTTTTAGCTGGTGTTTTATTAGGGCTTACCATATTTTTCTCTTCTCCTGCCCTATGCCGTTGAAAGCAGTAGGCAGAGATGAATCACTAGGAAAATTGGGGTCTGTTTGGTTGGAAGTGTGACAAGCTGAAAGCTGTTATTCTGCATGAGTATTTTACACAACATTTAACTAATCATATCATTGTTTCCTACCCATTTTAAAATATTTACTTTCACAAATAATGTTAAACAATGTGACAATATTGTGTGTAAATACTAACAATGTACTAATAAAAATGATAACATCTTTCTTATGTCTTCTTAAAAATAAAACTTTGCATTTGTCCCTAGCTTAGTAGGAGTTGTCCCTTGTGTAGTGGGAGTTTCAAATTTTAGTTACAGAGTATTTTCATGTGGCGATACCTATTTGAGGACCTCATTGCAACAGCCACTTAAAAGTGATGACAGTATTTTTGCTTTGTAAAAGACTGGATGAAAAGTTTCTGTAAGGGACAACTTTGATGTAGCAATGTCAAATCAGTTAATGTTTTAGCACATTTACTTTTCCACCCCAATGTGTAAATTGTCTACTATAATGAGTATAGCATCATTCTAACAGGTGAAATAATTGGTACTTTAGTCAGATGCTTCTTCCGTATTTGTTGCATGGCATAATGATGTAGTCTAACTCAGACACCTCCAAACTCCTCTCAGAGTTTCCATTGAGTATTCTTTCATTGGCTTTGTTCTTACCCAATTTCACACAAGTCATAAAGAAAACACATTGCATCAGACCTGCTTTCTGAAAAGGGCAAGGCTCTTCCAGTGATCTCCTCTTGATGTCTACTCCAGCTGGTTTTCCTAAGAGTAGGAGAAAATATTAGAACCTCTACCACTTGTGGAATTTGTTATTTAGAAAGTCTAAGGAGGCGTCTTCACAAGTGGAAAAAAAAGCCTCAAAACATTTTCTGTGCCTGAGTGCTGTGTGTTGTATAGCACTCCAAAATGTGAAGAAATGGAAGACTTGCATTGGAAAAGAGCTTCTGTTGGACTCTGATCTGTTGATGCACACATGCCCCAAGAGCAGCCCATCCCTGTTAAGTCCAGCACTGCCCTCAACTCAGCAACATGTGCAGAACTGAATCACTTCAGCCGGTGTCTCCCTGAGAGATTCATTGTCATGTGGTGTCTTTCTTCCTTGCCTTCTCTGTTGTAACCTAGCAAAGACTTCAGACTTCATCTGCAAACCTAGTGATGTTTTCTGAATCTGCCTTGAAATCTGTAACTGCCTTTGGGATTTTAGCTGGCATGTGGTCATAGAATCATTTTGGTTGGAAAAGACCTCAAAGACCCTTGAGTCAAACAACTAACTCAGCACTGCCAAATCTACACTAAACCATGTCCCCAAGTGCCACATCTCCAGAGATGGTGCCTTAAGCATTCCCCTCAGCAGCTTGTTCCAATGCTTCAGTCCAACCCCTGGTACAAGCACTTGTCAGTCTGTCTTCAGCCTTGGACTGCCCCACTCTCAGTTGTGTTGCTCCTGGGTAGCGTATGGTATGCCAGGCACCTTTTTCAAATGCTGCATTCAGATTGACACAATAGCTCCATGTATTGGCCACCTTTCTCTTCAGACACCTCTACTGCCAGAGAAGTGTATTCTACAACATGGAGGTGATTGCTCATGTTGATATTAAATAGACTTTTTTCATCAACAGTAAGTTTCCTTCTTTTGTAAAGGCCTTCTTGAAGCCTCACAGTCTGCAGAATTTCCAGGAATCATTTGGCACAGTGCCACTCAGAAGTCCTGATGATCTATGTACTGCAGAAAAAAACCTCTGGTCATTGTGGGATGTCTCTTTTTGAGTTGCATTGTTCTGGTAGCTTCCTTCTTTCCCTTTGATTTCCTGCCCAGAAGGTTCAGAAGTTTGTGGTGGATGTTGCATCTCTGCTTTTTGTACCTGCAGAAGCTGAAATTGTGTGACTGGGCAGATAACACTTGCAATACTCCTCGTATCAGGTGCTTGAATTTACATTTGACATGGGGAATAATATATACCAATCCATGAATCTTCTTTCTCTTAATTTTTGAAGCTGACAATTTCTATTCCTAAGGAGGCTGTGTTGTGGTACATTGAGTATACACTGAATATTTTGATAGCTCAAAGATACATGACTACAAGTTCTTGTTTGAATAGTTGTTTTATTTAGTTGAAAGGTACGGAACTTCTAATAACATTGAAATATCAAGTTGTTCAGTGCTAATATTTCCTGTCTTGGCACAAATGTTATCATCTGCTATCACATTGATTTCAAAAGAAAATATTATCTCTAATCTAAAGTAACTCCAGTTATTCTTAATGTCACCCACAGGTAAAATGTTCCAGTCTCCAGATATCACTCTTATTGTAGAGTTCATATTTATGTTTTATAAGGAGAAACCTATTGATTGGCTCCTGGACCATATCCTCTGGGTAAAAGTGTGTAATCCTGAGAAAGATGCTGTAAGTTTGTTTTTATTATAAAGCTTCTAAAATGTTTTCATGATGATGAATGAGTTGATTTTTGTGACCTGAAAGCCAGCATAGTGTACATTATAGTTACTGCATGTTCTGAAAGAGTCTTCTTGCCAAGATTTTTATCTCAAAAAGAACTTTAGAGGGACAGTTCTCAGGGGGATCATAGCTGTTACTGCTTCAGATTTTGGAGATGGATGCAGTAAAGATAAAAAGCAAAAGCCTAGTTCTATTCTGTGTGTAACAGCCCTAAAATAAACTTATGCATGTAACCACCCGTGAGGCTCTGCAGAATGTCGCTGCTTGGATAGCACTCATGGTGAAAGTTCCAAATTGGGAATAAACTTCATATTTTGGTCCTTCATTTTTCAAGAAACACCCTTCCTGAATAAACAGATTCTGTGCAAGGACCTTGAACAGTATTACATTTGCACAGCAGTCTTGGTAGATTAATGGAATGAAAACCAGAAAAAGTGGATAAACAGGCCTAGGTTCTTACCTTGTATTGGTTTTTACTAATGTGTTGTTTTGGTTTTGTTTTTTATCCCACCCTTACCTTTTCCCCCCACCGTTTCAGAAACATTGTGATCGACAGAAATCTAACCTACGAATACGATTCAGGCCTTCTCTTTTCCAGCATGTTGGCCTCCACTCTTCTCTAGCAGGGAAGATCCAGAAACTCACAGTTAGTAGACAATATTTCCCTTCCTTTACAGAATGGGCTGATTAAATGAAAAACATTGTGGCCATGGATAAAACAAACTTTTTCTTGTTTTTCTTGCATTTTCAAGCATGATGTATATTCTCCAGCTGAAATTAAATCTGATACAGACTGGTTACTATAAAGTAGAAGCACTAGTCCAGCTTCTTTATGTGGATTTTTTGCTAGGGGATATTTTTTCTAATTTTTTTACTTTCATGGCATGTCCATATTACTAAGCACTACAAAATGAGTAATACATTAATTTTCCATATAATTTTCCATTTTATGCCAGTGTTTGTTTTAAGTGTAACCACTTGGGAAAGAAACATAATAAACAAGGTTTTCTGACCAGTATGATGTTTGTCTGTCTTTCAATTAGGATAAAGACTTCCTGAAACCATTACTGCATAAAATCCACGTGAATCCACCTGCAGAGGTTTCGACATCTTTAAAAGTCTACCAGGGGCATACGCTAGAAAAAACCTACGTAGGGGAAGATTTTTTCTGGGCTGTCACACCAGTTGCTGGAGATTATATTCTCTTTAAATTTGACAAGCCAGTCAATGTAGAAAGGTTAGTAATTACTTGCTGTTGGTCTCATATATTAAGTTGCTTGTGCCAAGAATGCTTTAAGGTAGAATTTGGAGCTGTTACTATAACCCAAAGTGAAATAGGGTGTAGGACATTTGGAGATCAGCTGAAATGGTGATCAGTACTGTCTTCCCTCTAATTCTTTTACTATGGTAAATTTTGTCTTGCTTTTAATTTTTTTTCATTTAATCTGGAGCCTTTTTGAAAAATGCAATGTGAAACCAGTGCTTCTCTGATGCAGAGAATTTAAAAGAAGCCAATTTGGTCCTATTTGTATTTGGTTAGTCTGTTTCTAATTACAGAGCACTTGTACAGCAGGGTATGTGGTACACTGTGTTGTGCCCTGTGGCCTTGGTCTCTTGGTTGTCCAAATCAGAAATCTTGCTGGAGCGTATAAGGATGTCCCTAGACCTGAAAGCTGGGGACTCTGAAGGGAAATGTTTTTAAGATGTAGCTTTAGGGCTTGAAAAAAGTCACTGTGCTAAGATTCCAGGTTGACCTATTTAAAAAATATTAAAATGCAACGAAAAAGAAAGGGAGTGCATGCTTTCAGAATACAAATATCTGAGATTTGTGGAGGACTAAAGGTGACTTCTTTTCAACTACTGGTCAGATTAATTAAGGGTAATTGAGTTAGCCCTGTAGAGATTAGTCATCCTTTAGTTTTATTGGGACTCATTTGCTGCTTTGCTGGCTACGGTCTTGTCAACGTAGTAATTCAAGATTTATAAAATACATGGCTTATTTAATGTCTAGTAAAGTATTGCTCTGTTAGTGGATTTCTTTTCTCCTTACTTCACACAAACCTTATGTGTTTTTTTTTTTAGGCCAATACCTATGGCTTGGTAGAACAAAGTTTCTTTGAATCAATTTGACTGAATGTTTTTCTTGTGAAGGAGACCTTTTTGCTATCCTGAACTGAATCCAATTAGTCAATTTGTGTACCTTGGTACATAATCAAAGGCTGTCTTCACCTTGCTTTAGCACAACAGTGAAGATCAGTAGTTCCCTTGTGACTATGCTGTTCCAAACTAGTCTGACCTGTGAAACTCAAGGTTGTTGTTTGAGATGTCAAATTACTCTCTCAGTTGATTGCTATGCTTTAAAAGGTTCCCTGGTTAGCTTTCCAAGGTGCATGTGCGGAGGAACATAACTGCCATACTTCCTTGGATTAAAGGCAAAATATTTTTTCTGTGCCAACACTTGAAAAAATACATTTTTTTATACCTGTTGCCTTAATGCTGAAAGGAACGAGGGGAATGAGAGAGTAATAAGTATCTGTGTAAAAGAGGGGAAAATAATGTTCATTTTTATGCCCTGGAAAATTGTAGCCAGGCCTAAGGTAGTTATGTCCACCTGCTGTGTTAAGAACAGTCTTAGCTGTGGAGGATCATATGTTTTGGTTTTTTGGGGGGAAGAAGTGGAATTTTTCAGGGTCTTGTTTTGTTCAGTTTGGAGTTTCTTTTGTTTGTGGGGATTTATTTTGGTTTTTTTGGGGGGAGGGGATGTTGTTTTTGGGGGCTTTTTTGTTTGGTTTTCTTTTTTGTTCTCAGGAGGATTTGTGGTTGTGTATTTTTTGTGGAGGTTTTTTGGTTTTGTGGGATTTTTTTGTTTGGTTTGGGTTTTTTGTGGGGTTTTTTGTTGGTTGGTTTGGTTTTTTGTTTGGTTGTTTGATTTGGGGGTTGTTGTTTTTGGTTTTTCCTTGTTCATTTTGTTTTGTTATTTTTATTTATTGAAGTGCATTTTAGTTTTAAAAGAAAGGAAACATCTTGCATTCTGTTGCTTCCTCAAAGGAAATCTGTAAGTTTGAATGATGATACATATTCGGCTATCATTGTAAGCCATTTCAAAGTTCCTTATGACTTTTAGCTTCTGTTGGCACAGTGTCCTCAAAAATACCGTATTTTACCTTTCTGAAGTCAGTGACTAATTAGATTTACAGATGTTGTAATTTCAAATTACTGGGGACTTGTTTTTGTTTGTCTCTGTAACTTGAGCAGCAGCTGCAGAATTTGGCAAGTGCAGGTCTAGTAGTGGAGTTTCCTGATATTTCAAGGATGCTTACTGGGGCAGTTGTTATATGTGTGTATTATAAAATTGGCTTTTCGCAAGATGTATGCTATATGATTAATAACATAGTAAAGATATAAAGGTATAAGTTTATTTCTGCTATTGGTAAGACTAGATATAAAGAGAGTAGTTGATGTAGCAGCTGCTTAAACTGTCTGTTTGGTTGGGATAACATCCAGTGAACATGTAAAGAAGACTCTGCTACTGATAACACCAACTATCAGCATCTACCACCCGCAGAAGGCACGGACCAAGGCCCAAGCTGGACGCGATAGAAAAGACACAGACACGAAACACGCATGCTCTAAAAAGGCGGACCCAGGGAGGGGCCATGCAGGGCAGTTCCTAAAATATGGAAACTAGTTTATGGAATTTCATATATCAATATAACAAGAAGGGTATTTAACGAGTATCCCTGAAAAAGCAAAGTGTGGACTTGGCTGAATGCCAAGTCACCCGGCCGGCCGTTCTTAGTTTTTTCTTATCTCCTAATTGTCTTAATTATTTTATTAAACATATTCCTTAAAATTTACTAAAAAGTGAACCTCGTTTTTCACAGCAGTCAAAATTAATACTGTGACTGGCAGATTGAAACCCAGAAAAGGGAAAATGGACAAAGCATTAGGAAGACCTGCCTGGTGAGGAAATGAATCTGATGGTGGGAATTAAGAGTAGAAAACACACTTCTGATAGTGATCTTGTGTTTGTGGAAAGATGCAACAGGCTTTTTCTTTTTCTCTAAGTATTAGAAGAGCTTTTTGAATTTAAAGGAAATTTTGTCTGCCAAGTCAGTTTGAGGTAACTGCTTAGTAACTCCCATAATAAATTTGTGATGAAGTTTTTTAATGGAAATACTGACCACAGCTCTGACCGAATAAATGGCACATCTATTACACTATGACAGAGCACTGACTTTTTCCTGTAGTTTATTTTTCCACACCAAATGTTTTGCTGAACTGAATTTGAGTTTTCTGCAGTTCAGTAATTAGCTTTCATTAAGTCTTTAAATATTTAATTTTTGAGATCTGAGAATATTGTCAGGGATAACACTGTCAAGGATCTCTTAACTTAAAGTGAGAACTGAGCTCACTTCACTGAGCAGAAAGTAACATTTGTGCTGATTTTATGCAAGACCTGGCTGGCAGATTCCTGCTGAATATTGAACGGTAAATAGATTCTGCTTGTTCTAAACCACACCTGGAGAACAGGGATGTGTAAATTGAAACATTCTAATGCTTACTTTAGTGACAGCTCTTGTACTGAAGCTTTCTAGGTTCTTTCCAAGCAAAAGTTTTCCAGCCAAAACACTAAATCCCTTAATAGTAATCTAGGGTCTTATCCTTTGCAATAAGAAAATATATACATTTCTTTCAGTAGAAAATCCTTGAGAAGGAAAGTAGATTGAAGTATGTTCCTTTTAAAAACAAATTGCATAACAGTGTTGAAGGTATGTTTGGTTTTGATTGGTTGAGGTTTGTTTTGGGTTTTTTTTAATAAAGAGATGGACTGTTCTCTAAATGCTCAAAACAGCCTACATTGTAAAGATAAAAAATATTGAATTTCTGTTCCCTCAGGTTTTTACATAATTAATGAAATCCACTTTGCTGTTTTGGTATGTACACTGCTGTTCCGAGCACAGATTTAATTATTAAAATTGACAGTTATATTAAGAGTTTCTTTATGAACCAGTCAAAACATATCTGAGAAAGACATTCCATTGCAGCATTAAAGTGATGCTGGTGTCCATCATCATCATAACCATTTCTTTTTTGACTAAGTTTCAGTCGTCCCTTATAGGTGTGATTGACACAAATCAGATGTTGTTTTCAAAGAACATATGCACTAATTACTTTGAAAAAGCCCTTGAAAGTGCGTAACTTGTGGCTGTTCTGGAATAGGAATTTAGAATGGATATTTTTAGAAAAGGCTTCAGGTTTGCTTCAGGATAAATGGATTTCAAATGCTGACCTTTAAAATAAAAATGCTGCAGGAAGAGACAAGTATGTATTTTATACTGTGGAAAAAAAAAGAAACACTGAAAACCAAAACTCACCCCAACCTCACTAGTATATATACATAAATTTTTAAAATATGAGGCTCATTGTTTCTTGTGTGTAACTGCTTCACAGAATCATCAAGGTTAGAAGAGACCTTCAAGGTCATCTAGTCCAACCATCAATCAACCCAGCACCCCTATCCCTAAGTGCCACATACAGTTGCCTCTTGGAAACTTCTAGAGGTGGTGACTCCATCACCTCCCTGGACATTATTCCAATGCCTCACTACTCTTTCAGTGAAGAAAATATTTCTAGTATCTAATCTGAACCTCTGATGCAACTTAAAGGCCATTTCTTCTTGTCCTTTCCACTGAGACATGGTAGGAGAGACTGACCCTCACCTGGCTCCAGCCTCCTTTCAGGCATTTGGAGAGAGTTTGAGCCTCCTTTTCTCCAGACTAAACACGCCTGGTTCCCTCAGCTGCTCCTCACAGGGCCTGTGCTCCAGACTCTTCTGCAATACTGCTTCATAGTGTTACTTTGAGTATTTTTAAAAGGACTAGTTGTTTACATTTTTGGGGGAAGGGGCAATGTTTTTGCTTGTAGTGTTGAGTTTCTTCCTTTCCTTTCCCCCCTATCACTGCTTTGAACTCTATAGTTGCCCTGTAGCTGGTTGGCCTCTCCTTTTAAGTTACTGAGTAGTTGTCCTAATGTGACATTGACTATTAATGAAGTGGTTTTACAGGGTACAACTTGCTGACTGGAATTTCAGTTTTAAAGTGGAATCCTAATACTTCAACAAACTGCCTTGTAGATTACATCTACCAGCTTGTGCTCTGATATTGGCATAGATACTGACTGTGCAGTATTTGAGACTATTCATCTAATTTTCTGTATTCTGGACATTGGAATTGCAGGGAACCCATGATGTTAACCTCACTTATATTTCCAGTGGGATTTTCTCACAACACAGAATTAATAGACATGCAAGAAAATATATATTTGACTATTTAAGCTAGAAAATCAATGTATTGAGTGTGAATATTGAGTATCTTGTTGGACTCCTAGTAACTAAACATATACATTATTTTGTCTGCTTTGAAATTATTGTGACAGTGCTGGAAAATACCTGCATAAAAAGTGACAGATGGGTGTGTGATATTTTGTAAAGGAAAATAAAGGCAGCTTTTAAAACAAGTTCTCTAGCAGTGAAATATAATTTTTTTAAGTACAAAAAAGTTACCAAAAAAATCATAGCAGTAAGTCCTGTATGTATTCAAAATGTAATTAATTATCCATCCTATGGGATGCAAGTCCTCCTGTGGCTAGAGAGATACAAGATCAAATGCAGTACAACAGAAAACAAACTTCCTAACAGCTTTCCAAAACTGGAAATAGAACTTCCTCATTTGCTTTTGCAGTAACAACCACTCAAACCTTAGGGACCTGCAAAATTGTTTTGGTTTTAGATGAGTACAGCAGTGACTTGCGTGATGTATAAGATGTTCTGTGTTCATAATCACTGTTCAGTGTAGAACCTACCCTTCAGCCCAATACATTAAACCTTTTATAGGCAGTTCTAGCTCAAGAACTATGTAAGTGCATACATGTAGAGTGTATAATTTAGAAGTAATCTGTAATTCTGATTTTAAAGATGTATGCTATTAAAGTGTAACACCATTTTATAAAGCCTGTAATGGTCATGTCAGCTGATAGGAAATATTTGACAATCTCTGAGTGCATTATTTAAAATATTTTGGTGTTTGTCAGTACATTTCAGGTGGGATAATACTTTTAGTGTCTATAAAAGAGAATTTGAAGACTTTGGTTTCTCTCTTTGCATAAGCTTCTGTACTAATGAGTAGAACATCCTCAAATGGATGCCCTGACAGCAGGGATTTGGCAGGCAGGCTCCCAGGCACTGATGCGGTTTGCTCTGGGCATGGAATTCTGCCCATAACAATGAGGCAAGGACTTCTTATGAAAAGGGAAAAAAACCTCAAAGTATGGATCAGAGACAGAAGAAAAGAGCTGTCTAAGCCAAGGACATGCTGCTTCTTCCTTAATGGTACTAATATCCAAGATTTGTGTACTTGGCCGTGTTCCTGGATTTATAGTTCTTAGTCAGAAATCTTGGAGGCTTAATGCTGCTGCCAAAATTTTAGATGTCTAATGCCACTTGAGATACTCTAAAATGCTTCACGTGATTTCCAGAAGGACTGGAGTCTCTGAGATGTCATAATTGCATCTTTCCAGCCTGTGATGAAGTCACATACCCAAGTGCAATCTCAAATGGTGGCAAATGCCTGTGTATGAGAAAACTGAAGGGAGTTATCTGTGCTTTCCCAGCCAAGCTGGGTGGGTAAAAAATGTTTATGTGCATACGCCCACATATATACATGCACACATGCTAAACTCAAAACCCCGGCAAAACCTTTCTACATCTTCTACATCTCCATGGATTAAAAATTCAGCAGAAATAACATTGTAGAAGAACAATCAATCACCCCCAGCAAAAAATGCAAATGAACAAACCCTATCCATGAAATAGAAAAAAAAAAATCCAAACCACCTCCAAAATGAAAAATTTAAAATTAATTTAATGTCAGACTTTATTACAGTTGATGTGAGCCCAGTCCAGAGAGACAGTGCAGCTTTAGAAAGTGGATGTCATAGTCTTGTCTGGGAAAGAGTAGAAGAGTAGACCAGAGAATGAGATTTAAATTTAAAAGTTAAATATTTTCTACACATACTGCACAAGTAAAGAGGGTTAGGAAATGGTATAGGTAACCTTACTGAAAGATTCAGATTGAATTTTGAAGTGGTGTGAGAGAAATAATTTCTTAGGCATGTGATGGTTAAAACAGACTGAGACCACTCCCCAAAATCCTTCCATCACCTCTTCAGTCAAGCTACTTCATGGCCCATTAACAAATATGAGAAAGTTCACTCCATTAGGTGCACTGGGTCGACATTTCTGTGTAAATGGGAAATTCAACCCTTGCAGCTCTCAACGATGCAGCCCAATTTATATGAAGACACTTAGGCTTATTTTGTCAGAGGAAGTGAAATACCAGGAACTTTGTATAGAAGGTAATGGAGGGGAGTATTTTTTGTTTCGTGTTTTTTGGGGAGGCCCGGAGCTTTCTTCTTTTCTTTGTGTGGAGTTTTCTCCAAATTTGGAATTATAACAAGAAGAGGTTAAATATATAACAAAATATATATAACAAAAACTTCCACTATGTTGCTTACCTATTGTGAGTACTTGGCAGATGCATATTTATAAAGACTGGAGGAATTGCACTTTTTTTGGAAGTATAAGCAACTTTTTCAAATTACTTTGTAAGAGGCATGAAAAATAGGAGAATAAATGGAGCTTGAGAGAAGGAAAAGAAATTATTCATCTTCTGTTTATGTTTTGCATGAGGAAATAGTGCATGGTTAACACTGGGTTTCCAGTAAAAGTAGAATAACGCTTCCTAATTAGGATTCTGGGAAAGTGGCACAAAGGAGGTAGATTAGTCTTCTTTTTACCACATTTGCATCCAGTGATCAAAAATGCTGGAAAGAATTGGTGAATAATGACTCTTGCAGTGGATGATGGCATCTGTAGAGAGCCAAAAAATTGCTGACTGAATATTGCTTTTACAGAAATTCATGTTGTGCAAAACTAAAAACTCCAAGGTTGCATGTTGCTATGGATAATTTGTACAGACGTGGAAGGAAACATTTCCTCTCTGCCTTCCTACCTATTTTCCTTTTCTGAAAATGGGATATACTAAAATACATCAGATTGCTAAAAAGAGACGTAAGGAGGATATGTGAAGGAAAGGATTTGATTCCTGATGTTTGCAGAGCACAAAGGCCTGCATTCTTATATTCTTAGAATCAGGTTTATTATCAGGTGAGATAACTAGTTTCCTTCAACACAAAACCCAGATATGTTGACAGTGGATGTGAATTGTGCTGTTTAAAGTAGTTTTGTATACTGTTTCCTTTTATAAAAGTGCCATAGTTTACTAATAAAATTGTTGTATATTCAGTTCTATTTTAATTAGAACGCATAATTAGAATACTTTCTATAGATTAAAAAATAATTGGCACTTTATTTAAATAAAATATAAAAGATTTTTTAACACCAAAAAGAAATCTAATTGGGTAACAGAGAAAATAATGGATTTTTGGGCCTGAATATGCTTGGATGTGAGAGGAAGAAGACAGATACATCCCTTTATAAGCAAGATGGGGGCGGGTAGAGGCATGCATGGTTGTTTTGGGGTTTTTTTTTGAAAGCACAGGTGATGAAAAAAATTAGCTATTAAAAGAATATTAAAGTCAGCAGTTCAGAATAGTAATATTAATTTATCCATCCTTTGGGGGATGTTACAAAAGGTGAGAGTCTTTCTAGGTTCTCATTATTGGAGAGGTTCTGAATCTGAGTGTGGGCTTTTAAAGTACCCTAATAGTTAACTGCATTGGCATACTAATGGTATCTTTTGTCAGTGTACAAATAATAATCACACTTCTGCCTTCTCCTTCCATTGTGTGTTAGGATGTGTATGAATATTTGTTTCAGTTTATTGGCTGGGGGGTTTTTCCCCTCTATTTATCTTGATTTTATATGTGTATCTAGCCCCATGGCAAAGCCTCAACCCCTCAGCCTGGGTAAATACTGAAGTCACTGAGTATGAAAACAGAAGTTTTCTTTGCAGCTTTGACTTCGCTCTATTTAGTTTGATGATTGGTGGGGTTTTTTTTTCTGTTTGTGTGTGTGTTTGTTTTTAAACTTTCAGTGCTCTTGAAAATTTGTGTGTTTTTTAATGCTACATGAAATATTAACACTTAGCCTCCTCTTACTCTCATACCACGTTGAGGTCATGAGCAGAATGTATGTAAGTGAGTTCATACCTTTAATTATTTCTGGTAGAGATGAGGTTTGAATATCTGGAGTAGATGGTTATTATCTTTGACCTGTGACTCTTTAAAAAGACACTGCCAGCAGAAAAGGTTCTCTTAAATTCAGATACATTAGTACTATACTTAGCAATTTTAAGTTAGAGTTACTTTTCTCTAATGCCTTTGATCAAAAATGTTCAATTGTGTTCATGTTTGTATTTTGTAATTAAGAAAGTAGTGAAGTAATATTCCATAAGGCAGTAGTAGGGTTTGGTTTTTTAACTTTAAGTGAATTTGTGTTCAGTTGGGATTACTATATTTAGAGATCCATTGCTTTCAGAATTTTTATTTGAAGGAATGGTTCAGAAGGTGTTAGGTTTAAGCAGCTGGTAGACAAGGAAACCTTAGTGATGCTATCCTAAGAAAAATGTTAAACTATTAGGAAAAGAAGCACGTGTTTTTACTGTTTACATGGACTGTCATGGGTAAATCCCACGACAGGTGTCAAAATAATTCAGCAATTGAAAGCAAAGCTATTCCCAGGTCCTTCAGTATCTGTATTGAGAAATACCTATCATAGTCTGAAAACCATAGACTCATAGAATCATTTAGGTTGGAAAAGACATTTAAGGTCATTCAGTCCAGTTATAAACCAGTGTTTCCCTTGAAAGAAAAAAGGACTGGGCCAGACATCTTACTACTGGTGCGGGAATTAAATAAAAGGAAGCAACCTCATAATCCTATGGCTATCAGCTGGATTACTCTAAATTAGCGATTTAATGAGGACCGTAAATGTCCTGCAAATGTCTCTGTGGTTTCTAGAAATGTCTGTTTTACTTAAGAAATATCAGATGAATAAATCAGTTCATTAGTTAGGGGACATAAGAGTCTTCTCTCCACCTGGGAGGAAGAAACCCATAATACTCTCTCATCCAGTTAAATATCTAGCATAACAACAAGTTTGTAAAGAAGGTCTTAGCATATATGGAGTGCAAACCTTTGGGGAGGTAAAGACAGGTTCCTTAAAAGCCATTTCAAGGATTTTTGAATGGGAGATTTAACTGACCTTTGTTTCAAAATGAGTTTTGCTCTCTCAGCCCATTTCCAAAGAATCTTCATTGGAAAAATCTCCCTTCAGAAAAGCAAGTTTTACAAAAGAATAGCTAATGACACTTGCTTTAGTAGAGTATGCTTGTTCATAAATTAAAATTTATTTCAAATAAAATTTTCTAATTGATAAATTTTAGTTCTAAACAAAATATTTATATATAGATATGGATTGACTGTGTATGTGTATTTAAGCTTCTGTTTTCAATCTGTGTAACTTTTAATGTCTAAGTAGGTGTTATCTGTCAAGTGTTGAAGCAGGACTGAGATATAAAAATATCCCTTCCTTTCTAAACATAATTTAAAATGTGACATGTTCATGTGTTACATTTGTGAGTGCATATGGATTAACAGATAGTTATAGAAAATATACTAAAATAGCAGGTTTGATTACATGGAAATCGGGTTTGATTAATTACTGCTGTAAATTGCTCTGGCACTGTGCCAGCTCGGGAGTGCATAGATCTAATGGAGTGACAACTGCTGAGGGGGGGAAGCTGCATCTCAGTCTCAAAGCTGATAGCACAGTAGGAGAAATGGTTGGCTGTGGCTGTGTGTTGCAGGGTTGTTTTTAAAAACAAGCAAACAAATCCAAATAAATAAATGACAACCCCTCATGGATAAACAAAGCCCTTACTGCTACTGCTTCCCCCCAAAAAACATCTAAACCTTCAAAGCCAATTATTGTTCATTGAGAGCACAGTGATGCCAGATCACAGGGAAGTTTCTTTCTGGATTTTTAGGTGTGTCTTCTCAGAACTAAGTGCTAAGGAAAAGCAGCATGTCTGTGGTTTGGGTGGAGCATTTGATGGGAATACCTTAGACAGCGAGTATTTGATTACTTCTATTTTAAATTAAGTCTCCTTAGAATTTTCAGTGCTTTCAAGAGAAAAAATGGCCAGTACTGCTTAGGATATCTGACACTCTAAGGAATGGCTAGTTAGATCTATTAGCTCAAAAGACAGCAGAATGTACTTTAGTTTTCCAGTCAGTTTTCTTGAGAGTTTTGTTTTGCTTACTATTGAGATGTACAATGAAGGCCTAGAAAAAATAATTTTGGGAGTATTTTGGATGTCATTAATGTCTAGAAAAAGTCACAAGATTTGTTTTGGAAGAACTGTGGATGTTTTAGGTAGCTTGTATAATTTGGAATTAACTAACCTCTACGTTAAAGTACAGTGTGGAAATTATTTTTCTTGAAACACAATAGTGAGGCTTATTTAGTCCAGTTCTGTTTTCCAGTACAGTTGTGCAGTTCTGCAGAAACCAGTGCAATAGAAATCAGTGTGGCTTTCTTGTATCACAATGTGAGGTGTTGCTCCTTTTCTGAGCCTTGATAAAAGAAATGTTCTACACGTGTGTACATTTTCTTAAAATACTTCTATCATTTTGGGGTCACAGACCTTTCTGAGTCAGGGTCAGAGCACTGTTTTCTTCTACTCATCTTGTAGCTATGGAGTATGGATTAATGGCAGGTATTCAACCTGGCTTCAGATATATTGGATAAAGACAAGCTGAAATTTACATTTCTAACTGCATCTTAATAAATTGCAAATTGAGCTAATGTTTTTAATTTTAATCAAGTGATAATTTCTGAACTAATTTTGTCTCTGGCTGGTGACATATTTAATGTCAAAGAGAAATTAACAGTAAGTAACATCTAAGTTCCAATTGAAGAAAGGTTTGAAATGTGTTGATGGATTTTTGCATATTCATTTAAACATAATAAAATAGTCTTCCTAAAAGTGGCATCTGAGTAGGTGTAGGATCTAATTAGTTTATGACAGTAATCTGAATTAACTCTGGACCACTAGAAAGAAATGGCAAGTAGTGAACAATTTTCAAGCATTGATTCCACCTAGTGGTAAAAAAATATTATTACTGGTTTACATAATACACAATCAGAATAACATGAAGTTCCTGTTATATATAAAGAAAGAGAAATTAAACTGTCTCTTTTGGAACATAATCTACACATGTGGAGTACTGCAAAAGCTGTTCAGAGTAGGCAGCTAGAATTTGAACACTTCACTGATTGATACTGATAGGGATGGTTTAGATAATGCTTCAAACATACTCTGTCCAATTAAAAAAATTATTTGCACAACTGAGTGAGAGTAATGGGGACTTTTTACAGGTTTAAAAAAGCCTTTTTTGTGTGTGTATACATGTCAAAACCAGGCTTTTATGGTTTGTTTTTTTGAGGGATTTTTTTTTTTCTTAAATCTGTCTCTGGAATAGAAGTTTGAACACAGGTAACATGAAGGGTGTGGGTATGGGTTGGGAATTCCTGGCACAATCATCAATGAGATTTTGCAATGAACCATGGTGGAGAGATGCACTTGGGGAACACTCACCTGGCAAAATATTGACTTGGCTAAGTTCCCAGAACTGTTTCAGAATGGATCTGCAGAGTTCATCCTGTGGGCACAGGGAGAGGGTGACATGTGCTGGAGAGAGGCTGAAGGAAGGCAGGGCTCCTGCTCCTGGAGGTGATAGCAGTGTGTGCCAGGCAGTAATGACTACAGCTTTGTGTAATGCAGTCTAGCAAGAGCAGATGATGCAAACTCCCTTCCTCTGTAAAATATTGCCCAACTACTCTTTAGCAACTGAAGAACTTGACCCGTTCCAATTACAGTAACATGTGAACATGCTAACTATCCTAGCCCCAGCTGATGTAGGCCCGGTATAAAAATGATGTTTATCCTTGAAACATCTGTATGTGATAATTAACATATAAAACAGTAACACAGCTGATTCTGACTGATGTATGTAGACTGTCTTTGTTTTTTCTTTTCATTTATAGGTACTTGTTTCACAGTGGCAATCCAGAGCATCCAGGAGACATACTTCTAAACACGACTGTAGAAGTTTTACCTTTTCTGGTATGAATTTTTTTATTTGTGTCTTCTCCGTTACAGGATAAAAGCTAAGTCTCTTTATTGACTTTTTTAGAAGGGTGAGGAGACATAAATGCTTCTTTTAACTGTATGAAATTGATGATCTGATGTTCTCATACTTTTCTTTCTTTTAATTGGATATATTCATAGAAGACTTGTAACTATTCAGATGTTCATTCAGGGTGCAGTACAAGTGCTGTTGGTAATTTCAAGGTGAACAAGGTCATTTTCTTCCAGTTCATTGCTACTATTTAAAACAAAAAAATAAACAGTCTTTCCTCTCTTGTGTATTTTGGGAAAGGGGAAACCTTAGTCAATCTGCTATTTGACTTAGTAAAAAAGTCTTAGTTCAGGGATTGACACACATCCAAACCCAGTAGATACTGAAATAAATAGATTCTTAAATGGAATGTATACCTGTCTCCCAATTTCTGACTTTTTTCCCCCATAAATCAGCCACTTTTACCACAGGAGAGTACTACACTATCTAAAGTATATTCTAGTTTGAAGTCAGATAGTATGGGTTCTTTTTCTTCAACTAGGTATTATACCTAACTATTTATATCACAAAAGACTGAGAGGATTAAGATACTACTTCAGACAAGTTTATTTTATTTTGTATTGAAATGGCAAAGTATGTCTATCTTCCCCCATATGCCTGGTGTAGGAATCTTGAAATCTATGTCAAAATTGCCATATGTTGAATAATTTTTTTAAAACTTTCTTTTTTTTCTATTTTTTTGAAGTAAGTAATCATGGAGGAGTTCACATCTCCATTTTCCCTGTCTGCTTTCCTTGGAGCAGGCAAAAGTAGGAAATTCTTACTATTCCCATCCTTAAAAAGAAAATTGTTAGTTTGATTCTAATTATACAGCATAACATGTGGGATGTCATAAGATCTGAGGGGTTTGTTTTTTAAGACCTGTGGAAATACATTTAACAACAAAACCAGCAGCCGCCCTCAATTCATCTAAGCCCAAGATACAAGAATGCACAAGATAATGTGCAAAAAATGTGCATCAGGCATCTCTTTTTTTGGTTTTGCTCGACTCTGGAATGTCCTTCGCTGGAGCATCCCTTAAGGAAGTAATGCTACAGAGGTTCTATTGCTATTGATGCAATATGTGGAAAAGGTAAACAGGAAATTCTGCATCTGGCCTGTTCCTAAGCCACTGGTGTCAGCAGAAAATATTGTCAGTAAAATATTGTCAGCTGAGGACAGCAGCTCCTGAGGGCCCTGTTTCTCCACCCTGGACTTCAGTAGAGCTAGAAACTCATTCAAGTATTTTAACACTGATCTTCCTTAAGTAGAATTCAGAGAAACAAAAAACAACCCTTAGAAACAAGAGTACCTCCAGACTGGATTTGTCTGGGATTCAAGCAGCATATTAAAAAACCCTCAAAACAAACTATAACAAAAACCTGCCCCAAACACCACCACCACCAAAGAAAACTAAAACACCTGCCCCCCCCCCCAGTAAATAGCCAAAACCATTCCCACCACTTTTTCAGCAGCCTTAGTTCAAAATAGGAAATAAAAAAAAAAAAAATTAAAAAAAAAAAAGGCAAAAAGCTGATCAGTTTAATCTCCATTTTGCCAAGAATTTTTAATTAATTCCTGGGAAATTCTTAGAATGGGTCTTTCAGTATTGGATCATGGCTGTAATCTTCAAGCTGTTTTTCAAGCTCTGCTCTACAATTATTGTTTTTTTGCTTATTAAAAAAAAAACCTTACTGATCCCCATCCATATAGTAAGGCACTGATAATTGTGGTGTTTCCCTCGCTGGTCTGATGGCTTTCCATCTCATCTAAAGTCTTAGATGAAAAAGTAAGCTTTAAGTTTTCATTTGTCCAAGAGAGAAAGCTCTTGTTAAGCCACAGAAAAAGGAGGCAGGTCCTGCCTTTGCTTGTCTCCTACTGTGTATGCCAGTATGTGCTAAGTATTCTTTCACCTGGCAATTACCTTGTGAGTTTTGTGGGGCACTTGGAGCACTTGATTTTTCTCCTTTGAAGCCAAGTACTGTTCAGTTCTGGAACACTGCTTTTTTTTTTTTTTTTTTTTTTTTTTTTTTTTTTTTTTTTTTTTTTTTTTTTTGTGTGTGCGTGTTGGCTTGTCTAAGGCTATAAATAACTATATTCCAGGCTTGTTCTTAATTATTTGGAAAAAATGGATGGTGACTATATAAGAAGAGTGCACACACATTTGTCTTTCTCTGGCAAAGTCATATGTCCAAATAAATTATCTTATTTATGCTTTGCTGTTCAGAGTGAAGAACTGGTATTAAGCAAAGAAACCAAAGACAAACGCTTAGAGGATGGTTACTTCAGGATAGGTATGTAACAGCATAAAAAATGTGTATTCTTACTATTGCAACTCTTAAAGACATCTTTATTGAAACCAAAACCAACTTAAATCTGAGCTTTTATCATTCATTTTTGGGTACATGATCATTTTTGGGTAGGCTTTACTTAATATTGTGTCCACTAATTCTTTTCAGAGACTGATGTACTAAAGATCTCTTGTGACTCTTAGTTGTAGTGCAGCTACATCCAACTTTTCTGCCAGGACTGATCACCTAGATTATAATAGAGGCATTTCCAGTTTGGTAAAATCACCTCCTCTGTCCTGTGACTGCACAAATGCTTTGGTGTGAGTTGTGTGCTTGGCCTGGATTTGAACCCACCCTACAGACAATCAGCTGTCTCATCATAGGATGAGATTTGCATTTCAACAGCCAAGTAGCTGTTGGGGAAGGTGCCTGGATACATGTTGTCAAGGAAGAGAAATTTTACACATGGATTTTAATTAGTTGCTGGACATAGTTTGAGCAATCCTGTTGTAATGAAAGCACATTTTTTGTCGTAATAAATTGCAGTTGTCTATGGTTTAACTGTAAAGTCTAACTGGGCTTCTAAATTGAATTCTTACTCATCCGAATATAACTGAAGATGCTTTAAATGGGAATATGTTATGCATGAATGATACCCCTTGTCCTTAATCCTGTTTGGCAACACATAAGCCAAAGGCATCATATTAGTTCTGTGCTATTAAATGAATACCTGTTCCAAAATCTTGACTGAGTTTGAGGTGTTAATGCCTTTAGTTTCAAAGCTTTTATTCTTATATTTAATCCTCTTCAGGTTGGCGTGTGCTGATGATGTGCCCCATATTGTTTCCGGCTGCAAAACTGGATCTGATGTCAAAATCACTCACTGCCTTTTATTTTGGGAACAATACTAGTTTCACTGTGATTCTGTCACAATGATGCTGTGAATTGTGATACTGCAGATATATTTTCTGGATTTTGTACTTCAGTTTGTTGAGTAGGTCTTAATTGAGTATGTACTTTTGCAGGGAAGTTTGAAAACGGTATAGCTGAAGGAACAGTTGACCCCAGCCTAAATCCTATTTCATCATTCCGGCTTTCAGTGATACAAAATTCAGCTGTTTGGGCAATTCTGAATGAGGTAAGAGGTGGTAGAACATTGAAAAACATAACCAGTGAATGGGAGTTTTGAACCTCAGACTTCTCGCAAACACTAAAAGTAGTTACCTCATTACTGAGAAATGTAATACACTAAACTGTGACTTGTTTTTTCTGATTCTCTATTTCAGATTCATATTAAAAAGATTACAAACTGATCATGGAAATCTGCTTTAGAGGAAAAAGAATAATTGAAAATTCTTCCTATAAAGTCCGACATCTTTAGCAAGTCACAAATTGAAAATACTGAGCATGCACCTTATTCAAATTGTCATTCTTTTTCACTTGAACTCTACCTCTTGTGAAATCTACTGTAGATGAGAAGATTGTATTTACCCCTTCTTATCTGATCCATCCAGAAACTGATGCGCCACACTGATAACGTTTGTCCGAGGCCCAAGTTGTCCTCCACTGTAATGTGACTTTACCATCTTATGGTTGCAGAACCCTGCTACGCTTAACCTGTACTATTTTGATAGTATAGTAATATAGAGTTGTACATATTGTTACATTCCTTGAAGAAAAAGAAATATAATTATTGTTAAATAAGTTTTATGAAGGGGGTACTTTCGGAGTTCCATTTATTTTCTATAACAAGAACCCTCTTTTATAGACTGTCAGGGATATATATTAAAAATGCTAGGGATATTTAATTTATTAAAATAATTTGAAAAGTACATATTTTTATGCAGTAAAATTTTAAATTGATATAGTTTTTTTATGAATTCTCTAGTTTAAGTTATCTTTCTACATTTTTCTTTGGAGATGCAAACATAAATTAATACCATATTTCAAATATACTGCCATGTTTAAAAAAACAAGATTAAGTTTCTAAATTATGTAGTTTTATACACAGAAACTGAATGATGTTCAGAGGCATAAACAGAGTTCTGAAGAGCATTATTCTTTGGGGCTATGAAATTCCACTATGTACAGTTTGTAGCCACATAAAAAGCATGTTGAAATGTCTTGTTTCATATTATGTACTAAATCTGCAGTGATTTTAGATTGAATCCATTGCATTTTAGAAGAATTTTTTTTTACTCCAAACCAGTTCTTTCTAAAAATATTTGTAAACATTTCCTAGGCTGAACAAATTCATTTTCTGTACTGAAGAAAATCATTCTCCAGCTTTGCTTTGGAGTGACAAGAGGTTACCTTTTATCAAAAGAATGAACAGTAGATACATTTGATTTACAGAGATCTCCTTTTAAAAAGTTCTGTTATTGAAATGTTTATTTTGGATACATTAGTGAGTAGTTACAGTTTATTTTCTTCCTTTGTTTAAGAACAAGGTTTTAGTTTGACTCCTTTATGGATCAGTATGGTAACTCACACTAACTTTATAGTAGGAACTGAATTTGGCCTCAAGTTAGTACCCTGCCTTTTCATTGCAAGGGAAACAACAGTAATCTTAAATGAATCAGAAATTTGGTCAGGAACAGAATGTAATCTGGATTACATCACAGTGGAACCGTTGCAGTACTAATGCTGCTGCTTTTCTTAAGAGTCCTTCTGCTTAGCTGCTTTTGTGTAAGGACTCAGGCATGGGAAAAATTCATTTAGTCAGAAATGGCCAGGAGAAAGAGAAGCAGGATTTCCTCACTTTAATAGGAATAAAGTGCCTGATTGACACTGGAGGGAGGCATCCATGCTAGCTTGGGTGTTCTCAGTTGTGCTGTGAACCAGCCTCCTGGAACTGACATCTCAAAAGCTGGTCAGCTTTCCCTGTAGAAAAAGCCACACTCTGCTACCCACAACACAGAATCATAGAATCACTTACGTTGAAAATTACCTTTATTGTCTTTTTGATCAGGGCACAGATGCACAAAACCTGTTGCAGATTCCCTGATCTAGAGCAGGGGTCTTGAATTTGTACTTCCCCATTAAAGTTTGGCTGACAGATTTGGCCTTTCTTTCATGATATAAGGAATAGGAGCCTGAACCTGCCTCTCCATCACACCCTCACTGGTTATAGTGTTAACATGTCTTCTCTTCTGCCTTGTTGTCTGGAGAATTGTGCCATAGTTTTGACAGTTAAGCAATATTCAAGTTGAAGAACTTAACTACTTCTACAGACTGTTGTCATTTTGGTTTAACTATGTTGTCTGGGGACACAGGGAAGACAAGATTTGTACACAGAAGTAAGACCTTCTGTTTAGACTGACTGGTGTAAAATCAAGAAAAATAAGTTACCAAGTGGACCTTGTTTGCTTTTTCTGATTGCATCAGGTGGTGTAAATAAAATCTTACTTGGAAAGCTTGTGTTGCCCATAGACACTGAGGGCATAAGCTAAGCACTGGTCACATAAATTAGGATTATTCTTGGATTTAGGAATGTGGGCAACTAGGGTCTGAATCCTGTCTCTAGCTTATTGTGGTGCTACAGCCCCATTTGTTTCCTGTATAATGCCCTGCCATCAAATTACCAACATGCTACAGCTTTTTATCACACATCAGCTAGCAAAGGTCTGAGAAAGTATTTAGGTTTTCTTCTCAGCTGTGTCTGTGAATGAATGATGCAAGTTATTTAAACTAGGGTTATTTATTACAATCCAGACTGCAGAAATACGTGAGATATTGCAGTTTCTGAATATAATTAGTTTTGATGACAGTGACCTTTTCCATTTTCTGTGAGTCCAGAAGTTTACTGGTACCATTTATGTAAGAAAGCTGTGTGCTTTTTCTCAAAGCATCACTGTTCCTGATGTTCCACAGTTGTTAAGATGAATAACTCCTAATATATTTAAATACATAGAACCCCTACCACATTGATTGCAAGACTGATTAGTAGTATATTTAGTTTTCAAAAATGTTGAGAAGAAATTTATCCAAGACAACAGATTAAACTAGTAAAATGTGGGTCATTTTCTAAAGATTGGTGCATTTTATTACAGTATAGTAGTAGGATTTGAAAATACTCTGGGCTGCTTCAATACTTTCAATGTTCCTGAACTTACAGGCTCTCTAGATAAATGTGCCACATGAGTACAAATTCTCTATTTCATAGATCCAGGTCAATTCAGAGCTGGTGTAATCAGGTAGATTATTTCAGCAGACAGCTTTTTTTGGGCTTTGTACCTTTAAATTCCAATCCCCAAGTCAGGTTAAAGTGGTGCAAGTCTCCTTCCTGGAAGTATGGTGAAGTAAGGGCACCTGGGCTGTTTGGCTCATCAGCCTTTAGCCTGGGTATTCTTTGTGACTGGGTCTACTGGGCCGATGTCTCCTGCATGTCTCCATTGGAAGGGACAGTATTATCATAAGAGATCTTAAACAGCATCTTAAGCCTATTACCTGTTTTGAGGGAGTTTTTCCCTACATGCATTCAAGTTATTTTTGTTGTTACCTTAAAAATCCCCTTGAGGCTACTGAATCTTAAAGAGTTATCCAATAATGGTAAGTGTTAAAAAGACCCTGCACTATCCTATGCTCCTGTTAGCTCCTTCTGATGCTGTTAAAGCTTCAGAAAAGCCAACTTCTGTGAAACCAAAGGCATAGCCAGAAACCTTCATTATCTGGGCAAATGAACTTATACTGGATGCCAAACAGACTGGCTGATGTGACCATTTGCTTTTCTGAGCTGATCAGGATTGCCTGGGACCAAGGAAACACAAGATTGTCAGTGTAATCTTGCTTTGCTCATTCAGTGGGTCATCCTACTGAAAACTTTGTAAATAATGTGAACAGGATGTGATAATTAGAGTGTTTCTAAAGCACTGTATAAGGCATTGAGCTTTTGCAGGCATCTCAACCGTGTGTTTTCATTGATGGAAAAAATTCTTATGGATATATTCATTTTTTTTCTGTACTTAAAGATGGCTTAGAAAAATTCAGATAGATGTGATTCATGGACCAAGAAAAGACTGGAGTCTTCTGTCGTATCACTGCTTGTCTAGCTGTTTTGAAGCAGTTTTTAAATACCTTGAGTCAGTTTAGAGCAAAGCAATTTATACTTTGCCTGTGTGAAACACAGTTCCATGAATGAGCTGAAGTGTGATTACTCTTTGGAAAAACTTGGAAACTGTACCAGTTTCCTTTTTTTTTCTTTTTTTCCCCAGATATATTACAATTTCAGTAATCTCTGTCTTTTGTTGGAAGTACTTGCTCCAGATGAAGTATCATAGTAATCTGTAGTTCACCTCCAACTTAGAAAGTATTATTTTAGTCTCATAGGGGAGAAGAAAAATGAAATCTTCTCAAACCTTACTCCCCTAAAATACATGAACCCAAGGTTTTACATTTTTTCTTACTAGGAAGGATCTATTCTGAAAAGCTAGAACAAGTAACTCTAGCTAGAAAGGGAAAAAAAAAAGTCCTTGTTTTTAAATCATCTTTACAATCACCAGCATAAGGCTGAAAGCTATTAAACAACTGGTGTTTTCAGGCTAGCATTAATTGCTGATGTAAAACACATAGCCCATGGAGACCTGGTGAATTAGTCCTTAGTGTCACCTTTCTGACTTTAGTGGTCTCTAAAGGTTTTGCTAAGTTCTGCTGTAAACAGTGAACTGCTGGGAGTTAAAGCAGCTTAATTTTGAGAATGATGAAGCCTTCTTTCAAGGGGAAAAACGTTGGTATCTCTAAAGGGAAGGTACACAGGCCCGGAGTACTTCAATGGTATCGCACCACAGGGCACTAAATACAAAGTATTTTTACTGTTGAACTGAAATGGATGATCAGCAATGCCAGGATTCCTATTAGGGAAAAGGTGTAACAGTTAGGCTGCAGCTGCCTGCAGGACGGGAGCTTGTGCTGTTAGCCAGGAAGGGAGCAGATCCTGACTGGAATCCTTCACCTTCCATGGATCAGCAGTTCAGTGCTTTCCTTGTTTAAAGGAGAATGTTGCTCAGCATCTGCTGAGGGGGAAACATGAATCTCTTCAAGCCTTAACAGTGGCTGAAACACACAGTACTGTAAGATGCACTGCCAGCATATTTGGTATTTTAAGATAAATTATAGTTTTTCCTTAGAGATCAAATTCTAGTATTGAAATTGTCTTACTGTAACCAGTTTACTCTTGTGTTGTTTTGGAAACTGAATCCTAGAGCTCATGTTTCATGCTGAACACTGCATTGGAAAGCTGTCATCTTCACTTTCCATAAGGTATTGTTTGTGATGGTCAGTTTATACTTCTGCCTTGTGGACTTCACAGCTGCAGGCATTGCCATGAGCCCACCCCTGTAGCCAAACCAACTTGTACTTTCCTTCCATGTTCATTGACCTGCCACTCAGAATGGTGGATGTAGTAATACCCACTGGACTGTTAGAGATTGGGTTTAAAACTTGCTGCTATCTTTGGAAACCTGATATGGGTCATGTTAATTGTGCCTTTCATCACTGTTTCTTCTGTGTGCCAGAGTTGTCCATGTATATTTGAAGTAGTCACTAAAGTAAATCTGTTCTCACAATCTTTTATACAAGGAGAGGACAGATCTGTATCTAGAGACAGTTGTTGCTTTACCATTGCAACACTATTAAGATCTGTACTTTCACACAGTCCCAAGGCAAGGTATTCCAATATTACTCTTCAAGAAAACTGCTTTTTTGTGTCACTTAAACCCCTCATAAAGTAGAGCTTATGCCAGTATGTGCAAAGTATCTGCAGTAAGAGTTATGCTACATAGACTTGTTGCAGTTAAATTTAAGCTACAGAAATGTACAAGTAACTTGTTTTTAGGAATGTACTGCGAAAGTATTTGAACAAAATTGCTAACATGTTTACTGTTGTAAATATTTTAATAAAAAAGGACACTTCAAACTTTTTTACACAATTATCTACAATAAAGAGAAATTTACAACCATTTACAAAATGTTCTTAATTTTTCTTTACTGTCAAAATGGCTAAGGTAGAAACAAAATAAACATTAGATACATGAAGTCCTAGTTTTATTTCACTCTGTACTTATAAAAGGAACAAAGCATCTTGGTGAAGTTCCATCCACATGCTAATGAGATCAAATAGAGCATGATGAGAAGTGCAAATGGATACAAAAGAATAGCTGTGTTCTTCAAAAAGGGCAATGCTGAAACAGAAGCAATATTGAAGCAAGTATAAAGTAGTGCTCTTTAAAAAAGGTGCTTCATGTAGAATAGCCTTGGGGCAAGGCAGCAATAAAAAATAGTTCTGTTCTGCTGTCCTCAGACATCTCTGCCCTGATAGCCCTACAGTTATCTCTAAATGCCTTGGGGAACTGTTTTACCTAAAACTATGGTCTTAAACTCATTACAGGATTTTTATCTAATGCAAACATCTTCAAGTGCATTTACAGAGGAACAAGAAAACTAAGTTGTGGTGCTACAGGTCTAATACAAGAAGGGAATTTGGTGAGGTGGAGAATATAAATTCTTTTGTTAAGATGTTCATCCAGCTGAAAACATGGGCTGGTACATTTCTATCAAATTTCATTTACCACAAAGAAAGAATTACTTCAACATGCAGCTAAGCCTCTGCTTTACAAATAATATGCTAAGATCAAATTAATAGCCTGAAAACATGCTCTAACATGCTCTTCTTTTTAGTCAAACAAATACAAAAGAAATTGATGTTACTCACCACTGTATCCTAGGAATGTCACGTAGATGTAATAGCCAATTGCAATCAGCCATAATGTATTCCCAACAAAATACCCAATGACAGAATCAGATATGATGACATCTGCAAGAGATAACTGCTCTCAGCTGTTTTGATAGTGCACCATTTTGAAGCAGAGAGCTCAAAGTATTCTACTTACAGTTGATGAAGAACAGTTGGATAAAATGCAGGATGACTAGAAGAGGGTAGAAAGCATTCAGATGTACATCAAAGGCATATCCCCATTCCACATCATAATCTCTGTTCTGCTGCTTCACTAAGTACTTATTTGAAATGAACCTACATGAAGAGATATTTGAGAGTGCTGTTAATCTGAATCTATAAAGCTGACTGACAAAACATAGGTTTGATGTAGTAAGTCATATGTGATCCCTACTCTCCACCACAAAGTTTCTGCTATTTGGGAATAAAAACACGCAAGAATCATGCAGACCAGACTATTGTTAAAATGGTTTTGTTAAAACTATCATCACATCCCTTGCATGCTGAAATACCAGCATACCCAGGCAGCTGAAATACCCTGCGGGTAATACAGAAACAAAACTTCATAAAGAAGAGATCAATGCTACAATTTATCAGTGTAGTCACAATCTGCCACTTTTCTCTGTATACACACGGAGATGACTTCAGTGAAGTGCTCGTACAGGATCAGCACACCTCACACAGAGATGGTTTATTTCATCTCTACAGAACTGAGGCACTGCAAGGACAGGAGGAGGGCATGTTCCTAACGTGCCCATTAGTACTGAAAAGATCTGCAAATGCAGTGTGCACTGCCCAGTATTACAGGCTACTGAATGAAGGCTCTTTCCTCCAGCTTCAGCTCTGCTGACATCAAAATATTTACTCCATTTAGAAGAGGAACAAGAAGTCAAAACATGCTCAGAAATAAGAGACCAGATTTTTCATGAAGCTTCCTCTGACCTCTTTGTGCCAAGGGGTGAGGTTGCAAAGAGGCAGAGCCTGGGTGCAAGGCAAGGAGAGGGTGAGGCAAGGAGGGGTTTAGATTCATTAGGAATGAGGGGGAGCTTCTAGGAAAAAAGATGAGCCTGCACTGGAAGAAGGGACTTGAACCAAACTCAAGCCAGGTAACTAGTATTGAGGCCTGCAGGAAGCTGACTGAAAGACAGAGGAAAACCAGCAGAACCTGAAGTCCTTCTGCCTTAGGAGACTCCATCCTGAAGCACAAGTTGCTGGAGGATGGGGGCAGGGAGCATTACTATAAGCTCTTCCCCAAACAACTTATGGGTTGCTGTCCTCGACAGGAGCATAGGTCAGGTGGACCTTTCATCAATCACCTCCGTTTCTTTTATGTACCTCATTCTCAATTTTGCAATTACAAGCAGGAGTTCCTGAGGCCACTGTCAGGCTTTGTCCCTTTTCCAGTCATCATCACTTCAAAGATGTCAGCTCCATCCCTAAGAACTCTTAAATGCCTTTGCTTTCTTAAGTTCCTTGTAAAATAAAAAAATCTTTCTCTGGTGCCCTCCCCTTGCCGCAACACAGAAACAGTGGCTTCCCATCATTTCATGGTTCCCTCACTGCTGCAGGACACATCTATGGTGCTGATGAGGCCTGGATTGTCAAATGACCTGCTCCTGCCTCTCTACTTCTGCAAGTCTCTGGACAGTAGAGGATAAAACTGGCAGCACCTACCAACAAAGCAAAAAGATGCCAAGCACAAGGCAGAACAGTTGTGGTTGTTGTGGCACTAGATACAATCTTCAGCAAGAAGCACAGGCCAAGTGTGTGTTGCTTAAACAGAATCATCCTCAGGCTAACACTACTTGACTTTTTCATTCATTACTTTGATTGAACACCTTTTTCTTTTTTTTAATCACCTTTATTTTTTTTATTTGGCATTATTGCTGAACATTAACCAGCTCAGGAAGGAAGAAAGAAAAAAAGCTGGAATGTTCATCATAATACAGACCTTCTGACCATTTAACTTTGTAGGAAATAGTAAAGAAAGAGATGTATTCTTTTTTAAGGCATCATTTTGAAACAACTACTACAACAGCATAAAACCTATAGTCAACACTTGAGTGTAAGTTTACCCCAAACAAAGAACCAATTGTCTCACAAACAGCAGAAGACTCACTGTGTCTGAACAGCAATACTGAACTGGGCTTCAGAAATCACTACTTACCACATCAGAGTTGCAATCAGGAGCCCAACGCCTACGCAGTCTATGAATACAACCCAAAGTAGAAGTTTTATTGTTTCAAAAAAGCCCATGTCCAACACAAATCCAAATCCTACAGTAGACACTGAAAGCAGAAAAAAATCATTAAAGTCAGCTGTGGAAACGAAAGCATGAGATCTTAAACTGACGGGGTTTTTTTAAGTATCCTGTTATATTATTCCTTTTAATATTCCCCCCCCCGAGATTTTCAGTCCAACAGCTTAGTTTTTTTCAACCAAAAACAAGATATAATGCAATTTATTCATAATATGAACACTCATCTGTACTTGGGTCTAATTGTAATGGTCCACCCAAACTATTTTTTAAAAAATTCAGACAATGCTACAGTAGAACATTCTTTGTTTTATAAAAGCTCCTTGTTAACTCAAACCACATGTGTAATTCTATTTCAGCTAAGAGTTTTTATATTACAAACAACAATACACTATTTAATAGAAGGCAACTGAGACAATACTGAATTTGCAGTTCAGTCATTTATATTAGCCACTTTTTTATAGCTTAATTCTGCAATATATAGAATCTCACCAGGGCATTTATGGTAAAAACAGTGTTTTATCCATAATATTCAGGTCAACCAAATATTCAGTATTTTTAACAAAAACACTGCCAAGTGGCATAGGGTTTTTTTACTGTCTGTAAAGTTACAGTGAACTATGCAGTTTAAAATGCAACTGAAAAGGAGTTGCAATGGAGAGATGAATTCATGACTACAGAGTACCACTTAAGCTTACTCCAATTTCTACTTCCCACCTTAACTTCAAAAAGGTTAGGCCTTTTTCTTCTGTTCTACTTTGATTAAAAGATCATCCATACAGATTGGGGGTTTTTGTGTGTGTGTTACTAGAAAGAAAATAAACGTTCATCCTAAACATTCCCTCCTTCTTCCTTCTGCTCTCTGTTCTCCCGCACTCACCGCAGAGCCAGATACTGAGCAGCACGAGGAAAGCAGGATCATCTCTCGCCCATTGGTCCTTTGTCTGTTTTCTGTAGTGAAAGTTCCTGTAAACCCTCTGTGGTGAAGTGAACAGGTAAAGCATCTGCCAAAGCGCAAACTCGAAGTCCATCTGTCGGAAGTGGAAGAGCCTCCGGAGGTACTTGTAGCGCTTTGCTCCGGCCGTGTGCCTCGCAGCATCTCTGGGGCTCAGGACACCATTGCCCTGGCTCCCAGAATTAACCAGTGTGGTTGGCAGCATCTTGCTAAAGAAAGAATGTCAAAGGATGTATTTGATTTTGCACACAGTATGGGGTACAAATAAAAAAAAACGCGATGCAGGCCACGGCTGCAATGCTGAAGTGACAAAAACTGAGCGCAAGCACAAACAATGACATTTGTTGGAGCAAGTCCAGAGGAGGCCATGGAGTTGGTCAGAGGACTGGAGAACTTCCCTTATGAAGACAAGCCGGAAAGTTGGGGCAGTTCAGCCTGAAGAAAAGAAGGTTGCTCGCAGGCCTCCTAGCACCTCCCCATATCTGAAGTGGGAAAACAGGGAAGCTGGGACCCTTCATCAGGAACTGCAGTGACAGGACAAGGAGTAACAGGTACAAACTGAAACAGGGGAAATTTAGGTTAGATACAAGGAAGAAACCCCTTTCTGGGGTGCGGGGGGTGAGGCACCGCCACAGGCTGCCCAGGGATGTTGTGAACGCCCTGGCAGCGTTCAAGGCCAGGCTGGATGGGGCTTAGAACAACCTGGTCTAGTGGGAAATATCCCTGCCCACGGCGGCGGGGCTGGATCCGGATCATCTGTACGGTGTTTTCCAGCCCATACCGGTGTACGATACCGTGACTTAGGAGCGGCCCGGCCGCCGCTGGCAGCCCCGGCCCCCTCAGCGGGGCCCGCGCTGATCTCGGCCCGGGCAGCGCTACACCCCGAGCCCGCCCCGCGCTGAGGGTCTCACCTGCCGCCCCGGCCCGCGCCGCGACCCCCGCCCCGCCCGGCCCGGCACCGCCACCGCCACTCGGCCGCCTCCCGCAGCCTTCCGCCTCCGTCCGCGGCGCAGGCGCGCGGGAGCCTTCCTGCCCCCGCCGGAAGCGGCTGCAGGCGGCGCCCGGGATGGCGGCGGGCGGCGGTGGCGGCGGGGCGTAGCGCCGGGCTCGCAGCCATGCCCAAGTACTACGAGGACAAGGAGGAGGACGGGCGTGCCTGCGGCGGCGTGAGGGAGGACCTGCGGCAGTGCCTGCTGGAGAGCCCCTGCGTCCTGCGGGTGAGCGGGGCTGCCCTGCCGGGCCGGGGGCCCGCTCGCCGCCCTTTACGGCCTCTTTCCGGTTATTTACAGCAGTTTAGGGAGTCACAGCTCCACGGGGGAGTGCGGGTCACCGGAGCGAAATCCCTGGTGAACTTCTCTGAAGTTGGAAGTAAATGATCCTCAAAGGCCCCTTCCAACCCAAATTCCTCAGCTGCCAGAGCGTGGTGCTGGTAGCGCCGGGGTCGTGGGTCCGATCCCTGTGCTGGCCTTCCCTTGAGAGCTGGGCCAGGTGGTGCTTGTGGGCGCTTTCCAGCTCAGAGTATTCGGTGATGCTGTTTTGTGATTCTGTGAAGTGTTTTGATGTCTCTTTGACGGCATGTAGAAATCAAAATTTTAATCCTTTTTTTTTTTTTTTTTCTTCCGTATACTAGGAAAATAAAAGTCCTAAAGAATGCTTGAGGGAAGGACACTGTAGGAGTTTGCAAATGACATTCTTTGCATGCAAAAGATCAATGGTAAGTGTGGTGTGTCTTCTGCTACTGGCCTGGATGGTTCCTTGTCCTTTCCTCCCCTCTTTTTAAGAAAAACACATTATTTCAGTAAGGTGGGTGTCATTAAGCAGAGCAGCTCTTGCCTTTGAATCCTAATTAAACTATGTGTGTTATACTCAGTTCTCATGAAGAAGAAGCTATAGAGTAGGAAAAATTGGAAAAACACGTTTAAATTGGATTAGGCTTAAAATGTCACAGGTAAGTGAGGTAGGTATTTTCACTGTTGTTTTTAGTAAAGTTTTGGGTTAAAAAATATTAGTAGATTAGGTAATTGTAAGATAAAATGTCAACAAGCTATCTTTTGCCTGTAAGGTCTTTGAAAAACATCTATATAGAGAATATTTAAGTGAAGTGCAGTGAGATTTTCACTGTTGATGCAGGATCTTGCATTGAATTCATGTTGAGTCATTAACTTTCTTGGTGTACTACAATTCATGATAAATAACAGTTTCTTATATAATGAACTATCCCATGTTTAAATGACAAGTAATTTTTAAAAATGTAATTAGATAAAGTTTTCTGTATTTTGATAGGAGTTCCTTGTTTTAGGATTTTTTTGCTTGTGGTTCTATAACATTTAAAGCATATTTAAGATGTGGTAAAGATGTTATTAAAACTTTCCAAACATGAGAAGTGCAGGGCTCTTTATTTTTATCTGATGAAGAGCAGCTGAAATGGTACTTTAAATTTTTCTTCCATTTTGTATTAGTTGTAGCAGCTTTTTGTACCTCTTCTATATGAACCATATTAATCCGTAAAGTCACAAATTATTATTTTTGTATATGGGAAGATGTTGTATATTAAAAGTTTGAAATACCTATATGAAGCTGCAGTAAAAGCATATGTATCTCCTGGTGATGTGCCTGTATCTTTCTGTCTGTGGATTGGTAAGGGAGCTTGATGAAACTGAGTTTCTAGCTAAATGCTTCCAGTCATGCAGGAAGAGGCCTGGCTCTTAAATGATTTTATTTAACTCTCCCAAATTTTAAGGCTTATGAGTGATGTTTTTCTTGTTCTGTTAATTCTGTAAATTTCAATATTCATGCTCAGTCAAGCTTGTTATTTGTTATAATAGTAAAACTTAAAGAGTGTCCAAAACCAAGTTAGACACTAGATACAGATATAATTTACAGATAGAATTTATAATAAATTTTATGCTAAAATCATCGGGGGTTTTACCTAGATGCTGTTTTTATTTCAAGGAAAGAGAAAGTCTTATCAGTGGAGTAGCTTCAGTACACTTTACATGTTGAAGTAGGGCCAAGATTTAAAGTGAAAGCTGCTTGGTTATTGGACAAGCTGTGTCATCGTGAGTCTAGCTCTTTACAAATTTTGCTGCAGTTCTGAATTCTGGAAGAAGGTTAGTTAATGGTGTTCAAATAAATCTCCTCAGTCTAATATCAGAATATGGCTGAGTTGCAGTCTGCCACTGCCATCTTCAAGACTGGCTATCTAAGTTCAGGAGAATTCTCCCAAGATCTAAGTATGTTTTTCTGCTGCATTGAGAAAGAACTTGCTCTTTAGCTTCTGGAAGTACTGCACTGCGGCTTTTATTTTAGCTTTACCATCATCTTTAGCCTTTCAATAATGCTTTTTCTGTAATCGCCAAGAATAAACGTGCAGATTTTACAATCTGAATATTTTTTTCTTTTTTTACTAATTTGGTTGTATTTTTTCCAGAAACTTCATGTATTTAAGTTATCCCTCTCCTCACAGACATTTATAGTGACTGCCCACTTCAACCAGATCTGAATTTTCCTCCTTCAGTTTATCGGTTACATTTGCAAAACTGATCTAAGCAGATTTACACTACCTTGTTTTTCATGGGTTCCTTGCCATCCTACTTTGCTCTTCTATCATTTATGTTGTTTATTTCAGAATGCTCAGGAAGCTTATCACATAATTTTAGTTTAGTGGGAGGTTTAAGATCATATAATGCCTCTTTCATTGGAATCCCCTGTGGCTTGTTTGCTACATCACTAGTTTTCTTCTTTATTCTGGCCTTTGTTCTGTTGTCACAAAGTGCCGAGGTTGCACAAACACTCTACAATACTCCTTTTGGAAAATACCTGCTCTTAATATATTGTCTTCAATTTTCAGTTGGATACCAGGGCAAGATTCAGAGGAAGGAAGGGATACTGAAGTCCTCATCAAGAGACCTAGCCGTTGGAATTTGGAGTTCATCAGTACTCTACACAAACCAGAGACTAAAGAAGATGGTACCTGCTGCATCTTTTCATGCAGTGTTTTTGTAGAAGGTATCTACTCCTGAGTTTTCCAACAGATTGACCTGGATGTGCATTGAAATGTTAAAAAGAAGGCAAGCATAAAGCTGCAAGGCTGCAAGTTCTGGCCAAAATGGGTACCTGTCATGTATTTGCAATAAAAATGTGAAATCCAGAACAAGCTGCAGAAGTTATCATTCTGTTTTGGAGTGGTCTTTTGTGACTTTACTGTAAATTCTGATAATCTTTTACTATTAGAAAAAATACAAGATATGGAACTGGGAGTTACTTGATGTGTTGAGGAAGAGTTTCCTTAGTAGATGAGTATTTCAGAGGGTTTCTCAGAATAGAGCTATTTTCAGAGATGAGGAGTTAACCAGGGTTGTAAAATGTTTGTGCAAGCTGCTTCCTCTCCAGTAGATTTGCAACCCAATTAAGCTGTAATAGATGAGAGTGATGGTGTTTTTCAGTCCCACACTGCTAAGGAAGTGGGATTTATGGGAGTAAGAAGCATTAAATAATGCTTAAACCATTACTATGGTCGGTGTTTACTGGTTCTGTATAAGAACTGCTTTTCCAGAAGAACTTTTTCTTCCTTCGGTATCTCCACCTCTACAAGCCTTTAAGAAATAAATGCTACTGGAAACTACTGGAAACTCAGCTCCAGGCAAGCTGATTAGAAGCAAGATAAGGAAATAGTGAGAGGGGAGGGAGCCATAGTAACTTCTTTTCTTGGCTGAAGTTTATAGCCAGGTGTCTTATATACTTTCAGTCTGAACAGATGCATGCAACACTTATTGTTTCTAAAACTGGTGACTTCAGTTAATGAGCACATGTTGACTATTTAATTCTATCTGTCTTAAGCAACTGTTCTGTGATGAGTCAGAGAATGTTTATATTCCTTGTGTGTGTAGGACTTTATTTTTGCCACCTAAATCAACTCTGATTTCACATTTTTGTGTTCTGTTGATCATGTGGGAGCTAGCTCATTTGTTAAGTGCTGTAAGTGTCCTTTGTTTTCCACAGCCTAATCACCATATTACCTCTTTACATACAATAAAATGGTGATTGATGTCTATAAGAGTATTTTTAGCTTAACACTCTAATTCCAAAGTATTACTCACAAGCCTTTTCTATGGGGAAAAGCATAAAAAAGGTACTAAAAATAAATATAAAGACACATGGCAGGTATTTCAATGTCAGTTAAAGAGAGGAGTGGGAATGGTATGTGAGTTTGGTAGTCAAGGACTCTTCCATGGTGTGCAGTACTGCGTGGGCTTGTAGGTTGATTGTTCAAGTGATCTTTATTCCTTCCTCCACCATAATCACTAAGCCTCACCTAATGGTGCTGCAGCAACTCCTTTTGGAAGGGAGCAGAAAGATTGCTACATCATAGACAGGCACATAGTTATTTTCAGTAATCTTCTTGATCCAGTGGAAATCAAGTATTAAAATGAAATCTATTGGAAATTTTATGGATTTAATAATTAACAGAACAGGTGTATTATTTGATCCAATACAATGTTACTGTCAAAACTTCCTAATGGTTCACTAAACTACCTAGACAGTATGAAAATACTATAGTAGATATCAAAATACTGATCTGCTCAAGACACTTTTTCACTTCCAATATTGTGTAACATAATACTCTGTCTAAAGATAAGTAATTATATAGTTATCTTGGGACTTTGAGCACTGTCCTACTTCAGAGATATTAATGCTCCTTTGGGAAAAATTATTTGTTTCATTAATGCCCTAAGTCCTATGCATTTGATTACAGCTTTTTTCCTAATGCACAAAATGTTTTTATTTAAATATGTTGATGTTTTTTTCTCATGCCTTGTGCTACATTACTGACTCTTACTAAAAAAGTGCATGTTTCTGTTCTTTGGTAGGTTTTGCAAGATGGGATCTATGGAATTGGGTTGGTGAAGACACATGGTTTGCATGGCACCAAAAGGCTCATACTAGTTTTAGAATCACAAATATAAGCAGTGCTAATAAATTGTATTGAATAAGTAAAGAATACAGTTTGCAAAGATCTCACTGTTGCTCGTGTTCCTCTCATTGGTCTTCCATGATGGAGAGTCAGAGGGTGTTAAATGCTGTGGAGACTGACGTTGCAGGCTGTGGCTCTGTCAGTTTAGGACCTGTCTGTGTTACAACATCCCATTTCAGCAATTTAAATGTTCTCTCTTTGGTGCAATCCTGCAAATGCAATTGTATTTACAGAGCTGTAAACACATATTGCAAAACTGCTCACATGTTTGTGATGATAAAAAATAGGCTGTGGTCATTTACTCTGAAAATTCTTTAGGCTATTAACTGTTCTTTCAAGTTAGTACAGAGTGCTTAGCATATGAGTCTGTTTAACGAAGGCCCGTGTGTACATGCGTTGAAAATGAGAGAAAAGGGTTGGTGTTTAAAAAATATCACGCATTTAGTAGTTAAGATGTGCCTCTCAGAAGGAAAGACAAAGCATCCTTAAAAAAACCCTCACTTTTGAAATATTTTCTGCTTCCATAATGGGTGTATTTGTATTACAGAGTTCATTATTCACTGGGTGGCATAAGAAACCAGTTGTCCAGTCTCTCTTTGCTTTTAAAGTTTCTGGAGAGTAGTAGTAGTTGGATGAGATTTTTTTTTTCAAAGAAAACATTTTAAATTATATCTTTTCAGTGAAAGCCTGGAACAAACTAAATTAACACCTTCTACTCATAAGAAGAGCATTAAATGAAGTCATCATCTAAAAATGCAGCCACAGAATGTAGGTGGTAAGCAGTATCTGTTGTTTAGGCCTGTGGTTAGAAAATTTACAAATACAGAACTGTAGCAGCTTTGTCAAGATGATGAATTTTACCCTGCCTTGATATGTGGTCATTTAGAATACATGTATTTATTGTAAATATGTGTCTTGTCTAAAGCTGAAGAGCACAAGAGCTTAATTCCAAGTTGTAGTTGACTGGAGTAGAATAATAACCAGAAACCTTAAGATCCTTTCTCATTTTTTTTCCCCAAATCTGCCTGCTGAATTTTCTGGTTTTGGCTTGGTTTTCTTGCAGATACCTCCAGAAAATCATAAACCAGTTATTTCTGTAAGTGGCACACTCCACAATGGCTTGGTTGACAGTCTGTAGGAAGAAAATTCTGTAAACATAGAGAGCAGCTACTTGAAGAGGAGACTATGCTTTATTTTCAGGATTTACACTAGGTTTATTAATAGTGTTCTTGAACACTGAAAGGAGAAGAAGCAACAAGATTAGCATTTTAACAGTTGCTTAATTAGGTCAGTAGAAGGTGATAAATTTAAAGTAATAATATATTTTAGTAGCTAAATATTGAAAAAATATTTTTATGTCAAGCTGAGGTTGGTGTGTCCTGATGGAGACTTGCATAAGCAATATTCTTTTTTGGCAGGCCTGTAGGTACTAATGGGCTGAGTGAAATGGAATGGAATAATTTCTCTAAAGATAATTTCCCTAAAGATTTTCTGGTAACAGAGGAAAGGAAAGTAAATCTCTGTGACCTAGAACAAGATTTTTAAAATCTGCAGTGTTGCTACTATTGCTTTAAAAGGAGCTACAGAAAAATAGCAAAGCAGAAATCAGCTCAGGATTCATAAGTTCTAATGATAAACTGTGCTACTATAAAATTGTATTGTGTTGTCTTTCATTACCACTCAAAGGAAGAAGAATGTGAACTTTTCCTAGTCAATTTGTGATGGGAACTTCTGAGGCTTTTTTGTGGGGAAAGTTTTAAAGTCTTTCTGAGGTCACAGAGATCTAATATTTATTAGGTCTTGTCTCAGGCTTTTGGTTCTGTACCAGCTGTACCTCACTAACAGTCGTAGCAGGATGATTTCTGGGATTCTGAGTGGGAAGAAATTTGTTACAGGCTGTTGGATTGTTGGCATGCTGAGGGAGATGAGCGTAAATAGTGCATTGAGGGGATTGATTATCAGATGTGTAAAAAATTATATTGCTCAATTTATGGGCAAAAACTCCATAAAGCCTTTTATCAGCTGAGACTGGACATTCAGGTCCCTTTCTGCTTTATATTAGTAGTTAAGGTAAGAGTTTGACACCTTTCATCTGGTCTGACCTTCTGTGAAGCTTTTTGTGCCAGAGAAAGGCATCAGCTCTTGAAAATGGCATAAATCTGATTATGTTTTCACTTGATAGAATATTTAAATAGGCACTAATCCCTCTGTAGAAAGAGCATATCTGTCTTGTGATTAGAATTTTACTTCAGTTTTCACTTCTGGGAGAAGAAGAGGAGATGGCTCTGCAAAGAGGTTAGTAGTATCTTATGTTTTCCTGATGGAATGCATTTGAAAGTTAAAAAAGGGAGAAAAAGATGCAATGAAATGCATGGACTGACTTCCTAAAATCTTGTATTATACCTGCCTTCCTTAGTCCCATCACAGGGGGGCAATTTGCACTGTTTTTTAAGGAAGGAGATAAACTTCTGTTACTGATTTTTTTCATTGATCTACATACAGGTAAAATTCCTGCTTTCTTTTTACACTATTGATTGTGCTTCCAAGGTGTGTGTCACATTTTGTCACTTAACACACTGTGTTGAGACCTCGTGTTCAATTCCCTGTCCCTTATGACCCTGATGCCTTTTTCAAGGTCAGTAGTTTTTCCACTCTCTTTTCCCAGTGTGTGGCTTGTTTTCCCAGGGTATGGCTTTGTTTTCTTTTCCTGGATGTTTAACCTGAGATTTGGCTATTAAAAAATAAAAGTTTTGAACAGTTTACTTTATCATCTGTTCCAGAACTTTCATGTGATGGCTCAGTTCTTTTGTTCATCACAGTGTCAGCTGTTGGGTTGTCCACAAATACAATTGGCAGCGAGTTTAGACATACTTACACACCTTTGAAGAAAATGTGAAATAATCTTAAACCTGGTAATGGTCCCAGAGCAGCTCTCTAAGCCCTCTACTGAAATACGACTCCCCTCTATTTGTGAGGTTTCCTTACTTACAGATTAAGAAAATATTATCTTACAAAAAAATTAAGTAAATGGAAAACATCTCTAGCCCATTCATTCCTACCCTGCTGGATTTCCTTGTATTTTGCCTTGGGTAATTCAGACTCCTCTGCCTACAAATAATGTGGTGATTATCTACATCCTCCTTCAACACTGGTGCAACATAAGGCCCTTCTGTCCCTTGGATTTTAGGGCTGTTTTGAATCCTTAATACTAAAGGAACATCAATAGTAAACATCATTCTTCCAGAGTCCTTGCTGGGGAGCTGTCCAAGTCTGCTGTTTACAAAGGTTATATTTTGATGATGATTAATATTGTTATCAGCTGCAAATAAACTATGATTTTTTGCTGTCATGATCTGTATTTAATTCGAAAGGTGTTAGTGACAATGTCAGCTTGCTTTCCAGCCTGTTATCACCAAGTATATTTAATGTTTTTATGTGAGGATGGCTTTAAGTTTGCATGGCAAACTCTTATTTTCTGTCTCTGTTAAAAAGTGTGGCAGGGTTCATTAGCTTTGTGCTAAAATATAGGCAAAGGTAAATGTGAAAAATTATGCATGTTTGACTATGCATTGAAAACACCTCTTTTCTGTAAGTTCTATGTGATTTTGAAGCAGGGAGTCCTTTATGGAACTTCACCAATGACATGCAGAAAGAAAAATGAAAAATTCAAGCTGCCTTTCCTGGCTTCTCTATCCCAATTCAGATTGTAGTGGGGACTTCAGCTGGCAGCTTCCAGCACAAGGGAACTGTAACAGGCAAATTAAAATTCTTACACTAGAGCAGTGTTGGGACTGACTCAGCTGGTTCTTGGCAGCAGTCCTCTGCAGGTCATGCACAGTTGGCTGAATGCATCCAGGCAACTGTCTGTCTGTGTCTCACTGATTCCCCACTTCAGCATCTTTCCTCTCTGCAGGAGCCCCTCACCTCCCTCCTGGGAGTTCCCACATGATAACTTGTTAGTGACCTGTGTTCTTCTTGGTGTTTGTGCACCATGTAAAAATAATAGAATGAGCCAGAGCTGGACTGTGACCTCTTCCTACATTCTTTCAAATGACTCTTAGCAGTGCTCGAGCACGATAAATCCCTCATTGATAGCAGCAGGGTACAGAAATTGGTTAAGAAATGAGCCAAGCCTCCAGCTACGCAGCAATTTCAACACATTGTATGAATGAGACAGCTACCCAGCAACTTCAAGTGTGGAGAATGAGGGATGGATGGATGGATGGATGGAACATGCTAAAACATATCAGTGTGAGCAGCAGGACTAGGTTACACTCCACACAGCTGAGGCTATGCCTTGAGTGTTGTGTCCAGTTTTGGGCTTCTCAATTCAAGAAAAACAATGAGGCGCTGGATTGTATCCAGAGAAGGCCAGTGGAGCTGGTGAAGGGTCTGGAGCACAGACCTCACAGGAGGAGCTGAGGGAGCTGGGGGCTGTTCAGCCTGGAGGAAAGGGGACTCAGGGGGGACCTCAGTACTCTCTACACCCACTCTAAAGGAGGCTGTAGCTGGGTGGGGGCCCGCCTTTACCCCCAGGCAACCAGACGGGACAAGACGTGGTGATAAGCTGGGCTAGGGGAAATTTAGTTTGAACACGAGGAAGAATTTCTTCTACCTCCAATGCTTATCTGCAGATGGACATACAAGAGAATGCTAGTTTCTGTATTTTGGGTCCTCCGTAGCCGGAGCTGACCCCTGTGCTCGGGGGGCGGTGGGCGCGGGGGAGGCGCTCCCGGCCGGTTCCGTCCCTTCCCGGCCCGGGCGGGCGCTGAGGCCGCGCTGAGGCCGCGGGGGCCGGGCCAGGCCCGGGGCGGGGCCGCCGCTCCCGGCGCCGTCAGAGCGGGCGGGCGCCGGAGCCGCTGGGGGCGCGGGGCCGTGGCTGCCGCGGGGCGGTGCCCGGCGAGCTGCGGCTGCGGAGGTGAGCGATGGGCACCGGCGGGGCCGGGGCAGCGGGAGAAGGTGCGGGGCGGGCGGCGGGGCCGGGCGGGGCGGCGGGGGCGGCTCCGCGGGGCGCGCACGTCCGAGCCCCATCTCGGGGAGGCCCTGCCCGCCGGGCTCGGGGCCGCCGCTGTCACCGGCAGCGCTGCCGGCTCTGCCCCGGCCGTGCTTGCCCGGCGCTCGCCGAGGCCCGTCCCGAGCCGTGCCGGCTGCGGCGGAGCCAGCGAACAGCGTGTAAACAGCCGCCCCCGCGGGGACGCGGCACAGAGACAGCGAGCGCGGCGGGGATGCTTAACCTCCCCTCATTTATTACAGGCCGGGCTTCACGATTCCTTGCCCATGATGAAAAGCCTTAAAAGGAAGCAGATTGTGTGTTTAGTTTGGTGCATATTTCAAATTTTTCCCCGTTTATTGAGCTGGAATATGGTTGTGAAATATGGTAGAAATGCCTTTGCAGTATTGCTGCACCATCATCCGTCCTGTGTGGGTTTGGCAGAGCAGCATTAAGAATGAACTTGAAGCTTTATCCCGGTGTCATACATTCCCCCCATACCGAGAGTAAAGTCAATATGTGCCGATCAGAGCCCAGCTTGACTGCAGAGACACTGGAGGGGCTTTTGCCTGGCTGGTCCAGCACGGTGTTGACAGAAGCTCTCCGTCCGTAGGCCGATATCGTCCTTCTGCAGAAGCCTCTGGTGTTGAGCTTGTCTAGGCTGGCAATAGAGACCCAGCTGGGAGGGAAGATCTTGCTGGGTGACTTCTTAAGCCACAGAGGCAGAGACTGATCTTTGTCTTTGCCCTCAAACTCTAAAAAACCCTGTTGTGCTGCAAACACGATTACTTTGCAGTTTCCCGCTGCAGAGCAACTGTTTGCTGATGTTTTTCACAAAAGCTCTTAATTAAAAGTTTATTAAGTTTTTCTTCCTGCTTCTGAAGATCTTAATTCAGTGGGCTGCCTTGCTTCTAGGAACTCAGGGAATGCAGTATCTTGCCAATTTTTTCACAAGTCTCTCTGACTCTCTATGCAAATGTTAGGTGGGAGCAAATGGTGGAGGGGGGGGCATGTGTATTTTTGGCAGGAACTTGACATTCAGTGTTCTTAAATTTAGAAGTTCTGGCACTTTCAAACTTTGAGGTGCATGTGACCTCTTTTACTCACTGTTCCCTGCTGCAGTACTAAGTTGATTAGCAAATCATGATTTCAGGGCTGTTTTCAAGTATCTGTATCTAGGCTGTTTGTATTTTGCTAGATACATGACAACTTTGCCTCTGATTTAATTTATTTTTAATGAGCTAATTTTAACTTAATCTGTAGTGGGTGGTAGCTTGCTGGGAGCCTTGGAGAAGCAAAGAACCCTGCCACAGTGTGGCAAAAGAGCCGCAGGATATTCAGAGGATGCTGGGCTCCCTTACTGAAGAGTGATGACACCTCTGCAGAAACTTGCTTACTTTACATCTGTCTCACTTGCTGTCAGCTGAGACTGAAGGCTGTACCCCTTTCCCAGGTAGCAGAATTTTCAGTCTTAAGATGTCAGGTGTATTGAGTGTTGGATGTCATTAGTCATGTCCTAGACCTGTTCAAATCCAGTCTGATTGTACAGATGCTGTAATCAATGGAAGTTCTCCCTGTGGAGTGAACTGACTGCTAGGAGAAATGACTGCTTTATTTCCTATATGTTCTGGTTTCTCAGCCTCTGTATTATTTTACTAGAATTAGGAAGAAAAATGAGAAGGCCAAGGATCCCCTTTCAGTTCTTGTTTCCCTGTTAAGATTTAATTCAGGCTTCTGGGCTATGCTCTGCAGCAGCAATTTTTAATTGCCCAATTGCTAGTGCATAAGATGTTCCATTAGAATATAACAATACCTCTTGGACTCCCTTTGTAGATGTCTCTGTTGGAAAAACTTCCCCATTTTTTGACTGCATATGAAGAGAAATGGCCTTGCTTGGAGATGAAGTTTGAAACCTCTACCTGTTGTATTTGAAGAGAGATAGGAGATCAAATAACACAGGCAGCACACCTCAGAGCTCTGTCTTACATGCTCTTTGCTTCTGCTTGCCACTTCCTTTCCTGTTTCTGGTCTGACAAACTGAATTTCCTCTCCATTGTTGGATAATCTACCTAAATCTCAAACAGACATCCTTTGCAGAAACATAGTTGGAAAATGTTGTTGACCTTGGAAGAAGAAAGCTTTAGGGTGTATCTACTTCACGCACATCTGTGAGACAGATAGGCATAGCCTCAAATCACACCTATTGCTGCTTTATCTAATACAATAAGTTCTTTCCTACAGATAAAGTTGATTCCTCTGGCTCTTGGAAGGAGGCGTTTCCCTTTTCTGCTTCAAAGGCACCTCCTTCTACCGCTGCCGTCCTTCCTTTGCTTCCCGTGTTCTATTCTCTGTAGCGCTTTGCTTACTGCGGGAAGTGTCGCCACAGACTGGTGGCTTGTGAGGCAAAACCAAGCAACAATCAAGACAAAGAAGGTTGAGAATGAAGAACAAATTGAGTGAAGGACAGAAAATAACAAGAACATTGTAAATTAAGGACATGACTGAGAGGAGGGCATGTGTCTTGACTGCACAGGGGAGTGGTAGGGTCATAGTCTTTGTGATTTGTGTCATACACGGTAAGGGAGGTGTACAGGAGATAAGGCAAACACTTCAGGCTTTCCTGGCAGTTACTGCTCTTCCCATAAACTGGGGTTAATGACGTTGCATGAGCCAACACAGGTGGACATTGTGCTTCTGTCAGCCCATTGATCCAGCTACTTTTGTGTCTTGCAGAGTAAAGGCAGGTGCCAGTGCTACAGAAATACATTAGCACTTCCTGAAAACAGCATTTGAAGCTTTCAGTAAAGTATATTCACTCAGCAAGAAGGCTGTTTCTGGACTTCTATTGAGTGTGAAATTCTTGAATTTATGATCATTTTACCAAATAGTGCAATAAATAGTGAACTGGGAAATTGTAGGTACATCCTAACTTAGCTAAAACCATCTTGATGATCTATAATATAGTAATGTAGTTTTCCCCCGAATTTCCAGGCAAGTTGAGATCTTGACCTTAGGTGAAGGAGAGTTTCTGTCCAGCTTGTAGTATGTGACCAAGGATTTTTTTGCAACAGAGGTTTGTAAATCTGCATCAATATTCACTAAGAGTACTCATTATGTGCAGCAGTGAGATACTGCTAAGACCTTGTATGAAGCCAGCAGGATATTTGCAAAAAGACATTGACATTCTTGAGCTGTTACGTTTAGACCTGGCCCACTTGTTCCCTTCGATGTTCTTGTATATTTCACAAATGCCTGCATCCTGTTTGTGCATCTGCTGCTGTGGTGTCTGACAGAGAAGCCTGTTGTGTGTGAGTTGTTTCTCTCTAAATACAGCTGTGTTCTTCCAGTTTGTTGTGAACAGAGCAGATCTTGTGAAGGAGGTAACCAAGTGAGGTGAAAGAGAGCAGCTTAGGAGAAAAGGAATATAGAAGAGGGATGTGCAGGGAAATGAGTATAGAGGATAAGACAGTACAGGAAGGAAGACAGTGATAGAAAAATTCATCCAGTATGCTTCTCATCAAGGTTTTGTAGCATTTGTCAGTGGAGCACTTTGGAGCTGTAATTTCTGAAAAAAAATCTGGAAGTATTCCAGACCTGTAGCTCTAGCTGGGGTGTGCTTGAGGTGATGCAAAAGCAGGGGCTGGGCTTTATAGCTGGACTTCCCTGGCAGATGCATCCTAAATCTGAACATATGGGAAGCAAGTGGGTCTGTGTCACTGAGTGAGAACCTGCAGACAGAGGCCTGGTACAAAGTTTGGGTGTTGCTAATTCCCATTGCTAGGTAAGATGTTTTAGAGCTTTGGGGTCATCAGCTCTCACAAGCACCGGTATTTTAGTCTTCCTTAACAAAATAATATGTGTCACCATGCATCTAACCTTTTAGAAGAATAATTATTCTTCCCACTGTATGACTAATTATAGGAAGCATATATGTACAGATGTTGCAAATCTTTGGAAACAGCACACTTCAGTTCTTTGGGGCACTTTATGGTTGAGGTACACTTACTGCAATGTTGCGAACTGTGCAGAATCCTGCAACTATAACCAGTTCCTGTGACTGCCTCTGCACATGCTCACTTGCCTTCTTTTATACAAGGCTAAGAAGCCCAGGTTAACTCTGTGCTTGAAAAACTGTTTTACCTGGCTCTACCCTGTTGTGTCACTGAGTTTTCTCTAACTTCCTTCCAGCAAAATGAAATGTGATTAAAAAGATTTTGATGCCTAGAATTTTTCCTTGCCATGAATAGAACAAGTCTCTAAGGTGGAAATTACAGCTTGGAGTGGAGACACAGATATTTGCTGAGAATTTGTTCTTCCATTTATTCCCTGTTGTTATATCTATTGTGTTGAAATGCAGTGCTAGGTTTACTGCTAAAGTTAGACATCGGACCTTTCTATAATTCTGGTTTGTGTTTGCTTCGAGTCTTAATCCTTGGCAGTCTGAAGCTTGGATTCAGACTTAAGAAGAATTTTTAAACAATTGTCCCGTCTTTAGGAGTTATAATAAGACTTCAGAACGAAACAGCTTTGTATCAAGTATTTTAAAAATACTCGGCCTCCTTGGATTTATTTCTGTTCTTTTTCCAGCTCTTTCTCTACATTTTCTCTGTGATGACCAGTGTTAAGAGAATCTTTCATAGTTGGCTAAGCCTCTAAATTTTCACAGTGCTCTTTCGAACACCAACTTGTGTGGAGGAAGGGGAGTTTGTGTTGCACTGAATACAGTGGGTATTGATCTCTAAAAATCTCCAAAGACTTATCTTCAAAGACTTGTCTCTAAAAATCTCCAAAGATTTTTTTTTTTAGTTTTTCCCCTTACCCACCTACATTTGGTCTTGCCACTAAACAATTCTTTCAATCATGTAGCTACTTTTTACATTCATTAGGCTGGAAACTACTGCCTCCCACAGCAGGGCAGGTGGAACGAAATGTGTCCCTACGCTTCAGCAACTTTAGTGCAAAGTTCAGCAGCTTAATTTAAAATGTTGGCTTGATATTTCTGAAGAGCATTCACTTGATCTGGTCCATTGACTTTGCTTGGGAGGCCGTAAACTTGAGCAGCAGTGTGGTAATATCTTCAGTCACCAGAGCTGCTTGCCAAGCTCTTAGTGCCATTTTTCTGTAATATTTTTTTACCACAAAGTGCTGAGTGGTAGTGCACTGTTAATTCTAATAACAGTTCTGTAAATATGAAAACTTACTGAACATTGCATAATTTCTTTTTAAAATAGTTCTCAGATGTTATCTTGTAGAAAATGCTACACCCAAAATGTAAAATCTAGGATAAGTCTTCCTGCCAGGTGCAGAAGTCTGTAGAGCGTTTCTCAGCATTTCCATTTTTGAGAATGGACATTATCTGCACGAGAGAATTATTTCATGACTATCTTATTCCTTCCAGGTTTTATGGGTCACTTTTTAAAAGTTCAAAATTGTATGGTATCACACAGTTACAGCAACAATTAATATGATACCAGTAGATGGTAATATCATAGAAAAGCCTTATATATATATATACATATGTTTAAAAGTTGGTGGCACAGCTAGAAGCTGGAAGTTTTGGCCTGTGACACTTAACTCCCTGCGGACTCACAAAGTTGCTTTTTTGTCCAGTCACATATTTCTATGAATGTGGATAAACATGGTCCTCAAGGTTTTCCAGTGATCGTAACTTCTACTCCCAAAGTGTGGGTGGACCATCCATCATTATTTCTGAGACTGGGAGAAATGTTTGGAACTGGTTTCCTGCCAAATGGAAAGCAATGCTGCTTCATATAAATGTGACATGAATACAGCATTTTTAAGCTGCAAATGACCCACCCTGCTGTCAAAATAGCTGTCTTAAAAGAGCAATCTATGTAACCACAGTTTGGCCTCGTGGATTCCAATTATGCTAAATCTTTAGTTAGATGATCTACTTTTCTCTTGTTGTATTTAGTTCACAGGAAGAATCTAATCTGGGAATGAACTGTTCAGTAAAGACCATCAATGAGTGTAAGAGCTTTATTTATTGCAGAAATTGGAATTTGTACAGCCATCAAAGCAGGAGATTAAAGGAAGAAGAGGACAAAATTGTTTTTTAAGTGAGAGCTGCATCCTTCCAGAGGCCTGTGACGCAAGCCTACCACTCCTCAGAGTTTCTGTGTGGTACAAGGCAAGTCTTGGAAATTTTTCCTTTTGCCATTGGTCAGTGGAATATTTCTCAGATTTTGTGTGCCTGATTTCAGATCTGGTTTCAGTTTCATAGAACATCTAAACCCTCCCATCTACTACTGTACATGTTACATAAAAGGCTGTATGCTTCCAACGTTGGATCCTGAGTGTCTTGAGTTGGATATCCACGCTACTTGGTACTTTATTCTTTCTGCAAAAGCTGGCTAGTTCTCCCTTGAAATTTTTGGCCAGTATCTCTTCTGTTCCCAGAGATGATTCCCAGCCTCCTTGCACTAGTTTAGACTGCTCCCCTTGGTTTTCCTCCTTATGCAACTTGTCCCATCTCTTTGGTTTGCCCATTTTTGGCAATTTCCCAGCTCTTTACTGCAAGGATTCCTCTCAGCCGAGTTGGTTCTGACCTTATTTTTACCTCCAAACATCAGTGCTGGTCTTCTGACAACTCGCCAGTTTTGCTTTTCAGTTACTTCTGCTCCTTTGGTTTGGCCATTTTTACCTGTGTTTTTGAATTTGATATTTCTTTCTTATCCCTGAAGGCTTGTAGAAATACACATTCTGTTGGCCAAGTTCAATATTTAGCCAAACTGTTGAATGATTATTATAAGGAACTGTCTTCTGAATCCCCTGGGGTACCTGTAAGGCAGTGCATGTGCAGCTGTGTTACCTGTGGGAATCAAGAGTACTCTTTTGGCATCTCTGGAGATTTTAGTTGTGAATTAACCTCTACTGGATCTGTGTTTACTGTGAGTTTTTAAAAGATTAGAATAGAAAGAGAAGACTGACAGTGAGTTGTTGTTGTTTTCATATTTTGCAAAAAAATATTTTTTTATCTTACTCTTGGTAGCAGCTGAACTGTTTGAGCTGAAACTGTTGATTGTTCTTTAAAAACAAGTCTGAGACAAACACTCAGCATGAAAAGTTTCTGGGCACACACTGGAAAAATGTAAGCAAGTGAAAAGAATAGTCTTTTAAGAAGTGGTGTTGAGCAGGTGTAGTTACAGGCACAGATGCACTGGTCCCGCCTTCTGATTGCTCCTCTTGTGCTGAACATTTAGAAAGTGCTTTACAAACTGTTCATTCACTTCATGGGAGCCTGTGTATCTCAGCTATTGTTCAGTGGCATGGCAGTGTAATTTTTGACATGCAGTAGCATATAAGAGGTTTTTAAAATAGTGTAGGTCTAGTGATGGCATTTAAATTACTTGGCCTTTAGGAAAATAGGGGAAGTCTTGTGTTAACAAGGAACTGCTTTCGCTGTAAACAGAGATTTTCCTTCTCTTCCCCTTTAGGTAAGTATAGTGGAAATATTGAAGTGTGTCTTTGCTTTGATGTCTAACAAAACCCTTTCCCTTCCCAAGAAATGTACCTTTTCTCAAACAACCTTGAAGAAACATTTGTTGAGCAATAACCCAAAATGTATGATTGCTGCCATCTAAGTTGTCAGCATTACTTAGGATTCTTTAATTCAAGTAATAGACAGACTTCACCTAAGTTTATAAGACTTGAGACATATGCTCTAATTGAATCTTTTCTACAATATGTTTCTTTTGGCAAGAACAGATTATCCAAGAATACATGTTCCTGTTAGTTTGACCCAGTCTATATTTTAGTGAAACTATCCTTTCCAAGAAGGATCAGTAAGAACTGTATTTCTACTAGAAATACTAGTGGCTGTGGTAGCAGTGCTAGAGACACAGACATCCAGCATGAGCTGTGGATTTACAGCTTCACTTGATCTAGAGATGGATATGGAAAAAAGCCTTGTTAATTCTATATCAGGTTCTCCCTTTTTGATTGCTGTGCCATGGTATTTTGAAATGTTCTGTACTTAATATATGAATGGCAGGTTACAGTTCTGTGTTCCCAAGAGGCTTTCAGGCTGGAAGCATCAATCTTTTATGACCAGAAGATTATATGCTCAGTGAAAAGAAAAGACAGCAAAATGCAGTCAATCAAGAGGGATTTCAGGAACAGCAGAATTTCAGGTGACACATAGCATGCTATTTTACTGTTTTTAATGGAGAGCTCCCCTTGGCATGCCTTTTGTAATTCCACTGTTCCTGGAGCTGTAGTCTTTGTGGTTTTCTCAGTGATAACCCTAAGGGTAACCCGAACCCTAAATGGAGCAGTAAATGCAGCCTTTTGCTGCGGCCAAGGTTCCCAGCACATGGGTGGTGCCAAGGAAAATGGTGTGGAGGGAGCAATGTTTTGGCAGTGCTGTGCTCCCTTTGGCTGGGTACTTTCCAGCTGAGACCTGCTGCTGACATTTATAAATTAGAGCTTGTGATAGAGTTAGGATAATTTCACCTGTGAGATCTGAGGATTGGAGGAACCAAGAAGTGCTGAAAATCCGTTTATTTTTTTGCCTTTTTTGTTTATTGTTTAGCATCCCAGTTAGAGAGCCCTTGAAGACACATTCCTCTAGGGAGGGTAATGTTGTGCAGCTCTGGGAGGAGAGCTTGAGAATAAAAAAAAAAAGAAAATATAAGTGTTACTGCTATAAGTAGAAGGAAAAGGTGTTACTTCTGTAAGTAGAAGGAAAAGGACATTTTTTTTTTCAATGGCTTCTTTTTCCTCATTGCTGCAGTTATGATTCCACATTGGGATTAGACTAGAATTTGGATCAGTTGAAACAGGGAAGTTGTGAAGGTGGCACGAGATATATACCTGAACAGAAAAGGTATTTGCAGAGCACAAGTTAAGAGGTACAACCATGCCTGTGAAAGTTTGGCAGGATTTTATTTGACTTCTAGGCACACAGACTTTAAAATACCGTGACGTTAGTTTATAGAGAATATAGGGAAAATATAATTTATCTGTCATTTTGATGATACTGCTGGGAAGGAGATAATGGAAGACACTCTAGAATTGTGATTAAAAAACAAAAGAACATAAAGAACTGCAAGAAGGAAGACGTGAAAAAGAAAAAAAAAATCACCAAAACAACCCTCTAAAAAAGATTAAAAAAAGAAAGGAAGGGGAACTACAAACTCTGAGGGAATTTTGGTACTAGTGAATTAACAGAATTAGCGGTAAGAAGGTGAAAGTACGCAAAAGTTTAGAAGTTGGGAGATTTGCATTTTTCAGAAAGAAAATGAAAGGAGCAGCAGCCCTCTGCACAATAAATTTCAAAAATACTGAAATAATGTTTTAAAAGAGTACCTTCAAGGTACTGTGTGAATTAGAAGGTCCAGTACAGAGGCTGAGTAGAATTTTTAAGTGATAAGAATTTGCTCTACTTTAAAATACAGCATGCTAAAGTATAAAAGGAAGGAAGAAAACTTAGAAGTGAACCTTGAGGTTCCCATGCTGACTACTATAGATACCTAAATTAAACCTTTAATTGTAGCTGATGCATATAAAAATAATTTCAGTTTACATGGTTATCCAAAAATATTCTCAGCTACTTTAATTCTAGTGACGATGATTACTAATATGAAAACTTTATTAATGGCTACCCTGTGGGTAGAAAGAAGTATGCAAATGTAATTAATTTCCAGAGAGGAAGAAAGATGATTTAAAAATAAAACCATGATTGATAGTTGACTATGGCTTCAACAAGACATTGACACCAAGGAAATGGTTTGTTATATTGTCAGTAACTCTGTATTCTGGATCTCATCTTTCCTGTTTCCATCAGCTGCAAGATACTTACCACTTTCTACTCTTTTGGTCTAAATGAACAGCTTTTTACTTCTGACAGGGTGCTTGGTTAGGCTGCTTGTCAAGGTGAAACACTTGGTGACTGGAAGTTTGTATTGGAGCTGGAAGTTTGATGCATTACTAAAATGTTGGCTTGTAATCCTTCCTCTCAGGTAGCTCTGAGTACCATGGCATATGGGATATAAATGTGGGGTTTTGTTTCCTACTGAACCAAAGGTAAATAACATCCCACAAGGAACAAACAATTCCATCCTCCTGGAGTCTAGGCAGCATGAGAGATGTCAGCCTCTGTCTAGTCAGCCTCTGTCTAGTCAGCCTCTGTCTCTGAAGAGCTGCTTCCTGACCTTCCCAAAGGCTAAGCCTTCCCAAGCTGTCATGTGGGAGTCAGTCCCCTTCCCCATCCTATCTCCTGCCTCCCTGTTTGCCTTTGAACAGCTGTTGTACCCTTTTACAAGGTGAATGGGTGTGTGTGTAGGAGGGGTTTGGTTAACAGTGTTTGAATGCATTGTGCAGGTGGGTAACTTAGAGAAAAGCTTTTTTTTATTTTTTTGTTTGCTTTGTTTAGTGGAGATACTTTGTAATAGTCTTGCGTTTATCTGAGATTATTGTTTGCTGACGAGAGTGGAATGATAAAATGGTGCAGGATATATTTGTGCTCTCCTGTTATACTGTGTGTAGCTAGAAATAATCTGGGTGTATACCCGGTTTTCTCCTAAATGATGTGTTGCACACAGCTGAGAGCAGGCGCTGTGAGTAAGGTAGTGGGAGGGTAGGTTGAAAGGAAGGTTGAAAAGGAAGATAAAGCTACATGTTTCCTTGTTATCATAGTATAGTTTTGTTGGGTTGTTTTACATGTTTTTGGGAATTCATTTGAATATTCTTTAATAAGATTTAGTGAAGTTTTCTGGGAGAAAAAGCAACTGCACCTCTATGTGTATATAGAATGTGCTTGTATTTACCAAAATACCAGCACATTTGATAACTCTTCTCTTTTTCTGGCAGCCCAGCTAAAGCCGTTTTCCATGCTGCCTTTCAGGCATGTCCTGCTCTTTTCTGTCTGATTTTTACACAAAGAAACTCTACCATATGCTGTTCAGACCTGGTATTCTGTGTCTGTGTGCTTCAAAAATGTCTCTTCCCAGAGACCTCCTGTCACATTCACATTTGAAAGTGATATTTTTGTACTGATGAGTGTGTATGACATTGCATTTATCAGATACTGAATTCCTCTGCAACACTCAGCATTGGGTGCTAGCAGGGGTGGAAATAAAGGCAGAGTTTAGGCTCCAGAGGGATGTTCCTGGCAGTAATGATCAGTGTGGAAATCCTTGAAATGACAGACATAATAAGTAAACTTGGTAAAATGAGTGGTGAGGAAGCAGTCCCCTCTCTGAACAGGAGGGACATTAACCTGGAGTGGGAGCTCTGTGATGTCCCATGAAGATGATTTTTACTTGTGTGATGAGTGGGACATGCAACACATTGGAAGGCTTTGGAAATATGATACTGTCATTTGTTTGCCTTGTCAGGCTGACTGACCTATTTTTCCTCTGGAAAGGATTTGCTAACAACTGTGTGAAAATCCTACAAATGAAGGCATAGCCCCATGTAGCAGCAGTAGTTTACCTGTTGGAACTGGAATTTCTCTCTTATATCTGCTTGAATCTGAAATCTCTTGCCGTTTGACCTCCAGGCTTTAACTAAATTTCGATATTCAGAGCACTAGATGTTGACTTTCAGATGGAAGTGGAGACAAGTTCTCTCCTAAAGAGTCACAGAAAATCTGCTGCTGTCTGCACCTTCACTTTGCTGATAACACAGCTTTTAATATCGTGCTCTTAATTAACTTGATACCCTGTTTCCATTTCTTGGTGCCAGAAGAATGCTTGAAGCAAAGTGGATTTGCTCCTGTCATTGGAGAACTGATTTCAGGCAAAGTTAAAAGGAAAGAGGAGGTGTGGAGGAGGAACATGGTTGCAATTTGATAACGTATTTAAATAATTATTGTTAGAAGGTGTTTTGTATCAAAATCAGTTTTCTTCTATATTTTTATAGAAGTCTTAGTTTTTAATTTGTTGCTAATGTAAAATGCAACATTTGAGATGGCATTGCACAGAGTGTCTATTTTTAGTGCTGGAGTTTTATTCTCTCAGGAACAGGGTATTTGCTTAATTATACCCTCTTGGATATTATCTTCTTTTTTCCCACCATTTTTTTTTCACCCATAGTTCAAATGACTGGCTGAATATCTGTTCTTTGGATGTATCAGCATGAAATTTTGCAGATGACCACCTGTCTTAATACACGTGAAGCTGTGATCACAGTTTTCTAAACAGTGCCAGAGATGCTGAATTATGTTTGCAGTATTGCCAAATCACTTTAATCAGTCTTGACTGAAAAAAAAGATGGCATAAATCCCAGATTACTAATGTGCTTCTGTGAGTCATTAGCAGTGGTTATCTAGATGTGATTGCAAAAGATAGTTTTTACCAACACAAATGGGCCAGGGCAGGCTAATAAAGGAGCTGCTATGGTATAGCTTAGGTAGAGCCATTTTTATGTTTTTGGACATGTAGAAGAAGAAATTTCTCATGTATTTTGCTCAACATAGTACTTCATAGCTGGGATCTGAATTACCATGCTATGATATCTATTATCAGACATGACAATAATGTCTGGTGTGTACAGTGATTATTTCTGCATAAAGTAAATATACATCCTGTACTCTGGCTTTGGGAAAATTCTGTATTTCTGTGTGTTTTTATTTTGGTGTGCTGTAAAACTCTGGGTTTCATTTCAGATGGTAAATTTGCTCAGATTTTTCTTTTCCCTAGACAATTCTAAATGTAATTAATGTATTGCACTGTGTGATGTGATATTTTTCTTTCTTTCTTTCAACTATCATCCCTTTTTAAGTAAAGAAAACAAATCCCACAAAACTAATTTCGTATTTTTGGATTCCCACATCTATTTGTGGCAACTTGCATCGTGGGGGAAAAATGCAGCACGACTCACAGGAGGGTGACATAAAAGGCTAAATGTGGCTGTTGACTGCTGAGAGTTCCAGTCCTTTTAGAATATCCCAAGAAACAGTATAAGCGGAAACTTCACAAATAGTTCTTCAGGTTTTGGGGTGGATTTGTTCATGTTTTGGTACAAGTCACCGCCTAGTTGTGACTTGTTTAGAATCTACAGGCTTTGCTTTCCTTTGTTGTCACTGGGCTTGTCCAAGGAATTGCTGATAGAAGGGGTGAGTGGCCAGGGAGATTCTTCATCTTCTTCATCATCTTCACAGAGAGATGTGAAGTGTAATGCAGTTGCTGATTGTTATGGTGCAAGCAATAATGATGCTGCTTTGGAAAAAAGTATGTGTTCTTTCCCAGGCAGGGTGAATGTAGGCTTTATTAGTGCTTGAGAATTTTAAATCAGTGCTTTCTTATTGCTCAAGGAAAACAAAGTCTAAAAATGGAAACAGCTCATGGTGGTAAATTTTGCTGGACAGAGTTGTTGCTACCCTTGAATTTGGCTTTTCATTTCATTGAAACAGAAATAGTAGCTGTCTCTTATATAGTGTTATTCAGGAGCTCTCCAAAAACAATGCAAAGGCCAATCAAAATATTATGGAATATTTTTTTCTTTTTGATATATTGGCCACTTTCAATTTGACCTAATAATGATAGATTTACTTAAGATAAAATTATTTGAATGTTTTTTTTTTTTTTGGCTATGGGCACAGAGACATAGGTGAGACAACTGTAGATGGTTTTCTGCTCAGGAAAAGGTGTTTGTCTACATATCTGTAGATGAAAAATATTTGCAAATATACAAACTTACATATGCATATCAATTCCATATACACAGAAACTCTTAAATTTGGCAGTACAGGGTGTGTATTCAGCTAACTGTGGTCAACTGAAGCTTTTGTCGGTAACAGAAGATAGGATGAAAAGATGTAATATTTTTCTGAGGTTGAGGGGGTTTCCCTAAAAAAAAAAAATTCAAGTTCTGTTCTGTTGTAGGAGCATAAATAGGTTGCAGTGTGCAAATGGAGTTCATGATGATAAGTACACAGAGAACTAAGACTACACAAACCCATCGTCTCTGCTTATGATACCTGCCAGGACTCCAGCTGAGGGAGTCATTGTTCTTGGCAGTTGGTGTCATTAAAAACTGTGAAAGCCAAACACTAAATTGGTCAGAACAGACCTTTTACATTCTGGCTATTTTCCTCTTTATGGTCCAACTTTCTCTTCCTCTGACATCAGTGAGTGTTGGATCAAACCTTTACTTCTGTGGAAGTTGTGCAGACTGGAGATAGACTATAGAATCATAGAAAGAAAAAAAAAAATCTGTACATTTTTGTAGTAGGAGAAATAGGACTAGTTGACACAAGGAAAGGTAATAAGCAATATACAGAAACCAGAAATAATACTAGAACTAATAGCTCTATTAATTTTAGATTAAAAAAGTAATTCCTTTTGAATGAATGGTGTCATGTTCTGGTTCATCAACAAAACATGAAAGGTTTAGCTCTTACAGGTCAGGTGCCAGTTCAGGTGGCTGCCTGTTGCTTCTTTGAGGAACAGAAAAGCACATCTTTAACTGTTATCTCCTTTCTACTTTGCAAACTTTTGGAACTGAGAAATGATTAATTATGTAATTACACATAGTTTAAGCAAAGTTAAGTGTTTTCTAGGTAACTGTTGGAAATGAGCTGAAACAGGATGTGCTTATTTGCATCAGCAGTAGTGTTTTTGTCAGGGCTTTTGTAAGTGCACTTGTATTTGTCTGAGTTTCAGCCCAGTTCTCTGAACGCTGAGAGACATGAGCCTGCTGTTGGAAGCAGGATGGGAGTGAAGGGCTGGCTCAGATTGTTTTTTCTGCATGTTTTACTCGTATAATTAACACCATTCTGGCTTGAAGTGACTTGCTGGGGCCTCGACAGGTAGATGTGCTAGAATGTCCTGTAGCAAAGAGGTGAAAAATTATATGATCTACTAGTTCATTCTGCTGAAGGGTTGTGGGGATAACAGGTGTGAGCCAGAGGCAAGATGAGGTCTAAAGCACCAACAGATTTCATCTGGGACTTGGGGATTGTTGTTTGAAGGCAACAGATTTAGTCAGAGGAACCTGAGGTCTCTGCAAAGTTAAATACTTGCATTTTCGTAGTGCTTCTAATTGTACCACTAGAATGGTTTTCTGTATTAAGCATGAAAAAAGAAAACAGTTACTAAGAAGAATTTCTCAAGTGGTTTACATTTTAGACTAGATGTTTTGCTGTCACTTTCACTTATACTTGTCAAAACCCCCCAGAAACGTGGATCACAGATATGTTAGGTTTTGCTGATCTCTCCTTTGGATGTGCTTATGTCCCCCCAGATTCCCTGACTTGTTTTATTCACTGCCAGATGGATTACTTCAGCCCTACACAAAGTAAAGCAATTCAGAGTTACATATAGTTATTGATCAGTGCTTCCTAGCAGTTTTAGTTCTAAGGGGGACAGGTTTGCACAGAACATCTGAGACACTCATGACTGATAATGTGTGTTGGCTTTCTGCTCTTCCTGTGCTCAGAGACACAAAACTCATGCCTTGGAAAGCTGACTTCTTCCTGTTTGTCACCCAATCCTACATATTGAAAACAGCTTGAAGTCAAGCCTTGGTGTCTTTCTTGTGCTGAGTAAGTTGTACTGGCATTGGTGAAGTTACTTGCAGAACAGGAAGTTATCTGACTGGAGTCAGTGTTTTCACTAACTTCTGTTAAAGAAATTATCTATAACCATAGGGAAAACTACTTTGTCTTGGAGCATTTGTTTTTAAAAACAAATTGAAAGGAGTTACTAGAGAGAGAAGGGGAGGTAACTTTGCTGCTTTGCTTGTGGATATATGGCTACAGAGGCATAGGGCAGGCATAATTGAGTAGGGAGTACCCTATAAGGCAGCAATGGAGAGAAGATGCCTTTGTCTTTTTAGAGGGAAGTCTCACCTTGGTGCTGTTATTTTGAGAAAAAGTACTGTCCATATGGAGGGACAGAGTTTTTTCAGCCTTTTTTTTTTTTTTTTTTTTTTTTTTTTTTTTTTTTTTTTTTTTGTGCCAACATGCATCCTTCTTTTTGCTACTTGAACCTGATCTAAATATTTCTGTAGTATTTCAGTCCCAATGACTGTAATTGGGTGCAGCTACCTTGCTGCCAGTGGTCAAAACTCACTATTCAAGCTAGTTGTAAACATTGATGAGGTTTCAAATAATTTTTGAAGTGGAAGTCTTTCTAGTAGTGTTCTTCCACTTGAACTTTTGTAGTTCAAGTCTTCAAAGTTCCCTCTGCTAAAATACAAAAGAGCAGAGATTTACAGTGATGGTTACTTAATTTTAAGAGGCAGATCTGAGACTTTGCCTAGTCTTGCAATGTTAGCAATTGGGCATTTGAGGAAAACATTGAATATCATAGAATTTATAATTCCTGATACATGATATACATCCACAGGTGCTTTAAAACTTTTGACTGCCCCAGCCTTGGGCAACATAATAAATACCTTATGCTTCCTGCATTAGTTTCATCTTAAGGTGTTTTTCTGCCTTAATTTTCTTTGCAAAACATGCCTTTCCTTGGTTTGAACTCCAAGGAGCATTGACCTAGATGTGAATGAGTGTGTGCAGTAAGATGGGTTGGCCTGTACCTCCCTACTGTTCTTTTAAAGTATTTGCTGAACTTATCCTGAAGAGATTCAAATTTTATTGTCTGTGTAGGTTCATGTTCAAAGTGACATTTTTTGAGAAATATATTAAAGGATTTCTCATCAATACAAGAGTTACTTCTTTGGTACAAATTTTGTATTGCTTAAAAGAATGCCAGGAGAAAACTGTTCCCTGCTTTAGCTTTTAAAAATTACACCTGTCTATAGGGATATTTTTCAAAGAGATTATTTGCTCAAGATGATTTTGTGGTATCATAGTTTTAATAATTTGAAGGGTGACAAAGCAGAGAGACTTGAGGAAATAGACAAAATTACTACAAAAACTAGCTGACTAATTTTGTGTTTTCACCTGCAAAGAGAGGTAAGTGCTTGATTGTGGTGCATGTGTGCATAAGTGTTGACATTACCTTTAATTAGCCCCAAGTGTAGAAGTCTCATCCTTTAATACCCATGGCAATTGTATAGTGCAAAAATAGATTATATTTGTTTGTTCAAACAGGCAACAAGATAAAAAATACCTAGGAGATGCATTTTTTTTTTTTTATGTTTAACTGGGTAATCTCTGTCTAAAATAAGACCTGACAGTCTAATTACTTATCTTAAAAATAATTTTGTCTTTTTTTTTTCTTTTTTGTTCTTATTAGAGTGTTAGCTCTCAGGCTTGAAAGACTGAGGGAGGAGAAAAAGGACAAATAGTAATTTCCTGAATTGTCTCATTTTTGTGCTTGCAGATGACACTAGAGCCCATCATCTATCACTCTGGGCCTTGGTAACAGTTTAGAGATTAGCTTGGAGACATGCTGCTCTGCACCAGCTGCTCTTACTGCTCTCCCAAATTGAATACTAAGGATGCTATCCCCCATGTTTTGCTGGGATTAATTTTATGCAGTTTTGAAAAACTAGGGTTGGTCTGCTTTGGTACACAAATTGGGGAGTGTTGAGTGTTATGTGAGCTAAAGACAGTTTTTCATTCTGCTGGTGCTGTTATTCTCCGCAGTGCTGCATTTAAGCCAGATTTGTCTTGTACTTCAGCTGTTAATGTCTTCAGTTTTTAGAAACTAGGCTGATACTGGAGTACAGTAGTACTGCCCTCCATGTATCTACCTTTTTCACACCTTCCTTCAGTGTTCTTTGTACTTAGAGACAACTGATGAGTAGCAGATTTTGAAGGATAAAAGATGACTAGCCTCCACAACTTTCAAGATGTAAAAAAGCAATCCTGTTAGTTACCCTTTCCTCCTGTATTTGACATCCAGCCCTTCAAGAGGACCCTGTATTAACTAGCTGCTCAAAGTACAAAAACTAGTTTGTGGACTTAAAGAGGACAATAAAAGGTAACGGCTACAGGCAGCTTTGTTATAGATTTCAGGGTGTTGATAACAGAGTATCATAGAAAGGTTAAACTTGCAGTACCATTTTTCCTTTTTCGGTATGACTTATGCAGAGGCCACAGTACTTTTCCAGGCCTGAGGCCCACACAGTAGAATATCCTGTGGAGGCTCTGCACAGCAGTTCTTCTAGAGTTACTGATATTTTTCTTCTTGTTGACTTTTTTGTTGGTACCATGCAATTCGGAAAAACGGCGCTAGTGCTAATCTACAAAGTGACAGTTCGGAGGAATCCGTGCTGGCAATGAAGAAGTATTTCTGTCGTGAGCCAAAAGGCCAGGAGTTTCAGGGATGGGTGGTCCAAAACAGCATCCAAGCTCAGCCTGTCATGTGTTTTGTGTAACTGTGCTCCAGCATGCTCAGAAATCCCGGAGGACTCGCATAACTCCATATTGCAGCTTCAGGAGCCAAATCTTTGAGGATTGCTTAATGCCCAGCCAGGAGTTTCTGATTGAAGCACTGCAAACTTGCATGGTATTGCTTTCCCTTTATTCGATATTATTGCCCTTACTGCATTAAAGAGGCTAAGCAGACCTTAAATACTTCATGTGAATTAGCACTTGCTTTGATGTAAGAAGTTGTTGCCTCATGGTAAATGGTTAGTCCCCTTGAACAAGGAAGGGAGTGACTTTTGAAGCCTCTGACTAAATAAAGTTTTGTTTGTTTAGTGTCTCACTTGGTTTCCAGACAGTCAGACTCAAACTTTCAGGGAGTGATGTGTTCTTTGGAAAATGCAATTGGACCTTTTTCCAGACTGAGACCTATGGAGCTCTTTATGGCACTTCAGACAGCTGTGTTGGTGGAAGAGACTTTGCTGCTGTCAGGGAGCATAGTTAACTACAGCAAAGTTTTGTGTATGGCCTTAAAACTCTTCTGCCTAAATTCAAATCTAGAGACAGACCTGAAAAAGTTTGTGTCTTTTTCCACAGAGAATTAGCAAACATTCTTTTTGTTTCCAAATAATACTTCTGTGAAGCTTTCCTGATGATCCCTTCCCAGGTCCTTTTGTCTCCTCTCTCCCCGTTTACTGTCACAGCTCCCCCAAGCATTTCTCTTTGTTCTGAGCAGCCTGTCAATCAGTCGGCTCACTCTTGCCTGGGGAAACGTGTGCCTTTCTCTGCCTGAGTTCCTCCTGTCCTGAATCCACCTCTTTGCATCTTTCTCCATCAGAGTTAACTGAGCTGTTTTTCTTGCCCTGCCACACTTTCCCCTAAGATGACTTGCTGTGCACTTTTGCCATCACTTCTCCATTTCCTGCTCTCTAAACCAGTTTGCCCCATTAGTGAGTCACCACAGTGTTGCATTCTTCTCTCCTTTCAGGACCATATGCTAAGAACTGCTCTCAGGTTGCTGTGTTAACTGGAACTTGTATCCTGTTGGTGGTAACATTGATCTTTGCCTTGCTGAGAGTCTTGATTCCCCTGCTCTGACATTTCCTTGTTTTTTATATTATCATGTAAAAAAATCTCATCAGAGATTCTTCCCAGCTATGTTCTATTTTGAGCTCTGCTCTACTAAATAGCTATTTGACTTAAGCCACTGCAGCATTTCTGTAGAACGTCTGCGGAATTTTTTATTTCTTGGTAGGTCTGATTGGGGCATATTAGCACCAGGCAGACTTCATCCCCTCTGTGGTTTTAGAGGGAAGCAATTGCCTTTATAGAGGTGATTCCTGACAGAATCTGAGTTAGCAACATAGTTCCTGCTTAGCTTAGGTGCTCTGAATTGCACTCTGCCTGTCTTCTTGCTGAGCAAGTAGAAAATACAGTGCATTTTCTGACTCTCCTGGACGTTCTTGCTAATGTAGCCTATTCATCCTCCTCATTGCGTATAAGGAGTAGCATGAATTGTAGTAATTTTCAACCTATTGAAGTGATGAGAGGTGAAGCAGAATTTTAAGGCATGACTTTATAGCTTCTGTACTTAAATGTTCCTTTATTCCTGTTTAGCAGGCCTCATCTGTAGGAGGAATAAATAAATTTGTTTCTTTAATGAAGTATTTTAAGTTCTCACTTTTTCTTTTCTTCTTTTTTTTTCCTTAATGGGACATTTGTCAATGAAAAAAATAACTCTATTTCATCTTTTTAGTACCTAAATTACAGGAGTTTGCACATTGGAGTAATGGTCCTGAAAAGGCTTTTCTTGAAAGCAAATAAACTAAAACATTACAAGTAGGAAACCAAAAATATGTTTCTTTCCTGTGTGGAATTCTTTTCTCTGCGAGTAAAAAATTATTTCTTTTTCGCTTTCTTATATATGTGCTGATTACTATCAGTTTCATGCAGAGTTTGCTACTATCTGAAAAAAGGCTCAGGCCTGTCTTAATTATATCTTTTAAACCTGCAATCATTTGGTTTTTGTGAGGAGGAGCTTGGGGGAAGGGAGCAGGTAAAAGAAATATGCCCCATGTTTTTGTAGAAGAAAAAGACTTGTGTTGACTACCTATTATAGTCTATAAAAATAAATTTTTAGCTTATTTATGTGAAGCTGACAAAGCATCAAATCCTTTTGAAAGAGTGTTTAGCAGTATTTGTGTGGTTTCAGCCTATTATATGAATTCCTAAAAAAGGCACATTATTTAGAAACTCTGCCCAAAACAGGTACTGCTTAAATCTTACCCTATTTTAAACCCACAGTAAAAAAAAGATGCCCATACTTACGAAACTGGTTTAATGTGAGGTTAGCTTTTATTTGTCTTTCATTTTAATGTTTCTGTTTCTTTTTCTATCTTAACTACAGCTGTAGCACAATAACTGCCTGTGTATTTTAAGAGTCCTTCTGCAGTTATGGGTGTGGATCATAGTTTCATGCTCTGTGTTCTTCCTCTTTGCTCAGCTTGCTGTCTCTGTTCATTATTCATACAATCAGCAGATGTTAATGTACTGTAGTCTATTTCAGAAGGCCTTGCATGGAGGGTCACTAGAATTGTTTTTCCCAAGAGAAATTAACAGAGAATTAGTGCTATTTTGGAATATAGCAATTGATGAAGTATTTTCGTACTATCTGCCTTTGTGGCTCTTGCTGACTTGTACTGGTGGTTTTGTGTTTATAGCCACAAGTCTGTTAGTCTTCTTTGTCTTTAAAATTATTTAACAAGTTTTTGAAACCCTCAACTTGCAAAAGTGAATGTAGTTTTGAATGCACCTTTCTAGGAATGTGACTGTCATTTATTAAATAGTTCTTTGAAGCACTCTGCATTGACTAGAGTCAACCTCACAAGATTTGGATGGGAGATAAATGGATATCTTCCTTCCAAAACGAAGTATTATCCCAGAATTACTTAATAATACCCTAAATAAAGCTTGTCCAATATTAAATGCACTAATTAGAAGTTAAGATTCTGTTCCCAAGACTCTTTGCATAATGTCAGGCAAGCAATGAATAAAATCATTACCAGCTCACTTAGGTGGGCCTTAGAAACTTGTGCCTCTGAGCCTCAGACTCAGTCTGCTTCATTCTCCCATTTGAAAAAAAAACCAAAACAAGACACAGCCATCCAGTGCCACCACACCTTTGCCCCTGAAAAACGTAAAATGAGCTGGAGGAAGAAGGAAAGCAAGTCTTCCTCTGGTTTGGGTTAAAAGCTGTGAGGTAATCTAGAGAACACGTAGTGGGGATAATGTTGCTTCATCTCCAGGTACATGCTTTTTCTCTATCCTCAATTGTCTCAGATGCAAAATGCGTGCCAACAGGCCTGTCCTTTTCACCAAACTAATCTCTGTGTGAAGGAAGCCTTGGTTCTGTGGCCAGGCTGGAAAGGACAGCTGTAGCTCCAGGGGTGCAGAGTGGCAGGACCTATGGGCTGTGACCATCATCAGGCAGGTGCAGGAACAGCCATTAATTCCAAAGAGCTGAAGTGTATCACAGAATTAGAAGAAGGTGGAAATGGGAGAGAGCAAGTTGATAGAAAATACTTGGTTTACTGTCTTTTTAATATAAAAAGATGATGCCAGTAATCTTACCAGTTTAGATTGGTGCAGTTTAACTATAAACAAAAGGTTTTGTGTTAACATAAAATTCAAGGACTCAAAAGTCTTTTCCCAAAACACTGTATGATGCAAACATCTGTAATCTCTGGTCTCACCTTAGTCACCAAGCCATCCCATGCCAGAGACCTTTTACTCTACTAGACAGTGAAAATAATCTAAATATACAGCAATATATTAATGCATGCTTATGGATTATACATAAACAAGTGAAACTCATTGAAAAGAAAAACAGAAACCCATCACAGCACTGATATATCACCTGCTCTTCCAACAGATACATGGAAAAAGATGTCCTGACTGGCGGGTCTCTTTGGAGTCTGTATTTTTAGGTACCTGCCAGAAAAGCAAATGATTTATTTAATAAGGAGATTCTGAATCTATTCTTTTCTAAATCATTATTACTTGCCTACTTTTACCATCTCTGTAGATTTGCTGGTTTGGAGTTGACTGTTCTTAGAAAAAGACATGTAGCCTTTGACATAAAGATTTTTTGAAATCCCATTGGGAACAGCATAGTGCTACTTTTAGTGAGCTTTTTCTGTGACCTAATTTTAGGAAAAATCCCAAATGATCTCAAATCAATTAAGTTCTGAATGTCAAAATTTAGATTAATCATGAAAGAAACATTTCCATTATCAACACTTTTAATAAGCTTTTCCACCTTGGGCTCCCCGCTGGATGTGCAACTCAGCGTGTATGGTACTGTAGTCTTTGAGTGGTGCCATTGATTATTTGGTGGCATTAATCTGGAGAATAATTTCCAGTGTACCACAAATGCATAATGACTTAAAAAATGTGAACTTGCAGATAACTCTTTATGATTGGATTGTTTTCTAATGTTTCTACTAATTCCTTCTTTTGAAAGAAGAAAAAGAATTTTGAGAGAGGAGAAAAATGGTTTAACCCTGTGGCCTTTAATTTAATTTTTTTTTAGCTGATCAACTTAACATTAGGAGACCCTCTTAGCATTTTGTGAAGTGCTGTATTACACTGTACTAAGAGCAGGGGGGTTTTTTGTGGGTTTGTTTTTTGTTTGTTTGGTTGGGGTTTTTTTCCCCATGATGGAGGCGAAGAATGCCAAAAATAGCAATAAGAGAATGAGGCCTGTAAACATGTCTAGATAGGCAGTTACTTTTCTTGGCCTTACTAATTAGGAACCTATGAAAAGATGATTTCCCTGGAAATAGGGACTGCTTAACTTCCAAAGGGCTACAGATGAGTTGGGAGGACAAGAAAAGGCATTAGAAATCTGTGGTGCAACCACAGAAATCTCACATTACAGTTGCTCTTTCATTGTGGAAATGAGAAGTAAATTTTATAACAAATGCTGCAGGAATAGTCATCAAAAATGTCCAGCTTTGCATTCAGTCTTACATGGTTTTGATTTGTTTTCCCCAGTGCAGCAGATGTACTGGGAAAACAAAAAGTCTTTGCATCCGCTTTGTCCAGCACTGACAATTGTTCTTTCTGAGGCATTTGAAGAACCTACCAGTCATAGGCCACCAGCATGAGATCTGCAAGTCCTGCATTGTGGAGACAACAGAGAAAACTTCAGTTTGAAAATATTTAGAGTATATTGAATGAGCAAAATAAGTGGATTTAGAGAATATCCATCAGAGTATAGAATTTTGTTAGACAATGTGAAGAACTGTGATGTTTAAGTCAGACAGACTTGCCTCAAAATGAGTTTATGCCTGGGTTTGTTTGGATCTTTTATTAGGATTCACAGGTCAATATTCAATTGAAGTGATTGTATGAGTGTAGAAAATGAGCATGCTGGTTTGTAACAGAGGGGTAGTTGTGCATTATATAGAAAAATAAAGATTGTTTGGAATAACGAATTTGTTCTATATTGATAGAACTAATCTTAATGTTCTTGGAAGCCTGGGGAGACTGTATGTGTTCTGACATGCTTTCTCTGTTATCCAAACTGAACTCCATGGCATGTGTGTAAGATTTGAGTTTACAGGTTCTTCTGCACTTGCCCTGTATTGGTTTTTTTTTAGGAAAAAGCTGAGTTCTGAATATAAGGGGAATAAAAGTGGGCACACAGTAATTGCAAATGGTGCGTTGCTTGATTATCAGGTTTTATGTGTCATTAGAGTCTTGTTGACCTTTTCTGTTGATGCAAAACATGGGCAGATGTTAGCATTAAAGAGAAAAAGAGAGCAGAAGTGGATAGATGTGAGCAGGCTGGCTGCCAAAAGATCAGCTGACACTGCTGACATCAAGTGCAATCTGGAGAGTCCTTCTTACCCAAGCAAGCCTTTGCAATATATTGTTGTCTGTATATGCAGGAACCACAGCAGTGTCTGTCAACCAGTCTCTCATCTGGTCAGTACATCTTTGTTGCTATGAGATATATTGTCCTTGTCTTGCTTAGGCTGATTTCTCTGATCTTAGTCTCTGCAGTTTGTTGTTTCATCTGCTGAGAACAGACAATTAAGAGGAAATGGGCATTTAGGTTGTCTTTTGCATTTTCACTGGATTTGCAGAAGTACTTCTCTCTGAGATCTGCATGCAGTGTGTTGCTGACAGCTTGTCACTTTGTTTTCTCTTCCCATTGCAAACTTTGTAGCTTTTGGATTGTTAGGGAGTAATAAAAAATACATTTTATGTGGGTCATAGCTATAGCAGTAGCTTGAGGAGGTGGTCTCAGTGAGGAGATGTACTCGTGTGGAGGAAATGGTTTCCCACAGTCTCTTGTGGGTTGCTTTACTAACAGCTTTTTAGAGAGGACTGCAAGATTCTACCAAGTGGTAGATGATGTAGTGAAGGTAAAAAGTTCAACCGCTACAGTATGTCCTGTTATTTATCTTCCAAAACCTTGAGATAACTGTGGTAAGTGCATCATCCTCTTCCCTTCCCCCCCATACCCTATCACTAAAGGTCTGCTTTCATGTGTGGCTTCCTCTATTCATTGTCTGTGCAGGGTAAAGATTCTGGTTCTGACGCTTTTTCCAGCAGGAGTCTTAATTTTCCTGAGAAGCAAACAGGGCTTTTGTCATGGCGTATCAAAATACCCATGAAAACTAATTAGATGGGAGAAAGGAACCTGTTAGTGAGATGCCTCAGTAGGGAAGTCTGATAGTCTAGTGAGCAAGACACTGAGATCTAGTTTCTGCATTTTGCTTTGCTGTGGATATGTGTTAAGTCAGTTAGCCATGTTTGTAAGATAATGCAAAAAATATTTCTCAAAAAATATCTTCTCAATTTTTTTGCCTACATGTATTTTTAAACTACGTGCTTGTTTTGCAGTGGATATCTTCTGCTGTGTGTGTGCATAGTGCTCACTTCCATGTGTGACTGCTCACTGGTGCTTTGGAAAGTATAGTAATGCCCATATCAATGATAAAGGGAGTATGATCCTGTTCAGGAAATTAGCTCTGCTTTTCCTCTTGAAAATGTGTGTCAGTGCTCCTCAAAAATTAGTATCTCTGAACTCTTACCTTTACACAGGGCTCAGAAAAACAAGATTACAAAACATTTGGATGCTGCAGAGAGAGTGTAGCTGTTGGAAAGATGACTGGAAAGCTGGGAGGGTGAGGGTGGAAATAGGCACTGTGTATATATATTGGCAGTGGTCCTCAATCTACTTCTGTTACCCTACTGCATCAGGAGCCAGCTCTGTCCTTGAAGAAAATTAATGTTGGTTGTTTGGGGCGGGGGGGGGGGGGTGCAGTTTCCCTCCCCCACCCCCAGACAATATAACCTAAGAAGAATAAGGCTCAGAAACAGGATTAGAGGTTCATGTTCTCAGTAAGGACAATCTGAGCTTTCATGAGAAAGCAGGTTAATTAAGAAATCTGACAATCTGGAATAGGCTGTGGGAAATCATATCCACCATCACTGGCTTAATGATGACTTTAAAAAGAATCCAAACAAATGAATTCCTAGAGACAGGGAGGTGATGAGGAGGAACAAGATTCTTGAGCCTAGTACCATGTTGAATAGGTACTATAGAAAAGCCTTTCCTTGCTTGTTATCTAAAGGTGAAGGAGGAAAAAAACATTATCTGTAGACTGTAAAGAGTATATAATAATCTACACTGTCTCTTAATGCAGAATCTCTTGCAGCAGTGTTTAGTTCAGTAGATTGTACTAAATTTCTGGTTAAGATTTCATCCACATCTGTGTGCTTACTTTTGTTGGGTTTTCCCACTTTTCAACCCCTGACCCAACCCCTTCCTACTGCAGAAGGTCCAGCAAAAAAGACTCATCAATTAAAAAACAGGAAGCTGCTGCCTACAGCAGCTAAATCACATCTGATTTGTAGATGAAGTCATTTGCAGCTGAGGCAAGTATATGCATATTACACAGTAGGTGCTCACTCTTGGTGTGCTTTATCTCTTTGAGGCCTTTAACAGCTCTTTCCTTTGAGTCAGCTTTGATCCAAATCTCTACTCTTAGCTGGACAGCAGCACAAAATTGAATGTAGATACACAATTGCATGCCAAATATTTTAAAGGAGACAAAAACCAGAACTCCCCACCTTCCAAGAGAAAAGAAACTACCATCCTCCAAACCCCAAGACATGTGAAGTATCATCCAGTTTTGTTATCTTCTCTGCCTTTGTCACAGATGCCATTTGGACTGTGTTAGTTTTCCTGATTAAAATTTCAGGGGGTCTCGGTTTGGTGTTTTGTTGCTGCTGCTGAGTTTTTTTGTGTTTTGTTATTTTTCCCTGACATGCTGTGGTTCTTAGCATTCTCTTGCCTATTCAAGCTTTTAAAACATGAAAATAAAGCCTTGGAAGCTTGACAGGAGCAAATATTCACTGTCATTAGTAAATTGGGAGAAAGGATGGGATTCAACAGAGGATTTTCCAAGTGATAGAATACTAATGGTTTTAGGGGAAAGAATTTAATTCAGTGTATCTTCCTAGATACCAGCTATTCTATATTCCCCTTGTTTATGCTGTCTCCATGACTGTGCTTCAAGGGTTGTTTTGCTCAGCTTGATTCTTTCTCATCTCTTCATCCTTGCCAAGGCAGTGTTCTTGGCTGCTTTGGGATACATGGAGTAAACATTCACCATCAGTAGTACAAAGTTTGTTCAGCATTTTTAACAGCCAGATACAGTCCTGAAGAGCGCTGCACACATACTTGGATTGAATGGGCAGGGGTACCTTTCATTTTACTGGGCTTTGGAAAAGAAGGAATTCTTTAAAAGAACAAAACTCACAGACCCATGAAAGTCATGCATTGGTACTAGCCTTTCCATGAGAAATCTTAACACAAATCTGTTTAGCTGGGTGATAGCCAACTGGACATGCACTGAGTATGAGGAAAAATGTTCAGCTGTAAATGCTTTGACATAAACCAATTGCTTTTTCCCTAAACTGTTGGGGGTGTTTATATGAGTGGCTGTTAAGCAGATCTACACATTTTAGGGCCATCGTTCCTTCAGCCAGCATCTTCTTTTGACAATACTTGCTTGATTCATCCCACTGTAATTTGTTTCCATGTACTTAACCTAATGGCTCAGTACTAGATGGCTTCACCTGCCTCTGTGAAGGCTGAATCTATTAAATACTGCAACTGCTTAGTATAATGTGCCTTTTAGAAATAAGTGCAATACAGCAATGGATATCAACAGTGTCTAACATTAAGTACCTAAATTCAGCTTCATGATGTCTGTTCTCGTTTGTTTGTGGTGGGGACTCTGGCAGGCCTGGGAAATAAATACGTGTTCAAAATGCTTCTTTGACTAGGTTATCAGTGCCTGGTGAGATGGATAGCTGGCGGGGAAGTTGACAGAACTCAACCCTAAACCCAAAAGCACTGTTCCTGTTTATAATGCAGCTATTCTCTTTTCCTATAGGCTCTTTTCCCTGCTAAACTGGTATCAGGCTCACAGCATTTCTGCTCATGTGCATCCCTTCCTACAGTCCTTCCTACAATTCTTTCATCTCACTGCATTTGAGGCCAAATTTGCCGTGGCCAGAGTACCTAATGAAATCAGACACTTTGCTATGAAGTTGTAATGAATAAATGGACATTGCCCACACTCAATACTTTCATTTTATAGTCTCTCCTGTTTTGTTTTTGGGTTTTTTTGGGGTTTTTTTTGAGTTCTGCCTCTATTCTTGATGAGATTCGTGAGCCCACAGGTATCTTATAGTAGCGCATCACCCGACATATCATGGTATTAACTTGGTCGGCAGAGCAGGCTTTTGCATTCCTGATAAATATATTTGTAATGAAAAAGCAGAATTGCTGTTCTGGCGTGGAGAGAAAACCCAAACGCCAAAACAAATTAAAAAACCCCAAACTGCCCAACTCTCCAAGATTATGCGGAGGATAAAATCCAGCTTCTGCTGGGAGAGCAAGCTGGGGCAGTCTGCAGGCACAGAGAGACACAGGCAGGCAGTGAGTGCCTGTGTGACAGGGAGCCAGAGCAAGAGGAAGGCTTGAAACTTAAACTCCTCCTGCAGCTCTGCATCTGCTCTGAGTCACTGGTATGACTCACACTGACAGTGCTCACGTTAGCTAGCGTTCAGATGGAGCAGCTCTGGCAACAGAAGAAGCAAGTTATATTATTGATTACCTGCTGCAGCAGACAGTTGCACCAAGATATTTTTTTACGGATGAAACAGAGGAGGCTCTACTGAGCACTGCTATTATTAGTAGTATTGCTTTCTTAAGGTAAGAATGCCTGTTTATTTAAATAGGTACCAAAGGGAATTTAGAGCTTGTGAAGTCAGAATTACTGTTGCTGTTATTCTCAGAAGATGCTGATCTTTGGAGCTGTGTTACTGCAAAGCTTTGTCTGGACTGTTTGCTGTGCCATATGGGGAATCATATGGCTAATGGGCAGTGTGCGTCCTAGGAAACAAAATAACTACTTTCTCATTCATTGATGTTATGTAAGGCATGGCAGCCATGTTAAGGACAGAAGACTTCTTTTGAAGAAACAGTGCTGCTAGATGGTAGGGCAAGGAAAACAAGTAGTTTTTAAGCAGACTTCTGTTCTTTGGAGAGTGCTGCAGTTCTCTCATTCTTGCTTACTGAATTTCTGTGTCAATAGAATAAAAAAGCAGTTGCATTAGAAGTAGCAGAATAATTGTTTACCTTTAGAGTCACTGTGTTGTTTTGCTTTCAGCATACAGGCTGGGACTGTGCATGTGATCCGTGCAGTGCCGTGATGTAAACAGTTTCCTCAAATACTGTAAATGAATGGCACTTCCAGATATTGGAGTGATTTTCATCTCATGCCACTAAAACACACATATGTTGTGTTCTGAAAATTAGTAATATGCAAAAAATGAGACATTCTATTTAGTGTTGACATATGCAGAGTAGGTATAACATTTGTTTGTAGTGGCTTTACTGCTATTTTACTCACTTTAGTGCTATAATTTTAATGTAGGTTAGACTGGTATCGCATATTATGCTCATGTAGAATTCACTGAGTCTGAGCATTTGCTGTATTCCCCACAAGAGATTTTATAAGCTAGGGATTCTGATTTTGAACTGCAGCAGTAAATTTTACTTAATTAATTTTTTCTTTTAGTCTCTTTTTTCCCCCCCATTTATTTTGGATTTGCAAAGCAGTATCCTTTTACACGGCATTGTACAGTGAGGTTGGCAGCTGCTTTCAGTAATAAAAGGAGCCAGATCACTTGTGTTTGTTTCCAGAATGAGGGAATGAGGATATTTTCAAAACCTGATAATTTACTAAGTTACTTTCGGGTACTTGAAATTACCACTTGTTTCCATGTAGAATTTACATAAAAGGGACGACTGTCACCTTCTCTGGAAGAAATAGAGTGCCGTAGTAATAGTATTTAAAATGACAGCATACTTTAGGTTCTTCTTCTGTTTGTTAGTTTATAGCATTTGCTGATGTACAGTGGTTTCATTGCTATGAATTAACCATATTTGGTGTTACTCTAGCTTTTAAAATAGATCAATTTTCTTCATAAAATGGAAATTAAGGTCTGTTAGTGCATTTGTAGTATCTTTATAATTCTGGTGACATCCAACTTGGAAAACTACACTGTGAAAGGAGCTTTTAAAACAATGTCTATCATGGATGACCAACTCCCAGAGGAAAAATTTTGTTGACTAATTTTGATTACTTATGTTTCTGAAATTAAATATTTTTCATGTTACAGCATTATAAATGCAAACTAGCTTAAACAGTGTTAGGGTTGGTTTGGGGACTGTTAACTAACAAACTGGCACATGTCAGTCTCCTTCTCCCACATCCAAACAAGTACAAGTAAAATATTCTTTACAGTCCTAATTTTTCCACTGATTTGTTTCCTAATTACTGTTATTTAAGATTGTGTCAGAACTGTGCCTTAATGGTTGCCTTTAAGTATGCATTTAGGTATGAATTCTGTATTAAGTCAGAACAAATAACTTATTATAATAAAACTCAATTATCTTCAGTTTAGTTTACATAATTTCTTTATTGTAACACATTGTGGACACAGTTAAATAATTAATGTTAAAGTTAATGTTTTCAAAAGACATTTCAAGAACATGCTTAACATCTAGAAAATCTAGAAAATCCTAGCCCCTGAAACATCTAAAAACCAGGATGACAGCCCCTAAATTAACACAAACCTGAAGACGTCTTCTCCATCTGTTTGTCCATAGACTCTTTGTGTAAGAGCTGACCACCAGAGAGAATTCCCTCTGATTCATGTCATCCCTCTGCCACTTGGATGCCACTAAGGGATAAAGAATGTCAGCTGAAAAAAGAACAGAAATCCAGTTCGTGCAAGATAGTTAGACAGTTTGCTCTGTGTGAGTTGGAGAGCTTCTGTGAAGAACTAGTGTAATTCTAACAGTGATTGTTGTGATACCATGTCAATAATTATGTGCCTTCTTTGGGATATATTAGCAAGTTACAACTGAAAACATAAATATCCAAGGTAGGAAAGATCTGTGCAGAGAAGATATGTTCATATATGTCTGTGTTAAGGGCAGAGTAGCCAGCTGCAGTTGATCCTTCTATGGAGGGATTTTGCAGTAAGTATTAACAGGGCTTGTCAAAGTCTGCTCTCTAGGCACCCTGAAAGCTGGAGTTCATTACCTTAACATGGCTTTGTATTAGGCTGCAAAGGTAACAAGTGGTAGAAGCTATTTGGATTATTTCACTGGGACTTTTGGCAGGACTTGAATTGTGAGAGTTCATGATCTCATTGCCTTTCTTTTCTATAAACCCAAACAGAAGATCCCAGCTCCCTTTTGTCCCCTCCTGTTCCTAACCTACAGGATATCCCAGCTGTTTTTCTCATCACTGCATTACTTCAGAGCCATGCTTTGTTAATTTTGCCTTCTCTAAAGCTTCTGTGAACTTCCTGCTGAAATTTAAGCCCCCTTTTGATTCTCAGTTCAGCTGCTCAGGTGTGGATTCTCTCCCCTTGGTAGGTTTTCCACCCAGGAAAGCCTTGAATGCCACAAAGCTCATGTCATTCAGCATTTCCCTTTTGCTCCTTGTGCTGTGTGTGCTCCAAGCAACAGGTGGGGTGTTCAGGTTGTCCTTTATTTGTTTCTTCCTTTGTGGAACCTCCTGCTTTTTTTTTTTTTTTTTTTTTTTTTGGTGGCTTCTTTTGTGGCCATGCTCTAGCTGTGTTACTCTGAGCTCTTTGTCAGCCATCCTGGCAGTCAGGGAGCTGTGGGATTAACTCTGATCTCTTACATTTTCTTTCAGACCTTCAGCAGAAGTTTCAAAGCAGACAGTGGCATCATCCTTGGGCATGTTCTTCCACCTCTCCCTGCCATGACAGGGGGAAATGGCTGCAGGAAACAGAGCTGTTGCTGTGGGTAGTATTTGGAGAAATGAGGACCCTAGAGAAAATAAAGCATTTCTCCAAAATTCTTTAGTGGGAGGAAGCACTTACTCTCCTATTTTACACAAAAGCTGCATTAGCAATGATTTATAACTAGCCTTGCCTGGTGAAAAACTTAGAGGAAATCCAATCCTGTCATTGCCATTCATTAAATTTATGTGAGTCATCTTTAATATTATATTTTTATTGTATTACAGTTTTAGCTAATGATCAACCCAAACTGGACCACTGCTATATCAGAAGCTGAATTTTACGCTGAGTAAAAGATGGCTCATCCACTGAATAAGGATTTATAATTTTTTCCCCAGAAAAAATGATTGTCATATTTTCTATGATGATATGATGTTTGACATTAGACTTCCTGAGAAAAGACTCTGCAGTATATGATAAAGCAGCATCTTGGTGTTTGTGTAGTACATCCTTGTCAGAGAACAGCACAGCATTTCTGTTTTCAAATAGGAATTTGAATGGAGGGAGGGGAAAAATCCTATGAGTTGGGGTTTTTTTACAAGTTTTTGTTTATTTTTTTGCATGTTTGAAATAAGCTCACGTAAACTGGAGTTATATTGGAATAAAATCCTTGCATGTGAGCAGTATGAATAGCACCATTTGCAGTACTGGACCATCTCGTTTGTTGGAGAACTCCTCTTTTTATTTGTGTAATTTTAGAGATGACTTTTTTGCATGAGTTATTTTTGGGGTCTTGTATAAGTGTAAGCATCTATAGGCCATCTTCTTGGCCCCTTTTCCTATTTTCTGAAGAAGTCTTTTTGTAGGGATTAGATTTGTTACTTGGTTTTAAAGAAGAGGGGGAAAGAGTTGTTAAATCTTTGTTTATAGTGTGTCCTGAAAAGCTCTTCACTTAATCCTGGAGCAGTTCAAGCAGGGGGGCACAGAGGAAGGGGGTGAACACGTCCTCTTTGCCCTGGAAGGCCTGAACTGTTAGAGGGGCTCCCACCTCATTGTGTTGCACAAGCTTTTGCATCAGGCAGAAAAAGTCAATCTCATTGTTTGTCTGTTTAAACCTTTGTGTATTTTGAAGCTTGTGCTAGTTTAACTAAAGAGTGAAGGGTACAGCCTATACTCTGAATGTAACAATGATGGTCCTTTCATTTGCCTTCAGGGTCGGGGTTTTCACTTGACTTCATGACTATAGCCCCCTGTCCTGCCCCAGAGTCAGAGCCAGTGGAAGCATGAGGATAGTTCATTCTACTCTGGCTAAATGAGGTTATGGCCTGGATTATGATGGCATGTTATTTCTGTGCAGAATTGTCCTTGTATTTTATAGGGAGGCAGAAATCTGGGATTAGCTCAGTTTTCATTTCAAATTGATGCTTTGCCTTTAAAGCAGCAGAGTACCTCTGATTCATCTTCATGAGCTTAAATAAACAGCACTAATTGGTAGGTTTGATGTCTCACATAACTGTGAATTGACCTTCTCTGTTCAGGTGAAACACAATTTAAAGGGAGTGGGTTCATGACCCTTAATTCAAATTTACTTTTTAGATAAATACTTGATAGTGCCAGATGGCAAAGCAGCTACAGGCAGAGGTGAATAACAGAGCATGCAGGTTATTTGGGCAGCAAGTCTGCTGTTAAAAAAAAAAAAAAAAAGACAGCACTGCAATATTCTGGATTGCACTAAATGCCAGTAACTTCATGGAGTTTCCTATGTGTGATAGGTGAATGTATTGTAAATCCCAGATTCCTGAAATACAAAGTGCTCCAAAAGATTTCTTCTATCTCATTTCAGAAATAGACACAAGTGGTCTGACTTATAGCATAAGATTTATTTTTTCCAGGCTTCAGTGTTGTTTCTGTTGAGCAGTTGGAAGGGCTTCTCCTGAAGATGTATGGCGCAAAATGGCAAAATGTTGATTTTTATAATGCACATACAAGGACAAGAAATAAATAATGCCATGTTGATAGTGTCCTCTGTTTCAGCAAAACTTGGAAGAAGAGCTCTTTTGAGCTCTCTATGATAGTGTGGTGGATTTGTATGAAAAGGATTGTGTCACAAGTATTACTGTCACTAAATATTATGGCTCTAAATACATGACATAAACATGCATGCAACTGAGCTGGCTGGAGTGAGCTCTTTCTGTCATAAACTCTCTCTCAAATGTGGGTGTCTGGGAAAAGTTACTCAAATTATTCTCTGTTCCCGAGAGAAATAGATGACTTTCAATTGTGTTTTGGTAAACAGGAGGTAGTGAGTAATAGAAAGAATGTGGCCTTTGTGGTTTTGCCTGCATAAGGAAGATTTCTCATCATTGTCCCATAGCTTTGTAGATTCTGATGAGAACATGATATTATAATGCTGCCACTTCAACAGAAAACTGATTTTACACTGGAAAGTTGCATGGAAAAGTGACTACTCCTCTTTTGCTGGCACATTGTAAGAAAGGCAGATTTTGCTGGCATGTAGTAAGAGAGGCAGAGTGCATGGATGTAGTGGAAAGAGATGAGCACCTTCAGGGTACAGAGAGCAGTGAGGGGGGGCCTGGTTGGGCACATGGAAGGATAAACTTCCATTTGCACAGTGGGAATGAGGGAAAACCAGCTCCTTTTATGTGTGGAAGTGAGGGAAGGCTGCCAGTGTCTATGTGTGTGATCTGAGGAAGGGAGGGGTGTGCCTTCAACACCCATGTTGTCTCAATTCTGACTTCCTTGTAAATGTTTTGCCTTTTTTTTTTTTGGGGGGGGGGGGGGGGGAGGGGGGTGGGTGTGCAAATATTTCCTAATATCTCAAGAAGGACTGCATATTCTTTTCTGTGCTTGTTAGTGGGATTTGTATTTCAGATATCTAAACATCACTATATTATTTAATTTCCTGGAAAATCAAAATGTCACAAGGGGCCACCAGTAAGATTTTATTGTGGGCTAGAAAAAATCTGGCACAGGTAAGAATTGTCTCTTTAGAAACCAGAGGTGTCTTTAAATAGCAATTTTATGTAAAATTTAGAAGAAAGACAAATGGAGGACAGGACACTTACCAGTGAAGATCTGCCTAGCTGATGTTGTATTTGTGATAAGTAGGAGACAAGAACTCTAGTAATTTGACTCAATTTGTGTGAAGATTTGATCCCCCTTCCAGTCATGAGGAAGACATCCAGGATAAATGAGAAGAGCTTTTTCTTTCTAGCACAGTGGTTTATTGTCACTAGCAACATTTGCAGACATCTAAAAGATCACTTAGAAGATATGTGTCAAATAGGCATTTGGGAAGGCTGTGGTAGCTGATGAAGGAAGAATGTTAGTGTGCAGCATTTATTTTTTGAAAGTATGGCATCTTTCTGTAGAACTTGCATTTTTTCCCCTGTTCCTTTGTAATTCACATTTCTGAGAAAACAGCCTTCACGGTAAACGTGACTATTTATAGGAAAAATTAATAATACAGCCTAGATTTCTCCATATTGTACTTTATGTTTCATGGCTGGAGTACCCAATGTTCCCATTTACATGAGCTCTCAGGCTGCATTTGAGGGCTTATAGAATGAACATTACAAGATCAGTGCAGTAAGGAAAACCCATCTTGATGTCTCAACATCTTGGGAATTTGAGTAAAACGGAACATCCACAGAAAATTATCAGTTAGTTGCACTGCATGAAGATAATTTCCAGCCACTGTTCCTTGGATGTTTAGATTTACATTGAAATGTTATCTAGCTTGAAAACAGTGCCTCCCATGATAAAAAAAGGGAGAGGCATTGTGGGCACTTGGTAGCTAAGTAAAATGTGTCCTACTGTGACAATAATAGAATAAATGAAAGAAGAGAGTAAGAATTTTAGATACTGGACACTATTCATTTACTGTCAACATTATTACAAAACTGTTCACTATTGGTGCACCATGGTCCTGGATGCCACCTCATCTTTTTTGCATAAATACATAGCAGATGGTTGGGTCAGTAATGCTTGTGAAATCAAACCATGTCTTCTCTTTAGTATGTAAAACTGAATATGAAATACAGGATCTACTTGTGCAAACCAATTTGACCTTGAAACTGTCTTTTGTAATCTTCTCTTCCTGGCTTCCCATTTTGCAGAACTGCACACTTTATCTAGACTGACTTTGTAGAGGTGTGTTTGACAGCGTTGAGGAATGGTTGGGTCATGCTCTGCATTCTGACTCTCTGTGTTCAACCTGGGGAGGATGATTGTGTTCTATGATTTTCTTTTCATAAAAATCAAGTGCAGAGCAAGGTAAATTGTACCTGTGTTTCTGCCCAACAAGAAGCTGTGACTCCATCAGGAACACTGCCTAGCATTAGGAATGCTAAAGCACTGCTGTAACCAAGTGATAGATAGAGTTGCAGACGTGTTTTATTTCTTCACAACCAGGAGCTGAGAATAGATAAAATTTTAATGTTGTGTACTTAATGTGCACAATACAGGTTGCATACATAATGCAAGCGAATCTGAAGTAATTCTGGGGAAGTGAGATGAGGACAAGGCAAATTTTACTCTTTTTCTGGAGGGTATATTTTGGTGTAATGGTGATAGTGTTTTGTGTAAGTTGCAAAAAGAGGTGCCATATTGATCACAATAATGATTTGCTCAAAGTGAAGTGAGTTTATCTTCTTTATGTTCTTGTGTTTCCTGTAAACTGGTATTTCAAAATGGGGAATCAAGGAGTCCAAGAAATTGTATATAATTGCAAGAGAGTTTAGACAATGCAGTATTTTATTTGCCCCAAAGCAAAGGAGATCAGACAGAGCACAGCAGAAGACACAGTATTTTCTGCCTTCCAAAAAAGGAACATGCTGTCTGTGTTTGTAGGCTGATTATTGGAAACTTGAGCCTTTAAAATATATTTACAGGAAATATCTTCTGAGCTACACCAGATCAAACAACTTGCTTTGAATGAGCATTAGTTTACAGCTCTGCTGTCATGTGGTTCATCCTCAGCTTCTTGTCCACTTGCAGAAGTTCTTGTTCTTTAAATTCACCAGTATTGTCAGCAAACAGTCCTTCCCCATCCTGAGCCTGTTAGAGAGCCTTGGTTTTGCATCGTACCTTTTGCACAATGTTCTGTTTTGCTCTTTTTTTTTCTGTCCAAGTATTCTGGGGAGAAGTAAAGTGAGGTGGTGGAGTCTCTTTTCTTTCTTTTTTTGGTTTGCTTTTTATGGTGCTGTGCCTGGATTCTTTTAAAAAAAAACATTTAGGTTATACCAACATGTTATACCAACAGCCATTTTGCTGACAGAAGGAGGGAAAAGTGAGGACAAGCAATGGGAGACAGTAGTTTAGATTGGCACAGCTCTTGAGGGAATAGCACAGCTGTTGGACTGAACCTGGACAAAAGCTATCAAGGCTGACCTCCAGTCAAAGTAGCTCTGTTTTTCCCTCATTAACTAATAGACAAAATCACACCTGCTGTCATGGGTTGCAGGTACCATTCAGAGGTGTTGACACCACACTTAATTGCAAAGCAAAAGTGTTAGTTGCGCCTTCCTTCCTGGAATGATTTAGCTGCTATCCAGTGAGTCAGAAAGAAGGAAGAAGAGAATATGGAGGAGAAAGTGAGGGATTTCCAGTGGGAGCGTGTATACTCCCTGTTACTTTTATGTTTGGTTTTTGTCACAGTGATGTTTTTCTACAGAAAATAGTGTAATGCACTTCACTTTCTGCCATACTTTAGAATAATGGTGTGGCAGATTTAAGTGAGAACTGATGTTCTCCTTAGTTTGTGTGGTAACCCTGAATGCAAGTATAAGTGATTGGGGAGAGAAAAAGCCTCACTATGTATAATTTCCTTACAGTGAAGGATGTGAATGATTTTTAAAATCTGGCAGCAAGCTCTAAGGGTTGAACTGCCATCATCAGTCGATTGCAAAACAATTTCTGTATGGTTTTAATTAAGTAAAACCATGCTGCAGTCTTTAATAGAATCTTTTTTTCTGTGTTGAAGATGTCTTAATGCAAATGGCCAGAGACAGAAGGCAGAATATGTCAAGAAGACAGTCCTTCTGGTGCAGTCTACACTAGTACATTACCACACTCTGCTGTGGTTTTACTGCTATTACAGGGCAATATAATTTTAAGACTTTATAAGGTAGGGTGAAAAAGGGTGACTTGAATTGGTGCTCAGAATCATTCATCTGCAAGTGCCATTGGCATCTCTGGGAATGTGATACCTGGGCATATGCTACTGGTCTTCAGTTTAGTTGTTATAGCTCAAGCTGCACTTGGATGGTTCTTAGTCAGGTATCAAAGTGCAAGAGAACTGGAGTGCAATTAAAACCTGTGGTTGTGTTAAAGAGGAGAACTTCAAGACGACCTCTAGAAATGTAGCTGGAAACCCAAAGTTGCTTTTAGAAGAGGGTGTAGAGCAGGAGGGCATCTGCAGGAGGTCAGAACTTGCAGATAGATTGGTAGATAGGTCATGCCTTCTCTGCAGAAGTTGAAATTATTTTTTAAAAAAATCTCACCAATGGGTTGATTTTAAAACACATCACTAATCTCAGTGTTGCTTTGCAAGATGGGCGTAACTTGGCAGCAAAGAAGCTCGATGTAGTTACTAAGTCACATTGTCTCTATTTTACAGGTACCTGAGGTAAGCTACAAAGTTGAAAAGGATTTGCCTGTCTCCACAGAGCTAATCTGTTTTTTGTCACAGTATTGTAAATAAAAATTTTAGATTCCTTTATAATCTCTGCCATTTAAATTTCTTTCTTTAAATTAAATAAATAATAACTGACCAGGTTTAAGTATTTGTATTAGATGTCCTGAAGGTGAATGGTGGTGCAGGATATTATAGGATTTTAATGTAGTAGGTGCACAGTATCAGCCCTTGGTTTTGTGACTGTGACTGGCAATGAATTGCCTTGGGAGTAGCCTTCGTGGTATCTAGGAGCTTTCACAGCACTCGCCCTGCTTTTGGAGTGGAAAAAGAAAAAAAAATACAAAACAACAATACTAAATAAATACAGTTGAAGTTATAAAGGATATTAAATTGGAACTTTGCAACTGAATTTGCCAATATAAAAAAGATTTTAAATAGTAAATGACTTTTTTTTTTTTTCTGATAACTTGCATATCACACTGGGAAAAGAGCTTCATATAATGTTAGATGTCTCTGTCCTCATGGAGGACAAAAAGCCAGGGTTAATGAAACGCTTTGTTAACTTCTCGTTTGAACTGATAGTCATAGATGTGAACCTTGAGTTTGTTCTGCCTTCACCTTGGACAATGAAAACAGAACAAAATCTAAGCTGCTTTGCAGGCCACTTCTGTGAAGAGGTACTATTTTGTAAGACATTTTAGATGCTTTGCTGATGAGTCCATGAAGACATAGGGCTTGAGGCAGTTTCCTGACTTGTTAAGTCTAGTTTTAACATTGGCATAACACTCCTATTATATGGAAAACAATGTTACCCTTGGCTAAACTGTCTTCTTTGTTATTTTCCAGCTTAGGTTTGTTACTTTGTTAACATCCTGTTTATCTTAACATTTTTTTTCACCTCAGCGGTGAAGGCCCTTGTCATGTATCGCTAAAGAGCAAATTGTAACTCATCTCAGCTTCCACTTTTCAGAGTTTAACAGTGTTTTTGCAGAAGGTGGCTCTTCCTTGTCTGGGCGAGCCTTTTTCTACATGTTGCAGACTGAGCTGGATGGTGTTCAGCTTATTGTAGCAAGTGTTCCTGAGTTAGTTTCATTGCTGCTTCCTGTAGCAACAGGAGCACACTGGCTGGCATATCGTAGTGAAGTATCTCCCTTTTTGTGGCTGTGTTATCTGACTCCAGGGCCTTCTTTCTTCTTCGCTTTTCAGCTGATAAGCTCCCAATTGGTAACAGAAGTTCTTGTTAGTCTGTAGTGTGCTGTTTTATCTTAGTACTTTTTGACTTCTTTCTTCTGCTTCAGTAAACTGCTGTAAACTGATGAATTGTATCTTGATTACTGCATCACACATTTGAACACTGCTTTATATACAAATCTTTCCTGAATTTAATGTTTTGAGGAGTTCTTTGCTTATGACTGCATTTTTCTGTGATTTAAGGATTTACCTTTCTTAATCTTACTGTATATATTTATATGGTTACCCCATCTGTACCTTTTAATAGAGAAGCATCTTCTCCACATAGGAACCTGTTGACTTGCCGCAGGTTTGGGGTACCACAGTCAAAGATTTCTAACATGCTCTGTTGAAGAAAAATGGTTGATATTTCAGGTTAGAAATTATACTGGAAAGCATACTACTTGAGGAGTTCATGTTTTGACCTTAAGATTAAAAAAAAAGATCCATAGAGTTATTTGCTACCTCCCAGTTATACAGACTTTGTTCTCTGAGTGTAAATAAAGAGGTGAAAGTGTGAAACTGAATGAACAATTTTGTTTCAAATGACAGGGACGCTATGTTATAAAATGTTAGCATTCAGCATTTTTTACACAGGTTTTTAGTGGGGTTTTGGTCCTATATTTATTACTTACTGCCTCCCCCCACAATAATAATAATAATAATAATAATAATAATAATAATAATAATAATAATAAATCCTATACTACTAGCCTGTTATTTGGATTGCTTCAGTCAGGAATAATTTGTCCTTTTTGTGTCTTTCAGGCTTCATTAAAAAAAGAACTGGATACACATGCTGAATTTCATTTGTGAAAGGTGGAGTAAGGTAAGATAATTTTAGTGATTACTACTGTAATGTGTTGATATGTTGACACTGAAGGCAAGGGTTCAAAGATTCATCATAAATTAGAGGCAGAGAAATCTAAAGGAACTTCAGCCTTGGAAATAATGAAGCGCTGACAAGATCCGATGTTCTGGTACCTCTGCTGTGCTTTTATCCTGCTTGTATTATGAATAGCTCATTATATTGGCCATGGGGTTTCTGTTCTTATTTGGGGGCATTGCCCACAAAAGGTGAGGAAGTTCAATAGCTATGACAGTATGATATGTTTGTATTTGGACACATTATGTCTTTCTAGAAGTCTGTGAGATTTAAAGTGCAGCCTGTGCTGAAAGGACAATATTTGTTTCCTGTTTCTACCATAGGAACAAACCAGTCTTTTTATCAGAGTTTTTATCCTTAAACATCCAGAGATGGAAGAAGGCAGGTCTGTCTTTCATTGATACAGCAGTATCCTTCAGGATGGAAACTGAACCGTGCTAGACACTTCACATTTATCAAGTATTTGCTTCTTCACAGTGAAAAAGCTACTTTATGTCCTGTGGTGTGGCAGGGTGCAGAGGCTGATGGTCACATTGCTAGGCCCTGAGAAAGAAATCTCTCTCCTGGTGGGGCTCCTGTTAGCAGAAGTGAGAAGACTCTTGGCCACTTGTTTCCAAGCACAGTTCAGTCACAGGACTCCGCTTGCTTCCTGTGTGCAGAGCAGCTGTGTTTTGAGCTGAGCAGCTGCTTCTGGTATTCCAGAGAGTAAGAGAAGTTGGGCCACATTTGCTGATGATATGGGGGATGTGGACTGAACTGCTAAGCAGTCTGAAGCAGACTAATAAAATGAGTCTTCTGATAGGGGTAGGAAGTTTTGCTGTTGTGGGAATAGGAAGCAGTGAGAGGTGAAATAGAATGCTCTTGGTCAAATGTGATTTTTATGGTTGCATGCAGAAATGGAGAGTGGACCTCAGTGTCCTTGTCCCTGATGTAGTGCCCTCAGTGCCCTTTTGTAGAGTTTAGCAAATAATGAATGGTGGAGTAGAGTCAATGGTGAGCAGTATTGACTTCTCAGAGATGTTATTCCCCTCCTCCTGCTAAGGGAGATCAAATTTGTTTGTAAGATCAAGTAGACAAAGTCAGCAGATACACTTTCTCCTGCAGCATTGCTTTTCTTGTGTTAAATGAGTGTCTTAATGCAGACTGAGAATCAATTACTGTAAAGTTTAGAGAGGTGTGCTGCCATGGCTGTGCCTACAGCTGAAATTAAAGCAAATGGTTGATACTATGGACTCAGTTCTTTAATTGGGGCAGAATGGAAGAGAGTGCGCAACAGGACGCTCTAAGGGTTTATGTATAATGTTTTTCCTTTAACCATCTTGAACTGCTCAGTGAAGACAAACTTGGAAATCAGGCGAGCACTTATACATCTTTCTCCATCCCAAGAAGGCCAGGATAAAGTTGCCAGCAGCAAATTAGCATTGCCAGGCCCTGTAGCTATATTGTGATTTAAAAGGAATTGCATTAATACTAGTCATTCATTCCATCTTTCTTTCTTTTATTAATCATTGTCTGCATTGGAAAAGAAATGCCTGAGGCAATCCTTCATCTCCATCCAGTGCAGTGCTGCTTCTTGCTGAAGAAATTAAAAAAGAATTGTCATTCTACCCCAAGACAGCTATGACTTCTCCCCTGTGGGGTCTGTCTCCACACTTGTAAAGAAATCCATAATAATAGAGCTAAAAGCCAACATTTGGGGCTCCCCTACAGGGGCAGCAGTATCATCCTAATTAAGTGTTTCTCAAATACACCCTGGCTGTGCTACCCACTCCATATTTTGTCAGATGGCACTACCTGCTTGAAGCTTCATGTTAGAGTAGGTCTGGAGAGAAAATAGGAGAGAAGGAAAAGAGAGTACCACCACTTCTGTTTGCCTGCTTGCTTGGTATTTTGGTGCATATTTTCTTTCCACTGATGCAGATTTAGTGGCCTCTCTATTAGGTAGACTCATATGCAAACTCTGTGTTGCATATGAGTCTAGTTCCACTTTTTTTTTTATTTTATTAAGGCTCCTTAATTGTGTATAAGACAGATTATGTCACTCTTTTTAAATAATAGTCACAGCTTTCTCTCCAGTCAGTTCTCTGAGTGACATCTCTAGAAAATGTGTCCTGCTGAAGTATCTACTGGTGCAGACGATGAGTGGACAAACAGCATGGGTGACTCACTAAGGACAGGAGATCATTAATATAAGCACAGCAGGCTGCTTTACGATGATTGTTGTTAGCTTTTACTGCAAGATTACTATCTGCTTTTACAGTTTGGGGGTTTTTTAGCAAAAACTACCAGCATTTGCTAGTCTGTTCCTTTTTGCTTCTTGCCAGCTTGTAAAGTATAAGTGCAGAGCAGGCCACGTGACACTGCGTGGCTGTGTTAAACATGCAGTGATCTTGTTTCTTAGAGCATAATGTTCATCATCCTCTTGTTAGTGCTAGATCCATTCATGCCCCATTCCAACGTGGCATGTTTAATTGCAATAACTACATGTGCAGTCATTGCATAATGTGTGGCACTTGGCCTTTCTGTAATATTCTGTATTCCATTAGAGAGTTTTCTGACTGCTGGCTTTAGTATACTGAGCTAACCATGGCTTTTAGCAGTGAAGAGAGAGATGAAAAACGGAGTTTGAATAATATGTTACATGAAGGTGTAATGGTATTGAATAGAGCCTGAATGCAGGGAGAGGGAAAGAAAGAAGAGAAAGAGGACATGATGTCACATAGCTAATGAGAACACTGAAGAGGGCACATAGCGAGGAGGCAGAGGCAGGATTTCAAATGTTTTAAGCATCTGGAAATGACAGTGATCTGTGGGCTTTTACTTTGGTTCTTTTGTGTGACTTTTGTCTCTTTTTACAAATATTTTGTCTATATTATGTTCTGTGCAAGCACAAAAATCAAGCTTTTTCTGGAATTAAATGCTACTCTTACATCAAGCCCTTTAAAGTCTCAGAATTTTATCCCGTCCAAGCTTGCATTCAATTCAATAACATTAATTTTATTCCTGTGTTTCCATTTTAATTATAAAGCTGTTACAATGTTTAAATTACAAAATATCCAGTACCTAGTTGTTAATAATCTCAGTATTATCTTGTATAGTATTATTTTGGGAGATACATAGATAAACTACCACAGAATAATAATGAGGGTTTCAGTAATAATTGTTTCACTAAAACATACTGAGAGAATTAACACTTAATCTGAACCATTTAAACCAACCTTCTAAAACAGCTGCCTACCATGCTAATTTTAATTCTTGGAAAATCTGCATATGGATGATTTCCTACTTCCATCAGTATTTTCCTTTTAGCTAGGAAGAAAAGATAGAAAGTGAGTGTGTAGGTCCTCAGGTACAGACTTCTCCCCATCAAAAGGTCTGGACTGTGCAGTACAAACACTTGTAAACACTCTGTATGGTCTCCATAGGTATGGACTGCAGTAGCTTCAAGCACTGCAATAAAGGACAAAAAATCTGCAGTTTGCTTCACACTGAGTGAGGCATTGCTATCATGCTACTCTCTGGAGAATAAATAGCAGAATAGGCTCATAGTTATTTTTAAATTTTTTGCAGGATTTTTCATAGCTTTGGGGAGGTCAGGAAAAAATTTCAAATTCTTGTCTTTACTCTGAACTCAGACATCTCAATAAAAATCTTTTGTAGACACTGAGGATCTGCAGCCCTTGGTAAAGTCAGGAGCTTTAGCAAGCTTGACAGTTGTCAGTGATCTGAGCAATTGTCAGTGGTCTGAGGTCTCCTAAAAAGTCAGGTCAGTCTTAAAATCTACACCAGGAGAAATCTTAACCTTTCTGCTTGCTTCAGTGGAACTGAAGCTTGTAGTTATGTGTCTGCTCATGTGCTACCCCTAAGCTGAGTCACTCTGCTCAACCAGAATTTATTTGATCATAGAATCATCTGAGTTGGAAGGAACCCACAAGAATCATCAAGTCCAACGCTTGATCCTGCACAGGAAAGCCCCAAGAATCCCACCATGTTCCTTAGGATGTTGTCCAAATGCCTCTTGAACTCTGTCAGGCTTGGTGCTGTGACCGCTGTCCTGGAGAGCCTGTTCCAATGCCCAACCACCTTCTGAGTGAAGAACCTTTTCCTACTATCTAACCTAACCTTACCAACACAGCTTCATGGCATTCCCTTGGAATTCTGTCACTGGTCACCAAAGAGAAGAGATTGGTGCCTGCTCTCCCACTTCTACCCCTCCTATTGGGTGCCCATAGCTATTAATTTAGCACAATTAGACATTTTTAGCCATGATATCCAGAAGAAATCTTAACTGCTTGCCTATTTTGACTATTGCATGATATGTGCAGGCAGCTACAAACCTACTTCTAAAGCACAAAGATGCACAACTCACACTTTTGCTTTTTGAAGAATGAATCAGTAAGTATATTAAAATTCAGGCCAAATTTGTCTGAAGGAGGCAACATATACAAATATTACCTTTTAACAAGATGATTACTTTCAGCTCAAGGCAAAGAAATGCAAATGTGGGTCAGAAGAAGAGCTTAAAATTATAGACTAAGGAAATGTTTTGAGCTTTTAGGGGCTTTATTTTTATTTTTTTTTTTTTTTCTTTTTTTTGCATTTTTATGCATTTTTATCAAGTGGGTAGAGATACCAAAATGCTAAAACATCAAGTAGAGGAAGGAAAAAAAAAAACTTTCTTACAGAATGTTAACAGTTTTCTTAAAATGAATAGAATATTTATTCTTTTAAAAAGCCTTTGGATATTATCAAGAAAATTGTCATGCCTTATAACAGAAACTTTTCCAGATGTCGCATGCTTGAGTGACCCAAGCAATCAAAAAGCCTACATGAACATATTCAACAGTTTGTGAATATATGAAATTGTAGTGAATAATGAGAATTTAAAGTACTTTGTTGCTCTTGGAGGCTTGTGCAACAGAATCCCACAAACACTTCAAATTTGCACTGGGATTTCCCATACAATCATTAAGACTGGAAAAGACCCTCAAGATCATTGAGTCCAACACATACGATGTTATACAAGAGCTTTAGCTATATCCTGTGGTTTTGTGGTCTCAGGAGGTTTCAGGAAGTCTTCAGTGTTTTACTCATAATTTTACATTTCTGAGAAGAAGCATCCAGTTTTTGCATCTCTCCTATTTTAAAATCAATCAGACTTTCTGGCTGTCAGAATGGCTTTTTAAGTTGCTCCATTGGGAGTTTCCAATTTGTTTTTTTTTTTTAAGGTACCTTTTTATGTGTGAAATACAGATCCATTACTAAGGTTTTTAGAGTTTCAAATTCAATTCATATTATTGAATTTTATATATATGGAAAATGTCATCTAGGCAACTTCAGGCTTTTAATTTGACCCTAATAACCTCAGAATTTTTTTTAAGGAATAAATAATTAAAGACATGGGAGTTAAGTGGAGGGAGGGCGAAACAAAATCTATTTTTCTAAGATAGGTCATGTCAAACTGGCCTAGTATCTTTTTTTAATAAGAAAGTAGGTTTTCTAGAAAAATAAATGGGCTAGATATGGTCTCTCTGGATTCTACTGAGCCATTTTACATGATGCTGCATCAAAAATAGTGTTCAAGGTGGAGGAAGATTAAGTTAGTATAAGAACTGTAAATGCACCCAAAGAACTGATACAGGAGAGACAGGAGGTAGATATATGTGATGTAGACTTGTTTAGTTTTCTTGAGGCTTTTTTGTTTGTTTTGGTTTGTTTTTTTTCCTGGAGTTGATATTGTTGGCATGCTGTATTGAAAGCAGGCTGTTGAAACCTGCAGAGAGGAGGAGGACATTGGTTTCTAGTGCACAGTTTTAGATGGAGTGACTGTACAATTAATTGGACAATTAGATAATACTAAAGGGATGGAATTCAACCCAGCAAAGTGTCAGGCCACACATTGTCATGAATTCTCTTACTCAGTTTAACCTTGGTGTCAAAATTAGCAGTATGACAGTCTGAGCTCTTATGTAATCAGTGGAAAGAGACAGATTTTTAATTAGGCACCCAACTCCTGCTTTCTGTCTTGACTGTTAACAGAGCCTGGGCACCTGACTCTGGCATCAGTGCTGAATGCCTGAAACTGGATGGTGCTGCAGCCTCAGCTTAGGAAGTAATGCAACAACTTTTCCCATGAAGAGGGAGTTCAGCAATGGAAGATTTTGAAGGAGAAAGGCCTACATGAGGGTAAGTGGGTTCAAGTTTGTCTTTAGTCTGTCAGTTTGACATCATCATGAAAATGATGTATGGGGTACAGGCAAATGTCAAAAAGGGGTATTTCCAGTTGAGGGCAGCTCAACTGGGTGCATCAAGGCTGGGACCTGATGTAGAATAAGTGTGCAACACTTCTTGCAGTATCTGAAAAACATCACCTCAGTATGTAATAGTGGCAGAGAAAACTGAGAGAGTAGATTTAGATTAGATATGAAGAAGTAATTTTTTATGCTGTGAGTGGTGACACACTGGAACTGGTTGCCCAAAGAAGCTGGTGATGCCGCATCCCTGGGAGCGTTCAAAGCCAAGTTGGATGGGGCTCTGAACAACCTAATCTAGTGGAAAGTGTCCCTGCCTATGGCAGGTTTAGTTGGTCTTTAAGGTCTGTTGCAACCCAAACCATTCTGTGATAAACTACAGGGATGATCAAAGTACTTATGTTACAAGAGGAGTCTGAGACAACTGTGATGGATATGTCAGGAAGACTGGTGAAAAGGGAAATGTAATTGCCACAGCTCTGCTGCTGGAGTTATGGGAAGCTTTGAAATGTGGCTGGTATCAGCTAGGTCATAGCCAACAAGTAGGATGTCTGCAGACCATCAGAGGACTAATACAGGACTATGTACCACATTATGGTATTGCAGGAGGATTATGATACCAAAAGAGAAGTGTCTACTTGTGTGATTTAGAGGTGATGTGAACTGAATATATGGCATGTCTTACTGATTGAGTTTGTGCGTTCACCTAGCACGTGGATAAAATATTTAACCAATATAGAGTGCATAGTGATAATTGCATAGTATGTGACAGTAGTCAGTAGGAAAATGCTTTATGTACAGCTAGGCGCAGGCTTAAAGATTTATGAAGGTCAGTGATTCCTTGGATTCTTTGGACTTAGGCTGTTTGGCAGCTTGTGTTTTTTGATAACTCCTACAGTGTGTGATGCTGTCTGCTGTATTGCCCTGCAGTTCCCCTGTGTGGCACAGGGAAATCTGTGTGATAAATCAGGCTTTGAGTGAATTTGTAGGGATGGACAAAGGCGTGTTAAGCTTAGCCTGTGACAAAGATACATTTAGAAGCTGACTGCTGGATAGCAAACTCATGACCACTGAGAGAAAAGCTTGCTCTGAAGTGAAAACTGTAGATCCCTGATGTGCCTGTAGTGACAAGTGACGGGTGCAGCACTTACAGTCAGTGACAGCCCTTGCCCCGGATACCTCCTTTGACAAACACTGGAACTTAAAACTGTACGTTAGTGAAGAGCTGCCCTTTCCCTGGATGCTGGTTTGTCCCAAAACTGGTTTCGAAAAGGAGTTGAATCCTTTGAGCAAGGGTGAGTAATGTGCTTTCTGTTGCAAATCCTGAGATGCTCTAATTAACTTTGTCAGTTATTAAGTTATTGTTCAGGTTGCTCTTTACCAGAAATCTTCTTAAAATAGCAGGAGGAAAATACCACAGCAAGAAACATTTTTAATGTGCTTCTGGCAGCAATGTATTTAGTTCTCTAGTTATTTGTTCATGAATAAGAGCTCAGCCTGGGATTCTGAGGTTTTTAAGTGCCAAGAAGAGTATCAGGAGAGAGTAGTATGGCTTCTCTTTTTTTCCCCCTTCTGCTTTGTAATTAATTATTGTATAGTGGCAGTAAGTTGTTATTGTTCTGTGATAAAAACAATTGTATGGTGATCTCACAGTCCTTTCTTGGGAACTTGCCACAGTGAAGAAAAACTCTGTTTATGCACTGAATTGTCAGTAGTTTGGAAGGGGGTTGTTCTGTTGAAGATAGAGTGCTTTGAATGACTGTCCTAGAGAGGAGGGGTGACGAGGAAGGGAGAATTGAGAAGGTAAGTGTGAAAACGTGTCAGGTTTATTTCAGGTTTTTTTATAAACACTTTCAGGTTTATTTTTATTAGAGTCATGGTCAACTACCTTAGATTTAGATTCTGTCCTAGTTTATATATGGCTTTTTCTCCCCTTTTTTCTAGGTTTTATTTACCTCCAAGTCACTGTTTTCTGGCTAGTAAACTGGGGGTTTAATTTTGGCAATTTGTCTAAGCCTCTTCCTGAGAGACAACACTTGGAGCATCTCAGGCCTGCATGGCTGTCACTTAAAAAGATTCCCAGAAAAACTGGAAGAACATCACTTGAAGGTGTTTCTGGAAAATAAAAGATTATAAGGTCTGAGAGAACCCCCCTCTAAATTTCAGGAAAAAGATATCTCACAGTCATGTTGGGGAAGAAGAAGCAGAAGAATTGCCAGCAAACCCAGATTCTTTTTGTGTGGGAATGGGGGTTGAGGGGGATGGTAGTGAATCAAATAAGCACAATCCACTGTTGTAGATCGTTACTAAACATGAGATGCTAGAATGCAAATTTAATTTTGTTTCATAGTTTCTTAAGATAGCTGTTTGAAAGTTAGAAAAAAATGACCTTTTGAAGATTCCTATCCTTCCCTACTCAATTCTATCTAGTTGCCTATTTTGCTTAACTTCAGTACAGTTCAGTGAAGTGAAACCCATCCAAAGACTGTACCCCTTGCTTAAGCTTTTCATAGCATAGAGTTTAATCAAGGTAAACACTGTCCTTACACTTTGTTCACACGGATTCTTAAAGAGTAATAAAAAACGAAATATTTTTCTACAACAAAACTATGTGAACTAGTAAACTCTGTGCACAGTACAAGAGAGAAGGTTGTTCTAACTTATTTGCATATTCTGTTGTGATATTTTTAATAGTATGTTTGCTGTTAGGATATAATATCTGCTATGAAAATTAAAAATAATTTTTGCCAAGGTATTCTGGGGGTTTGTAGTCAAGCGTGATAGAGATAATTTATTCTTGAAATGTGTTTATGTTGATTTTGTTTTGAAACAAGAATATATACCTTGCAGAATATTTATGTTCAAGATTGTTCTGTAATTTCCATATTAGAAAACCTCTACACTTAATGCAGTTCCTGCTAAATTTTAAGCCCAGAAATGTCTGGAATGGGAAGATAAGATAATCTGAAAGATGTATTATAGTGCAGACCCTTGTAGGAACATACTTTCTTTGAAAATGACAATAATAAGCTGTCTGAAATGAAACTCTTGCCTTTCCCCCATTTTAACATGAGCAAAGAAAGTTTTTAAAATGCTGCTTGGCTATTAACACTCAGCTATTTTTGCTGGGACTTTTGAACACTGTTCTGGTGTTTCTAAGGGGAGGCATTTTCACTTGTGGTTGTGAATGTTCACTTTGGAGCTTTCCTTCGGTCAAATCCGCTGTGATCTGAGACAGCGTGGTCTTTGGAGCTGTCCCAGGCAAGTACTGTCAAACATTCAAAGTGGAGGTGTGGAGAAAAACAGTTGTGTGGGGGAAACTCCAGTTGTGTACATACATAGGTTTGGTATAGTGTCCTGGAAGCATCTTGGGATAGTGGGATTGATGGGCCAAGGCCAAAAGTCTGAGGTTCAGCAAGGTGAAGTGTCAGGTCCTGCCTTGGGTCACAATAGCCCCATGGTGCTACAGGCTGGAGCAGAGTGGCTGGGAAGCTGCCCAGTGGAAGTGGACCTGGGAGTGTTGGTCAACAGCAGCTGAACAAGAGCCAGCTGTGCTCAGGTGGCCAAGAAGGCCAGTGGTGACCTGGCCTGTGTCAGCAATAGTGTGGCCAGCAGGACCAGGGCAGGGATTGTCCCCCTGTACTCAGCACTGGTGAGGCTGCACCTCAAATCCTGTGCTCATTTCCGGGCCCCTCAATTTAGGAGGGACATTGAGGGGCTGGAACACAACCAGAGAAGGAAAATGGAGCTGATGAAGAGTCTGGAGCACAAGTCATATGAGAAGCAGCTGAGGGAGCTAGGGCTGTTTAGCCTGGAGAAAAGGAGGCTCAGAGGAGACCTTACCACTCTCTATAACCTCCTGAAAAGAGGTTGTAGCCAGGTGTGGGTCAACCTCTCCTCCCAATTGATAAGTGACAAGACAAGAGGAAACAGCCTCAAGTTGTGCCAGGGGAGGTTTAGATTGGATATTAGGAGAAATTTCTTAATTAGAAGGGTTGTCAAGCAGCCCTGGAACAAATAGCCCAGGGAACTGGTTAAATCACCATCCCTGGAGGTATTTAAAAGACTTGTAGATGTGGCACTTGGGGGGCATGGTTTAGTGGACTTGGCACTGCTGGGTTAGTGGTTGGGCTGGATCTTAGTAGTCTTTTCCAGCCTGTTGCAATGATTATGTGATTTTTCAGAAACTTGTAGATCTCCACTTTGAGGTATTTTTCTTTTTATTTAGCTGGCACTCTTACTTTTGTTAATCCCATCCTGTAAGATGATCCAGACTCTACCTAATAAATGTGACAGATCCCTTAGTCTTCAGTGAAGACTGTTAGTACTAGATGAACAAGACCTAATTTTTTTAACTGAGCCCATAAGGCACCAATTATGATTTTTATGGGTGGTGGGAGGCAAAGCAACAGGTGTGAGCTAACTTGGATTTTCCTTTTTTAAAGGCTTTCATTTTGGTTTGAGGTAGAGAGTAAAGACTTTCTCTTCAGTACAGAGAGAAGAGAAACTTTCTCCCTAGCTAAACTGTCACAGAAACTAAAGGAAAACACTCCTTTAAAATATTTTTCTACTGTTTTGTTTCTTAAGTAACTGGGAAGTCTCTATGTATTCTGTTGTTTGTTTGTTTTTTTTTTTAATGCATGAGTCATGGTTAATACAAGAATTCTTTAATTCTACTATGAAGGAGATTTAATAAATTTAAGAAAAAAAGTTAACAGCTCCTTACAGAATTAATGCAATTGCTTTAGAAAAGATGTAAAAAACAAGTTGAAAGATGTCAAATTAGTGATTGAAATGTCATGTAGTAATCTGTTGATAGTGGAAGTACAGAAAAGATGGTAAACAATCAGACTGCAATCTGATTTGTGCAATGCCATATTATGCAGCAAAATCCACCATCCACTGTTATTGGGAAAAAAAGAAGTCTTATTTTCTAATTGTTTATATAAATGTATAAATAGCTTAGTTTGCCGCTCTGAATTTTTTTCATTTTATTTTTTGAACATTTTAGTAGAAGAGTTATGAGTATCTTCACATGCCAGTCTAACAAGGTTTAAACTTGGCATAGAATTAAAACTATTTATCAACATAGTAATTTTGATGTTTCTGTTGTTACTGAAAAAGAAAGAAAGCCATCACTGCTTTATTTTGTTATTGTTTTGTAGTTCATAGGCCGTAGAAGTATGAACTAGATAAAAATAGAAATCAGAATTTAAGGGCATTTTACATATTTTTAACAATAAGGTGGAAGATAATACAAAATTTTCAAAGTCAACCATGATGCACTATCAAACATGAGCTCTTTGCTCATCCTTGCTAGTTCAAGGACGAGTTCTTCAACTGTGAACTTAAATGGCTGTTGAAGATAAATTCTGAAAAAAAGTCTTTTGTGAATATTTAAGACATGTGGCACATATCAATAGTTTGACAAGTAGCATTTAGTTTCTGAACTTTACTTACTTTAATAATAATAAAAAACTTTAATAATTTCCTGATATTTCTCCATGAATCAGCTTTGAAAAATATATACTACTGGAAGAAAAGCTTTTTCTATTTTGGATTCAAAGTATGACAAATCAGCATTGTTTTGTGTGGTGCCTGTTGGTGCATTTTATCCTCAGACAATGGGTTATATGTGTTTATCCATTTGCTTTGATGGGTTAAGTAATAGTTGTGAAGTCAACCCTGCCACACACAGTCTTCTATTTCTTTGAGAAGGAAGGCTGGGAGAGGAATGCTTTCAGATAATATTTGATATGGAAGGAAAAAAATATGAAAGAAAAAGGTTTTGAGGACTGTTTTTTAAAGGAAGCTCTTCTGGGAGCAAAAGTCAAGTTGAGGGGCAGTGATTATGGATACGAAGGGCAAAACAGATGCCCAGAGCACTGGGAATGAGTGGTTTCAGTTGCTTGTATTTTACTATGTGTTTGTTGATATTTATTCAACTTTTGGAGTTGGAGAAATGCACTTGGTTGTACTCCAGTTTGTCTGTAGTTGAGAGATTGGATATCTTGCTATACAGTGAAGAGATGAGGCAAGTGCAGACAAAAAATGTCTCATGATTTTTCTTCAAGTCTTAAAGCAGCTTGTAACTGTCCCAGCAAAGCTCCAGTCATCTGGTGCCACTCTTGTGGGTCTTGTTTAAAAACTGTACTTCTTCCCCTTCCCCAGGAGCACCAGTAAGTACCAATAAGTACTTGGCATCCATTACAAAACATCTTTCATTGGACTAGACTAAATCAGTTTGCTAAATAGAAGCCTCACTGAATAGGAACGATCTCTTCTATGTCCAGCTGCATCCATCACTACAGAGATGACACTGGCATATTGTAACTTAATGTTTTGAAGTCATTTAGCACAAAAGTAAGATATGTCTTGTGGTCAGTTTCCATAATAGTGATCAAAATGGAAAATCTGAACATGAGAACTGAAAGGATTTTGGTTTGTAAAAGTGCCTGTAAGACAGACAAGTCAACTACCACATAGTCATTGGTTTCCTAGAACTGAGGAGAAATTCACAGTATACTTTGCCCTCTTGAATCCTGCATTCTGAGTTGTAATCTTGGCACATTAAGGAGTCCTCGTATAACATGACAGGATGCATTAGGAAAATCCATTTGGATAAGTGTTTGCAAATTTAATTCTTACTTATGCAAAGTGGGCCTGGGGACTGTCACTGGGGAGAAAAATTGAATATGTTTTAACTCTAATTATTTGAATGCTGCTGTTGTCCACTCCCAGGCAATCTAATTTTATCTGCAGTTGTAAAAGGCAGGTACATTACATCTTCTACTTGACTGTACAAATTTCTATACCTTCTCACCCCTCTGGATCTCTGAAAATACTCATCCGTTTGCAAGATTGTAATTTACAGTACCAATAATTTAAATTAGCTAAACAATTTTTGGGGCTTAGGTCATACAATAACTTGTAGAGTGTAAATGAAGGATAGAGGACAGTATTTTAGTGACTTTTGCAGTCTTTATTGTGAACTGAGGCTGCATACATGATGTTCTCAGATAATTTTATAGCCAAAATAATGATACAGTTTAACAGCTTGTTGCCTGTAGAGTGCTCCTTAAAAATTTTGTCTGTATTACCCCAGAGGCATCCCTCCTAGGATATTTAGCCACAGAGATATTCAGAATGGAAAAATTAACGAAGTGTTTGTTGGATGCACACTAATACCACTTTTTCTGCATCATCCTTTAGTAGCTGGGTTTTCACAAGGCTTTGGCACGGTTGTTGCTTCAGTATTAAAAGGTCAAGGCTACTCTCCTTGATTTCGACCAGTGGCTCCTGACTTCTTCCACATAGGTAATGCCAGACTGACTTTTTTTCTATCTCACTTTGTTTTGGATTAGCAAATGTGCTAATTGTTTGTAACTGTATACTTTATGAAGAACTATTTGCCTTGTAGGGTTTCAGTTACACTTTTCTTTGTTGAAAAAAGATGGAATTCTTGAAAAAAGATTACTTTCTCTTTTTTCTTTCTTAATTGAATAGAGAAAGTTATTAATAGACTTTGCCTTTTTGGAACTGGAAAATACCCAGAAAGACATTTGCTCACACTTTCCAAATACAAATTTGCTTCTAAATTGAGACCAAACATGGAAAAATTTAGAATGTTAGGTGAATATTTTGTGTAGTTCTGAGCAGATGGAAACAACTGTTTGGTTCTTAGAATGTTTAAATTGATGGTTTTAAATTGCCCATGAACTATGCAAATAAAGTTGGTGGGAAGTGACTGAGGAATACAACCCACGATCAGTAGCTTTAAATTAGCTTGTTCTTACACTGGAACATTTTCAGGGTGTTTTTGAATCAGGAAAGATTGAAAGCTATTGATAACTGAGTTTAATAATGTCCCATTTAGTTTAGTCAAGCAGTTCTAGCTTATTTCACTTCTAAAAGTTAAAAAGTTGAGTTTTGTGACATTTGCTGTCTTAAAAAAAAATTTGACAGAGATGTGTTACAGTGATGTCTGTGATTCACAGTGATATCTCTATGGGCAGACAATCATATTATGTTTTCAGTGGAAGCAGATATATTGTGCTTGTAACATGGAAATTATCCAAATGATCACAAACTGTCCTGACTAGCCTCTTATGGTTAGCTCTCATTCTTGCATCTTTAGTCTAAAAAGCTCTGTAAATGAAGCTGTAGAGTAGAGAGGAGATCTGCAGGACCTAAAAGGGCTGGAAACAGTAAAATTAGTGCTCCTAACTGTTGAAGAAATTACCTCATAAAGCACAGGACTGCAGCATCTGCTGGTACATGTTAACAGTGAAGAATGGCACAGAATTCCACATACGTGCTGTTACACTCAGAATCTTTTTATATAAAATTGCACAGATGAAACCCATGTTATATCTAAGGACCAGTAGTTGTCATTATTATAAATAAAAGTCATTACAGCCTGATCCAGGAATCATTACTTGGCTGGATCCAATAATTACTGGAAAAGAAATAATGCTTTTCTATAGGGGAAAGTCTCAATAAGTAACTATGCAGTTAAATTTGTTGAATACATAAAGCATCTACTTGTATCATGCTGTAATGCTCACCTTTTTCCACCCCTTCTGGACTGTAAGGTGGTTTTATTCTGGTGGTGGATATGTGGAGGCATTTCAGCAGTTATCAGTATCCAAAGGACTTCAGATACCAAAGGTTCTGAATATCTGACAAATATGATGTTCATGTTGGTTGTTTCTTCTTCTCCACTCTAGGATCCACTTAGGGTAATTTTTATATTTGCTGACAAGCTTTTAAACTTGCCTCTTTTCTCATTGGCCTGCAGCTCCAAGTTATGTCCACATTTACTGCATGTGAAACCATACATACAACTGATCGTTCTAGAACCAATTTTGCCCAGCCTTAAATCTACAGTTCTTTAAGTGACCATGGGTGAGCTATAGCCACAGTCCCTCCAAGTGCTAGCTCTGTACCTTCTCTTTTTTTATCCCATGCTTCTATTCCATCCTGTGTCTCCAAGTCTGAAGGACTCTGCTTTCGTAACAGGCCTTTATTTTTCTACACTGAATCGTTGTGTTGAGTTGTATAATGATGATGATACCATGCAAATATAAACAAAAATAAAAACAAAATAGCCACAGATGTCTGTGCAGTTGGAAAATATGGTTGTCACAGCTGAACCAAGTTTAATTGGCTAAAACAAAGTTGCAGGCAGGTCAACAGAAGTCCAAACAAAGCAAGCCTGAAAAACCTAAATGCTCAGCGTTTGCAAGCCCTGCTGCAAGGCTTCTGGCCAGTCACTGGTGATGGCAGTGTGGTATCTATAGGGTACCAGAGCTGCAAGGGCCAGCAAAGGACACTGATAACACATTGTCGTGTTACCTCCAGACCTTATATGGGGATATCTGGGTGTGGTGCCCAGCTCAGAAGTTCTCAGGGTACTTGTCAGCTGGATACGGGAGTGCAAACATGGAGATGCTGCACAGAATACCAGTGTGGCTCATCAGACTGGTTTTCTCAGTCTCTCACACTGCCTGCTCTAGGAGAAGACTCCAGGCTTGATGAAGCTTTTGTTCTGACCCAGTGTTTATATCCACATTTTGGTCCCACCCTTTGGCTGGAAGGTATTGCCTCTCTAGTAGAAACAGTGGATGTAGGAACATGTGCCCACACTGTGGTGCAGTTCATTAGCTTAGTTTAACCTGTTGCTGAAAGTGGCTTTGATGAGGTGATGGACTGGAAATGCACTGTGGCTGAAATGTAGCTACCTGCTCTCATCTGGGCCTGAAGAGCAAGACAGCTGTGGGCAAAATGATCATTTCTGCTGCTTTGCAAACCTTGGAGGTTTGACTGCTGAGGTAGGCAGCATGCTTATGAATTTCTGATAAAGTGTGGTGGGAGGCAACAGAAGTTAGCAAAAGTCAGCGTCACTGTGGCTTAACATGCAAAAGTAGGGATTTTCAAATATATCAGTCATGAGAGTGAGTTAGTCATGAACGTAAGAAAAGAAAGTAATTTGGGATACATCATTCACATTCTCAGGGTTTTTTATATTTATGCAAAACTTGCCTTTAAAAAAGTGAAATTCAGGTAAACTTGGCCTGTAGTAACAAGCCGGTTTTAGAAGTCACATAAGTGCTTTGAGAATTGACAAAACTCTGACATTTAAATTAATATTTTTGGGCACTGAGTGCTGCAAGGAGCTCAGCATTAATATACACCCTTTGTCTTTGCATACCGTTTATATCTTTTTTTGTGATTGTTGCTATCATCCCTGCAGCAGTTATTATTTTTTAAAACACATTTTTGAAGGCCGCTGTAGTTCTTCAGTTCTAAAGATTGATCAGTACTAGGTGCTGAAAACAAACCAGTAGATTGTGGTTACTTGAAAATTGTTTCTTAAAGTCCTGTACTCCAGAAATCCATGACCATACCCTATAGGTATCTTAATATTCTTGGAATTCTTGGAATTTTGGACTGAATTGTTTATTACATCTGTTAGTCTGTTAGTGGCTGAGAGTGAAAGAAAAGACTGTTACCGCAGAATAAAGTATGTGCACAACACATGCTGCAGCTGCACAAGTACTTGTTACCTTCTGTCTGAATGGAGCATTTTAACCTGTATTATGTTGGCGTGAGGAAACATGAACCTTTGAAATAAGTACCTGCAACATTTTTATTTATTGTCAGGTGTTCATATCGTTGCTTATCTTACACATGAAAACCATCAGAACAGTTGAAATACCTTTTGTTACTCCTACCAAACTTTACTTTTTGTTGTTTCTGTCTCAGAGCCAACATCATAATATCTACTACAAGACATTTATTTTCTCTAATAGCTCTGTTGCTCAATCACACCTCAGCAAAGAATATAGTATTTTGGTAAGGCTGATAGTCAAAGCTGGGGAAACTCATGGGAATTTTTACAAGTATATAACAATTGTTGAAATATGGTGTTCCAATAGAATGGTATTGATCTTAGATATTGATTTGTAATGAAATAGAAATATGTCAGTGACATTTGGTCTGATTTCCTCTTTTGACACTTCAAAGACAGTCAAGCCACTTACCTATTTTCTTTGTACCTTGTGTTCTTTACTTATTCCTGTTTTGTGCTACTGATGTGAGCTTTTTTAATTTAGCAGCCAAATAGAGCCAGTTTCAATGTATTCCAAATATTATTCCAGTATTTTTTTAAGTGATTGATGATCATAGATTCATATCATGATTCATACATGGTTGGGTTTCAGTTGCTCTGCTACAAGTTAATCACAGAATGGGTCAGGTTGGAAGGGACCACAGTGGGACATCTGGTCCAACCTCCTGCTCAAGCAGGGTCATCTCAGAGCGCATGGCACAAGATTGTGTCCAGGCAGTTCTTGAATGTCCCCAGAGATGGAGACTCCACACCCCCCTCTGTGCAATCTATTCCAGTGCTTGGTCACCTGCATAGTAAGGAAGTTTTTCCTTATATTCAGATTGAACTTCCTGGGCATCAGTTTCTACCTGTTGTGTCTTGTGTTGCTTGGCACCAAGGAGAGGGGCCTGGCTCCATCCTCTTCACACCCTCCCTTCAGATACTTGTATTAATTGATGAGGTCCCCTCTCAGTCTCAAGACTGAACAGGCCCAGCCTTCTCAGCCATCCCTCATAAGAGAGATGCTCCAGTCTCTTAATCACCTTTATTGCCCTCCCTGGGCTTGCTCCAGGAGCCCCATGTCTCTCTGGCACTGAGGAGCCCTGAACTGGGCACAGCACTCCAGATATGATCTTGCCAGGGCTGAGCAGAGAGGGAGGATCACCTCCCTTGACCTGCTGCCAATGCTCTTCCTGATAGTCCTGGGGACACCATTGACCTTGTTGGCCCCAAGGCCACACTGCGTTCTCAAGGACAGGCTGTTAGCCACAGGACCCACTGGTCCTTCTCTGCAGAGCTGCTTTCCAGCAGGTCAGCCCCCAGCCTGTGCTGGTGCCCACGTTTGTTCCTCATGAGCTGCAGGACTGCATTTGCTTTTGTTGAATTTCAAATGGTTTTTCTCTGCCCATCCCTCCAACCTGTTGAGGTTTTTCCAAAGGGCTCCACAGCACTCTGTGGTATCAGCCATTTCTCCCAGCTTTGTGTCACTAGAACTTACTGAGGAGGCATCTGCCCCTTCATCCAAGTCCTTGATGAGTAAGTAACACAGTAGTGGGCCCAGAATTGAACCTTGAGGGACACCACTAGTAACAGGCCTCCTGTAACTTGTCAAGGAAACTATTTTGAGAAATTGGCAGGAAACCAAAGCAGCACACCCCCTCTATTGTATGTTACAGGGTGATCTTACTGTTTACCACAGGGTGGTACTGGCACTGAAAAAGATCCCTTTCACTGGGACAGCTGTTCCACCGAGGCGTTGAAACGGGAACAGTGGTGGGAAGCATAGGCTGTTGTTGGCCTCTGAGGAGTTAGATGCTCATACTTCCAAACTGCCAGCATCCCACCACTTGTTCACAGGAATCCAGAAACAAATGCAGAGAAGGGCCACGCAGTCAGGATCATGACCAACAGCAAAGCTTTGTCCCATTGATTTAGGAAGGTCAGTGTAAGCAAACATATTTTTGTTTTCCAGGAAGAATTGACAGCAGCACAAAGGAATCAGATACTGGAACAACAGAAAAAAATATTTGAAAAGATATCTAGTAATGTAGTCATTAGGCATAGCGTAGGCATGTACTCTGTAAGAAAAAATGTTACATGATCAGAAATACGTGAACAAAACACAGTTCAGAAGTACAAAACAAGTGTTGATGAAGAAATATGCACCAGCAGATTTGCATTAGTAGCTTAAGACTCTAGTCTTGCTATGCCACCTAAATCTTAGTAATAGCCTTTGTGGAATATTACTCCTACACTAACATTTATTTTTAATTTTCTAAATACTTGAAATTATTTCAAATCCTGAGTAAATTAGTTATATATTATTGAAAACACATATGTTAGAGAAATAATTAATGCACTGCTGGTTTGTCTTAAGGTGCTGTTGTGTATTTTTCATTTATATAATGATAGTAAGTCTAAGAATCACAGTCAGTCAGAACAATGCCATTTGGAAATGAAGAGTGCTTGAGAGATTTTTTTTGTGTGCCTGTGACCTAATGGGTCATTCCTTCCATGTGGGAAAATGTAGTGTCAAGAAAATAAAGTTTCCACTGTAACACTGAGGTGCAGTCCTGTTGCTCAGATGAAGCTCAGTGATTTCAGAGCAGGTTGTCAGATCCCATCACACACACAGAGGACAGTGCTATCAGTATACTGTGATTCCTGTCCTGTTTTGACCAGTATACACTAACTTTATTTAGTGCTACATGAGTCTGTGGAGTGGATGAATATTATAGACAGTTAAATCAGATAGTTCTCTAGACATTTTGTTGTAATCTAAACTTGACCAAAACATCTGATTACAGATCTCGTTTCAGTGCTTTTATCCCTGTGTCTTGTCTGTGGTCCCCCTCTCACTCCCTGTATGTGGGAGAATATGTTAATGCCATTGATCTGTAATCAACAGCAGCATGAAATCTTCAGCAAATCTTATGTGTGTCTGGTTCATCTCCATTTTAGGTCATAAAGTGTTGGAGTTTGGTTTTGTTTGTGTTTTTTGTTTTGTTGGAGTATTTTTGTTTTGTTTGTTTGTGGTTTTGGGATTGGTTGGTTTGGGGATTTTTTCCTTTTTTTGTGTTTTAGGGGGGGTCCTTGGGGTTTTTTGTAGGTTTGTTTGTTGGTTTGGTTTCATTGGGTTTTTTCCCCTGCCTTTGTTCCCCTGCCTCATTCTTTATTGCAGCAGGAGGAGCTCAGAGAGGGAGTTAAGTAAGCTCTTTGGTTTTTTCCAGCTAAAGCAGTGTGTTTCAGCATTTGTTAGCTTCATGGTTATGATGAAAGACTGCTCTAGGAGAGGCAGGTGTTGGAAGGGTGTTGAAAGGACCATCAAATTCAGAGAAGTGTTTCCAGTCCAAACTCCTCAACAGAAAATATGCCCCCTTGTTCTCATGTGCTTCTCCATGTCTGTGTAGGCAGTGTGAGAACCCCAGGTCATGAGGGGAGAAGTCATCCCATGCACAGGAAACTTTACCACGAAGTGCCCAGCACATCTCTTGTAAAGAGGGTAAAGGTTAATTTGGGGTAAAGACCATTTGTAAGCTGTTTCAGTTTCTGCTGGTAAAGTGGCAGCAGAGGCTGAAAGAGTTGGACTTCAAACTTCCCTGTAGCAAAACTCAGTGTTTTCCATGGCATTGGTCTGTGCTCAACTTGATAAAAGCTGTTCTGCAAAGTGAAACAGAGCTGTGCTTTTTCATTTTTAGCTAACAGACACGTGTGTTACAAATGCTCACTTCCACCTCTAGATGTGCATTTTTGTGCTCCTAGAAACACTAAAGGAATAAAAGTACTACAATGAGAAGTGAAATTAAGACAATATCTCATTAAGAAGAATGCTAATTGTATTTCCCTTGTGAATATAGAGAAATAGTTTTAATTTGCACAGAGATTTGCACTAAAATGCACTTTCCTGTTAGAAGTACTCAAATACATAAAAGACGTAAAATTGGATTTTGAAATTATTTGAGTTTGTAGAAGTTCATAGTGGGGAAGCATCAAGAAGAAGTTTTGTGACTTAGAAATTTATCTGCAACTAATTGGGATCTGTGGACAAGAAAGCAAAAAGAAAGCAGGCCACTTCCTGGTGATGAAATGCCCTTTTATCTTAATATCATTGAAAGGTTGCATCCGGGGATTTCCACATTGCACAAATACATTTGTTATATCTTGCATTTGTTGATTTAATTTTCTTGTGGAAGACTTTTCCCTGCTCCGGCTGCAGTTACTCACTCGGAATCCTCAGGGGAGTTTCCAAGAGTGACAAGAAGATTCTTCAGGCCAAAATTTAATATTTTTGTCTTTGTTAACCAAGGTTCTGGTGTGTGGGAGAAGGGGACATTTAACCAGATTATGAGGGGGACAGAGAGGGGGAGATCCAGCCTCTTTGTGGAGCTGACAAATTGTCACCTGCCGAATGCGTCTTTGTGGGGAAGTAATGTCAGTGGGAGGCAAAGGTTCATATTGGATGCTGGCATCATTTGCATTCTTTTGCCTTCCCAAGGCCTAGATCATGGAATGAATGGACTGAAACTGTTGTCAGCCTGCAGTAGACATACTCTTTGTTGCTGCCTCCAAGAGTTTGGCTGGAAGGATCTGACTCAAGGTGTAAAAGTCATGGCTTTGACTTTTCCTGTTTTGACCTGTGCAAGATTCAGGACATTCAGTCTCTCATTAAATGAGACAGAAGAGTGAAGTGCATGTCAGACTGTAAAGAAAATAGCTTTTAATTGGAGAAGGTCTGAGAAGGGTTTAACTGGCAGCTGCTGTCCTTTGAGCTGATGCTCTGCTCTTGGAGTTCCTCTGCAGCCATGAGTGATAGGGTTGATCTAGACCTACACCTCAGATCCTTGTGTGGTTAATAAAGTTTCTTGCATCATCTTTGAAACAGCTGTTGGAGGTGGGTTGCTGTAGTTGCTGAAAGGTTGGATTTGAGCCAACATGTCAAATCTTGTTTCACTACCAAGGTTTTCTATTGTTGGAGGTAATAAATAAATAAATAATAAAACACTCCCTGCATGCCAGTTACACTAAAGATGGTGCTCTTACAGAAAAGGCAACATATTCATAACCTAGCGTAATTAGGCATTTCTTCCTTTCCATTATTTTGTCCATATCGATATGGTTAATAGAATGTTAGTTGGAAACCGGGCCATGCTGCAGATCCAAAATACTGTTTCAGGCAATATTGGCTTTCATGATTTCATGTATTGTTAAAACATTTTCAATCAGAGAAACTAGTTATGAAGATGTTAATTGAAGAATGCTGTTGGCTGAAGGAGCCCACTTGATGTTTCAAAATGAATTTTTCAGGAACAAGAATCCTAATTAGTAAGGTTCAGGGAATGGTCCTTACAGTCTAGAGAGCCCTGAGACTCTAAAACTAATTGCAATTCAGTAAGTAACCCACAGCTGCTTTTTCACAGATGATGGTAAACTTTCAGTAGGATTACATCCATGGATTTTATATTTTTTTAAGCATTATGGAAACTGTCACACTCTCCCTTTTTGTCTATTATTCTCTTCATGTAGGTATATCAGTAACATTTAGCCTTCCACTGCTGTTGCATTTTTTGCTTTGGTATGCCTCTTTACCTATCGAATGCCATAAGCCTAGTGCACTATGGCTGTAGAAAACTAGAGTCTTAAAGTAGACTTTGATTCAGTCAGTAATTGGAGTATCATCTTTCTCCTGCTTATTGATATGTGAATTGGAAAAATTCTGTTTCCCAAAGTTGTATAAAAAGTGTCAAAAAAGTAGATGTTAGGTTGAAATAAGGTTTAATCTCACCTCATACATTTATTTCAAGTAGTTTGGTAGGAGATTTTTTTTTCAAGATGGGAGCAGACCAAAACACTTCACCAAAACAATTGTTGAGATGATGAGAATATTAGCTTGTTGTTGTACAAACTAATCATCAGGGGTTCATTCTGGGGCTGAGATGATAATTATTTTGGCTTGAGATCTTGCAAGCAGAGTGAGATCAAACGTCCCAAAGTTTCAGTCCCAGAAGACACAAGGTCACATAGCTGAGCAGGATGGCATTTGCTTTCTACAGCTAACTGAATAGATTGAGGGTAGCAGGGCAGAAGTGGCATCAGATGAAGACCTTTTCTTCAGGTCATATGTTTTTGTGCTCATAGAATGCCAAATAAATATTCATATAACAGAAGGGAGGCTTGTTCAGAAGCCTTTTGTGAACTATGGATGTGGCCTTTACCAATACCGGAGGTCAACAACATCTTCTCATCATTCTGGTGAAAACTGGGTTTGCAGCAAAGCCTCATGAAGTGCAAAGCTGCACAACTTGCCAACATCGACTGTCTGCCATCTTAGTAAGGGCAAAACCAAAGGCTATGTGTAGAAAAATCATGCCATCATCAGGAGAGGTTGCCTCAACAGGAACTACATCAGCCTTTGGCATTGCTGTCTGCTTGAGTGGTGCCAGTCTTTGGAAACTATCCATTTAAGGATAGGTACCATCTAAGGAAACTATGTGATCTCTTAATACTACCTTTAATTAGGTAGGAATGCTACTGCCACTGGTTTTTATCAAAAACATGATCATTAGGTTGTAATTGTTGAAACAATTGTCATTCAGAGATCAGAGCACCTGTTGTTTGGCTGTGCTTTGAGTAAAGGGAACTCACCCCTGACCACGCTAACACAACTGTAGGAGGGATCCAGTTTGCCCGGCTGCAGCATCAGGACTGAGCAAGTCATCTTAATAATTTTTATAATTAGAGAGAGGTATCTCCACGAGGTGACTCATTCCACCTACCTTGGAAAATAGTGACTTGTTCTCTGGAAATGCCTGTGTCTCACCACTGACTATACAGAGAACCTGAGTGGTGAGTTGAGATCAGACACCTGCCTCCTATGTTCTTTAGGTGAGATATAATCTTTCTTGAAGTGACTTATCATGTTAAATTCTGAAGCAGTCTTGGGTAGTTGGTAGGGATGGTGATTAAATCAAGAAAATGAAACTGGAATTCCCAATTTCTTTAACTGTAATGTGGGATAAATGGGAGGTCTTAAAAGACATAGCCTTTTAATGTAAATATATTTGAATGAGATGGCAGAATTATCAAGTATAAACCTTCATTTAACATGTTAGTAAACTTAAAAATAATTTGCTTTTGCTATATGCTCATTGCCAGCTCTTTGTAGAAGCCTCCCTCACATAGTATTTTTACCTAATGCAGTCAGAGACCTACAACCTGATCTTTTGAACTTCTGTGTTTTGCCACAGGATCTTTCTTGTGACAGTAGCAGTTATAACTCTTCCAAACAATGATGTTTTGAAAGTTTAGCTGTAGAAAAGCAATCATAGTAACAAATGCTGTCTTATACTCAATGTAACATACACATTACTTTTTTCTTAATAGCACCAAGCCTTTTGGTAAGCCAAATGTTAGTGTATGTTTCTTACAGTTGTTCTACCCACTCACCAAATGCTGACCTGAAGTCAGTCCTTTTCAGAATAAGCTTATTTCTTTGTGCTCCCACTCTGGCTGGGTATTGCCATGACTAATGCTGGGTGAGGTCCAGTAGAAGATCATGCAGTTTTTCTATTTTCAGTAAACTTTATTGTGAGCACTGGTAATCAGAAGTTAAATCTACAGTTAATCTGAGAATGGTACCTGCCCACTGGTTGTGATTTATGTAGTATAAAAAGACTGTGAATTTATGATGATTATTTTGTTAATTTTTTTTTAGATGTGGATTTAACTGATATTATGATACACAAAATCCCTCCCCACATGAGGAAAAGAGCCCTCTGTAAGTATGATCCTTGTAAGTAATGTAAAGGTATCATTCGATGATAAATTAATATGCAATTTAAATGAATAGTTGAGGTCTTAGAGAGCCTTGGAAAATTACTACACTCAGTAATATTTAAATAGAAATAGCTTCCAAGCAAATTAGATACCTGGCCCTCTTTTAACTTATCAAGGATTGACCCTTTTTAAGGATGTCAGGAATTGCAGAGATTTTAGCTGAAAAGCAGCTGGGCTTTTCAACTTGTCTGCTGTCTGACCTGTACCTTGGTGAGCATGTTAGTTATTCTCTAATGTGTTATTTGTAGATTTTGGAGGAAGGGACTGTGGCATCCTGTCTAAATCTCTACAAGTCCTTTTTGTAGGTCTTTTCATTAGGCAGTTAGGTTATAGACTTACAGATTGTTAAACATCACATTATGTAAAGAACAAACCAAAGAAAACTCATTGCTGAAAGAAGGGAAAAAATAGGAGAATGAAAAGCCTTGAAAACTGTCAAAGAATTTTGATGGAAGTTTTATTTGAATAAATACTAGAGCATTCAGTACTATTTGAGAAAGGCTAGTTATTCACTAGCCACTGAAACATCAACAAATATAACAAAGCTTTTTTACATGTGTGATCAAATCTTGGAACAACCATGTTGGCTAGAGAGGTACATCCTTGTCCAAAATCAACTGGACACAGTCCTGAGAAGCTTCTTTTGAGCAAGGGAGTTGGATTAGATAAACTCCAGAATTTATCCAACCTCAACTATTCAATATGAATTGGAAAACTGCCTGCTTTAATTTTTGCCTGTCAGAAATTATATCTACAGGGAGAGTGTTGTTTTGTATGCTTCACTGAGTTTCAGAGCTTTGGGGATGGGATGTTCAGAGATTTCAATTTCTGCTTCTTCCATTCAAGAATTTATTTTTTTTCCTATTTGGAATTGACTTATGACATATTGTATAAGCCCGACTTGAACCAAATTCTTAGTTCTGAGTGGCAACAGACTGGCCTATCTTGCAGACACAACCCAAATTCCTTCCTACCTAGAATGAACTCCTCATTTAAAATCTAATTTCTAAGGTGATGTAGATGGCCAGGGCTGTGTTCAGTTCAGTTGTTTTACATGCTTAACTTGCATTTGAATTTTTGGTGTCCAGTGAAGCAGTGATAGTTAAGAAGCTTCAGTACCCCATGGAGAGAGGAAGATTCTTTTGAAATCCTCCAGAGGGAGATGCTGACTAATTAAATTCAGAGACTTAAGTTAAGCAGGTTGAATGTTCCTTTGGACGTCTTCAGACAGATTTAAAGTGGCATTTTAGAACAAAATATAAGATAGGTGTTTTATTTAATTAGAATACATCTTGCTCATTGTTAGGTCCATCAACCTAAAAGGAAAATAAATATTCTCCCATTCTGCAGTGTGGTTCAAATGTTTTGTAGAATGAACAGGCTGCTGGGAAGATGTTAGTTACTCTATTAGTACTTTTCAGGTTTATCAGATTTTACACCTCACTTGCTAAATTAATGACGTTTGTCACAAGAGTATGAAACAAATATGAAAGTTCCATGACTTCAGTGCTAGCATGGTCTATTGAAGGAACATTCACTTTTAAAATCATAACCAAATTTTCTGTAGGCTTTCTTTCCTACTGTGATTTTTCACTTCAGAGGCATTGTGGGGAGAAGAACTGTCATGGATGTCTATAGTCCAAAAAAGTGTAGGGTGGAGGAAATGCACAGACACTGCCATCTGCCACATCAACAGGCATCACTTTTTGCTTTTTCTTTCCACCACCATCCCAGAATTTCAACCTCTCTCTGACCCAGTAGGCTTTATTTATAGTTTTCATTATCCCTTGCTCATGGCAGTAAAGCCTAGAACAACACAGTGTGCTGACACTGACATTTCCTGCCCTTTTGTTCTGTGCTCCACCAACCTGTTGTCCCTTTGTCCTTATCCCTAGTGCTTCCTCTGTCGACAGAGGCCCCATCTGACAAATTTACTTGTGCTCCCTAGGGATTAGAAACCAGGAAACTTCATTAAGGAAGGTTTAATAACTTAGACAAAGGAGAAGAGCAGCTGGTCTGTTAATGTGTCTCTCTCAAGCCCCATTCTCTGACAGAAAAGCTTTCTTGCACGTGGTCCAGTTTTCAACAATTTGCTGTAAAATGCTACAGATGTACAGTTTATGCAAATGGAGTTACTGTGCATTGGATCTGCCCTGAGCATTTTATTTCAATGATTTTATGGCAGTGGGTTTGCTGCTGTTGAAAAGACCAGTTATCATGGCCTAAAATTTTGGTGTATGTTTTTACTTTCTCTGTTGCTTAGCATGGTAATGTTAGAGGAATAGCAGTTGGAGACAACCTGCTGCACTCTGCTACTCTGTGAGACAAACATCAGTAAAGCCAAGCGGCAAGAAAAGAAGGGCTCTTCATGAGAAAATGACAGCAAGAGAACACAGCCCCCGCCATGGTGCCAAATCCCGCACTGTGCAGAGGGCCTCCACCATCGATGTCACCTCGGACATGGTTGGCCTTTCTCTTACAGGTTTGTACCTTCCTGACAGCTGTTGCTCTGTTCCTGCTCCTGTCAGAATCTGCCTTGTACTAATGTTGTCTTTTTTCTTTTAATTGCTTGAAGATTTAGATCTGTCTGGTTATCTGGAGGTAATGAGATAAAGGAATTATGCTAAAAAATTCTAAAATTCTTGAATTTGCTACTTTTAAAATAGACAAAACATTAAAATCAGAGAGGGATTAAAAAATCAAGTTATATTTTGTGTAGTTTTGTTTATCACTCAAAAATAAGCAATGGGGAGAAAATAACAAAATAATGTCACAGTCTAGGAAGAGTCTTGGCAACCTCCTTGTTTGACATTGAATAAAATATTCAAGAGAGTTCAGGGAGTTGAGGCTTGTCTCCTTTATCTTTTCTGGTTATTAAATTAGGATTCTAACCCTCAGAGACTTTCTTTCATTATTGAGAGGAACAGATACTTTTAAATTTTGTCCTATCAACTACCACAGATTTAATAATTTGGTGTTAATAGTGACTCAGGCTTTAATCCTGTTGTTTTCTATTGAGATTAAGCATTTAATATTCCCATATTGTATATAATCTCATACAGATTTACATATATTAATATGTTTTATAAACTGAGATCATCCCAGGTTTTCCAAATAATTATTAGATACCAAGGATTACCAGATAAATGTTTTTTTGATAATAGTCGTGGCTCGCTGAACTTAAGAAAAATATTTTTAGTATAAAATGTAATTTTTTTTTCTCTGGGTGATTGCAACTTCAGGAAAGAATTCACATGGTGAATTGACTAATCTTGTGTTAATTTTTCTCATTTACAGGAAACATTCAGGATCCAGATGAGCCGATTTTAGAGTTCAGTTTAGGTAGGCTTATTGATTTTTATGCTAGTTTTGATAATGCATGATATTGAATACATTTAATAATTTATATGTGGCGTTTTGTTAATGTTGAAGTGCATTTCATATAGTAAGGTTTGAAACTTTGCTCTGGTTTTTATGGAGATGTGGTACAGTTTTCATGCTGCTTGTACCGTAACTTTTGATAAGCAGCCAGCAGTTTCATTTTGTGATGTTTCTAAAAGTCTGTAACTAAAACATCAGTCTTATAAAATTTTAAATGTTTACTTTTTGAATACTATTAATATTATTAAATGTTCACTTTATTTATGTGAAGATACAGTGAAGCTGGTTTCACTCTCAATAAATGAGCAGCTCAGTTCTTCAAGTAAACTGAAGATTTGCTGGAAACACCATTTTAGGGCAGAATGTTTTCTAAGAATTGCAAATTACACATAACTTCTTTCCTGGGGTCTTTGCTGTCAAGTGATAATGAAAGATGCAGAAGTGTCCTGAATTCTGAGATGGTTGAATTTGGACAAGAAGTTTGTGTGTTGACTCACCTCACTTGAAGAATAAGTGAAAAATATTTTCTTCATGAAAATTCAGTCCCCAGTTTCAACTGCAGGAGGTTTTCTTGGCTTGATAGTGGACTAGTATCCTTGGAAGGTTATGCTCTTAACAGTGTGCTAATGAAAAATTATAATATTTTCTCAGTTGTGTGCAATTGTGTTATGAATCTTAAGCAGAGATGAATAAGGTACTTCAGTTATTTTCAGATAAACTAAAAATATCTAGAATTACAAAGTTGTGTAGCTAAATTTCAGAATTTACTTCCTGCGTGTAGCTGAAGCAGAGTTGGACCATAACGTAGTTATCTGTATCTAGATAGATAGAATTTGGCTCTGAAGTTTAATGTAATTGTGTAGAGTCACTCACTGAAATTTTTGGAAGTTGTTTCCTACTCACCATAGTCCTTTCCCAGCAGTTAAACTCACAGTAACATTTTAGAGGAAATAAATTGCTGTCATCTTACAATTACAAGCTGGTTTTCCTCAGTAGCTCTGCTTGATCAATGTCCAGGCTCTTCTTTTGGTTCTCCCTGGGCAAATGCCATTTGATAATGGGCTTAATGGAGCATGACTTTGAATCAAATGCAACCATGCTCAGGGCATTTTCCCAGGGGAAAACCTATGCATGTGGGCTGTTAGAATGAGCTTGCCAGGGGGTGGATAGGCATGTATTAGAAGAGAACAAGTTTAAATTGCAGCTCTAGAGCTTGGTGCCAGACTGAGCTAATTGCATGCTTACTGTTTGCATGCACAAAGGTGAGTGATGTCTGCTTTTATAGTGTGGTGATAGAATGAATTAGCTCTTAGTGCTTTGATTGCTCAGGGTATATTGTGTGGTTTTATCAAAATGTAGAGTCTTACAGCAATATGAAAAAGATCCTGAATCTAAATTTATTTATCTTTTGCATACCTAAAGCTTGCAGTGAGCTGCTAACCCCGTCGCTAGATCGAAAACCAAATAGTTTTGTAGCAGTGAGTGTAACTACACCTCCCCAGGCATTCTGGACGAAGCATGCACAGACAGAAATTATTGAGGTAAGTGCTTCTAGATCAGATATTAAATTGAAGCTAAACACAGGAATCACTTTTTCCCTAACAAATATCACCTTACATTAACTTTTGGTTTTTTGTTTATGATTACAGGGAACAAGCAATCCTATATTTCTAAGCAGCATTGCCTTTTTCCAAGACTCTCTCATCAATCAAATGACACAAATCAAACTCTCTGTGTATGATGTCAAAGATAGATCTCAGGGAACAGTAAGTTTGCTTTATTCTGTTGTCTTCCCAGTTAGTGTCGAGCAAGGATAATGAGAAGCAAAGAGATTAAATTTATAACTTCTGGAGAAGAAAACAAAAGGATAGAGCACAGATCATACAGAAAACAAGATAGGTGGGGAAAGGAGGAACAAATGAGATTGGCTTGGCAGAGTGAGAAGCATCTCCAGTTTTCTCAAATAAGTCTTGTCTGCAGCAAGTTTGGAAACCATGGATTTAAATTAAAAAGATTCTGTCACTTGTGCTGTTACATTTTGGACATCTTTAGAGAACTAGATAATGAATAGGATTATTCCAACATCTCTCACCAAGGCTTCTAGCCTGTGCCAAAATGCCATAATGAAACTGTCCTTTGGAACAGAGCACCTAAATTCTGGGAATCAACCTGCTCTGATACATTAGATTTTGTTGAGGGGTAAGGTTTGTTTCTTTACTGAAAAAACTTTAAGTGTCAGCGCTCCCATGTTGCTACTTGGATCTGTGGGCAATACAGGCCATTTATTCTGTTGTCCAGAATACTGTTTCGTGCACCATGTGTCTTCTCTTCCATGGCTTCCTCAGGGGTAGCAGAGCTGTCCTTCTCTGTTCAGTGCTTCATGGGGAAGTTCCCCATGAAGGGAACTGAAAAATGAATACCTCCAGAGGAAGTAAGTTCTTCAGGAGGAGGCAAATTTGGGTAAAGGATGCAGCCTGAGCCCTATTCAGTGATTGCTTTCAGTGTTCCTGTATTGCTTGGCCTAAGCTCATATATCCTGAGGTGCCTCAACGTACATTCTAGAGAAACAAAAATGCATATTGTTCTCCAGTAGAAGAAAAATCTTTTATAAGTTACCAAATATATTAAATTTTAAGAGATATTAATTAGTTATATATGGCATATTTAGTTGTGGTTTTGCTCTTAGATTTTTATGCATAATAATTATATTTTGCACTTCAGTGCTATGGTCAAAGCCTTTGCTCACTATAAAGGTGAATACAATTCTGGAACTCATCTTCTTTCAGATGTATTTGTTGGGTTCTGGGACGTTCACTGTAAAGGATCTTCTTCAGGAGAAGTACCACAGGTTGCACATAACACTAAGGTTTGTATTACTTTCCTTCTTTTAAGTGTTAATTCTTCAAAACATGCTTAAGATGTGATGTAAACCTCTTATTTCATGCCCAAGTTGAAAATGGACTTTATTAAACTCCCTTGTTTTGATATCAAGTATATTCTGATTACCAAGATGTGTGAATACATGCATTTCTTCTCATTGTCATGTTACCCTCAAATGTATAAGCTGAGCTCAGAGCACTACCTAGGCTGCCTTCAGTTCTGTACAGCATTCTTATGGAATAAGGGGAATGTTCTCCTGTTGAAAAATTATTAAAATTATTGCAAGTGAAGTTGAAAAGCTTCCTATTTTAAATGTTCTTTAAGTTTGAAGATTGATAGCCTTTTATAAGTGTTTCCTTGTTGATGAACAGGTCCTCCTCCAAAAAAATCTCAACGCAGAGTATTTGTTGCAGGTCGGCTGAAAGTGACCGTGTTGGTAACATCACAGTTATTGGATGGCAGATGGAGGAAAAATCTGACCAAAGGCCTCCAGTGACAAGGTCACCTGATACAATTAATGGAAGGGTGAGTGTGAGCATTGTACCAAATTCAGAAGAATGCAGATTTATTGCCAGCAATGAAATAAGCTAGGTTGACATCTGCCATCAACTTTCCCGTCTGTCTTGATATTTAGTAGTGCTTTACATTTTCAGTATACTGTAAGGAGCAGCCTAATGGTGATAAAACCATTTTGAGTTTTGTAGAGCTCTTGGTGCTCCTGGGTGGGAGCACCCACATGAGTTAAAAGTTTTGGGAGAAAATTTAAAATGATTAAGCTTTAGTATCAAATACTCATGTTCTTCATTGGAAGAGGCTTCTGGTGCTGTTCATTGATGCACTCGGTGCATGGATAACCAGTTTCAGAGACGTGATCTTTTATTTCACATTGTGAATTGGAAGGTACCATTAAGCAAAACTGTAATGAGGATGCTAGGGAATTCCCAGAATTATAATAAAACTGAAGAGTTTACTGGATTACTGGATTTTTTTTTCCTGATCCCCAAATAATTGTTTGAGAGCAGATGTTTGCAGCACTTTCTCAGCCTAGACATATATTTAGTTCTGTAAAGCTTGTATTTTGAGTGTCTTGGTGATCACTGAGCTCTTAGATGTGTATTATATTCACAGTGTGCGTTAGAATCTCTTTTTATCCTCCAGATTTTTTTATGCCTATTGATGCAGTATCTTCTGTAAAGAATCTGAAGCTGTGCTAGCATAAATAGTTGAAAGGCTGGATGAAAATTTTTGTGGCATTTTGAACTGTGCAGTAGTAGTAAAGAGGAATGCTTAGGATTTATTATTCTAGCCTGCAATATTTTTTGTCCACAGTAAAAATATTTGAAATATTTATTTAAAGCATATGTGGAGTTGAATATTCCTTTGAAGTCTTTCTGTTAGGTCATCACTGCATATTGCTTGGGCACTGAGGTTTCATTCTTTACTATTTCTGGTTTCTCTTGTTTTTGTTTTTGTTCAGACTGTGTTGCCAGTTGATGAAAGTTTAACAGAATCCTTAGGAATCAGATCCAAATATGCTTCACTGCGGAAGGATGCACTACTGAAATCTGGTAAGGGCTGTAACAAGTAAGCTTTAGGTATCAATAAAAGCTAATCTCTCCCTGTGTGCCTGTGGCCCCAGGGCATTTCAGCAGATGTTTTATTTGAATAGGAACAGGACTGCTGATGGAGCAGTCCTTTGAGGGTCATACCAGAATAAATCATTTTATCATGTGCACTATTCTGTATAGTAAAAACAGCAGAAGCAAACTTTTGCCATGAAGTTGACTGTGATATAACATTTTCCATACAGTTTCATAGTCTGTTCCTAAGCAATTGTTGCAGGGTGAGGAGAGGGACAGAGGAAAGCAAGTTGCTTTGAAAAACAATCTTGCAGAAAGGTTACTTTTCCAGCAAATTATTGCATGAGAGGAAAATGCACAGTACATAGAAAAAATATATTAAAAAATGAATATGTATTTAACTTAATTTCCTTAGCAATGTAGTAAGTCATTTGAAGTGGAGGCTTTTTCTGCAAACACTTGAAGAATGATCGTTGCAGAATGACCATGCTTGCAAAAAGTAGACTGATGCCTGGTTAAACCAGATCTTTACAGCAGGTGTTTCAGCATGTTAGTGAATTGAAGCCATTTACGTTAAGAAAGAAGAGACTTTGTACACTTTTAAGTCAAACCCTAGGCTTTAATAATATGGTTTTAATTCTTTAGTGTTTGGTGGTGCCATTTGCCGAATGTATCGTTTCCCAACCACTGATGGAAACCACTTGAGAATCTTGGAGCAGATGGCAGAGAGCATCCTGTCACTGCACATCCCTAGACAATTTGTGAAGCTCCTTCTAGAAGAAGATGCAGCAAGGTGAGTTTTGGGATGGTTTACATGTGCAGTAATACAGCAGTGATGTAATTGTTATTAAGTTACAAAGGCATAAATATATCTGTGTTAATGCACTGACTACTCAGTGAGATAAGAAATGGCTTTGAGAGTCAGAAGAGTAGTTTCGAATGGAAAACAAGACAGAATAAAAGCAAATAAAATGAAACACTGTAGTAATAACATTGCCTCGTTTTAGGAGGTGGGAGGAAGAAGGAAATTTGTTAAGCATTTTGTAGGTTTATTCTGAATTTGCTTCTATTTGAAGCAATTAATTCTCTTCCAGGCAACATAATTCTTTATATATTTTTAGGCTGTAGTTTGCAAATCTAATGGTTTATGTATTCTGCATAAAGGCCAAGACTGGAATGTTAAAGAATTTTAGCTGTGGTTTTGAGTATTGGGCTTTTATTTTGACTTGTGTTTGAATCCAATCCTATAGACCTTAACTAAGTCTGACCTTAATTAAAACTAACTAATGCTCTCGTTACTGTATAGTAGGACATTTTAGTTTTTCCTTTGGGATATTGTGAAATAAAATCATAGCTGAATTCATTCATTGTAGGTATTTTCATATTTTGTGAAAATTATAAACTCTTGCAGGAAGATGGCAGAGAGTTTTTGTAATGCATGGGAAAACTACTTGAGTTTCTGAACTTCACATTGATTCTTTTTTCTGATGTTATGTTTTTAGTGATGTACACTTAGATTCTAGTAATTGAATGCTGTATCTTGTTCGGCTGTCCTACTAGAACCTTGATGGGGCAGGTTATGGGTATGCCATTGCACATTTAGTCATGGGTTATTTGTTTTTTATTTTGTGTCTTTGTTTCTCTACAGCTTTCCTCACAATAGGTTTAAAAGCAGCTGTTCATTAGGAGGTACAACCATAATAATAAAGAGTTGGCAACCTTATCCATAAGGTGCCATGTATGATGGATGTAGGTTAAGGACTTGAAGATGAGGAGAATTTAGGGTGAATGAGCAAAAAGATGTGTCTTTCTGTAAGACTGTAGACAGTGAAGTTTGAGGCCTTGGCCATGAAATGTGACTGTTCAGAGGCTCTTGCTAAACCACGCATGTTGTAAACAGGTACAAGTTAATAATAGCCCAAGTGATTGTTAATATGACCTTGTATATGTACACTGAGTGGTGTGGCTCAAAGGTAGATAGGCCTTTGTGTAATTACTGAGAAAGGCTTCCTTGTCTCTGTTCAGTTGAGGTGACCCTCAATAATGTGCACAATCACACTTTGTATTCATAGAGTCACTTAGATTTGACCAAGTGCTCTGTTCTCCATTCTCAATGCTGCAGCCCAGAGTAATGACAGACAGCTACAGCAGCACAGCTGTTTTTGTCTTCACATCCTGGTGACTTTTAAAATGTCCTTGGACATCCTACTGTCTCTTAGACAAAACTCTTCTGGGCCAGAGCCCTTTGAAAAAAAACATCTCACTGGGGGTTGTGATATTTTGTCTGCCTCATTATTTATGGCATACATCTTCCTTGCTGTCTTGGTTCTATGGGACAAACAAATAAACTTGAAGTGTTAAGCTGTGAATTTAGTTCAGGAGGAGCAGGGCGCAGATGTATGGCTGGTTTTGAGCAGGGAGTTTGACGAGGTAATCGTAATAGCATCTTATGCAGAAAGCAAGTTTTAAGATTAAACTGTAAGTGTCTTTTTCTAGGTCACTAATAAATATACTTTACACCTTTGTCTGTTGGCAAATCAATCTGATGTTTTTCTTGGAGATTTAGCTCTTTTTGATAATATCCTAAGTACTGTGGAGTGAGAATTGCTCTGTGAAATGCTGTCTTAAATTATACACAGACAATTGGTTAAAACTATGGAATTAGGGATATTGAAGGAACTGCAAAAAACCTGCTGGATCCTTTTGACAGATGATTGTTCTACCTTTTCTGGGGTAATGTGCTGCTGAATTGTGTCTGGTGTTGACTTGTTTACTTTTTCCCCTTCTTCCTTTATTCTAAATAATACACTAATCCAAGAAGACAGTAATACAAGCATGACATGAAATACACTGAGTATTTTCTCAGCAGTTCTGCTGGGGAACAGTATGTAATGCAAGACTGCCATGTGTGACTGGAAACCTGGCAATCAGGATACAAGTGAAAAGCCGGGGGTTTTCCTGTTCATATCTGGCAATGTCCAGTCCTCCTTTATTCTACCCTGAGTGCCCAAAATCCTAGATCTCAGATGAAGGTTTTGTTGGCTCATCTACAGTCTCTCCAAACCCTTAGTGCTTACACTTCTTAGGCTTTTCCTGGCCTTGCAAACTGCTGTGTACATACCTTACCAGTGAATATACTCCTTGTACCTAGAATCAGGTAGGTGCTAATATCCCACCTAACCTCCATCACAGTTATTAATTAGTTTAAGAGCCACCACAGTTCAGTAAAGTGTCCTTAAAAGGTCTTCATTGTCCCAAGTCACCTGGCATGATGACAGGTTCCCATCATTTACCAATCCTCATATAGTTTGCGAGCTCCTGCAGAAAAGTGGGAAGCTCTGCTTATGACCAACGCCTGAGGCTCCTGGGGGGAGTGTGTTCTGCCTGTGAGGAAGCAATTTACCTCAGAGTAGTCCTTAACCTATGTCTGAGATGAGCTTTGGGATGTGTGTTTGGAAGCTTTTCCAGTCTGGTGAGTAGCTCAGACACAGTAAATTGAGAGCGTGTCAGCTGAGCGTGTCAGCTGAGCACGGTGCTCCATTGATATGATGTGAAACTCATTGTTGGTCAATTGGACTATGGATATAAACACCTCTTTTTCCCTTACTCCCACTCCATTTTCTTTTGTTTCCCCAGGGTTTGTGAACTAGAAGAATTGGGAGAGCTGTCTCCTTGTTGGGAAAGCCTTCGTCGTCAAATAGTTACACAGTACCAAACAATTATTTTGACTTACCAGGAAAATCTAACGGACCTGCACCAGTATAAAGGTGATTTTTTTTAATATAAAAACATGATTCTTCTCTAGCAGGATTGTTAGTGTTCCTCAGAAATTGGGAACCCAGAGTGTTTTATGATGAGTAGACAATGCTGTTATATTTCTTGTCTTTGTTAATATTTATTGTGAGTTTGCTAATTACCCGGGAATATTTGTCTGTTTTATTTGTTCTCTTATCTTACTCTGAAAGTAGAGGACAAGTATGAACAGTAACAGAAAGATTTTGTTTTGTTTTTTCTTTTTAATTTTCTCTGCTTTATTTTCAGTACATAGCAAATGATAAATGAAGCTTCTTGAATGTTTTAACATAAGCACAAGGAGAAGGGTTTTATGCTTACTTTTGTCTTGCATTTCTCAGGTCCTTCATTTAAAGCCAGTAGCTTGAAAGCTGATAAAAAATTGGAATTTGTTCCTACGAATCTACATATACAGAGGATGAGAGTCCAGGATGATGGAGGATCAGGTATTAGTTTCTCTTTCTTCACTTGTCTTCTTACTTTTCTGTCCACTTTTTTTAATTTCCATCCTCAACTGTACAGCCAAGTCTCTACAAACTACTGTAGTAGTGCTACTTTGCATTTTTGTAGCACCTTATATTCTCAGATTCAAAATCTCTTTGCAAAAGAAGAGATGTAAGTATAATTATTGCTGTTCTACAGGTGGTAAAACTAGATTCTGGAGTTAACTGAACTCTAGGTGGCACAAGTTAGCCTTTGTACTAGGTTTGGGTTAAGCTGCTGTGTCACTTCCAGACATTTTGAATTGCAGTAGAATAAAAAAGGTTCTGGCTGTTGTTTCTTGTTAAGCTTGTGTGCTTTTTCTCCAGAATCACCACGTATGATTATGCAAAATCACGTTTTTTCACACTGAGCTTGTTTTGTCATAAATAACCTGGGTTTTCCCTTCTTTTAACAGTAATTCCCTGTGACCATGGACACACACTTGTCTCGCATGTCCATGTGAGGGATTCTAATAATTGCAAGCTCTGTATATAGACCAGTGTTCAAGACTTCTTTTTCACTGTCAGTCTTCTAGATTAAGAAACAGAGGACCTGTGTTCACGTATGGGTCTTTCACCTGAAAAGTGTTTCATGGATTTCCAGGGCCTCTAGAACAACTCAGTTCTCCCTGTCTTTCAAACCATGGCAAAGTTTTCCAGAAATTACTTTCAGAAAAGTTTTTGAACTTACACAATTGTTTGTCTATGTTAAAGATGACAAGTTTTCATTTGTAAGTCCTTTTTGTCCATCCCAGATCAGAACTACGACATAGTCACCATAGGAGCACCAGCAGCTCATTGTCAAGGCTTTAAATCAGGTGGCTTGCGGAAAAAGCTGCATAAATTTGAAGAGGCAAAGAAACAGTAAGTAGAAATACTGTTGTGTCAGCTGTTGTTGTGCCTTTTTCTCTTGGTCCATGCTCAGTTATTTGGAAAAGCATTCCATTCTGGTTTTATTTCATTCAATAGTACTACTATACAGTATTTTGTATTGAAGATTTTTCTGTGGGTTTTTTTCCAAAAGGAGAGAGAAAACAATTTCCTCCTCCTTATATTACTGTATTTATCTGTTTACTAATGGGATCTTTTTAAGAGTCTTTTTATGAAAGCTTTTATTTTTCTGAGTATTTGTTGATTCATTTTATTTAACTATTTTACGTGTTGGGTTTGGGTTCTGCCTAATTACAGGTCAGAACATTTGTCTGCTGAACCTCCTCAGCTGCACTACATCATGCTTCAATCCATTATTTTCAGGAAACTTTCACCCCTCTCATATCTTCGAGGTCCTATTGCTGAGCTCTTTTTAGTAAGAACCTGCTGTGCCTGATTACAGAAATTCCTTGTTGACAGAGTGGGTTTAGTTCTGAAACTATTGCTGGAGACCTTCCTGCATTGCCTGAAGCTTTATGCACAGATTGGGCTTCTGAATTTGGCCTCTGCCCTACAGGTGGGATACTTGATCCCCATGGTCCTGTCTGCAGGGACTGCCAAGCGACCTCTGTAGAAGTGTGGATATATGAACCAGAGGAAGGTGCAGAAGCTGGGAAGGTCACATTTGCTAACATGGCACCCGCTCCAGCTCCCAGAGAAGGGAGAGTGCTGCAGGGTCTGCATTATTTCTGCTACTGAATGGAGCATTTAAGACACAAGAGCAGCAGGACAAGGAATTGTTGTAGTCAAGGAAAAGGAGACCTTGATAATGCCCTTCCAAAGAAAGGATTAGTAGGATTTGGAGCTGATAGGAGGAGGGAATGACGTGGGAATCAACTGCAGAATTAGTTTTGGCAGTAGAGAAATGAATAGCAGCATCTTGTGAACGTCAGTCATATATGTACTGATAAAAAGATTGGTGCAAAAATACCTAGTGTTATTAATTATTCAGGCTGACAGAGTGCACTAGGATAGGATTAGAGGCAACTGTAAACTTGGGAACACTGGTATGCCAGGCTTACCCTTTCTGTTCTTTTGATACCACTACTGCTTTTTGAAATAACCTTCTTCTGTCAGCCCAGCCACTGAAGTGGTTCTTACTCCTACAATAGCTAATTTCCCATGTGGATTTGTTCTTTTTCCCCTTACCCAATAATTAAGTTGATTGGAGAGTTTGATTTCTATCCAGTACTTCTCCTCTAAGCTTTTCAGAACTGTTCCTTTTGGGTCCATGAAAACTGCAGGTTCAACATTTGATGAACAACTTTCATTTTAAGTATATCTATGTTATCAAAAAATCCAGTATAGTAGAACTGAGATCCAGCTCCTCAGTTTCATTGTTACATTCAGTTCCTTCTTTCATTGGCATAACTGTGCTTGGTGCATTCACAGCATTTCTCCAGATCAACTCATGGTCATCTGGCAATCTGTGTTTTTTTGCTTACAAGTTCATGTACCCACCTTATCAAAAACATGACTCAAGTCGATTACTTCTCCAATCATACTTTGTTTTGTTTCTGCTTTTGGTATTTGCTAACAATCTGCTAATTTTATTTTGGTTTTTTGTTTTTGTAGCAGTTATGAGGAGTGTTGGTGAGTTTTCTGTTTCTGAGAGTTCTATAGAGGGTTTCTGTTCTCTGGGTTGTTTTATTTTCCTTTTCTTTGGCAAAGATCTAGTGTGTTTTAAAGTGTGCAGGGCTTTTTGATGTCATGGCATCCCTAATTGTGCTCTAAGTAACTGTAGCTGCTTTGTAGAACATGATGTGTGAATGAACTTCATTTCATCTGCAATGTTTGTTTGCAATGAACAGCTAGCTTCCTGGCTCTCTCTGATCATAAGAAGTTAAAAAACTGAAAATCAGAACACAATGATTTTATATATTTTCCTTTGTTATGTACAAGGAAAACTATCTGCAATGAGAAACTTTTCTGCCAGTGATGGGAGATAATTAAGATAATTTTATGTATTTAAAAACCTTAATAGTAACAGATTTGGCATGGTGTATATTTTTGTAATCCATGTCTTTATTTAAACATTTTTGCATTATATTTTTCCTCATTTGTGGTGCTCAGCGCTATCAAAAGCAGACATTACTGGATGGTTCAAAAATGCAGAAGTTCTGCTCTAACTCTTATTAAGGTTGAACTCCTAATTCACTGAGCATTTAGTCTGTGTTACAGTTTGCTGGTGTAATATAGTGAGAGCTGTTCATTTGAAAAAGCAATTGCAGGTTGGAAAGTAAGTATATGTGAACTTTACACCATAATTTTTCCCCCAGTCATCCTACCAAATATTTATGATTAAAAATATAATAGTTCTAAGTCCAGTCTCAGTATGCTGCATGGCCTTTTCTGCCAACTATGTCTATATGCATGTTAACCACACTGTCATGGAAAGAAATTGCTCAGAGGAATTGTCACTAAGATCGCTGGTCACTAGAAAGCACAAGTCAAGTACAGGGAAAGCCCTAAAAGCTGAGATAAATTTGCTGTATGGCATAGCAGTACTGGAGAGTGGTTGTTCTCTGCCCCACTGGGGTGGGTGACCATAGCATAAACAAGGAAACTCTTTCAAGAATCACTTCTGAGTTACATCCTTTGAAAACAAATCCATCGTCTTTCTTTTGTAATGGAACTCAGGCAGACACTGGCATTAGGATTCTCTCTTGCCTTGATATCGGTTAAGGGACAAGAATTGGAATTGTGGCGTGATTTTGAAGTGTGCCCCATGCAACCCTCATGTCCTACATCACAGATACACTGCAGAAATTAACAGCATTGCTCTAAGGGTAGCAGAGCAGTTCACACTCCTTGGAGGTCGTGATCTGTGGTAACCATGCCTGAAAAAGAAACTCCTCTCCATGTAACCTCTCAGCGTGGCTGTCTCCATTTAACAGTGCTGAGATTGGTGCAAACAGTAGGTTCTTCTGTGCTGTTACTATGCTGAAGCTATTCATGACTGAAAAAAAAATAATAAATTAAGATAATACACAATTGGTGTCTCCTCATGCTTGATGCCATGTCGTGAATGGGCATCACACTTGGCACAGCTAGAGAGGATGTAAAGGCCTGGTCTTTGGGTACCTTTCCTACTGGGAAGGAAGAACCCAGCATTTTGCTTGACAAAAGGAGTAGTGGTCAGTTGGTTCCAAATAATTAACTAAGAGCACAGCTTCAGCTTTGAGTGATTTTCTAAGTTAAAAGGCAGCTTTTGTAAATGTCTCTTTCAGGTGAGACGAAATTACCCTTTGGAAGTGCTATTCTTTCTCCAGCAGTTGTAGAGCATCTGTCTTGGATTGAATAAGCAACTTCTGTAGACATCTAAACTTAAAAGGGCATAAACTGTTCTCCACTGTCAAATAAACAGTCTTAGTGTAGCTGCATTGTCCCCATATAAAGATGTTTGTGCCTAGTTTAGTATATTAATTGTGTGCTAACAGAAACTGCACAAAGAATAAAGTCCTTTTATTAGCCTGAAGATGCATATCGATTTTTTGCATATCATAAAATTGCTTTTGTTGGTGTAAATTGATTCTGGTCTGCAATAGAGGAAATTATATACTAGCAGAAGGACTTTTTTGTTAATACCACTGTTAATACTGTTATAGATCTGGGTGGCATTTCTGTGTTAGAAGGAGTACAAATTTTCTTTTCATGATGTTAGTAGATTGTGATAAAACATGTTTGTAAACAAGGCCTCAGTGAAGTATCTGTGTTGTAAGGAGAGGGAGAGTGGAGCAAGATGTCTCTGCAAACAGTGGTTCTGTATCTGATGGCAAAGTCTGTCATCCATATTCTCCTCAGCAAAACTGTCTCTCTGGTGTACAAACTCTGCCACAGCCTCTTGGTATTAGGGATTAGTAAATCTGCATCTGAATGCTTTTAGGAAAGGCAGAGAAGCCTCTAGGATCATGTTCCTGCTGTGCAATTGCTCACTGGACTTTCACTGTTGATCACTAGTTTAGGTAAACTTTTGTTGTCTGCCATTAATTCCCCAGCATGCCACTGTAATGTGTGTGCCTCTAGATCAACTTCCTGCCCTAAAATCAGTCTTTCTTTTTCAGCACTTCAACAAGTTCCCAGTCAATAATATACATCCCCCAGGACATCGTTAGAGCAAAGGAAATTATTGCACAAATCAACACCCTGAAAACACAAGTCAGTTACTATGCAGAAAGGCTCTCAAGAGCTGCCAAGGATAGATCAGCTAATGGCCTTGAAAGAACACTTGCCATCCTAGCAGATAAGGTAGGAGAATAATTCATTTCCCTGCTGAAGCCCAGTGTATTTTTTGTCCTGTCTGAATCTTTAGTAGGTTTCCTTGAAATGTCTGTTTTATCTTTTTCAGTAGTGTGTTGTAACATGCACAGACCTAAAAGAAATATATATCAGCCTTTAAAAGTTCCTGGTTTTATTTATGTTGTATCCTACTTTTGACACTCTTGCTTCACCTCCTCTTGAAAGTACGGTGGAGAGCAATGTCCTCTGATTCCCTCTGTTCATTCATCACACTGCAATAATGTGCATTCTTCACTTTCTTTTATATCCTTTTCTCCATAACCGCCTGGGATTTTTAAATGTTCTGAGTCATCTGTCAAGCAGCAGCAACTGTGTGAAAGTTACTGAAACAATCCTGTATTTTTCCACTGGTGAAATAAGGAATAATGGTGACACAGCCTCTGCTTGAATTATAATTATGTAAACCAGTGATTTCTTGATGTGTGGTAACCAAAAACAGACTGGACCCACAGCTGAACACAATCTTACAATGAGAAAAAACCCAAATACAGTTTTACTGACCTCTTCTGTCCTTGAAGGAGATCTGAAGGTTCTAAATATCAATAGTGGCCAATCAGCTTGCCATGAGTTGTCCCAGTGGAAGGGATATGCATACAACTTCATATAATGGGACCTCATGTAAATGTATTATCTCTTATAATATTCGTTCTAAATTAGTACAGTGTATAACTGATCTGTGGGATTTTCTACAACTGGATTATGTGTATATATACTATGTTAATGTCTTGTTTGTTGTTTCTTTAGTAGACACACAGGCCACATAGTTTTCATATTCATATGGCTTACAGAAATCCTTTAATACAACACGGCTAAATAAGACAGGGAACAAATTGCATTGATTAGTGGGTTATACCTTCAGCCCTCCTAAGTCTTGTTATGATATCAGACAGGATGATTGGAGTGAAGCCTCATCCTTCTAGTGTGGCAACTGTTGTGTGGGGTATAAAAATCATTTAATATGGAATATAGTGAGTTGGAAGGGACTAATCAGGATCATCCTGGTCCTGCACTCTCAGACTCACACCATATGCCTGGGAGCATTGTCCAAACACTTCTTGAACTCTTTCAGGCTTGATGCTGTGATCACTTCCCTGGGAAGATTCCTGGAGGTTCCAGTGCTCAAACACTGCACATATGTCTGCACCTTATTCTAAGCTGAAGTGCAAATAAAGATGAATCGCACATTCCTTAGTGAAATTTTCAACAATTGCAAGTCTAATATATAGTACAGACTTTGGACATGCATCATTTGTGTTTTGGGATCCTATACTATTTTTTAAGGTCATTCTATAAAGGTATTCAAAAGGTACCTTAAAGCCATAGTTTCTTTTACAGAATACTACTTCTTTTTTTTCTTTCTTTAAAAAATACATTATGGATTGTGCATGGAATAATGAAAAGTTTTCACAATGTTGGGGTTTATTGCTTTTTAGACCAGGCAACTTGTCACAGTCTGTGACTGCAAGCTGTTGGCAAATTCCATACATGGTCTGAATGCTGCAAGGCCAGACTATATAGCTTCAAAAGCATCTCCAACCTCTGGAGAAGGGGAACAAGTGATGCTAAGGAATGATCAAGATACACTTGTGGCCAGATGGACAGGAAGAAACAGCCGATCTTCTCTGCAGGTGGACTGGCATGAAGAAGAATGGGTATGTTTACATACTGGAGTCCTTTGTTCTTTTTACTTTCTTTTTTAATGAGCTCTGTGGCTGTTCACCAGATATGCATAGGATGATATGTAGGAGGTTTTGGTCAGCTAGCAAAGATGTTGTCTCTATCCTGCAGGAGGTTACTCCTTGGCATAGGAATACAAGCAGACTTTAATAAATATTTCTGGGTCTCCTAAACAATGGAAATTGTTACAGTAGGTGCATAACATTTTTAAGGTGAGGTCCAACGGAAAGTAAATAGCTTTTAAAGTGAAAAAATGACCATACTACAGTGGGCTTTTACATTCTCCCAAATAAAGTGAAGTTTGTGGGTGCTGGCTATGCAATTTAGCTTTCCTCTTACAAAAATTCACCTGTAATCAGTTAGAACTTGCAGTTGATCACTGTTTTGTTTATGAGCAGCATTTTAAAAATGTTTGCACAAAGTATTTATTAAATGTTTTTTTCTCTACCACACTGCCAATCAAAATGAGAATTCAACTGTGTAAATTCTGTCATTGTGTTAAATAAACAGAAGTTAACTAAATCTCACAAATAGTCAAGATTAATTAAAGCAATTATTAATATTGTGAAGTACCAATTTTTAAAAGCGATTCAATTCATTTGGGAAATGGATCCTTGGTAGTTGTAATTGTTTTGGCATACTTTGACTAACAGTCAAAGTCACAGTAATAAGATACAAATAAAGCTAGTTCAGTATTTAGACACTACTATAATACAGTAATTTTATCTGTTGTTCACCGAGTTACAGAGAAAAAGAGATGTGTGATTGTATATAATTATTATGTCAAACACAAATTTCAAGAGTAAACAATAGTGCCAGCTAGAAATTGGAAGAAGAGTGCGGGAAGAGAAACTCAAAATTGCTTGGCAAACTTACACAGAAAATAGCTTTGCAATTTATCACACAAATCATGTCACTACATATTGTTGATCTCCTGATATACGTTATTTATATATCCATAATTGGTGTGTGCACACATGCAACCACAATAGCTCAGAGGAATTGTGACTAGAATCACAGGAGGAAATATATCATCAAGGGGTTTGTTATCCAACGTCTCTATTGGTTTTAAACTGAGAAAGAAATGTTTTCTTTTAAGGAGAAAGTTTGGTTGAATGTGGACAAAAGTCTGGAGTGTATCATACAGAGAGTGGACAAACTTCTCCAGAAGGAGCGCCTGCAAAGTGACAGCTGTGAGGACGTGTTCCAGTGTGACGTCAGCAGTACCAGTAAGAAAGGTAATCGGGACAGTCGTGCCTACTGGATAAATCCAGAAGATATAAATGAGACCTCATCATCCTCACCATCTTCATCATCCTCACCACCATCTTCATCCACACCATCCTGTGCATGCCATTCTCTCCAGACAAGTGCGTATGCCAGAGGCTGCATCCCACTGCTACTCTCTTCCTGTGTGCTGGCATCATTCCTAAGCCTCCCTTACAGCCCTCCATATGTTATTAACTCAGTGGTGGTGTTAAGCAGTGATGTCAGGCAGAAAGAGCTGTTGGTGTACTGGGAACTGTTAAGCCCATTACTTATTTTGAAATCCTGGTCCCACTGAAATCATTGCCAAATCCATTGATGGCAGTGGCACTTGGTTTTCATACTGTGTTTTAAGCTGGTAAAACAGTTGTATGGGTTACCACATGACAGACACCACCTCTGGTAGCTTTCCTGTTGGCTTCAGCTTCTTTTGCAAAATCAAAGCTTTTTACAGGTAAATAAAACATGAGAGAAGTGCAGGCACTACTGAAAAACTGGTAGTCCCAGCTGGACTGCTAAAGCATGAGAGAGGACCCTAAGCAGTCCCATTAGATTGAGCTGAATGTAGATGAACCTAACAGAATTCAGAGCAAATTTTAACCCAAATTGTGGTGCTGAGGCACTCAATTATTTTGACTTCTTGTAGCTGGAATGTAGGAATTGTCTGTGCAAGCTCTTAGTTGAATAATCCATTCAAAATTTAGGCTCACATGGGTGCAGTGGAGTAAAGTTGTGAGCATGTGAATGAAATATATCCTTATCAGTTTAGATTGACAGTTTGGCAGCTGTGCATTAAATTTAGAAATTTTTTGTTTACTTATTTACTTACTTGACTTATTCTCACATTTTTTACATGTGGTCACTCTGATTTGGCCACTTAATAGCTCAGGTGGGAGAAATGAAGCTCTAAAAAGACAGATCTGTGTTCTCATTTCCTTTGTCCTGTTCTGTCTTACCATTTGATGGCCCTTTGTCCCTTACATGTCTGTGACTTCATGTCCATCACATTGTTAGTGTTGCAGTAGAAGGCACTGTCTGAAGAAAAAGAAAGGAAGTGAAAATAAATGTTAGTTTATTTTTGTGTAGCTTTGCATGTTACCTGTAGTTTATTTAGTATCTTAGACAACCATGTTTTTCTGAATTAGACTGACATTTTTGTATATTATTAAAAAATAGGATAGTAGGTTCTTGTTTCATTAATCTTTGTCTAAATTTCTTCTGCCAGTTTGATACCTATAAATGTTTTTGTTTGCTAGCTAGTTTACATGAAGTTTTATATGTATTTACATGTAAGTTTAATCAGTAACATTCAATGCACATTCACATAAATGATTAAATGTCATGAATTTTTAATATTAAAAATTCATGGGAAAAAATCTGTGATGAGTGATATCGGAAGTTTTTCCCAAGACAATTTGATGCTAAAAATATTAAATTGAACAATATTTTTCTGCCATATTTGATGGATCTTTTAATTTTACTCTGGATCTTGACCCTTACACCATATAGAAGTGGAATTGGCTGCAAGGACCTACCAAAGATTTTGTTAGTGCAAAGAATTTCTGTAACTTTTCCTTGCTGTCCCTCCAAAATAGGGGAAAAAATCTTTCTATTTAACCGACAGAACCTGGGGCAGAATTGAAGGACAAAGATGGTCCTTTCTCTTAAGTTCAGAATCACAACATTTTTGTTGTGTCTTCAAAGAATTAATGTTTTTCTTGTTAGTAATTCTGCATTTTGAATAAAGGAGCAGAGAGCAGACAGAAATTATTTTGAAAGCAATGTAAAAACCAGCCAAGCAAGATAGTTCCACAATTCGTAAGAGAGAGACAGTACAATTTTATTGAAGGACTGTAGAGGATCTCTCTAGAAATAAGTGTTTGTGAAAGAAAATATTGCCTGAAATAGTAAAAGGGAAACTTAAAAAAAATTTAAAGGTACTTAGGTTATTGGCTTGGATATTCATTACTAAAATCACATGGGGACATATAGTTTCTTTAGTGAACATGATGAATTTTAATTTACTGAGAGATTTTTTCTGATTACCTAGCTGAGATGATTGTCCTGATGCACACTATTGAATTTTATATTTTCTGTTGTCATGTTCAGATTTATAATTCATTGGCTCGTGAATCTAGATATAAACAACAGAAGCTTAAATCCTATTAGCTTAGTAAACTACGTTTCATTAATGCAGGAGTTGCTATAAGAGGGCATATGTTATCTTTTTACTGTTAGCAATTGACCTGTAGTATATTTTCATCTGACAGCTTGATCCTCCCACTGAAGTGAATATGGAGCACTCACAGACTTCACTAGTGGGGTTTCAGCCCTTAATACATGTTCTCATGTTTCTGTTAATTATCTCATAAATTGTGTAACGGAATTTTGACTAAGGTAGCAAAGTACTGGTTTTTTATTACTCTTGCATTGTAGGTGCCTTAAGGTCGTTTTCTGTTAAGTGCATTGAACTTACTGCTGGTCTTTTGCTCTTCTGTTTAGCAGCCTTATTGCCAACTTAATTTATAATTGAAGTAAACCAGTGGTTCTCAAATTATGCCCTGTGGATCACTGGGCATTGACAGTGCACTTGCTGGTAATCCACAGCAAGCCTCTGAGCTAGCAGGTACTGGCTTTCCTCCAAGTTGCCATCCAGGTGTTCCTCTGATCAGAACAATGGAGTGGAGGAGACAGCCCATGCCCTCAATGCCTGTGGGCAACGAAGTATTTCTGCTGAGCTCCTCTTCACTCCTTGAAAATGCTTGAGAACCCCGGCATTGAGCATTTGAGTTGCTTGTATTTATACTGTGTTGCTGCTCCTTAATCATGCATGTTGCCCCTCCATTTCTGTGCAGATTGCAGCCCTCCTCCGGAAGAATCTGCCCCAGGTATGTGCATTCATGGCTTCTGCTTCTGAAAACTGCAGGGGTTTGTTCACACTTAACTGAACAAGTGCCTTGCTTTAAGATGGACCATTTTGAAATGGCAATGCTTTACAACACCACGTGAGTTACCTAAGCTGTTCAGAAGTTATTATTTCTTAAGAGTGCAGGGGTTATCTGGTCATTTCTCATGTCCAGATATGGGAGAGAGCTTGTTCAGGGACTCTTGGGTTTCTCCAGTTGATGTTTTTTTGCAAACTGATGTAGGTGACAATGGTTTAAGGCCTGTTCCAAATGTCATTGAAGTCTGTGGGAGTCTAACATTTCAGACATGGCCTTTCACATGGGCTATTGAGCTAGTCTTTCTGAATGAGGAGTCAAGCAGAATATGGAGGAGTCAACAAGGGTGATGGAAAATCTGTGTTGTGGGTGCACACCAAGTAGTATTGCGGATTGCAAATCTCATGTTTCAGGATACAGAATTTAGGAGTCTCATTCTAGTGTTAACCTTCTTTTGTCTGTCCTTGTCCCTCTGTACTTAATATGAAAAGATCTAAAATATCTTTTCAAGGCCTTGGAGGACAGCTGTTTTAATAATCTTTTTATTGCTGTGGAAAAGAGAGACCCTTAGAGCAAAAAAAGCAAGAACTTTTCCCACCTGACGTTACATCCTACAAGCTTTATGTATTTGGTTCTCTTAATAAGACATTATTTTAAGATGAAATAGTCTGTAGTATATAGCAGAAGTTCAGTATGTGAACTCATTGGCTTTCCCAACATCCCTACCTTGTTCTGACCTAATTTGAGACTGGGATTGCAATTTGTTTTATTCCTGTTTACTGTTAATAACAACTACCATTGATTAAAAAATGAGAGAACACAGGTGACAGCTCTGTGAAGTAGGTAGCAAAAATCCTTTAGAAATTTGCAGACTGACATTGGTGGTTTTTTCATGGCCAGAATTTTAAACCAAGAGAATACATGCACAGAGGACTTTTGCTCACTACCCTGGATGAGTCCCTGCATTGTATGTGAATGTTGGGAGAAAAAAACCCCATCTAATAATTGTATTATCTTCACCAGGGTACTTTGTGATTACCAAAGATAAACATATCTTTCAAATGAAGTGCTGTCAGACACACTACAGTTTTAAATCTTTGCCGAGTTAGTAATTATAAGTACATGTATGTACATACAGTCAATGAAATGATGATGTGCTGGAAGATATTTTCAGTTCTTGTTATTCTCATTTGCTTACAGATAAGCTTTTAAATGCAGTAAGAGAAACACTGTAATTTCTGTTTTGCTTTTTAAGTGTTCACAAGGCCATGTTATGGCATCTGACTAATTTTGAGATAAAATATTTAATAGAACTTAAAAGACAAGCTGTGATTCCTTGCCTGTTCTTTTGATGTTTCCTGCTTTTTTTAAGACGACGAAACAGTCAACTTCCCCTTTGTGTAGTTTGTTAGGTTATCTATCTACCACATAGAATAAAAGCCAAAAGGATAGATCTGTTAATCTTGCCAGATATGTTTCTGTTAGCAGACTTCCAGAGTTCCCTTCTTTGGCTGATTATCAAAGGAATGGTTATGATCACTGACTCTTAGCCTTTGAGTCGGAATCCCAAACAATTTCCTGTCAGGGATTTTAAGTGTCTCATTCATGCAGGTTCTGGTCTGTTAGTTGGTCTGGTCCTACAGCCAGTGTGTGCTGTTTGTGAGCCCTGGTGCTTTTAAAAAATAAAACATATTGTCCTGCCCTTTAAAAAGGGAAGGACTTGGACAACCCAGTTTTACTTCTGTGCTTCCTGTGCAGGACCTTGAACAGAATCCCTCTGGGTCATCTCTTGCGTATTTCAGTGGAAGAAAAGCTCCAAAGTACTTCCAACAATCCCATCTAAATCACTGTGTTTAGTATTTCTTGCTATCTAGCTTAAAGCCTTTTAAACTGCTCAGGAGACAGGAAACTGTCTAAAAAGAGTACCTACATTAATGTCTCACCTCACACCTTATTATTCTTAACTGCAATTAGGAGATGAGCATCATCTTGCCTCACCGAGGTGCAATAAGGATCAATAAGGTGGTGAGGTAGTTGAATGATAGATCTATGAGCCTAGACATTCAAAAGGCAGGATATTTGGGAGGAATCTCATTGACAGAAATGGCTAAGCAGATGGTTCCTATTTCTGTAATGCAATGGACTCCTTATTGTCTGTCCATGTATGTGCAGTGAAAGGATTTGTTTGAATACAAACATGCAGCTATATACACTTCTGTATATAGTTATTAATGTTTCTGTTACAATTTCCAAATCAGCTATTGTACAGCCTGTTGTGTGGGCACAAATTCTGGTAACTTTTACATGATCTGGAAAGTTGTAACAGCTTTACAGAGTAAAATTCTACATATTTTCCTCATGCAATAACCACACTGTAAGGTTAATTATTACAAAGCAGCAAATAGCCGTCCAGCCAAAATAAAATGATTTCTAAATGTGAATTATCAACAACTTTGACTTGCAACAAGAAGTTTCTCCTTAATCTGTTTGCTTCTAATAAAGTGCTTCCACTGCTGCTAATTTTTTTTTTTCTTTTAACCAGGTGAATGGAGTGAAGCTCTTTATCCCTTGCTGACCACACTCACTGACTGCGTAGCCATGATGAGTGACAAGGCAAAGAAAGCCATGGTCTTTTTATTAATGCAGGACAGTGCCCCGACAATAGGGCTCTGCCTGAGCCTTCAGTATCGCAGGGATGTTGTCTTCTGCCAAACTGTAAGCAAGCATGATTTGATTTCACTTCCACATTTGGTAGGGTTTCTGTGAAATATGAAAGGTTACTCTTTTGAGAATTTTTCAGATCTCTTCCCAGGTTTGACACTGATTTCCCCTCACAAGCTGTGCTATCCTGTCCTTACTGGTTACATGCATGCATTTGATAACATATATAAATTAGGTCTCCTCTTGGATATACATTCATTCACTATTGAAAACAAAAATTATTCCAGAACTAGTAAAAATATACTGCTCTATTCAGAAACAGCCTTTGCCTTCCAGTGCCACCAAGCAAAAGCAGAAGTAAAATGTGAATGATGGGGAGCAAAAAGGTCTGTGAGTAGCAGGTTTACTCCCTCAGTTATCTTCTGTTGTTTCCTGCATTGAGAAACCCAGCAGCATGTATGGTACCTAAGGGCAGAAGTCCAGCTATGGGAGGAGAAACTAGTTCTGTGTTTTTTTCCTAGAAGTTCTGTTTCTGGATTTGCTGGCATCTCTTGTGTCAGACAATGACTAGCAAGTATCTGCACTAAAAAATTTCCATGGTCCACAGAAAAAAAATTCTTCCACCCACTACACTTCTGTAGTGTGTCTGCTTTCCTGTGAAATCACTATCTTGTTCATTGATTTCAAACAATTTATTTCTTTTTGTTCATTGATTTCAAACAATTTATTTCTTGGACATCACTGGCAGGGTTTTGTCCCATAATGTAATATCAAAAATGTAAAACAAGTGACAGGATGAGAGGAAATGTCCTCAAGCTGTGTCAGGGTAGATTTTAGATTAGATATTAGGAAAAAATTCTTAATGGAATGGGTTGTTAAGACCTAGAGTGGGCTGCCCAGGAAAGTGTCACCATGGAGTCAGCATCCCTGAAGTGTTCAAAAAATGTGTGGATATGGTAGCTGAGGACATGGTTTAGTGGTGTACATTGTGGTGGTCCTGAGTTGGACTTGGTGATCTTGGAGGTGTTTTCCAGCCTTAATGATTCTTTGATTCTGTGATCTCATAGACATAAAATCAGGGAATTTTCCTGTATAAAACCTGCCTCATAATGCAGATAATTTTTGAACTCAATCCTTTGAATATATTTATCCATCATAATCAGAACTTTAATCTCTTCTGTTTAATTCTATAACAAAGTTATACACCTGTGTACACAGTATATGGCCATCACCTGGGAAATTCCTTTGTTGACAGTGAATCAAGACTGGTATTAATCTTAGATAATAGTACTGACCTTAGTACTAGCTCTTCAGGATCTTGTTCTGAATATCTTGTAACACCAGAGTTTAAATCTGCATAATGCAAATATACTACATTTTTAGGGTTTATCAAATGTCATTTTTGAAAAACAGTAATTTATTCATACTATCAAAATTCTTGGCCCAGAACTAGCTGTGTGGCTTTTCTGTTTAAAACTAAAACAATTCTCTAAAGAGCAACTTCTGTAATTCATAAGTTGTAGACCCTACCACAAGTGATTGTGTTCAGAAAACAAAAAGGTGTGAGATTTTCACCAGCCTCATTTTGAGACAGCTTGTGAGATAAAGGCAGCGTGCCCTGAATCTGATTATATGTATGTTTTGGGTTTTCACTGGTTGGTTGTCTTCAGCTGCAAGGAAAAGAAGATGTTTAAGGGAAAGAGCATCTGTTTGACAGATTTTATTGCACCTCTTATACATGCTATCATTTTTGTTTGGGGCTGAAGAACCTTTTTTATTTTGAATCATTTCATTCTTGTCTGTTTCCTCTCTCACAGCTGACGGCTCTCATTTGTGGTTTCATTATCAAGCTGAGGAACTGCCTGCATGATGATGGATTTCTAAGACAGCTCTACACCATTGGTTTGCTGGCACAGTTTGAGAGCCTGCTGAGCACTTATGGTAAAGGCACAGGGCCAGGGGGTGGGATTAGCTGTTGACTCAGCAAAATCTGCATTAAATTGGCTACAGCAGGATCTGAGTGTTTGGGACAATCTGCAGCTCAGCTACAAGATTATTTTAAAAACTAAAATGCAAAACTAAATTATAGCTGAAGTACTTAACTATCTAACAACTCTGAATTTCTTCACACTTAATTGAATTGCTTCTAAAATATAAAGTGTACTTCTTTTATAATAGAATGTCAAAGGTTTAAGAAAGATTAAAATGTATCACAGTGGTCTTTGGAGTTTTTTTCAGAAATTAATTGGATGAAAGTTCTGGTAAGCTGGGGGAAACTGTGCCCAAAATACACCTTTTGAATTTTTTTGAAACTTCTGTATCCTTGCAGCACAATGTGAGACTGAAGAGAGAATATAAAAAGGGAAAGTACTTCACTCAGAAGTGTTTCACTCCTGTGTCTCAAAAGCTGTCTGGATGGTGATTAGAGAATGCTTTACCAGACAAATCCAGAATACCTTGTAGCTACTCCAGTGCAAAGGATATCATGGCTCTGACAATGCTGAGAACTGCTTATTAGTATCATCTAATTTGGAAAATCAGCATATAAGCTATTTAAAGAACAGTACTCTGGACTGTTCTGGATAACTTGTGTTTTCTAAACTTGCTGAACTCAAAAAATCAGCTATGACATTGTCTGTAGGTCAAGGGGGAGGCCTGGGCTGCAGCGCTGCTTCATCTGTGGAACTTCTTCATGCAGAGATGGCCTACTGTTGTCATCAAACTGACAAAGGGAAGTTGTGCAAAACGAGTAATTAGAATTCACTTTTTCCTCTTGGATTTAGGTGAGGAGCTGGCAATGCTGGAGGACATGAGTTTGGGAATCATGGACTTGAGGAATGTAACCTTTAAAGTAACTCAGGCTACATCAAATACATCTACTGACATGCTGCCAGTCATCACTGGAAATCGGTAAAAAACAATAAATATACTTTTTTCTTGATGAGTGGGAACATGCCAAAATTTGGCTTTTTCTATCCAAATTGTAGAAGAACTGCAGTATTAATCAGCAGAACAAAATCAGCTATTGTCAGGAAATTGGCAGATCTGATTTGAATGTCTGTGAGGATATAAATGCAACATTTCAGGTTGCTGCAGGTTTGATTTTGAACTAGAATAGATTTTATGACTAGAAGCAAGTTGTGGCAGTTCCTTAAAGTCAGTTTTGACTGATGGTTGCTTTTTAATGGTTATATTATGTTCTAGGTGTTATCCCTCCTTAGATAAATAACACGTTCTTGAAATGTACCTCTTTGATCCTTATGTCTAACGGCTGTTTATTTCTTTTCAGTGATGGATTTAACGTGAGGATCCCTCTGCCAAGCGCCTTGTTTGATTTGTTGCCACGTGAGATTCAAAGTGGAATGTTACTGAGGGTTCAGCCTGTTCTTTTCAACGTGGGGATCAATGAGCAGCAAACCCTAGCAGAGAAGTAGGTATCCAGTCAGGCAAGCTCCGCCTTACTGGCAGATCAGCAATGGAACTCCGTCGATGTGGAATTGCACTCTTGTATAACTGACTGTAATTCAGCTTCTCCAATACACGAACATGGGAACACTGTTCTAAATGAATCTGCCAAATGCCAAACAAAAGGAGGTCCTTCATTATGTGCCACGTAGCAGTGAAGCTCCTTATCTCATGGGTTTGAGACTAGTGCAAGTTCATGTAGTTCAGATGTGAATTTACAATGGGAGATCTATCAAGGGCTATTTAGCACACAGGTGCTGCCTTGTGAGTTAAGACCTCTGTGAGTGACAGATCAGTAGAGGCTGAGATCATTCTGGGTATTGCTGTGTATTGCTGTCTTGGTCTTGCACTCTCCCAGAGACTCCCTCTCCTGGTCACTGTCAAAATTCAGGATAGTGGCCAAGGTGCACCTCTGTTTTAACATACCTTTGCAGTATTTATGTAATGCAATACTGCTGTTGTAAAGGTGAAAAATATAATTATGTAGTTATATTTACTAGGGAAACTGTTCAGTTCTGGAAGAGCCAGCAGATTCTCTCTGTTATGGCCACATCCTGTAAAGAGTACAGTGACAGAGCAGTGCTCCAACAGAGCACTCCAGTGAAGCCAGGCATATGTTGTGACAGCAGCCTCAGTACAGGGCTGGAGTGTGCACTATGGTGCTGGACAATGAGAAAAAGTCTAACAAAAGCATTCCAGCAATTACTGTTGTCCTCTGTTGCCTACAAAGGAAGCCCAAGATGACTAGCTCAGTTACAGATATCAACACTCTGTGTGTACATCTGTGTATGCAGATATATGTAGATTAAATGAATCAGGGCATTGTTGATAATATTTATTACATTCATAGTTTATTACTCCTAGATCCATATTTTTCATTTACATACCTGAAGTTAACATTCTCAGTCCTATCTACTGATATTATGCTTGTTATTACTAGTTTTTGAACTAAACTAGTAAATCCATTATTAAAAGTTTAAATTTAGGTAAAAGAATTTTCCAGGTAGGAATTTAATATTGAAAAAGAGACATGAAAGCCAAAGAATTTTAAATACCATTTTCTATAAGATTTTTCTTACACCCCTCTTCCCTTTTTCCCCCTCATATTCATATATTTTCTTTCTCTATAGTGAATTGTTACAACAGTTCTGTGTTACACTTCACCTGGCGTTTGAATGGTTAGGGAAATCCTGGGATGAATCTTTAAACTAGTTTTTGGGAGACATTTTGCCAAGTGCAGCTGTTTCAAAGAAAAAGAGAAACATTTTATCTTGGGCTTAATTGTTCCTTTCTTGTCCTATTAAAGGTTTGGGGACACCTCACTGCAAGAAATAATTAACATGGAAAGTTTAGTGCGGTTGAATTCATATTTTGAGCAGTTCAAGGAAGTTTTGCCTGATGATTGTAAGTATTTTGTAATTAATGACAAATTTGCTTGAACAGCACAATTCAGGCTATTTTTTCATTTGCTTGCTCTATATTGGTTTTTTAAATGTCGACAATACACCAGAATTTGTAACCTCCAAGAAATGATACAACTCTGTTTTAATACTTTAGTACTAAGTAGAGTGGAATCTAGACGTTTAAAGGTCAGACTGATTAACTTTCGTTTTTAAAGTTACTTTTACATCTCTTTCTAAGTGGCACTATGTACTGTATAATCATCCAGTTAGGCAGTGAGACTGTTGTAAGGTAAAAGTGTAAAAGTGACAGGTTCTAGCAGCATCACTTTTGTGTGCAGTTTTTGGTGATGCTCCCTGCACTTATGATAAAACTTGCACCGTAAAAGAGATAAAAGAGAGCAACTACCAGTTTTTAGGAACTCAGTCACTTCCCTCTGTTTTTCCTTTGGCACTTCCCTATAATTGTTGTGTCTAGAGCCAACAACAGAGAACCTGGAAGAGAGACAAAAGCTACATGCTTAATTTTTACTGGAGTTTTTACTGGTTAATTTCTTGCTTGTTACTGCTTAGGGTTTTTTTTTTTGAGAAGACAGTGGCATAAGTGTTACTTACATGTGACCACAAAAATGGTGAAAATTCATCAATTGATTACTATTACAATCAAACTTCTTCTAAGGTTATTTTGTGTGGCCAACAGTTGCAGTTTTATTCCAGAAATACAAATGCAACAGCATGCAACAGTATATTAAGAATTCTGTCTGGTAAAGTATGTTATTGCACAATCATTTACTCTGAATTTTTTCTGATACCGCTGAGAGCAGAGCCTGCTTTCCTCCATCCAGGCATTAATAATGCTACATAATAAATACTCCAGAATGTTAGCTGCAAATTTTAATTTTTTATTGTATAGTAGTCTAGCATCAGATTTTCTTGTACGGTTCAAAAATTAATCAGTTTAAAATGCATTTTGTTCACGTCTCTGTCTAGTCTTTTATAATAATAATTCCCATTTAGATCCTTTCTCTCCTCTTTAATTTTGCTTGCCTTTTTTTACTTTACTTCAGTCTCTCCCCTCCTCCCCAAACCTCTTATATTTGATCCAATGATCTTTTAGCTTTTGCCTTTTATTTTTCCTCCTGAAAGTTGTGGTGATATTTAGGATGTACAAAATGAAATATACTTTTCTGTGAACCCTTATCAAGGGAGAATAGAATTTTACATTTAACTGCAAACCAGGTAATTATGCTCAGTTATATATTCTGTGCTAGGTAGAGGCAAAAGGAAAAACAAACAGATCATTCTAGGGGACAAAGGTTTCAGAAGTACCTGCTGGCAGATTGCAGGAAATATTCTGTTCGGGAACAGTACACAAGGAAAGTTGATTTCTTATCTATTGTCCATGTCCATGTGTTCTTAATTCTAAACTCTGCAGAATTTCTATTAGCTTCACTAGCTCCTTGTCCTTGTTCTGTTAGCTCTCCTTAGCTTTAGAAAGAGGAGATGGCCTGTGCTCTCCTCTTGTTTACAGGTATTAATTTCTTTCTAGGTGTAGAGCTCAAGCAGACCAGACCAGGACAGGCACAGTGTTTTTAATTATAGAATAGAAATGTAGAATTATTTAGGTTGGAAAAGATATTCAAGATCATCAGGTCCAGCTGTTTCCACATCACTGCCAAGTCTACCCCTAAACTATCTCCCCAGGTGCCACATCTCCACATTTTTTAAATACCTCCAAGGATGCTGACTCAACCAGTTCCCTGAGCAGCCTGTTCTGGTTCCCTTTCAGTAAAGAAGTTTTTCCCAACATCCAATCTAAATCTCCTCTGGTGCAGCTTTGAGGCCGTTTTCTCTTGTCCTGTCACTGGTAGCCTGGGAGAAGAGCCCCCCTGGCTTTCAGGTGGTCGTAGAGAGCACTAAGGTCCCCCCTGAGCCTCCTTTTCTCCAGGCTAAACAGCCCCAGCTCCTTCAGCTGCTTCTCGTAAGACTTTTGCTCCACACCCTTTGCCAGCTCCATTGCCCTTCTCTGGACACCATTGAGGTTTCAACACCTCAATGTCCTTCTTACAGTGAGAGGCCCAGAGCTGAACACAGCACTCAAGGTGAGGCCTCACTAGTGCTGAGTACAGAGGGACAATCCCTGCCCTGGTCCTGCTGGCCACACTATTGCTGATACAGACCAGGTCACCATTGGCCTTTTTGGCCACCTGAGCACTGCTGGTGCATCTTCAGCTGCTGTTGACCAGCACCTCCAGGTCCTTTTCTACCAGAAGCTTTCCAGCCACTCTGCTCCCAGCCTGTAGCAGTGCACGGGGTTGTTGGGACCCAAGGGCAGCACCTGGCACTTGGTCATGCTGAACCCCATAAAAGTGGCCTTGACCTGTCCAGATCCCTCTGTAGAGCTTTCTTGCGCTCCAGTAGATCAGCACTCCTGCCCAGCTTGGTGCCATCTGCCAGTGACTGAGGGTGCACTTGATCCCCTTCTCCAGATCATTGATAAAGATTTTAAACAGGACTGGCTGCAGAATTGAACCCTGGGGAACCACACTGGTGACCAGCCTCCAGCTGGATGTAGCACCATTCACCAGCACTCTGTGGGCCTGGCCATCCAGCTGGGATTTTTACCCAGTGAACAGTATGTCCCACCAAGCCATGATCAGTAAGTTAGTCCAGGAGAATGCTGTGGGAAGCAGTGTTAAAGGCTTTGCTAAAGTCCAGCTAAACAATGTCCACAGCCTTCCCTCATCTACTCAGCAGGTCACCTTCCTGTAGGAGGAGATCAGGTTAGTCTAGCACACTATTTTCTGAGAAGTAGGCCTACAATATGTCACTCAGGTAGGATTTTTTTGGTCACAATGTCATCTCTTACAGTGCACATCTCCAAATTTATTCAGTCACAGCTTTAGTTAGTGTTCTCCATTGTTACTCCTTTAAAGAAACAACAACAACAAAGACAACTTGTTGAATACTTGTAATTGATTTTCTGGATATCTTGCTATATATGTAAGAGATGATGTGCAAGAATTTGAACACAGAAGATGAGTACTGAAGGTACTGTAAAAAATTTAAACTACTTTATTTCCACTTAGTGAAATATTAATAAACAGATCATGACAATGTGGTGTCTTGTGGGTGTTTCTTGTAACTAAAAGCTGACCAGCTTTTTAAATTTTTGCAAATTTAAAATGGAAAATGTGAGGAGAATACAAAATATCTTCAGAGTTTCTCTGAAGACATGCATGCTCTCCTGTCACCTCTGTGACATACAAACCAAAAGACTACACCAATTTTTCTCCCTCTGTTCATTCTCTTATTATACTGCTATTAGATTCTGAGTCCCTGAAGTTTTAAATAACTGGAATTTATATTTCCAGTTGAGTTTAATTAAGCTTGAATCTGTTTTGTTGATGGTCTTAAATAAATCAGAACTCGAATAATTGTTCTAGTTTCAAGAAAACGCAAATGCATTTGTAACAGGAAACACTTTGTAAAAGATCTGTTGAATACAGATGAGTAAGTGGAGTTGGTTTTGTTTGTTTTGTAGGTCTACCTCGATCTCGTAGTCAGACGTGCCTGCCTGAACTGTTAAGATTTCTGGGACAAAATGTACATGCAAGGAAAAACAAGAATGTTGATATCCTTTGGCAAGCTGCTGAGGTATTTATTCATCTAAGCATTTCTGCATAGTTCAGCTGATTTTCTGTATACATATGTATTTGCCCCCTTTTTATTACTGATATGCTTGAACTTCATTTGATTGCATGTAGCTTGGAAATGCTGCCAGGCTAGACCTCCTCTAGAATGAGGCATAGGGAGATAAAATGTATTTTCCATATCAGAAATTTCCCCTCAACTCATACAATGAAGTTCTGCTTTCTCAAACATGCCAAACATTGACACCAAAGCCCTGCACAACGTTTGTGTCTTTCTAAGGGGAAGTACAGGTGTTCTCTCTGACAGAAAGTTATGCATGTAGGAAGAGTGACAGATTGTCTACCCCATTCCTAGATATGCCGCAGACTTAATGGTGTTCGATTTACGAGCTGTAAAAGTGCCAAGGATAGGACTGCCATGTCCATCACCCTGGAGCAGTGTTTGATCCTACAGCATGAACATGGAATGGCTCCACAGGTCTTCACTCAGGCTCTGGAGTGTATGAGGAGGTAAGAGTTTGACCACTTCACTTATTCCTAGATAAGGAACCATGCAAACTGCAGAGGAGTGGTGGTCTCTGTTTCCATCAAAAGAAAAAAAAAGTAAACTAAAGTCAGGAAACTGTAGAACTGACTGCTAGAATTCATCCCTCCCGTGCATGTGAGTTGCATATGCTAAAGCTGGTTCTTAACAGATTTATATCACGTGGGCTTGAGTTTTCAGTAGGAAATGAAGAGTTTTCAGACACGCATGTAAAATATTTTTTCTGTTAATGCCGAGCGTACAGAACAGGAAACTGGTGCTTCTTTGAAAGTTGTTTAATGACGACTTTACCTGAACTGTCATAGCACTGGGTTTCTTAGTTCTAGATCAGGGACATTACTCAGGGATGACCTGTCTTTTGTTCTTTGAAACACAGACACCTGCAGTTTGCACTGGTTTGCCATGTGTATTCTTTAGCAGTGAAACACTGCTCACTGGGTGAAATGTCAGTATGAGTGTTTCACACTACAGCAACCAAATTTCATCACAATGTGTCAGTGTGCTGTTGTCATATCAATATAAAGATGTTCTATATTCTGAAGCAGCAGAGATGTTTGCAGAATTAAGTACTGTACTTTAAAAAAAAAAAAAATCTGTTTACTGTTGTTCAATGCCTTGTTTCAAGCACTGCTGGAAAACTCCGTAAGTCACATACCAAAAGAAAGGATAAGAAATCTAGCTTTAGTCTTTATCAATGTAGTTCAACAATGCTGTTCAGTCCTGTTTTTCAACATTCACTCTTATCGAATGTACTGTACTGTGTGTCTTTTCACCAAATTCTCTAGAGTGTTCAATTCTCTTATCCTTTCTGTATGTTTTTGCTGTTTGACCCTTTCTTACTCTTCAGTTACCTAGAAGAAAAATGTCTCACAGAACAACACTTGCAGCCTCATACACTAGTAATTTGGGGGTTTATATCTACATCTAATTGTGTGGCACTGGACTTTTTTATTTTCAGTTTTTTGCTGCACTTTTTGCTACATTATCACAGAGTTAGTGACACTACATGAAAAGCGCATTCAGAAAAACACACTCTTAAACCTTGATATTAGAAACAAAACCTGAAACAGCTTTGCGAGAGAGAATTTACTAACTTAAAATGAACTAAGTGGTTTTCAAACATCTTCATTTAAATTATGCAACTTGTTGACATAGACATCCGAAACTTATATAGTTTCACAGTTGTGTATTTAATAAGATTAAAATTAAATAGGAAAAATACTGGGAATCTTGTTACTTTCTTCAAATTTTTTACTGGGTCACTAGATTGGTTTTTTTTAATGCAATCAAAGACACAGTAGAGAGAGAGGTTAATAATAACATTGTTTTGGCCCTTCAGTCTACCAATCTAATATAACACAGGATCAGATAAAATATTCACCCAAGAAAAATACTGCTTTGTGTTGACTTACACAGGGATATTGAAAGAGGGCCAATTTAATCAAAACCTTTGGCTTGAGTGTTCTACCAACATCAAGAACTTGCTCTGGCAGGTGAAGGACATGACTTTTTCTTCTGTTAAATCTTTGGCTAGGAGAGATTGTGCAGGGCAAATACTGACTAGTACAGAAGGAAAACCAAGATTAGACCCTTCTGTAAGCCCATCATTCTTCCTCACATCTTATTGCTCTTCGGGATAGGTGGTTGTGTTTTTAAAATTATTTGTCAGTTGTACTCAAGAAAAATGGCACAGAATTAACAAAACTTAATGAGAGAGAGGGGATTATGGAACAAATATGCAGGAGTCCAACTCCACCAAATCCCATTCCAGCCTGGACAGTTTGACCTGACCTACATGACAAATACAGGATAAGAATGCATAGCAAATTGTACTCAAATTGCTTCCAGGGCATTCAGAAAACTTATGTTTTGTTCTTTTAACTTGGATCTTTTATTTAGCTGTACTGGAAAAGGAAGGCTTAGTACATTCTTAAAGACTTTTGAAGTTTGTGAGGCATTTGGAAGGACAGGAAAGAGGTACTAGTAATTTGTCAGACTGAAAGTATGTCATCTCTTCTATACTGACAACTTCCTAGAGAAGAAAGGTGTCCTTGCTCATACCATTCTTGAAAAAATTAAGAAAGCATCATCTTCTTCCATGTGATGTTGGTCTTCCTAAGTGTTAGTTCCCACTTCCTCGTCCTCAGAGATTTCCCTTATTTCCTAGTCTTGTGATAATTATCTATCTGTGACAATTGTGTTCAGTGAGCAGGAACATCAGGGAGGAAATATGGAGTGTTCTTCTAGATTCTTGTAGAAATTTACAGATATAAGTTTGTGGCTTTGACCTTAGAAACAAATTATTATAATAAATCTTATTAGAATAAACTCATTTTCTGGAAATAAGTTACAGCTTTTATTGTCCTAAATCAAACACACAGTAACTCCCAGCTCACAAATAGTAAAATCATCTTAAAGTCCAAGATAAGAGGGCATGGCTACCTGACCAGTAAAGACAGAACAAGAGTCAAAGTCTAGCTGGTTCAAGTAGCCTCTTCCATCTGCAGCCCAAGCTCCCCACTAGGATCTTTGACTCCCTGCCCTCCCTCTTCCTACCAGATTTCTGTCCTGTCAGAAATGCCAATGGAGCTGTTCGTGAGAATATGCACTAAGGCAGTTTCAGTCAAGATCATCCTGGGTAGTAAAATCCTTTACATGTTTTGGGTAGCCCAGCTCATTTTCATTAAAGGAATTAGGAACGTGCAACACAAGCAATTTAGCCAACAGAGAAGAGCCATCTCTAATAGGGGCTCTTGAAAAGCAGCTGAAAATGAGGTAAGGAAAATCACCATGGTGCTGACTAAAAGGATTACCTAATAAAGTCCTACTAGTCATGTTTGGGTATGACCACTCATTGCAATAAAACAGCTATGATAAAAAGCTTGGTTGGATTTCTTCACTGATTTGACCTGCTTTAAGAACAAAATCATATTGAGTAGAGCTAGATCACTTAGCAGATACCCACCCAGCTGCTCACTACCTTCCCCCAACAGTACAGGGGGAAAAATATGTGAAAAACTCATGGATTGCGATAAAGACAAGGGAGATCCCTTGCCAGTTACTGGTACGGAACTGGCAAAACAGATTCTGAGAAATTTTTTTTATTTATTGCCAATGGATTTGGGGTGTTAGGAAATAAAGACAAAAGCTAAGAACCTTGCCCTCCACCTCCCTTCTTATCCCAGGCCAAAGTATTCCACTGCTTCTTTCTCGGCTCCTCTACTTCCATCCCTTCTGATGGAAGCAGATGTGGAACAGGGATTTGCAGTCAGTCCATAACAGGTCTTGCTGCCTTAAGTTTTAGCTTTCATGTTTTTCAGATTCTGTGCTGTGTAGGGGTGTAGTTCTGAGCCTCACATTAAGTGTCAGTAAGCTCTTGTCAGAGTAGGTATAGAAAAAAATCCTTTTCCAGATGGAGACCAAGGACAACAGTTACAAGTTTTCAGGCCCAAAAGCATAAACAGTGATGGACTGAAGAGAGAAAACAACAAGGATGGGACTTCATAAGTTCCGAAGCTGTAACTGGACAATTAACCCCAATATGTAAATGGACCCAAACTTATAAAAATGTGAAATCTTGTGATCAGTGGTCTATTTTGTGACCATTTTGGGCCCATCTTGGGCCAGGCTCTTGTACTGCCCAAGATGTATCCTTAAAGGCCTTTTAATAAATACCTACTTTATTCTCTTAGCTCTGTCCAGTCTCTGTTCCAGGTCAACCTTCCCAAGGCATCAGTCTCCTCTGTTCCTTCCTCCTTGCACTCTTCTTTTGCTCCAGTGTGGGTCATTCCCATGGTCTGCCGTCCTTCAGGATGAACCTGCTCATGCATGGGCTCTCCATGGTCTCCAATTTCCTTCAGTAAATATTCATCTGCTACACTAGGGGTCCTTCATGGGCTGCAGTGTGGATAGTTCCTCTCCATGACTGCAGAGGAAACTGCTTCAGCTCTTCTCCTTCCCTGACTTTGGTGCTTACAGGGCTCTTTCTCAGATCTTTTCTCATCACTCTTCACTGCCATGCAGTGCTTTGCCTTTTCTCACACACTCCTTCCCCAAGGCACCAGCATGGCTGAGGGCTCAGCTGTGCCTGCAGGACATCACTGAAGCTGGCTGGAACCAGCAGTGTCCAGCATGGGGCAGCCCTAGCCTCTCCTCACAGAGGAGAATTCCCATATGCCAGCTCAATTGGAAGGTAAACTGCTGTGTCTCCTAACCCTAGTCTTCTCCTTGAGATAGTCTGCTGATGAATGTTTTCATTTAGGACACTGTACAATTTGGTATATTTGATATTTCCAAAAAGTGACACTTCACCCCTCAGGGAGGAGTGTCTACATGGGCCAACAGTGACAAGGAAAGCACTTTCCAGCTCAGGCCTCCATTCCCACCATACATGTCTGTATATACATCTTCATGTAAAATTGAGTAGCATGATACTGATTTTTAATGGTGGAGATGTGGCATGTGATGTTCATAATGCCAACTTAGCATTTTTAGCCTTCCTTCTTTCCCTCTCCCATTGCTTTACATTTTATCTATAGGCTAAAACTTTTTTTTTCCTCCAGGCTATTTCACTGAGCCTTTATCCACCACTTTCCAGTAAGCACTAGGTTTCCACTGACTGATTCTCCTGATCACACACACACGCCCCTCTTTCCACTGCTACAAAGGTAGTTAGGATTTGTAGCATCACAGACTCAATCTGCCCTTGTCCACTGTAGGCATCATGAGTGAAAACATCTTCATCACCAGTTTGTATCAAATCCAGATCAGAAATACAGTTGGTTTAGTTCCCTGCCCACCTAATTCCATTGGACTTGATGTGTCACCAGCATCTGAATGCTCTTTTTCACCACTTCCAGGATGTATCTGATTTCTTGCAGGACATTGTTTGATGCTTACATAACCCTGCTACACAACCATCAAGTTTATGGATGGTTTGTTATGGATGGAGCAAGTGCACAAGCTCTAACAGCATCAGGCTTACAGATTGGATTTAGAATCCCAGAATCATAGAAGTATTTGAGTTGAAAGGAACCTTGAAGATGATCTAGTTCCAACACCCCTGCCATGGATAGGGACACATTCAATTAGACCAGGTTGCCCAAAACTCCCTCCAGCCTGGCCTTTAACACTTTCAGGGATGAGCATCTGTGGCTGCCTCACCGCTCTCAGAATTTTTCCTTGTATCTAATCTAAACCTATTCTCTTTCCCTTTGAACTTATTCCCTCTTGTAAATAGTCTCTCTCCCTCTTTCTTGTATGCTCCCTTCTGGTACTGGAAGGCTGCAATTCAGTCACCCCTAAGCCATCTCCTTCCAGGCTGAACAAACCCAATTTTCTCAGCCTTTCCTTGTAGGAGAGGTGCCCCATCCCTCTGTTCATCTTGGTCATTTAATTGTTGCTTTGTGAACTAAAAATAGAGTTGGAGTGCTCAGGGTATAAGAGTGATCCAAAATTAAAGACCATACTACAAAGCCTACCAGGCTACCTGAGGAGTTGTTCTTCACTGTAGCCTTCAGTGCTCAATGTAACAAGTGGGTGCACAATGAGACGGGCTTTGCAGCATGTCTTCAGAAAAAATGCCTGTTGGTATACTCTTGAATTCATGTCCAAACAGAAAAAATAGTTGGGTGGTTTGTTTTGTTTTTTTAATTGATGTGTTAGACAGGTAGTTAGGAGATTAAATTAAATCACTGCAGCCCACATGGAAAGATGTTTGAAAGGGTCAAATACTACAATGGTTATTCATGTTCAGCTTGCTTTTCAGAGCTCCACTTCTTTGCAGCATGCCAAAGCATGGCAGAGCAGCATGGGGTATTATTGCTTGGTAATCTGAAAGAATGAACATGGAAAACCATTAATGTTCAACCTACATGTGTTTATTTTCACTAGACTACAGTACTTCTTTCTTATTTTTCTCTTTTATTCTCTTTCCCTCTCCTTATTTCTATAATTGTACTGATACATATTTTTGAGATATTTTCCCACTCTTTCTTTACTTCATCTTCTGGTTTTGTTGTGCGTTCTTCCATGTTTTTTCATTTTCTTGACCACCTTGTGTTGCCATCTCTTTTTATCCATTCATTTGCATGTCTGTCTTCCGTTCTGTTTTATTTTCCCTCTTCCCAAACTTCTTCCTTTTCACAGCATTGGAACACGGGAGATAGTCACCCAGAAGAACTTGAGTGGCTTGGTGCCCATCCGAGATTTCAGACTAGATCCCAGCCTCCTCTACTCTATTCCTTTACTAGCTCTCAGCCCCAATTTACTGATTGTGTGGCTGTTTCTGAGCATAGCATACCTGGTGGCCAGATTACGTTGCAAGTGAAGATAGAGTTCAAAAACAAAAAAGAAAATAAAAAAAATAGAATAAAAACAACAAAAACCCACAAAAACAAAAAAGTGCTTGAATGTGTATTGCCACTTGGTATCTGCTGGACAAAGGAATGTGTCATAGCATTGTCTGCCAAGAATTATTATTATGCCTTACAATTTTACGTTTCTATTGTACTAAACTGTAAATATACATCAAATTATTTTATCAAAAAGAATTGTATGGAAACTTTAAATTATTGTTCTGCTTTCAGTGCTTGTAACATAGTCTGACATTGGCCTGTTACCTCGTTACTTTAGCTGGCCTGAGGATCTCTTACCAAATACAGTTTTGTGTTACTTGTTTCATGTATTCCAGAGAAAGGAACTCTGTCTGAAAAGAATTTGTATCTTTTTGTATATTTAAGGTGTATGCTAATCTTGCCTTTCATTTTTACGAGGTATGAAGAGAAAAATAAAAACATGGGTGGGGTTTATAAGAAATTGTAAATTTATTTAAAGAAGCAACAAATTTATACGTTAATTTCAAAGCATAATATCCAAATTACATTACTGAACAGTTTGTAGAACCATAGTCTTGTTCCTTTCTCATGGTTAAATATATTCTAATAGACTAGAAAACACTCAGAAAGCAAACTGCAGTGTGCTGCATGCAGAATTATTTCATTCTATTTGTAGATCTACATTTTGCAATGTATTAAAGACATGAGGAGATTGACTTGTGGATAGGAGGGGGATGTGACTGGCATTAGCCTGCCAATGATCCATTATCTATTTTAGGTGCTCTGCTATAGAGCTTATTGTGAAATAGGGTCATCCTAGAAGTTAAAGATAATGGTCTTTAATTTTCAGGCAAGAAGAGGGAGGTATCAGTTAACTCCTTTAATAGCTGGGTTTCAGATTTTCCACTGGGCTTTATTTTAATTCCATTAGACTAAATATTACTGTTACTTTCATTTTTAAGCGTTGCACAGCTTTAATAATTTATGATGCTGATAGTGACTTAGTGATAAACAAGTGTTGGTAAGTTAACATTTATTTAAGTGGTGAGATTAAAGTGGCTTCCTAGTTTAGTGATGCAGAGTAATTGCAGATGAAATTTGCTCATCATTTATATATAACATCGAACTAGGGGAAGCCTATTTAAACCAAAAGATTTTGTTGATGCTGTGGTCTGGCAGAGCTTGTCAATAGCAATAGCTGATAAAAAAACCTAACCTCATTTAATGTAGTTTGATAAATTCATAAAGGGTTTTACTTCGCTTGGTGCCTGAGATGACATTGGGCTTCTGAGGAGAACTAGTACTGTGATTTGTATTTTCTACTATTATTAACTTGCTCAAAAAATATAGATAGCTTTAGCTTTTATTGTAAATTTTAATGGAATTTAGAGCTGCTGAGAGAAGTATGCTGAAATAAAAAACCAAAAAAGCACAGTTAGAATAAAAATCAGAATCAAATCCTAAATTTGGATTTAATTATTCTAACTAAAAAAAAAAAAGAAAAAAAAAAAGTGTGTGGTTATATTTGCGTGTTCATGAAATCAGACTGTACAGTACACTATCTCTTAATATTTTTCCTCACTATTCTTCCAATTTTGTTTTTAAAAGAAAAAAAAAAAAACCAAAACACTACAAAGACATACATGTTTATATATCTATATATAAAGCATGCATCCTGTTTATTTTTAATTGCAATCAGTTTTGGTACATTCTTACTGCTGTTGAGGTTTATCATGATATGGTGGTTTGGGACATGTCCCTGTGCTCTGCTGATACCTGATGCTACTGTGTCTCCATAGAAATCATCTGCTCTTCATGGTTAGCTCTGGTTTGTTTGCTGTGGCTGCACCAGGCTACCTTTTTGCAAAGTGAGCAGTTGTCAGCTTGGACCATGGCCTTGATCTTGCAATGTGGGGAGTGTCCTGGGTTCAGTCTAATCAGATGTGAAAGTAACTTTTGAATCACAGAATATCCTGAGTTGGAAGGGATCCACAAGAATCAAGGATCAGTTCCTGGCTTGGCACAGGGCAGCCACAGGCATCCCCGCCATGGGCCTGAGTGCACTGTCCAAACACTTCTTGCACTCTGGCAGACTTGGGGCCAATAAACACTTCCCTGGGCACCTGTTCCAGTGTCCAGCCACACTCTGGTGGCAGGCATATTCACTGAACTCCCTGAGATTATTAATCTGTTTAAAGTATGAAGGTGCTGCTCATGATTGCCACTAGGGTTGCAGTAAGACTACCTTAAAACTGTTTGGAATGAAAGCCCAGGCTTTTTGAAAACATGTAGGCTTTTTTCTTCTTACACTTCAATGGGAACAAGTTCAGTTTTTTTTTCATTTTGGAGCCTGACCTGTGCTTTTGTTAAGGCATTCAGATTTAAGATGCAGTAGTGCATCCTGCTTGTGTGCTTCCAAGAGAAGAAAGATGGCATGTGAAATGTGGGAAATATATCCCTGTCACTTTAACTGTGCCATGAGGGACACATGCAATAACCAGATGCAGTGAAATGTGTTATGAAGAGAATGATTCACTTTGCAGTTAAAATGCTCACCTAGCATCACATATTTGCAAGTTAAACTTACTGCTTTTATTAGTACTCTGAAGTATGATTTGTGCAAACGTTTGATGTATCTATTTGGCTGCAAGAGCCGTTGGGGGAGTTTTGTGAAACACAAACCAGTGCCAGAAAAACAGTGTAATCACAGATGATCCATTCTATAAAAGGCAAGCACAGAATGTGCTCCGGAGACAAATTTCAAACTTAGTTAAACTATTCCTTAGAGAAAAAAAAAAAAAAAAAAAAGATGGTATTTTATGAAGTTAAACAAGGTGTTACATACAGAACACAGTTACAACCAGTTTCATGAACCAAAATTAGAAGAACGGTGAGGTCTGTAAAAGCATGAGAGCTTTCAAACTGAACCAGAATCCAAACCCTCCTTTTGAATCAGATGATCACAGCTTACCTGGTAGATGCTGCAGCCATCTCCAAGGCAGGACTAATGTGACATTTCCACCATAAGATGCTGTACTGTACACTTTGCCATGATGTTCTACTATTCATTGTTTAAGTTCCAGTCCTCAATCAGGGAAAGACATTCTCCTGCAAGCCTAAATTGATTTATAATATATATTTAAAAGATAGTGCTTCCTCTTTGTATGTCTGTTTTTTGGATATAATCAAAGGAATTCTGAATTAGATTTACAAGTGTAAAGAAGCCTTATAACCGGAGTAGTTTTCTATTGTAGCACAGAACCTCTTTGTAATGTGAGGCAGTTGCACCAAAACACTGGGTGAAAATTAAATTCTGCACAGCTTTATTTCTTGGGGGTGATGACTGTCAATGCAGCCAGTCTTTTTTGCACTGCTATTTCATTATTAGGATTTTTTTTAGATTGTGTTGGTTTTCACGTCCATTTATGCATGCAGAGATAACTGGAATGTCATATATTATTTTTGTATCAGCTCTAATCTTTAAGTAAGTACTTATAATACTGACATACAGGGAACAATAAAATTACTTTAAAGCTCTTATGGAGAGATCAGCAGGTTTTGGTTTTCAGCTTTATGTGTTAATAAATTAGCAGAACTGCTTTTAAGCAATCCCTTGGGATCCCTTGTGCAGTGAATGGCATGTGAACTCCACAACAGTGTACCTTGAAATACATGAAACTGGCGTGAAAGAACCTTTTCAGTAGATGTGCTGCTGCTTTCTAGAAATGCAAAACTAGCAATCAGACATAGCTTGTGTCCATTCTGTGTGCTTCTTTACTGGCATTGTATGATGAGTCATCTCTTTTAATATTTGCAGTGGCAAATTAATTAAACGCTCATTAAATATAACCAACTTTATTTTAATGCTATAAAATAACCAGTTCATTTCATCTTAGTTTAAGTCGTTTTTCTTTTTTTTTTTTTCCCTTTTACTGCTGTCATTTTTTGTGCTTGTTTTTTTTCCCCAGTGAGGGTTGTCGCCGAGAAAATACAATGAAGAATGTTGGATGTCGCAAGTATGCATTTAATTCCCTGCAACTGAAGGCTTTCCCAAAGTATTACAGGCCTCCAGAAGGAACTTATGGAAAAGTTGAAACATAAGCATACTATGTCCTTTAATTGCTGTTCCATTAAAACATGTGGATGCACTCTAGATTAACACATGATTTCGTCATCCAGAAGAGATAAATAACCTTTTTGTACGTTTCGCTAGGTCATACAGAGCATGTTACCGAATTGGAATCTATAGTAACAATTATTCTGACACCTTAGTTGAGAATAGTGTGATGACTCTCTGCCCGTTTCAATAGCCTTCAGTGTATGTAAGATGAGCAGATATTGTGCTATTTAATAATTACCTATATGCAAATAGCTAGGTACCTCCTGGATGGGCAAGGACTCTAGGAATGGTATTTAGGCAGCTGTTTCCATAACATCTTTTTATACTGAGTTGATTTGTGATTGAGCTTTTCCTAAATTTTTTAAAACCGAGAGTAAAACTCAAAAGTTGTAAATAAAAAGGATCCTAGGCAGTTTAGTAACTGTAGAACGCATTGTTACAATCAATAAAACGGGGTTTAATTTAAAAAAAAATCAGCACAATAAGAGCCAGGAGAAAGAATTGTTTTACTGTATATAGGATGCCATCTTCGTGTATGAAATTAACGATTTATAAAAGGCCAGACATGTGAGGTCTGGTTTGTAATTCTGTTCAAATAAAAAAAATTCCTGTCATCTTTGGCAGGTAAGGCCTTGGGCACACTACTGATTTTAAAAAGTATTTCAGAAACATCATGATGTTTAACTATTAATGCAAGCAAACAGTTCCCCATGCCCTTCCCCACTCTAAGGCAAGTGCAACAAGCAAATTGACAATGTTGCACATGACACGTTCAGTATATTCCATGGTGTTCCACATTAATTAACACATTTTTACCCATGGTTTTTTTATATAATTTCTGAATTGTAAGCATTAGAATCTCGGGGCGTTACATTATTTTGGTCAGTGTATGATTTTTCTGTATTGCTTTTGTATGTAATTACAAAAATGCTCAAAGTGCCCAGTGCACCCCCTTTCTCCAAAATCAAAATCGGTTTCTACTTACCTTTGCATTTCACCTGTTGAGAATCCTGGTGGGGAGAAGTGTGACCGGTGTCAGGGTATTTCTGAGGATGTTAGCGATGCCCTGTATTGACAGAGAGGAACTGCTCAGTGCTACTGCTTGTGCCTGAGAACCACAGGTGGGTTCTAGTTTATGACAAAGGTGGTCAGTTGGATCGCTTTTGATAAAAAATGTTCAACAGATCTCCTCTGAAATAATCTCCCAAAGAATGCCTTCAAAGCTAACAGCTAAAAGCTAAGATAGTATTTTAAAAAGCAGCTAGATGTTAATTTCCAAATTTTAACAGGATCCAGTAATCTCTAGCTAGCTTCATTCAGCACACTGTCCTTTTCTTCTTGATTTCTAAGGATATAAGTTTTAGAATAGAAAAAATCTATTCTTGTGGGAGTAGCAACAGCCAGGTAAGTATATGGCTGTTTTCTGATTTCTTTCTCCCTCTCACTGATGTTTGTCTGTGCTGTCACTGCTCTATCAATCAGCCATGTTCATTCTGCTCCCATGTAGGTTTGGGGGTTACAGGCCCAGAAGTTTTTGCATTTTGCTTTTTGCAGTTTAACACTGAGCAGCATGTCACAAAGCCAGGTCAGAGAGTTCTGCTGAACTAGGCCGTTACCATTATTTCAGTCTCTTTAGGATTACAAAACATGGAATTCTGTGCAAAAGCAATGTATTGTAGTACCTACCCCAGGTCTGAAGAAATCAGCTACAGTAGAACAGTCCCTTGGAAATGTTACTTACACTGTTTGCCAATTAATAAATGTTGATTTTGTTTTATTTTTTTGCTAACAAGTAAACAAATATATGATGAAACATTTTTCAATGGGATCTATTTAGACCATTAGTTCTGCTCAGCCTCCAGTCCCTGGCCCATTATTAAATGCTACTTTATTTTTGTATAAATTATGCTCTTTATATCCTTTAGTTTTTATGAGTTGATAATTTTATTTTGTATATTTCAGACATGGTAATTTTAAGTCCTGTATTGTTACACTAAAAATCTTCCAATGTTCGGCTTCAGAAGGAAATAACAAATGTCTCTTGTAACAATTAGCAGTGCCGCTCTCTTAGATGGTGGCCAACAATCATTAGACCTGCTGTAGAGCTTAGCAATCCTTTATTTATTTTGTATAGCAATGTAATCTGAAAAAGTTGCTGAGTTTTGCCTGCACGTGGTGGAACTGCAGCCCCGGGTGGGGTGTGGTTGTGCCCGGGCGCGGTGTCCGCTGGCGCGCCCTGGACACGGCGCTGCCGCGACGGGCTTGGGCTCCTCGCAGGGGCAGCACCGACAGCGAGGCCTGGAGCGGCTCCTCCAGAGAAAACTGTGACACGTGAAATCCACACGGGACCCTCACAAGGGGGAAGGGAGCTTTTCTCTTGCACAGGAGAGGCGAATCTGAGAATTACTGTAAAATGAAGTTCTGTCTAATGTTCTTTTTTTGAGTACACTTTTTAAATTATAAAACATACAAAGGTAAAAGAAGAAAACTGTTGCCAAGTATGTTCTGTGTATGTTCTGTGAAAGTATCTACAGCACAGTTGCCTTTTTTTCATTTATACGTGTAAAATTATTGTATAATACAACATTGTTTTGTCCCAACACGACTGTATTTGCCAAGCTTTGTGCATTGAAATATTTTTATTTATTTGGTTTTGGGCAGTATTAATATATCATAAACATATGGCTACTGTTTTATATATTCTAGTTCATCCAGTCCATGTATGCTGTAAATGTGCTAGTCTCTAGGATGAAAACCAATAAAGAACTGACAAGAATAACAATGGTGGCTTGGTTTTAATGCGTTTGTGGTAAGTGAAACACTTTCAGGCTCCTTGACTTGATAGACTTTTATCGGTTGGAGAGCATATAAAGCCAAGTAGTGTGGGAAGACATTTTACACAGATGTGATAGTCAGGAAGTCGTTACTTCTAACCTCTGCTAAAGAACAGCTGCTACTGATTTTCTGTAGTTAAGTAAGGCACCAGCTTGTCCCACATGCTACAGGTTGTGCTGCAGCAGTTAAATAAGCAATATGAGATATTTTTCCTCCCTAATTTTATCTACTTTCTCCATGAATATTCTGTAAGAGCTTCTTGAGCTTTGTTCCCTGCACTTTTCCTTCCATTAGCAGATTTTTTTTCTCTACTACTGCTTCCCATTGAGCCAACTCATCCCTCCAGCAGCTTTAGCAGTTGGGCTGCCTCTCAACTGGGAGAGGTTGTCCTTGTTGATTGTCATCTCGATTTCAAATTAAATAAAGTTTATAGTGTAACAGACAGTAATTCAGACCATTCTGATTTCTGTAAAATATGAAGAATAGAACACAAAAATGTAATTGTTTCCACTGGGAGTTTGAGAACTGCCAAATAGAATTTTCTTTGTGTGGAAGAGGGCTGAGGAGCATTGATGGACCTCAGCAGATTAGGTTTTTCAGTTATATAAAAGGAAAAATGGTAGAAGATAAAAACCCACACTGCTTTCATTCAAAATGCAGCAAGAGAAGATGCTTGACAGGTAGGAATTTCTGGACTGCAAATACAAAATGCATCTGCATATATGTACATATACATATATATACACACGGATTTCAAAATTTCTAATTGGTGTTTAAAAAGTACCTACCAGTATTGTCACAGTCTGGTCCAGTGGTGAAGGTGCCACGACCTTCTTTCCAGAAGCATCTTTTAAAAGACACTCAGATCAATGGAGGCACAGGCATTCTCAGGTGCACTGGTTTACTCTCTTGTGCAGCTGCCTGAGCAGCAGAACTGTGTTTGCCGCCCCGGGTGACGCAGGAGTAAAACAGCGAGACAAAGTCTTTCTGATCTCCAGGAGAGCTGCTTTATTCCACGAGGCCCGAAGGGGAAAGAGCCAGAGCGCCCCAGGGGAGAGAGACTATATAGGGTAGCCAGGGGTGAGGTTTCACAACTTGGCCAATTGGGAAAGGGACCAATCAGGGGAAGGATCCAAAAAGAACCAATCAGGAGGGGTAAAGACCAGGACCGAGGGGAATAACCAATGGGGTATGAAACATTAACATAGAGCTGCAAAGGTTGGAGCACTTTTGCTCACCTTGACCCAGAAGGAAATCTCTCAAAGGGACTTCTCAAAGAAGAGTCCTTGCAAACTGAGGCAGCCTACGGGTTGCATGCTTTCCAAGGGAGTGAATTGTCCTCTATGGATGGTCCAGGGACCACCACACAGTAGTATTATTAATTTTAAAAGGTGAGGTGTTTAAAAAAATGGTTGAAAATCTGACATCTTTAAAAGGTGTTCTGGGCTATCAGGAATTGTTTGAAGCAGGTGCATGTGCCCCTGTAAAGATTGCTCCATTTGGAACCTGTAGTGACTGTAAGTCTGGGTTCCCTGTGCCCCTGTGGCTGTGTGAAGGGCATTTGTGGCTCTGTGGGCTGTAAATGATCCCATGGGGAGCTGCTGGGAGCAGCAATGGCCACGTGCTTTGCTGTGGAGCAGAACTCATCTCTTTCCCATGACTTTTGCTGCCCTTCAGGCAGGGCTTGAGGTGCTGGTACAGGTGTCTGTGAATGGGCACCGACAGCACTTGTGAAGGGATTACCTGATGTGACAAATGTGCTTAAAGTCTGAAACATGTACTGTGACAAAAGAGAAGAAATATTCACTGATGAAACACAAAAAATGCATGGGAGAATAGAAAACCAAGAAGGGTACAACAAAAAATAGCAAACCACTTGTTTAAACCAGAGGAAGAGTCCCCATCAGATGAATCTGTAAGTAATGTCGGCGACCAAGGGTGAGCTTTTCCAGCCTTTTTCTAGCCTTTTAGGAATTTGTGAATTCCTAAATTTATCTAAGGCTTGTATCTTAGAAACTTTGTATCTATATATTATTGCTGACTGCATGTGGATTTGTTTAAAACAGCTCTTCCCAATGAACTACAAGACTTCTAGGCAGTGAAGGGGAAAACATAACAGCAACCTCTTTTTCTCACATTGCTTTAAATGTCAGGCAAAATTTCTCTCCAAATTCATAAAATATTTTGCCTTTCACAATTCAGGATGGATGCAGTTTTCCCATTTATTCACAATGTGATTTGAAGGGGGGTAAGCAAGAAATGGGTAAGTAACGAGAGTGACTGACATGGACACAGGGGTCATCTGGGACCTTTCATCCTTGACACCAGGAAGCTGCCAGGAGTGTGGTGTCAATAACACCAAGGTTGGGGGTTTGATCCCTGTATGGGCCATTCACTTAAGAGTTGGACTTGATGGTCCTGGTGGGTCCTTCTGACTCAAAATACTCTGTGGTCCTGCATGACAAGCACATGGGGGAGGTTTGGGAGCACCCGGATCCAGCCAGAGGCTCCTACTCACCCTCTTCCACCTGCAGCCACCTGCATATTCCCACCTACACTGAGTGTCCTGGCCAGCCAGAATGGCCCCACAGCAGTGGCCACTGCCTTCCTCTGGGAGTGGTGGAAGGGAGGGATGGAGGGAGGGAAGGAGGCTGCTGTGGAGGGGAGGTTGGGGGTGGTGTGGTGCCCATACATGTCCCCTCAAACATCACTCCTTGTGGGCAAGGGCTGCTTGGTGGCATGGACCAACCCCTCTCCCACAGTACAGCATCTCTTGTGGAAATGTGCTAGGAATGTAGTATTATTAATCTGGCAGAATTGAAAATCCTCTTGTAGTGTTTGTTAGATCCTGCATTTAAGTGAAACATTCTAAAGATCATCCTCCGGTGGCTGCTTATCTTTTAGTTTTCCATTGGCTCAGCATTTGGTGGCACCTGAAATTTCCATTTTGAAATGGAGGCAAGTTGATCTTTGGAGTTTCTAAAATAAGAGCAGTAAAACAAGATGACTTTTAAGTGCTCTTACTATTTGTCTACAAATTGCTTAAGTTGTAGCCATGTCTCAAAATGCTGCTGTTAGCTTACAGTACAGATTTGAAAAGTTTTGAAATTCAATACTGAAATAATTCACTTTTTTAGGTATTTCAAGATATTGATTGAATTGCCACCAACTAATACTGCTATGAAGCAGATGATGGCACTAGAACCAAGCATTGAAATCCTTGAGACTACTTGCTGCTCTAGAAATGCTCTGAAAATGTTGATAAAATGTCCTTCATGTTTTAGGTTTGTAACAAACTTGAGGTGAAGCTGCCTAGGTGTTTGAGAGACATCTGTCAGGTCTGGAATAGCATTTGTTAGCTACCAGTAGGATACCATCCTTCTGATGGGTTTTTCTGGGTTTTTTTCTGACAGCAGAACTCTCTCATTTCAGGGTGTTCCTGCCTCATTTTTGTTCCTCTAACTGTGATGTTTCATTCTGTGTTCTTCACATTGTGTTTTGACCAAATTTCCCATGAGTGTGTCAGGACTTTCTTTCACAGCCCACAAACTTGTATTTGCAATCAGCTTTAGTTTCAAGTTTGGGTGAGTGGGTGTTCGAGTGGGTGTTCCCTTGAAATGCTGTGGCCATATCCACAACTTCGAGGTCGGTAGGCAAATGGCAAATGGCTCTTTGACTTTTTTCAGTTCCTTGTTAGATTTAGAATTCTCTCATGAAACTTTTAGTTCTTAAAAAAAAAGTGAACTTTCTGTGAGGCAAATACAGCTTTACAATACCTATGTGGGATGAGTCTCTGGAAGTGGATAACTTTGGAACACCTGTGTGACATGGCTGATGGCAGGAGCTAGAGTAAAGCTTATTAAGAAATATCAGCCAGTAGAGTGTTTATTTACTGAGGAAATAGGCAATGTTTGTGTTTGCTATGTGTATCTAGATTGGTCCTGTGTGGTACCATGGGCTGACTCAGCACACAAAATCCACTTTTCATCCTTGGCTGGATGCATCCTTGGTGTGGCTGGATCTGCAATGAATTGCACTCTCCAGATTCTGGCTCCACTGCTGCCATCAGCAAAGCTTTGCAAGAACCACTTTGACTAAGTCTACAAAGGACACTTGCAAGCTATAGCTTGCCCAACTTGTAGATGTCTTAGTCACCTGATGAGCTTCCTAAAGGCTTTCTATTTTAGGAATTGGTAATGAGAAATTTGTCAGTGAGATTAACCTCAGCCTGGGCTTCCTTCTCTCACCCCAGTAGCTGAGAATAGAGACAGGGATTTGTACCTCTAGTCTTGGTGGCACAGCCACAGCCTTACCACAGACACATTTATCACACCTGGTTGGGAAACATGGCTTGTGGACAAAATCCTTGAGAGCTGCCTGTTCTCTGCTCTCCCATGTTTTGCAGTCCTCAGGAATCCATCATCAGCAGGCACTGATGATGTGCCTTCCCCTCCAAATCCTTGTTGCAACTTCACTGCATCAGCTGTTGCACAAAATATTGGAAACTGGGCTCTTTTTCTGTTCTGTGCTTGTCTCCCTTTCCCTCAGTCATCCTCAGAAAGCAGCTCCAAAAAAAGCACCAGGTGGCTTTTTCAGTAAGGCAGTGAAGTGCTGCTAATTTAGGTTGTGAGAAATCAATGGGAATTTTACTGAGAGATGGGAGAGATGGGAAAGTGACTTCTCCTTTTGCCAGGAAGGGTGCCATGGGGCATTTCCAGGGACAAATGGTTTCTTGGAGTGAATTTATCCTAGGTTAGCTACCTGTTTCTCTAAGTTTGGGGTGAAGGCAAGAAGCAGCCTCTTGTTTGTTTCTGTGGCCCAAAGGTTCCCTCCATGAACAGGATTCTTGCAGTGGGGCTTGCATTTCATGAGCAGTGCTGTTCTGCTGGTGAGGCTACCCAGGGGCCAGAGAAACTAATTTTCTGGGCCCTGCTTGGACAGCCACAGAAGTGAGAATTACTTAATTAAACAGGCAGTTAATAGTTAAGATTCAGCAACCAAATAGATTCACGACTTACCAACCTGAATCTGAAACCTCAAAATATCTGTATTTTGAATTAGGAAAACCCAGCCCTATCTCACGCCCTGTCTGGACAGTGGCTTCTACCTTTTATCTGTGGAAGGGCAGAGTAAAACATAGCACAGAATTTCCACATGCATTTGCACTATTTAATGATTTGCATTTTTGGAAGTGTGTTTGTGAGAAGTGTTAGCTCTGAGTTGATTTATTTAGTGCCATTATGGTGTTTTCCACTGTGTCACATCATCTCTACTTCCCCTTCTCTGAATATTCACTTCTGTATTTCTTCTTGCGCTCTCACCATCTGAGTCCTCAGAAGACGAGGATTATGATGTTTATACAGATGGGGGATAGAATACTTGAACTAATTTCTGAGGTCTCTATGGTGGAAGTAGTTGACCAGAAATATGATGGCTCATTGATATACTGTAATTTTTTTGTTTGTTGGGGCTTTTTATTATTATTGATTTTAGTTTATTTATACCTTCCTGTCTACTGTCAGGCTATGGATGTAGATATCAGCAATAACTGTTCTTGTTTTCATATTATAAACAGGAGTGACAGATTTAGAGAATACAAAATTGGTGAATAGTGTTACTAAAAAGGTGGGGAAATAATTTTGTGTGGTCAGCAGATATAGAAAAAGAGGTACTGAACACACACCTATGTAGAAGAGGAAAGAAAAAGAAAGAAAGAAAGAAAGAAAGAAAGAAAGAAAGAAAGAAAGAAAGAAAGAAAGAAAGAAAGAAAGAAAGAAAGAAAGAAAGAAAGAAAGAAAGAAAGAAAGAAAGAAAAAGAAAGGTTGTTCCTTTTAGATAGTTTAATGAAAGAAATATCAGAATAAATACAGGAAATAAATAGTTTGAATCCATTAGGCTTGTCTGGCATTTTGTGATACTATGCTTGAAGAGAAGTAAAAAAGCCTGCTGTGACTGGTTTTTGCCCTGGTGTGTGGACTTTCCCTATTGAACTGCAAGAACTTTCCAGTTCCTCTTGCTTTAGGACTCGTGGCACATCACTGTTAAGGAACAGTAGCTGTGTAGCCTGGCAGTGGGGAAAGGGGTGTCGATTTTCCCAATGCACAACTAATTAAAGCAAAATGCTACTACTAAAGCTGAATTTTTTTTCAAGGTGTTAGGAAAAGCCTTAGAGGAAATCCTAAGGCCACTGGCACAGCTATGGTGTCCAGATTGCTCTTTGCAGCCACAGAGGGGGGCTGTTGATCTAACAGTGGAACTCTCATTCTTCACTCTGCAGAGGGAGGAAACAGCCTTACTCAAATTTATTGAGTATGGGGAAGTGTTTCCCAGTGTACTGATTTAATCAGAGTTCCTAAAAGCCTTTCTTCCCCCCATGAGTTATTATTGCTGTATAGACCAAATCAGTCTTTTCACAAGGAGGCTCCATTAAATTACAAAGTCAGGACAAATACTGTCCATTTTCTGAAGTTCTCTGGTGCTGACCCTGCTGACTTGAGCAATATTCCATTTTTATTGTTCTAATAACTGCACCATATGGATTTTTGCATGCAGTTGATCAATGCAAGGGCACTAAGTCAGCTCACAATGTGCCTCATTCTCATTCCATATACCTGGAGCTGTGGGTTCAGCTCACAGCCAGTGCTCAGCTCCTAGATTTTCACATCTGAAATTAATTTCCACATAACCGTAAGATATTCTGTGTGCTGAGAGTCGTAGCATGGATGTTTGCTTTCTGCTTGAGCTGTGATGAGTTTTGGAGCATTTCTTTAAAATGTTGAGTTCAGCTGCTTCAGAGGAAGGACCATCTTTAACAGAAAGAGAGCCATAGAACCATTTAGGTTGGAAAAGACTGCTCAGATCATCAGGTCCAACTGTTGTCCTAACACTGCCAAAGTCCATCACTAAACTATGTCCTCAAGTGCAACATGTATTTTAAATACCTCCAAGGATGGTGGCTCCATCAGTTCACTGAGCAGCTTGTTCCAATACTTGACAATTCTTCATGAAGTTTTTTCTAATAGCCAATCTAAACCTCTTTTTTCCACACTCCCTTCCTCACATGCACATGAAATCTGAATTTCTCACTATCTTGCTAAATTCAGCTGAACTATTTTATTCCTTTTGTAACTCCTTATTATTTCAAAGCATTAATATAATATTTTCTGCCATGGCCTTTGCACAGTGTAACTGAAGAGTTAAGATACTATTGATGTGTTCTTAAGATCTGTTGATTTTTACCCCACCCCTACCTTGAACTAGAGATCCAGTCTTCAGCCACAGAACAGAATTTGGCAGGTGGGCAAATGTAGGCTAGGTTTGGCACCTAGACCTGCATTGGGAGCTCATAGGAATAAACTTCTGGTTTGGGATAAGACATAAATGAATATTCCTTAAAATTACTGTTGTCCCAAAAGATTCCTAGCACATCAGGAATTCCCCCTGTGAGCTGTAAGCTGAGTCATACCCATTTAATGAAGAATGTTGCATAATTTTTAGGGACCTGCTTTGTTCTTTTTTTGTCAGATTCCAGTGCTGGCAGGATTTTGCTGGTAATTAAATGACTGATAAGGACAGGCTAGAGCAGGAAGACAGGCGATGGAAAGCCAAAGGGGCTAGACGTCCTTCTCCCTTCTAGGGAGACAGTGAAGGAGCATTTCAGTCTCTCCTCTCATTCCAGTTTCTGCATATTTCCCTCTTCATAGGGAGTGCGCCATCCTCACTGGCTTCTTGTGTCCTACATTGCCAGAAAGCAGGTTAATGTCCTCTCTCCAGTGAGCAGTGTCTTCCTGACCACTCCAGAGTGGGCCAGGAATTGATACTGGATGAGGTAGAAGCTTCTCCAGGTGCTGCTTTCCGGGTACACTTGTTTCCCAGCAAGATTCTTGTAACTAAGCTGAAACACAAGTGGTTTCATCCTGCCATGGACTCATACTAAAAACACTCAGGAAACTTTCCAGAATACCTAAATTGTTTTGGTTTGGGGTTCTTTGTGTTGTTTGGTTTTTTTCTTTTGGGAATATTTTATTAGTCCCTTAACTATAAAATGGTCAGCCTGTATCTATTTAATTATCTCTCCACCCACCCCGAGTCCCTTGGTGCCCTTCCCTTTTTTCTCTCTTATGGATGCTATACTCCAGATCCTCTGGCTTGTTTAGGGCAAGTAATTGAGCTGTGATTTTTCACAGCTTGCAAGAGAGTCCCATGTGAAGCTTGTTACTGCAGTGTGAGAACATCCCACTCACTTCCTGCTGCCACTCAAGGACTACTTGAGTGTTATCTGGTAAAAAACTTCAGGAGAGTGAGTATACCTCCTGAAGATCCCACTTTATCCAGTGCTAATGACACTCTGACTCAAACATTTGCTTCACAATAGAGTGAATTTTCAGATTTTCAATTTCCAGATAGAGGGTCCTTTCTGGAGGACTACTACTTGAGATCACAGATTAACAGAAACACCTCAAAGGAATTTTCTTAGAAAGTGGACATAAAATCTATGTTGACACTTCCTTCTGCTTTTTGCATTTCTCTTGGTACAATGTAATCTGCTGTTTTAGATCAACTGATCCAACTGATATCCTTGGATATGAGCAGCTACCATTGCACAGTTCTGCTCAAAAAAAAAAAAAAAAAAAAAAACAACCAAACAACTTTTGTTCAGGACTATCCTCGTGTTCCATATATATATATATACTGGCATTAAAAAGGTAATGCCCTGCTTGCTGCTGGATTATATAGCATGAAGCAGCACACTAGCAGCAACAAGCATGGTTTGAAGTTGTGTTCAGAGGACTGCTGAAGAGTGTGCTGATCCAGACATCTTGAAGGCTGCTTTAGTATGTATGTGACTAAAGCACCAGCTGAACATGAAGTCCATCAATGAGCAGCATTAGACAAAAACAAGTACTGGGCAAAAGACTCAGTTTTGAAGCAGAACCTGTTTTCACAAGGTGACTGAATGCTCTTCCAGTTGCACCAGCCATACAGTAGAAGCTGGGTTATTTTCAATCCCTCTTCTAACAAACTGACTCACTGAGAGCTGCAGTAGTCATTGTTTCATAAGTTCAAAACACCGGAGCTCAGAAAACTTGCTCATAATTAAAGGCTGGGAAAACAGACAAAGCCCAGTTAAAGCTGTACTTAGTGTTAAAACATCTGGGTGAAATAGTGTCAGTGCAACACAGCTTCATACTTTGTGTACTCCTCTTTTACCTCTCATTCAGTCAGGCACAGCTCACTGCCAGCTGAAGTGCAGAGCACAACTTCTGTATGATCTCACCACTGTGCTCCAGTGTTGGGAATCTGCTGTTCACTCACATTCTTGTCCTGCCTTGCCCTGAAGCTTCCCCCAATTCCGTGTTTCCCTCAGAGGCCCAGCCACATCCTGCACTGAGCTGTGGCCAGGGCTGGGCCCAGTGTGTCTGCATCTGTGAAATAAACACTCACTGTCCCTTGACTGGAACAGTATATCCTGTTCTGATATGGCCTTACACTTTATTAAAGTATCTAATACCTTTCATGGGCTTTTGGAAATAGAGCTCATGATAATTAAACCGATTTCACATGCTGGGGTCATACTTTGAACCTCTGACTTCCTGATTTTAGTACCAGGCCAGAAACTTTTTAGGCTTTTAGTCTATTTCTCAGCATTGACAGAACAGAACTGCCCTTTAGGAGCATCAAACTAATTGCCAAAATTAACGGTAATTGTTCCTCTCGTTTCTTTTCCTTGCTGGGAACGTTGTACTCCTGGTAGTTTCCAGATCTGGAAGAGTAGAGCTGACTCATGGCAGTTTGGTCCTGATTCTACTCCAAAGAAATGTTTTAAATTATCCAAAGGACTATGAGCTCCATGGTTTCCAGGACAGTCTGTCTTCTGAGCACTTTAAGATGTTTTTTCCTCTGGTCTTTTTCCTCCAGACAGAACTTCCCTTGTGTCTGAGCTTCAGTCTTTTTCACGCTGCCTTTGCAGTCACCTTGCTGCACAACTTTTGACCTTAACATTTCCCCATGCTCAGCTTGTCCTCCCAGCACGCTGCAGTATTTTCAACCCCATCTAGATTTTTATGCAAGACTGCACATGCTTTGCCAAAATCTCATTCCTTTTTATATTTACCTCATCGTAAGAGGTCTGTCCTCCCCACAATTCTGTGATGGTGTATGCTTCTGTCTCACTACCACCTCACTCTCTGCTTAAAAGATTTTTCAAAGCATGTCAAGAGTGACTATACTGTAGAAGCTGGAGAGAAGGTACCTCAGAAAGAGGCAGCAAGAGCCATCTTGTACATGTACTTACCATACACAGAGGTTTCTTTAGGTATACCAAACTTTTGCCTAGATTTTATTTCATCCAAATTCTTGTCAACTGCAATTATAGCTTCTCTTTAAGGCAGCTCTTTTGCTTTCTTTAAGTAGGCAAAACAAAGTGAAGGTACTCTCCAAAATTACCCTGGAGGAGCAAGATAGGACACACAGGGAGTGTTTAGGCTCTGGATATTTCCCTTGGAAGAAAAACATGACTTTTCCTCTCTTAGGAAACTGAAAACTGTTTCAAAGATCTTCATAGTTCACTTTGGTTTCACTGGAACTAGTGCTCAAGGGGAAGCTCTTCCAAAACAAGAACTAAGAATATTTTAATAGTGGCCAAGGTTATTTGCATTATCACAAGGGAATGCTCACACTTTTGGGGGGGAATGGGTGGGTCAGGGAAAGGCATCTAAATGACTTGTGTTTTGCCTTGTCTTGTTCAAAAGGAAATGTTCTTAAACCAGAATTTTTTATTCCTACCCTCACTGATTAAACCACTGCAGACTATTAGCATTTTAGAATTAATTTCTGCTTCTATCCTTCATGGAATCAATTCCAATGTAAACACCTGCTGGGTAAAAGATGTGGCATATGACCTTAAGCATCTCTTTTCACCTTGAAGTTTACTGCTAGTTATCTTCCCAAGCTCCCTTTGCAGAGAAGCAGGCCCTGGCATGTCTGGAGCTTAACTGCTTATTCTTTATTTTCATGCAGTAAGAGATTTGTTTGCTCAGTCACTCAGAGGGAAATTGAATACAAATCCAAGTTGAACATTTCATGACCTTGTGTGGCTCTAGAAGTACTCAAATTTTAAGAAAAGAGGAGTTCCACCAGGTTCCTATTCAAGAGAACTGCATCTTTGAGCTTCTGCTGGTGGCAACAGGAAGGCAGCAGCCTGACACCTGGAGAGTTTGTTCACATAAAGCAAGCTGGAAAAGGGCCCCCTTGGTTAAATACTTGGGACACTCATATTGTGTTGCATACAAAACCCTTATGCTAGAAGGAATATTAACTGAAATATACAATTCTTACTCTTTTACTGGATGGATTCTGATAAACACCTGCTGCTGTAAATTGGTAGCAGTACCACAGAGTCAGAAGTAAATTTACAGTGCTAATGTCTGTTAATGCTTTCTGGCAATGGAAGGGTTCATTTTTACTTGGCTTCAGCTCAGAGGAATAGATGTAGTCACTGGGGCTTGCCTTACTGTTAATGAATGGAAACAGGCACCTTACAGGGACAGATAAATCATACCTAAGAATAGCAACACTCTTGTTCAGACCCATGCAAGAACAGTATTACAAAGCTATGGGCGTAGCTCAAACAGCAGCTGCTCTCATGCCTGATACCTGGAAACTCAAGAATGTAGACATTTTTCCAACTTTTTGCTATCCAGTGAATTTTCAAGTGGGTGGCACTGCATAACCCTGAAAACAGTTTCTATTCTCTGCTGCAATACAAACCCACGCTGTTGAGAAGCCAGGTTTCATCTGCAGTGAAGTTTCTGGTAACACAGGCTCTGAGTGCAGTAGATTTTGGCCCAAAGGCTGTGCCAAGTGGAGTCATGCAGACACAAGTTCAGAAAATACAAGATGAACAGAACTACAGCAGACAAATCTTGAAAAAAGCGTATTTATTTTAAAGTACAACCCAAAGTTGTATCTGTAAGAAATGCACATGGTATCTTGTTTCTCGCACAAGTCTTGGCTGTGTGCATTTCACTTCAACTTAAAAATGCATTCAGGTTTACAAATGTACAAACAGCATAAAGTGTATTACAGTCTCAACAGAATGCTCTTACATTCAGCCACTTTGCTCTTAAGGTTTTGTGTTGGTTTTGTTGGTATTTTTTGTTGATTTTTTCCTTTTTTACATTCTTACAACCTGTGTTAACAAAGACAGCCTTATTTTAAAAAAATACTCTGCATTTTAGCACAAAGTGCCTTTTGATTTTAAATTAGAACTTGGAGGATAACACTGGAAAAAATTTAAAAACCCAAACTTTTCATGAAAGTATTGCATGCCAGGACCATTTTAGAGTTCAAATTGTTTTCTAAATAAAGATGGCAGATGGTAAAATATGAAACTGGTGAAACTGTTCATATTTACAGGCTTTAGCTGTAGTTGGGATTTGTGACCACACCCAGACATTTCCAAGCTTATCTGCAATCTCACACTACCATATCGCAGGACAGACTTTAAAAAGGAGCGAGTGATGAAAGCATGACTGATGGGGGAGTGGGGCTGGGGGAAGCAACAGCCTGAAAATGACGTTTCAAAAATTTGCATTCAGAATTGTATCATGACCTGGACAAGAGTTCTTTCTTTTTGCTTTAGTTTTCATGAGGATAGTGTGAATTTGACCAAGGATCTGAACTTCTTCTTCCGATTGTTGGGCTCCAAATTCTCCAAGGATTGTAGGTCTGTCCCATATCTTCAGCAGGATTGGCAACGGTGGCAGCAGCGGGCGGCGGCGGAGCAGCGGCAGAGTTTTCACTACCCATGAGATCAATGCCTGACAACGCATTTGCTGGAGTGGTGAAGGGAAGGCCACTGTTGAGATTACTTGACCAAATGGAACTGCTGAATGGAGTGGTAGACCACAGGCCACTGGGGTTGCCCAGGATTGACTGCAGTAAAGACAGAGCAAGGGAAGTGGCAGGTTGGTAAGCCTCAATTTCCACCTTGTTTACAGCCCCCCAAAAGAAAAGTATCTGAGCAGCAGCAACAATAAGCCTGCTCTGGAACCCCTTCCATCCTCACTGCAACACAGAGCTTTCACCTCCCGGTACAAGAGCTTGCCCAGAGGAACCACACTGCTCCGGGAGCTGCACGGGCTGCAGGGCGCAGTCATGTTACAGCTCCAGAGCTGTTTTCATTTCAGCTGAGACATCCCAGTGCCAGTGCTAATTGAAGCACTATGAGTATTCCACACACAAGGGCCAGAACACTTAAGCTTAAACAAACTAGTTAGAATGAGGTAGATAAACATGGCTGAAGTCTCAAAAACCCAAAAAAATTCAAGTTGCAATGGAAGATAACAGTGAAGTCCTTTTTTCATCTTTTTTGCTGTTTGCAAATTTATCTCCCTGTAGTCAGACCTTGTCTGTTTTGGATGAATCTACTTGTGTTCAGTCCCACTGTACCTATTCCATGTTCCCAGTATATACTTTTTCCCCATCCAGAATTTCTTCAGATGAAGAGACAGGGGATAGGACAACTGGCCATTTATCACTGAATTCCATAAAGTCTCTCCTGGCTTAAGACACTTGGAAGTCTCTGACAAATGGTCATGGTGCAGATGCAGGTGACTTCTAGCACATCAGAAATGCATCTGGGATATATAGGACAGATACAGCAAGCCTAAAGAACACATGCAGGAACACAAGGCTCAGATTCTGTCAATTGTATTTTACTAAAGCCCAAGCAGTAGCAGACAGCAAGCAGAGGAACCTGACCTGTGGTGTGGTGGAAAGTGATACCCGGAAGCAGCCAAAGATGGAGATGAGAAAGGTTAGCATAACTTTCTGCTAATATTAGCACAGAACCTGCTACATGTAGGCTTCTGGCACTTCTGACACATAACCCAGTGTCAACAGATTCAATGTACATATGCTGTGAATTCAAATTGCAAATATACTGGAAACTTGATACATCCCAAAGGCAGAAGACTTGTTGAGTAAGTGCTGCTAGGTACAAACACCATTATGTTTGGATTTAGTGGCTGGAGATAGGGCACCCCTTCCCAAGATCTCTGCCCTTAGATAACACACACTCTAAAGGTTAACCAGTATCAGTGTACCCCACATTTGAAGATTTAAATAAAAATCCCTTTAGGAAAGAAAACAAAGTAGAATCTGAAAATTTCTTCCTTTTGTCTGCTCTGGAATGAAGAAGACAGGCTCAGTCTAATCTCACCTGAAACTAGCTAGATGCTAACACACCACAAAATTCACTACCAAGGGCTGGACAGGAGTTCTGAGCATTACTTGGCGGTTAACCAGGTCAACAACATCAGGACTCTCCAAAGTCACTGAAAAACTGAGCCAGACCAGGGTCACAGTGTATTACTGTCACATAAATAAATGGTTATATTTAAGCTATACCAGGCATTAGACTACTAAACCTACAGCAGGAGACACACACTCTGCTGCTTGGGAACCTATCCTAACATACTGAAAGTCCACCCTATTCCTGGTGCAGGCAAGAGGCAGGAACTATTTGTTCCTACTTGTCCCAAAAGTGTTTGGAAGATCATGATAGAAAGGCACTTGCTCATAAATCAGGAGCAACCAAGAAAGGAGCAGCAGAGAAGAGCACCTGCTATGCCTTTTCAAGGCTGGTGGAAGGAGGTAGAAAGTGGCTGGCAGGCAGAACTACACACAGAGAAACGAGGAACTGGGAATAGGAGAATGTGGTTAGAAAGAAACCTGGGGAGAAGTACCAGCAAGGCAGCAAGGCTCAGGGAAGATGGGATCCAGAAGGAAAATGCTACTTAGCACAGAAGCAGAGTTGTGCATACAAGGAAGAAAGCAAGAATAAGGAGAACAACCAAAATCGACTGTCCAGAAACCTTCCTAGAAAAAAGGGTAACACAGAAGCCACTGCCTAAAGTGCTGTTTGCAACAATGGCTTTGGCTCTTGTCCCAGAACAGAGGAAAGGGCAGGGCCCTGGCCTGGTACCTGTTCTCTTATCAGACACCTAAAGCAAGGAGGGTCAGTAACAGGAAAAGCCAAGCTTTTTCGTTCTGGCTTGCCATAAGCCCTTGAAAACACCACTATCATTTATAACACCTTTAAGTATTTCAGTCAGTTTGCTGCTTGCTTCTTGTTTATGTGATCTTCTCCTTGAATAAGCTCCTAAAATATCTTCTCCCAAATCAAAGTACTTAAATGGAGTACCTGACACTTCTTCTATACCATTTGTCTGGCTTCCATCTTGATGCTTCCTGAAGCACACTTCTAAATGTTTTTCAGAAGCAGCTGGGCAATATGAGTTAAGAGCTAGAGAGCTTGTTCTGGTTGTCCTCAAGCCCTTCCTCTCTCAAATGTTGAGAAATCTGCCCTCCTTGTGACCAAACTCCAGACATCTTTCCTTTCACAGCTTCAGTGAGGTTCCAGCTCTGGTTGTAATCACATGACAAGGGGGGGATCTGCAGGCCTGTGCCTATAAGAAGCTGTGTGACCTTCTTTGGCTTCCTCTGTCCCTGCCTTCCCCCACTCCATCTGAACTGCTCCCAGGTGAAGTAAACACTGCCTCTTACTCAGTACAAAAACATTTCCAGAAGTCACCATGAAGAAGGATTTCAGCTGGCAGTGAAGACAGCTGCTGCAGCATAAGTTCTAGTCTGACACAAGGATGACAGTGCAGCACTACAATCTGAAGTTGGGGTTTTTCTCATTCTTTTGCTATACTCAAAATCTTCATTGAAATAGGCAGTCAGTTTAAAGACTTCACCTTGTGTTCAATCCTTTAGTGTTTTTTCCTAAACTGAAAAGAATGTATTTAAGGTCTTTTAGATAGCTTTTTGGAGACCTTTTGTTAATTTATAAACAGGTGCAATACTGGATTCAGAAAGCAGAGTCAAAGTGTGAAAGTTATCATATTGCTTATTTTGCAACAGTTCATCAAACGGGAAGTAACATATGCAGAGTCCAGCCATGGCAGAGGAGCAAACCTGAAGGATGTGGGAGCAGAACACACTTTTTTAAGTGCTGTAAGGTGCTCTTGTGAGAAATATTTTTATGGGAAGCAGTGTATATGGATTAATCATCCTCAAGTGAGGAGATTAATAATTCTTTGTCCAACAGCCATGACAACTTAAATACACCAAGATGAATATGTGTAAATTCCCTCTTCCTTTATTCTTCAGTTGATTTCTTTTCATCCCCAATTCCTCTGAATTAAATTAGATAGCACATACAGAACAGGTTGGTAACAGTAATAAACCACTGTATTTGGATGGACTGAATACTTACTGCAGTTGTATGAGTTGGGGAACTTGAACTTGTTGGCCAGGAGGGTACAGAATCTGTAGCTGAAGGATCCCAGATGGATGATGGAACATTATTGAATTCATTCCAGTTTCTCTGAACATCCTGCCCATAAGCAGATCGAGCTAAACCAAGCTTGCTAAAAACCTCTAAAAATAAAATGAAATAAAAATGAGTACATTACTCTTCCTCTTTTTCCAAGAACAATACTTTTCACAGTTATTTCCCATATTTTTCTAGCAGTGATATTAGAAGAGGTCACACAATACACATTTCATCCCATCTCATGTGACCAGCATCAGAAAGGGCCACAAAGTTGGTCATGGTTACAGTGGGGAAAGAGAGTTGAACACTTGCTGTGGGTAATTCAGCCCAGCCTAAGCACAGCAGTACTCAGAGTCCTGGCAGTTCTCTGTGACAGCAGCACTCATTTGCCTTGCAGCACTCCCTTCCCCGGTGACTCCTGGTAGGAGGCAGCACTGGGAGCGCCCCAGCCCTGATCTCTGCTATGAGAAGGGAAAGGGAGCACCAGCAGTTGTGGCTTGCCTGCTTCTTACACATGGAACTGATCGCAGGTATTTAACTGGTGCCCTCAGAGCCACAGGTGCCAAGTGTTACTGATGAAGAGGAAAGAACCCCACAGGAGCAGCTGCCATTGTTTGCATTTCCAGCAGACATCGAACTGTTGCAGTAAACAGCATTTTTTCAGTAAACACCAATGCCACATCCAAAGTTTACTTTGCTTATCATCTTTTCAGCCACCTCAAAACACACCACAGGTGCCTAAGTACAAAAGTCTTCCTAAGTACACAGAGCATCCACGCCCTGCAAACTCAATGCCTTGTCACCTCTAATACATTTATGGAAGTTTAGCCAAATATTTAAATACATTAATTAATTGCTAGGTTTAGTATACATCAGTTCATTGTGCACCTATACAAATACTGCAGGAAAACATAAGAGGAAAGCAACACGAAGGTTGGGCCACTGCCTCACTTAACAGAGCCATGGTTTTAGGCAGGTGTTTATGCTTAGGAAAACACAAGCCTACTGGCATGTTTGTGGGACCTACAGTAAAGTTTTGGGTGAGGGAAGAGGAGGAAGAAGACGAAGGAAATAACCCTCCAAATCCAGAAATTTTACTGCAACAGAGAAACTCCAAACCCAAACATTCTCAGCCCATCAAACACTGAGATTTCAGCAAAACACAGAATATATCACCAAATTTTTAACAAATGTTCCTACATAGTCTTCCCTTTCAAGAGTGAGGATGGACACACTGTCTGTACTTAGACCAGTGGAATGAAGACACAACATTTCTCTACCTGTATTTGAATACAGAAAAACATTTGAATAGAAAAACTCACCTCCAGTTAAGTTAAAAGAGTGTCCAAATGCAGAGAAGGAGTTGAGCGGTGTGAAATCAGGACTGCTGGGATTGCTGATAGGACTCCACAAACCTGAACTACATTTTATGGAGGAACAGGAAGGCAATACACAACTTATTAACACAGCACTAGTGACAATACTAACTTACTGATCTATATACAAATGTATGTGCGTATATATGTTTAGCTATATATATTTTTATATATCTGTATAAAAATATACAGTTTAAAATACACTAAATAAATATTTAATGGTGATCAAGAGTTAGGAAATCAGTTTGGCTTTGTTTTAACAATAGATTTTGGTGATAAACATTTTCCTGTGTCTAAACTCACCTTGGAGTAACACAGTAATATAGACACCGTGCTCTTTATTCTGTAGAATGAGCATCAAACTAAGATGAGAGTAGCTCTTTTGCTCAGCTTTTCAAAAAAACTCATGGAGTCCAAGCCACAGTACAGTTTTTTCTTCAAGAAGATAAAATTTACAGTCACTTGGAAGGGATACAAATATACTCATGGACAAGCTTCTTAAAAGTAACAGATGAGTCAACTGGAACCAGTGTTAAACATCCACCAAAACAAACAAAAAACCCAATGCACAAACCTCATTCAGAAAGCAATTCCTTTGCATATGGAAACTTGAATTCAAGTCTCTTTCCTACTTCAGAAAGGTTACTGCTTTTTACAACTGAGGGGCTCACTGCCAAAATGTCAGAAAAGACACGTGCCTCAGGGAATGTGACTGAGTGCAGCTCTATCCTGCTCCTATTGAAAGCACAAAGCCCACTGACAGTTCTGGTCTTGGTGTTCAAAGGAGAGTGAAAGGCATTGTTGTACATTCAGCAAGGTACTCTCCTGTGAACCTTCAAGTGATCTTGGTACACACTCCTCAGTACTGAGAGAGCCAAGCTGATTTCCCATTGTGTGGATGCCCACGAACACAAGATTGTTGAGTTACTTGGAATGAGGAGGAAAAAGCTCCCATCATGTCCAGAATACCCTTCTCTCTACTTTTGAGTCACTTGCCACTCCTAAACGTTTCTGCAAGGCGAGAGATGCTGTGTCTAGACTTTAAAAATAGTTTTAAAAAACCTAACCAGAATGAATTCTGTCACTCCCTTCAAAATGCCATTAATAGTTCAATCTTCTTTTCTAGGGGTCCTGGCATTTATTTGCCTAAAGAATATAAAAATTACCTGTCAGAGCCATCACTGTCAACAACTGTGTGGGAAATGCTGATATTGCTGGAAACATCTGTCTTGCTTGGAGAAACCTTTGGTAAACCGCTGCCACCTGCAAGAATATGTATGTAAAAAATGAGTAAAATAAACTCCAGCAAAATCACAGAATACTCATGAAATATTAAGAATTATTAAGAACTCCAAACTGGTTCTAGTACCTGGACTTTTGTCATAACCTGCAGCTACAGCAGCAAAAGTGGGGTTTCCATTCCTGCCTGGAAGAGAAGCTGCCTTTGCCAGCTTATGTTTGGTACCATTAGGCTGCTTGGTTTTTGTTTCACTAAAATGAGAAAGAACCCAAAAAAAAAAGAGGTTAAAAAAAAGAGTAAGGTTTTGGACTTCAGCAGTTTGATTTAAAAAGCAGCAATTTAGGCTAGCATTCAAGAAAATATTTAAAACAGCTCAACAGTTTATGTAATTGCATATTTTTCCAATCTATCAAGTTGTATAGCAAGGCAGGATATGCATAGTGGTGTATCTGCAGAAAAGCAGATACAGAAAAGTTTCCATGGGAAGAGGAAATGGGTCTGAGAATAGGGAGATGCCCCTTGTGAAGCACAGTTCCACAAGTGCTTGGTGCCTGGGAAATCAGTAGGAGGTAGGATCTGGACTCACTTGCTGCAGCTGCTGTTGACGATGCTGCTGTAAGTCCCTCCTCGTGGCCCAAAGGCAAAGGATGTGGGAGGAGGAGGGGGAGATGGAGAGGCGGGTGTTGGAGAGGGCTGGCGCTGCTTCAGGAAAGCGTCTGCATTCAGGGTTTGCAGAGAGAGCTTATACAGGTTGTCTGTGGCTATAAAGAGAAACACAAGACATCTTCCTGTAGGATTTACATTACAGCAAAGGCTTCTCAAACTTCTGCTATCCCTTCTGTTCAAATGCAAGAATTATGAGAAAGGCTGTTTGATCCCAGTGATGGAAGCAGCAGCTCCTTTATGTTCACCTATGGTTATTCAGGTCTGCTGTTTATTTTCAGAGAGACAGACTTGCAACACAAACAACCAGGAGGACGTGAGTTGGTTCCCACACAAGGAGTTTACAATGCAACCACAAAAATTGTAACAGTGTCCCAAGCTAACCACTGCTTTAAGGTGGTGTATTCAGTGTTCCCTCTCAAGGACAAATAATTTAATTAGTTCCAAATTTGGCTTGAGCAGACATGATTAAGCAAAAGTCCATCTACTGTAGAAAAATACATATTTTTTTTGAGCAGTAATTCTCATTTTCTCAATTTCCCCTGCAGCTTCTGAATCCTGTTCATCACTGGAGAGCTGCAGAATGACCCATGCCACTTTGGCCCATGCCATTTTTAAACCTCTCAAATCATACCAAATGCTTATCAATATGGGACCTAGAGCAGAAAAATGCAGCTCAGCTATGCAGTGAAAAGGAGACAGGAAGATCTATAAACAGATCAAGCCTATCTACAGATACTAACTGCAGAACACTCATTCTGCCATTGTCTTGTGATTACTTACAGCTGCCAGCTTTGTGGAGAGGCACAGAGTCCCACTCTGGTGGTGGAGAATCCTTTTCCCCTTCTGAGCTGCTGGTGTTTCCTAGCTCCTGTGCAGAACCAGTGGGGAGAAATTTTGCTAATACTGATGGTCTGTTCTCCATTAACTTACTGCTTGGACCTATTAGAACAAAAGAAAAACCAAGTGTGTGGATAATAAACTGAATAGCTTTCTTCTCACACCAGACTTAGAATTAAGTGCTCAAGAGGGGTTACAGACAATGATATAAAACTCTTGAGGTATTTACAAAAAACAGCCTTCCACTACCTCTTGTTTTGGGGAGGTTTCTTGATTTAGAGCCACTTGACAAAAGGTGTGGTGGAGAGATCTTGGATGGAAAGGTTTTGCGCTGCTTGTTTTCCAGTGGAGGAGTATAAGACGGTTCCAAGGGACTAAAAGAAAACAGAAATTCTTTTATTTTAAAACTCTGAACTACTGAAAAGCACACACACACACACGTATATATGATCCACACTGCTCCACATATGTATTAGGCTCACTTACACTCCAGAAGCAGCTTTCATCCTGGAGCTCCAGGATCACACAACCCATTTGATTATACAGAGACAACGAGAAAGGGCAGTTGCACTTTTTCTATTCTGCCCCTACACACTCGTGTCAGATCCCATGCTCCTAATATGCTGTTGCCCTAAATATATAGGATTGTTTTTTAGTCAATAACATAAAACTACTCAAATGTACCACCACATTCAATTGGCGATATATTGCTCTTTTTCTCCAGGTATTTGATTCTGTCTCTCAAACTTTCTAGGGAGGAACTATTTTCCCCATTTCCTGCAGAAGATTTCCAAGCCAGCTCTCATTGTGGCCTTTGAAAATTGTCACATATAATGAACTTGTGAGTTATAAGATAAAACAAAGTACATATCTGTAAGAATAAATAAGGAGGAGACTTTGCCAGGCAATGTTTTCAGAAATATTCAGAAGAACACCAATTTCTTCTAACTATAAACTCAGTTTACTATTACTTACAACAGGAAAAACACAGCTTATATACCATACCTCCATTCAGTAGTTTACTTTCGTGGCACCTCGATACCAATCTGATTGCACAATACTAATTTGGAATGAACTAGCTATAGTAAGATTAAGATTCCTCATGTTTCCCCCTATCTATGCTCTACAATCAACCACATGCCAGTAAGGGACAGGGACTGGCAGTGACAGCAGCCTCCTTTAATAAAGTATCCAAGACTGACTTTATGATATGAAAAAGGAAACTGAGGCTGCAGTTTCCCAAGGACAGCTAAAGGCACTCACATTAATGCTGGCTCAGGGTGCTGCCCCTAGAAACATTAACCCCACTTTTTGCATGCAACACCTTTTATAACCTTAACATCACCTCCCCTGATTTTCATCGCTGGATTTAGCTCTCACTTATGTGTTGTGTTTCCATTAAGTAATTTATTACTTACAAGCTTCAGATATTCCCTGACATCAGGAAGGAAGAGGAAGCTGCTTAAAGGTACCTGTTCTTGGCATTTGCCAAACTGGCAGCTACAACAGTCAAATACAGATATTTTTATCAATCCATCTTCCCTTTAAACATGATACTTTCCCTACTAAACAGCTTCCTTTATGCTTACCTGGTTTTCACATCTACAGGGATTTCTTTCTTGATACTTGTAAGCGCCTTTTTGGTTTTCTGTTTCCCTGGGACTATTTCACTTTCAGGTTTTTCTGCTATAACTTTTCCCTTTTGTTTCTCAGGTTCCTATAAAAGACATAATAACACATTAATAATCACGAAAAGCTAAGCCCCACTTGCATCAGGACACACTTAACAATGAGAGCTGAGGAAAGAATGCTGTTGGAAAACATGAGCATTTTTGCAGTATTGAAGGTCTTTTTTCATTACTTAATGAGTTTGCCTATAAAATATGTTTTCTATTTTCTCTATTTGGAGAAGCAGAAATGGAAATAGCAAATTAATGAGCTTCAAGCAGATCTGATGTTTGCAAATACGCAGCTCCCCTGGCCATGGCCTCTGAGTCAATTTAATAAGATGCTAGCTCTGTACTGAGACCTTTACTGCATCTGCTGCATGCAGTCCAGGTCACCTAAAACAAATTCTTCAACAAAGCAAATAATATGAGCAACTTCACCATTCAATTTATTATTTTATTTAACCACACTTTTAAGACTTTCTAAATACAAGTATATTTTCAAGTAGCCACCCTGAAAAAAATCAACAGTAACTTTCGAGTGACAACTTACTAAACTGTAACCTTTAAAATATATGCCATGGTTTTCTTCTTTCCCACAGCTATAATCCCTATCTTTTACAAAGTTCAAATTTAAGACATCAAAATTTAGGATTGGTTTTCTTCCCTTTGGCATTACCTCTCCTATGTTTGTCAGAGTTTACTTTAGGACAAAATATTTATGACAATCCAACCACTACACAAATTGTAGACTTTCGTTTATTACCTTGGAGCATGTGAGTTGTATAAGTTAAGTAAAGGTATGGGTATTGTATAAAGTAATTAAGTTAACTACATGGTGACAAGTTACCACCATTGATCTGAGCCTTTGTAACTGACAAAAGGCATGATTTAGCATGCACCTTAATTATTGAATGAAATTAGCATCCACACTTTGACGTTTTGTTCTGCAAATAGAACAGGCCAGGAGACAATTACCACAGTGCTGCTGACAGCTACTGGCTAATTCAAGCCAAAGTCACCTGGGAATTTTCAGTCCTGAGACCGAAAATGCTCCCACTCAGAGGTGCGGATCTGATACAGTGAAGGCAAGAATTGGGAAAGGCGATTTTTAATTAACATTCTTCCTTTATTATTATATAAAACCTGAGGATGGTGTAGTAGTGTTCCTACTCCAACAGGTGACACACATCTATACAAGGGCCTCCTTTTCTCAGCAGTGCCATACCTCTTTGAGAAGTGGTTCTGTATCTGGGTTAGAGGTTTCTGTTGTGGTTGAAGAACTGTCATCATCTGCCAAGGAATCCTTCAGCTCATCTTCCTGTTGCTTTCCTTTCCCTCTTCTGTCCTTTTCTTCTCGTTTCTTCTGTGGCTTAGCCTTGCGCTGAATTGTTTTCCCTTTTCCTAGAAAGATTTAGATGCTTCAGATTTTCAGCCGCAGTGCTCAGAGAGAGGCTAGCTCCTTTCATTTTGGAGGCTACCCTATGTGATTAAGCCTCTGAAGCTTGTTGCCTGTTATGACACACCAACCCCTTTTGACCCTTTGCACCAAATGTGACCAAAAGAAGAACCCTGATCTCTCCTTTATGCTCCTGAGCTGTGTCTCCATTGCCTCTCTGTGGATGTAGGCACCTGGTTGCCTATGATTCCTCTCTGCTCTGTTCCTGGCATTCCTTTTAAACACCATAGAATCCAATTTGACAGTTAAACCACATAACATTAGATTTAAACACTAATTTCTGAGGATGGCAAAAGGTCTATCATCCAAACAAATGAAGAACAGAAATGATTTGCATGCTTGTCAGTTGAAAAAAACTCAACAAAACACAAGGCAACTTGAAATAAGACTAGTGTGGATGAGAAAAATCACTAATAGTATTTTGTCTAGCAAAAAGGTAAAAAAATCCAAATGACCAAAACCGGAAAATCTCACAGCCAATTATACTTTCTCCTCCTGACATATTTTATTCCTTCAGAATGGACTATTCTCAATACAAGGAAACTGTGCAGGTGTGTGTGTGTGTGTGTGGAGTCTTAGTGAGCTTACCATTGCCTGCTGCTGTGCTCTCACGAGTCTTACGTCTTACTAGCTGTAGTATGTGCCTTTACTCATAGGATCTTTCTAAAGATACTACTCTTCAAAATAAGCACTCTCATTTATAAGCCACACAGTGTCTGCATACAGCCTCCTGGATATTATTTAATTGTTCACTCAGATAAACCTTCAAGTAACTTATGCTGAATAACTGGATTCTGCCTCTTCTAGAATTTGTACTAGCTTGAGCTGGAATTGAGACTGGAAGCACCACGACAGCAGTTACATTTCATTTGGTGAAATGGTAAAGTTTATACCAAACCAGAAATCTGCCTGCAGTATTTTGGCAAATACCAGATACATATCCATGCCTTCAAGCTTTGTTTTTTAAGACCTAAGTATCAGTGTTTTCAGTATCTAGGACAACAAAAATATTGGAGATAAAAATATTCTTTTTAGCATGAATGCAAATAGATATGTAAACACAAGTAGATCTTCCTATGAACATTTTTTTCAAGGTTGGCTTCCAGCATATTGGGGGCATTTTGGCTGGTCCTCAGAAGACTTCACTCCAAAATTTGCTTGAAATGTAGTCTACATTCAGGACTCCTAAACAGTTTAATGTTTGCAATTAGAAAATCTGTGTAAAATGTTATGATGACATTAAAATGTAACATAAAGCAGTTGTTTAACAAAAATCTAATGCAGCCTCCACTGCAGTCTGCTAGGACCCAAGTATTAGGAAGGGGAAACAAGACTACGTAAGACAGCAATTCTGCACAGGGTCTTATGAAAGACAGTTTTAGTCCAGAAGCTGCTGCTTCTGCAAAAGTTTGTGATTTGCTCTAAATACTCATCTACAGAGAAATACCCATGTGTGTATGTAGGTGCAGATAGATTATGGAACTTCCTCTACGGTTTTACATTTTTACATTTTAGAGGGGACAAATGGAAAGGAGCACACTACATTATCCGGAGTGGGAATACGCTTTTGAGATCAAACTTGGTGGTCTCCACATACTGCGTGCAGCTGCATTGCAAAAAGCTCCCAAATGCAAGGGCTGCTTCCTTCTCAGGGGGAGCTAGACATGGATGGAAGATGTGCTCCAAAGTGCTTTCAGGCATTCAGTACATGGACTGGATCAGTCCACTGCACACACATGTACATTCATACATAATCCAAGAGAATGTTGCAGCCTCACTACCAGACACTTCGCTTTCCAGAGCTCCAACACTGCACTGTTTGCCATTTTGGACACCATCCATGAAACCTCTCTACCATCACATCACCTTCTGGAGTCCTAGCTAGCCTTTATGGAATGAATACCTGACAAACTGATGGCAGTTCTCCTTGTTTTCCCCACCACCTCCCACTGTGAAAACTAAAAACAAAACATCCCAGAAACAGAGTAGTAGTATATTTCAGCAAGACACTAAAACCTCTCATCACTTCAGAGCCTCCACTTTGAAAGACAAACACATCCTAACATCCACTCTGAACTAATTAAGGACTTACTACTCATTACCACGTAACAGAGTGAAGCCTTTGTCTTTGGTGAGGCACAATCTTACAGATGGTGCAGTGTTCATACACCTTCCCATGACCTCTTTTCTTAACTTTATCTCTAATAAGCAACACAGCATCAGTGCCATTTCTGTACAAGTGTTGGTAGCAAAAAGTGAAATTTTGTTTAGAAATAAACATAGTAACACTAAATCATCATATAAACGGGATACAATTGAAATTTCTAATACAAAAATCATAATTAGAAATCCTACTTCAAGAAGTGTTCATAAGAAGGCAGCAACTGACTATTTCAAAAGTCTAAACATATCTAATGTATGAAATTCAATTCATTATTTTAAGCACTACACAACTGGAAAGATGGATAAACAAGTCCAACTCAACTCTAGCCTCATTCAAAAATGAATGTAATGTATAGACACAGGTGCCTTACATTAATTTGCTGACCACCTGACATTAAGGATTTTCTACAACTGCAAGTCTGGGCATGAAGAATTCCATTCTCAAACAATACCACAGAGGCTATTTACCCATCTCTCTCTTCTCCCTCCTCCCTTTCTTCCTACCCCACTTTTCACAACAGACTAGGAGAACTTCCTTTTCCCTTCCTCAACCCTGAGCCCCAAGCTCAAATGATGGAGGTAGGAGGGAGGGATGCCAACCCAAAGGCAAAGGAGTAGCAACAAAAAGCATTTTTCTTTTTCAGAGAATCAGGTGTCTAGATATTCACACCTGCTTTCATCAAAACATGCCACCATTTTTGCAGAAGAATAACATAAGGTAACACAGGTGTTCAAGATGCAGGCACACAGCACAGGAAAGGAACCAGAGACAAGCACTCCCTTTCCACACTATGAAAACACAACCTTTACAGTTGATTAAATCTTGTCCTGTGGTTTACACAGGGAATCATCCCATAAGAACAGAATTGTATTACCTTTGTTTTTTGCTAGTGGAGATGGGGGCTGTTCTGTAAACACATCAGGGGAAGGGGATTCTGGGTGGTCAAAGTCTTTTTCCATAGTTTCTATGAGCCCAGTGAGATCTGAATCCTCTGAGCTGTGCCTTCTGCTGCTGGCGCAGTCGCTGTGAGGTGGGCTGAGAAGCGGGAGCTGTGGCAAAGCACTTTCAGTCTGTTGCTCTTGCTGCTGGGGCCCCGATGCTGGGGATTGCTGGAGGGGCTGCTCTGCCAAAGCTGGTGCCTGCTGCTGCATCAGCTGCTGGTTCTGCCTCGTCCCCTTGGCTCTTTTGCCTGAGGCATGAGTCTGAGCTGTGGCACCTGAATCCAAGGTAAAGGAGACCGTTCTGTTTACTGACTGCATGGAAGCTGCTTGTGCTGAAGTCCTGTTAGGTATACTTGAATTGGTTTTGGATTTGATGTTTTCAACATCAGATGCATTTCTATTGCTGTGAAGGTGTGCTGTTGCATTGCATTGCTTATGATTCCCTGCACCGGATCGTGAAGACGAACTGCCTGCTCCATAAATTCCTCTGGACGAACTGTGATTAGAATCCGATCCAAGTGTATTCAAGCTGGAAGAGTAACACGTGTTTAAACACACTCTACAATGTTTCCATTCTTCACCATGAAAAGAGAATCACTATATCCAAAAGAAGCCTTGAACTATACTATTCTTGGCATACAACCAGCAAAAATGCCTAAAACTGGTTTAGCAAGTCAGTAGCCTTTACCATTTCCTGTTCATTCGCCTGCTGTATATGGGAACAAAAACACAGTGAAATGACTTGCTATATATGATGGAGGGAACACTGAAAGAACATGATCTTTACTTAAGACACCTAAGGTAGGAACTTTTGGCTTGCATTTTTTTTTCTGCAGTCTATACATTTCATTTTTGAGAATATTAACAGGAAACTTGGCAGGGTATGGTTTTTGGTGGATTTTTTTCCTTCCTTTTTTTCCCCCCAAAAGAAGAATATTTCTCACAATCACAAAATTCATCTTTTCATCCAATCCATCTTTTTACAAGCAACTGCGGGGATATCTTCATTCATTCACCTGTTCTACAGAGCCATATTACTTTCTTACTGGCCTGATAACTAAAGAAGAAATAAATGGCAAAAGTACCACAAGAAGCCCAAACATTTACTTACTTTCCATCAGATGAAATTCCAACTATTCTCCTGAGATCAAGTGGCCTTCCCATATCAAAGGGAGGGTTTGAGGCCTCAAAGGACAAGCGTCTTCTAAATGGCTCCCAAATTCCTTGAGCTTCTAGATAGGCTGTTCCAATTACCAAGAGAAAGAGTACACTGCAGAGAAGAAAGGTAGGCATCTAAGGATTTATTTCTTAATTCTGAGTATTTAAAAACTAATGACTCTAATCACATACAACACAAAGTTTGTATCCTGTACTGAAAATACTAAAAATTGCATCTAAACCACAATTTCGTCGGATAGAAACATAACATACAAAAGACTGGCATGATATGCAGATCACCAGCACTGAGAATGGGAGAGATGCAAGTCTGACAGGCAGTTGCCAAGTGTATTAATCCAAAAGAAAAAAAGGTGGACTTAACCTGGAGCCACAAGCATGTAACTATTCAAAGCAACAGTGATTTAGGGAAGGCAAAAAGTAACACCACCTTATCAAATTAAAAAACATGGACTATACAAACTCCTAGTGTTCGTTCCTAGAAATTAAGGAGAGCGTTGCAATGATATGGAAGAGTTATTTTAGTGACAATTAGCAAACACATACATGATAGCATCCAAAAAGTTAGAGGCAGTGTATGCACAGGAATCTTGGAATATTATGAAATATATTAGGACTCTTCTTTAGTTTGCTGCTAAGAAGGATCTTTGTATTTTAGGAAAAAGACACAGTAAGGGAAGAGATTAGTATTCTCTATTGTTTGTAAAGTCTAATTAACAAATACAGCACGTATAAAATTATCCAAGCAAACTACACTTATGAGCTGACAAACATTACTTACTCTGTCAAAGAATTAAAACCAAACTCAGCCTATAAATTTCTAGCACATATATAGAAGAAAACCACAAAAGTACTCAGCACTTTAAGTAATGCAGTGTTAGCGATGACACAAAATTTCCTAAGTAACAGAAATTTTCTTCTTACTTTTGAAAATGCAGTTTCCTTACTAAACACTGCATTAGTTAGGAAAGTGCTGAAGAGTCAAAAAAGAAAATGAAGTGAGGTGTAACTTTATCTTCTCTATTTCTTTTGTTAATCCCTATAAGGAAAGACAGCCTAAGTGAATATTTGCAAAATTGAAGAGCCAGTAACTTACTTGTTTTTTTCCTTCACTTACAGTGAGGGGAAAAAAAAAAGGAATACGATATGTATGTGATAATGCTTTGGATTTGCAGCACACGAAAAGACTACTTTTTCTTCAGGGGCATCTACAGTGCCAATACATTTCACACTAATGAAAACAAAAGCAGCATTTGTTGCTACTGATAAGTAAAAACTCATACTGATAAGTTTCCATGCTAAGGTTTTCTCGCACAAAAGCAGTGGGGTAAAGTGTCACATCTAAGAGGTGAGCAGCAACATAGGCTTTGTAACTCTTGATTTCAAATAAAGATAGGCAGAGGTTAGATTATGAAAATGGTGGCATTTTCCAACTCATAATTCAACAAGGTATAATTAACACGTCTGTTTGTTGTGCTGAGGAAAAACGTGCATTAATATCCTACTATGTAACCTGTGACTGTGCAGTGTTGCAAACAATGTCCTTCAGGTTCTCAGAAATCCCATTATTAGTATCACCAGTTGTCTGTCACATAACAAGTGGCAGCAAAGTTAAATTCATCCAAGGCATCTACTAAGCGCATTACAGTCACTGCCTTATATCTCTCTAAAGCACAATACTCCAGAAGGCTGCTTACATTTCTACAGGAATTCACTGCCATCAGTGCTTTAATACCTAATATATTTCAAGTTTGGCTTATTTATCAAAACCCCTACAGATTATCAGGGCTAACAAGAGTATCTCACTTAGGGAAATAAGTTCAAGCAAGTATATTATTTTGTCCTTGGTTTGAGCAGAAAGTCAGTACTCCTTTGCCTTAAACAGCTCCCCTCAATCTATAGGGGTGTTTATCAATTTGATCTCCTTTTAGCGTATTTTATTTTACAACAATTAGAGCATGTGCCGAATACCTATGTCTTTCTCAGTAACCCATATTCCAGCAGTGACAATTCGTGCCTGTATAGCAGTAAGAAGAAACACACACACAACCTCATTATTCCTGAGATGATTATGTACAGTGCCAATTCCCAGTTGGGCCTGGGCAGTGCTTCTGCACACGTTGCCAACATGTGATATGGAAGCGATGCATTCAAGATAAATACAAATTCAGAGCCTCCTGCAGTGATGAATTTTAATTCACGTATAACTCTGGAAGCAGTGAAATCTGGTGTAAACCTGGAAACAACATAAAGCATATTAGAACTTTTCATATGAACAGCACAAAGGCAATTTTTGTAACTCATAAATTATAAATTAAAAAACTTGTAATTCAACTCCATCAATTACCACACAGCCTCAAAATACTTGCATATCTTTCAAATACCTCAAGATATGTTTGACTATATTCATTAAGATCTTTTCGTAACACATCTGATTCTAGATTACTCCTGAGTTATATGAAGTTATAATACCTGAAAATAAGGTTTTACCACACCTGTTAATAAAAGCTATGAATGCAGTAAAAATGTAACAGCAGGTCTCAGTAATGGAACTAACTACTGTGTGAGCTATAAATTTTTTAAACACTTCACTTTTGAGTCACAAACCTGACTTTTTAAAAACATCACCACTACGTCACAGTCTCATCACAAACTACGATTGTGCAGAAATACCAGTGAAATACTATTTCACTGCAGCAATGTTTCATACATCCACTTGCAGAACAGAAGCAACTTCTGAACTTTTTAAATACCTTTTAAATATTTTCTGAATAGTTAACTTCACAACAAAGCACTGTTAAAACATCAGTGTTTGGTACGGAGATTTTTTACAATAAAAAACAGTAGAACTACACAATCATTGTCATTAAGGCCACAGACAAAATACTCAAGACTAAAATACTGTGCATTACAATAAAAATCCTCAGACCAAAGGTTCTCTTCTACATACTGCAATGCACCAAAACCATATGTAGGTCTAGGTCCCATGTGCATTCACAAGTTAAATGAGGGAAATTTATATAACCCCATATAGTAACAAAACTCCAACACAGCAAGTTATACTTACTGGACAGTAACAGAAATAATACTATAGTCGGTCATGAAAACATGGTATAATGAAAAATCAAACAGTGTTTGCAAGAAGAGGGAAAATGTCGTAGTTGTATAACACTGTACAAAACCCCCGTACATTCAAAAGTTCAGCAAAAAACTGTCAGAATTTAACTGAGAGAGTTTTCCTCTGAAACAAAATTAAAATTCCAAATGTAATGCTCCATTTAGATGTAAGAAAGAACACTTACAATATGACAATGTCTTTAGAGGCATTGGCACTTAGTGCAAATTCCTGACAGTTAACTACTTTAAATCCATATCCTTCACATGTGTAGCCACTGATTTCCATCGTTTTCACATTAATCTGCAGCTGCCCTGTATTTTCCACTTTAAATGTTCTTCTCAGTGTGAAATTCGGTTCTTTGTATTTCATTTCTAGAAACAAACAGCAGTGGTTAGTGTTATGCTAAGCAGATATCCTCCACTACATTCATATTTTACAACAGAAGAGAGTTCTGTCAATATTACAGCATAGGAGAGATTAGCAAAATTCATGGAAATTAACCATTAAATTCTTGCAGGAACATATCTCTGTAGCTAGATTCCCATCACTGTCAGGGTAGGGCATTTGTACAATTCCAGAGCCTCTCACTCATCAGGGAAAAAAACCCACAAACACCCTAACCTCTAACAGCACTGCTGCCCCACAAAGGAGTCACCTAAGCTGCAATGTTCTTCGATGTACTGCCTAATGTTGTGGTATTCTGTGAATAGTCTCAGCAAGAGAAGAATTAAAACATGCTTTTTTTGTTTCTTTTTTTGTATGTCTTAAAAATAAAAATACATGGCTTAACTACATATATCTCAGTAGCAAAAAAATCCCTAACCACAACAGGTAAAAGCTTAGTCATAAGCTTTACTTAAGGTTTTCTTCCTCACCCCTCACAAAAAGCAGAATAATCTCAGATGATAATTAACACGGCACTTAGAAATGCCTGGAAAACTGCAAAGTAGCAAAGCAGATTTTAATACCAGATATAACTAAAATTCTTTTCCCAGTTTCTTAGATAATATAGGTACTCTTAGCTCTCCTCTCACAAGCAAGCCTGAGGCCACAGAGCAGAAGACCTCTCTCTGATCTCAGAGTAGAATCTGGCTGGGACTTAATTTTCATCAAGGAACATGCCCAACCTTTTTTCCTCAATGGCTGTGTGCTTAAAGATTATGAAGGTATGAAGAAAAGAAGTACACAGGAAGTTACACATATGACCCAATTTTTTTTTAAATTTAGGTACTAGAGATTTTGCTAGTAAATATGCCAAGGTCTTAACCTCCTCTGTCTTGAATTTAAGTGGGCAAAGAGCTTCTGTTTCCATTACTAGTTCTCATGTTAAAACGAAAACATAATACATTTTGTATTCTGCCTAAATAAAGTAGCAATTTTAACGTATTTAAAGGAGTTGAATTTCTGGGTCACTACAAGAAGGGAAAAATATTTCCACACATTTCAGATTTTACACATAAAATACAGTTTCTTTTCTGTTCAGTGTATAAGCTCAAGAAGTACTCACTTTCTGAACAGTCTTTTAATAATGCTTCTGTGATTTTAAAGCGTAAAGAACTTCCTGGACCAGGAGGTTTGCCTGCAACCTTCAAGCTCTCAGTTGTTCCTTGCCCTTCTACCATTATGGCATCTACTACAGTCAAATTATTTCTGTGGAAAAAAAAAAAAGGGTGAGGGGAAACATTCATGAAAGCTTCTCTACAGACTATGAGTCCATATCCCAAATCTGGAGAACAAAAACATAATCTGTTCCACAGCTAATTCCCCACATTACCGAAGTAAACAGGAAAGGGTTTCAAATGTGGTGTTTGCAAGACAAAACTCTATGTCAAAATGTAACATGCAAATACAAACCCCAGTGAAATACTAGCTAAAATCTGTATCTCTTAGTAAGGCATCACACCTGATACAAAAGCGAACTCCATGCTCTTTACTAGAAAGACTTGCATTATAGCTTGATCTTGCAACAGGCATCTCTAACCAGAGACCATTCTTTCCAGACAGTATAGGATATATTTCAGAAATCAAGTCTCCACGCAGTGGTGGATGTGAGGCTGGACATGACTCAGTCACGGGCACTCACAGCCCAGAAAGCCAAACGTGTCCTGGGCTGCACCAAAAGCAGCGCGGCCAGCAGGGCCAGGGAGGGGATTCTGCCCCTCTGCTCTGCTCTGGTGACACCCAACAGGAGTGCTGCACCCAGCTCTGGGGTCCCCAGCACAGAAAGGGCACAGGCCTGTTGGAGCAAGTCCAGACAAGAAGCACCAAGATGATCAGAGGGATGGAGCACCTCCGCTATGAGGAGAGGCTGAGAGAATTTGGGTTATTCAGCCTAGAAAAGAGAAAGTTTCTTGGTGACCATACAGGAGCTCCAGTACTTGAAGGGAGCCTGTAAAAAAGATGGGGACAAACTTTTTAATAGGCCCTGTAGTGACATGAAAAGGAGAGACTGTTTAAAAACTAAAATAGTGTGGATTCAGATTAGATATAACACAAAAAAATTTTACAATGAGGGTACTGAAACACTGGAACAGATTGCTCAGAGAGGTGGTAGATGCCCCATCCCTGGAAACATTCAAAATCAGGTTTGACAGGGCTTTGAGAAACCTGAAGATGTCCTTGGTCATTGCAGGGGAGTTGGATTAATGACTTTTAAAGGCCCTTTCCAAATAATGCCCTTCTGTGATTCTGTTGTAAGTATAACAGTGGCTGATATATTTATATTACTGAATATGTACTGAGTACAGTTAAAATACTCTAAGACATGTCACAATTACATTAAATCTTTCTGCACACTCTTAGGATTCTACAACTATTCTTGTAAATGCAATAGTTTTTTGATAGCTGATCACAAGTATGATCTTATATATAAATAGAAAACCAGAAAAACTCACACTTATTTCAGAAATATTTCTCTTACCTGATAACAATCAATGATGAAACGGTTTTATTAACGACTGGAGTGAACTTTACTTTGACAGACTTTCTCTCACCAGGTTTTAATATCAGACTTAAAATGGAATGACGAGCCAGGCTCTTTGTAAATCCCAGAGTGGTCTGTAGCGGTTGGACCTTAAGAGGGTGGGGAAAAAAAAGCAATGCTTTAAAAAATAGGACATTTTTACATGTATTTGATAGAAACTGTATTATTTTAGCAAGAAAATTGGTCTTGTCTAAAAAAGGATATTACTCAATGACATATTCTGGTTTTTTTAACCAGAAACTCTGATAGCACAAGAATTTCCCTACTTATTAGTAAACTGCTCATGTTAATGGAGAATCAGAACATCACAACAAAACAGAACTGAGCTAAACTTCACCCACGTAGATTCATGAACTTCTAGTGGAAGAAAGAGATCAGAAGTTGTTACATATATATTTTGAACACTAAATTAGTATCAAGCCATTATGGAATATTTTTTCTCCACAGAATTTTCCATTGCTGAGCAAACAAAATAGAAGAATTACAAGTGTATTTTGCTAAGTTTGCCATTTATCTTGAGACACTGAATAAGCATCAAATGGTAATCTAAAACAACTGCAAATGGAGGGGAAAAGTCAGATAAAAAAAGAAGTGCTTAGGATGTGGCATGCTCTATATGAAAAAGCACACACTTAAAAGTAGTCCACAATACTCAAATCACTTTAAAGAACCAACAAGGCAATGGAATAATCAATTCTTTGCTAATTTTAGAACTAGTAACTACTACACTGAAGAAAATAATCCTGTCAGTAAGAGAATGAAAAAATGCAGATTTCCAGTAACTTCCACAGTTGTACTATAATGTAAACAGAGAGAAAAAGTGGCACTTTATTAGTTACATTTGAAGAAATACTTCTTTTCCTAATTTCCTGATATCCAACAGATACTACATTTATTTTAGATTTTCCACACTAATACCTAAACTTGAAGACATGTATGACTGAACTCTTATTAAAACATTACAATATTTGAATTCAAAATTATCAAGAATGTATTAAAATACTTACACAATTTCTGAAGACCTGGAACTCTAGAGTCCTCTGATTGAAATTAGTTGGTTTACTCAAATTAAACCTGAAATGAAATTGCAATTTTTTTCTTTCTCACAGATCAGGGAAAGTAATGACATACTTGCATTTATGGATTTTAGCACAAATTTAGCACAAATATGGTAGCCCAATATGCAGCTGAATGTATCACTTGATTTTATTTGTTCTTATTTCCCCCCTGTTGTACATCAAGTTAAGGAAGAAATGTAAACACATTTTAGCTCACTAAAAAATACAGATGTGTGTTCAATGGCAACAGATTCAGTTCTCAACTCACCTAATGATTCAAATTTTAAAGGCCAATATTAACTACCAACACAACTGCCATATCACACATTCATTTCTTGTAAAATGCATTTTTTCTACTGAGTGAGAAGACCCCAAGGATTTCACAACAACACTTACCGTTCTAGCAGCTTATCAACAAAAGTGGAAGGGTTAGAATACAGAGCTACTGGAAGAAACTGAATATACACAGGAGCATCAGCTGGATTTTCTAGAAAAATTTCTTCTTCCTATTCAGAAAGAATTTTTTTTTTAAGTTTACATTACCATCAATGCAATTAGAAACACCTGTTAAAATGACACTATCACTAAAATAACTTACTGATGAGCTGTTTGTGTTGGTAAGAGGGAAGTTTAGATGGCGTGGTGAGCTAAGGATGGAAGGCCAGGACATTTCTGCTGTAATTTTCAACCGAACATCCTTCTGAAGATCTGTGTCTACTTCAAATACAGCATTCAGTCTGGAGAAACAGTTATAAAATTCACTTTTACATTTTGCAGAAACAAATTTTGAAAATATAACTGAGATTCAGATCAGTAAGAAAAATAACCCAAAATGTATTTGATGATTTGCAAAGGTACAAACAGTTGAAAAGAAAAACTCCAATACAGCACCCACAATCCAGAAAATGTATTTTGCCTGCATGTGTACAGTAAATCAGCACATCTATCATAAATGCAATGGATACACAGACTGTGTGTTTGCACACCTGTCAAATAAACCTAAAGCAAATTTGAACAAGTCATATTTGGTGCTAGCCACTATTTCCATCAGTTAATGAAGTTCTTTGCTATTAAATAGCCTCCACAATAGACTTGGGTCCCCTTCTCCTACAAGGTCTCCAGGATGAACTGAAACTAAACTAAGTTCTCCAGTCAGCAAAACAGATAAAATACTAGGCTTCAAACCTAGAGAAATGTTTTGGAGAAGCTCCAAATGTCCAAGTCACAACTCCTCTGTTTTCAGAAGTTCTCTCCTTTCCCTGAATGATCCTTTGGACAGCTGGGTAATCTTAACTCTCTTTAAAAGTATTAAATATTTTAAAGTACATTATAATAAATAATATTAAAGCATTGTATAGTCAAGCTAGAACTAATCCTTATATTCCTTATACCTAATATTTAGTAGCATTCTCCTTTACTGTTCTCTTACCACAGGGGATAGAACTTGAAAGAACTTGAAAGCTACTGGTATGGCTATAGAGGATTCTGTTTAGATCAAATTTTCTCAGGAGTTAATAATGTATCACCATTATAACACAGAAGTGATAAAGGGGGAATACTTTTGTTATTCTATTTAGTTGCATCCAGATGTTTTGTTTCTTCACATACCTTTTTGGAAAGGGTAATCTGGATGCTATCAACACAAAAGACACACATACTTGCTGTGTATGTTAACTTGTGTCTCTTGGAGATTAAATCAACTTTATGTATGAGAAAGCAGATGTTTAAAAGGTATGTAGCAGTCTACAGAGTTTAACTTTTCTAAATATTACATAGCAACCAATAATATTCTCAAGGTAAAATGCGAGAAAATTTTGTAATTCACTGAAATGCAAAAATCCCAGGATTGTAAGAACAGAAAACCTTATGAAATCTTAGAAGAGATATTGAGGATACTATTTTAAAACAGTTTATGCAGTGATACTGAACAAGTAGTATAATGGTTTTGGAAATTTTTGCAGAATAGAGACTGCCTTGCTGTTACAATCTTTTCAAGAACTCCAGCAACTCACTGAATAGTAACTTTCAGTGTTTTATTTAGTTTGAGCAAATTACTACTGTTTTTTAACTTTTAAAATGCCCTCTTCAAAGGTTTTGCAAAGAAGGCCAAGCAATTCCTTCTTGCCCTCCTCTCTAAGAGCACAGCAATATTAAGAAGCTTTGTATTCTATCAGAGCAGACGTATCACAGAATTATTACTGACTTAAGGTCTGAGCAAACAACAGGAATAAAATACTTACTTATGGCTTGAGTTCTCTTTTATTTCTATCCATTCTTTGAACAAATTCTCATGCAAATCCCAGTCAGAATCCCATGCATCTTCTTGCATTGCTATGCTGTGCTGAACTTTAGATTCCGCTGTAAGAAATGTGTTTTTATAAATCTTCAAGTAAAATCATTACTTAAGGCGAAAAGTTATTTTAAATGATTTTCATTACCAAGTTGAATTTTACTTACATTTAGATAGAAAAGGCAATCCTACATAACAATGATCTCCACACTGTAAACTGGGATCAAAATAAATATTTGCAATCTGCAAAACATGTAAGAGCTGATCAATTAAACAGCGCAGTAAATCTAACGACCAAAGAAAAAAGAAGGAAAATTTCTGTTGAACACAGAAACCTAACATATGCCATATAGAAAAGAGAACTTATAAACGTTTAGAAATAAGACATAAACAAACCTTTGATTTTTTTCCTGGCTCTAAATCTTCTTTATTACTTCTTAACCTCTTATAATAAAACCTTACATCTTCTGACAGGGACCGTATGTGTTGTATTTTCACTTTCTGAGAAAAGGAGTTCATAATGTTCAGGCTCTGGTGAACTACTTTCCCCTAAAGAAAATAAAAGGAGAAAAGTCTGCAAGATATACATTTTTCCCCAGCATATGTATCTATTTATGCAGGCTGGCAAAGACCACAGCACTGCTGAAAGGTTAAATTGAGATTTTAACTACACTATCTTAAAGAAATGCCATTTGCAACACTTCAAGATAGTAAGTTTCTGTGAAGTTGTATTTTTTCCTCCATCTGCTTCCAAACACAGTTCATCCTTGTCTGAAAATTAAGAACACCTGAAGTATATCTTGCAAGAGCTAGGACAACTAGAGCTCTCCTTAATCAAATCATGATTTAAAAAAAGTATCAGAAGAGGAAAGTCAAGAGAAAACTTCAGTTTGTTGAGCCTTGTATTACTAAAAGGAAACAATCTTTTTGTAAAAGATCACTGCTAGCAATTAGAAATAATAATTAGTTGTTCTTAATTGGAAATAATCTGAAAGGAAGAGTAAAGGGAAGCTACAATTACAAAAACTACAGATGACAGAGGGCTTTTAAAACCCTCCTTCCTGCTCCCAAATGCAATTAAGACACCACACACCAAAACTACATTTAAGAAGAAAAAAGGAAGTTTTTTCCCCACATCTTTACAGCCTGCCTCCTTTTCTGAGGTAAACATTACTTTACCTTTTAAGCACAGAAAATGTAGTTTAATTGTCATGATCAAAATCCTCAAAATGCTCAAGCTCTACCCTGGCCTGAGTTGTAAATCAATAATTCTGTGGTCATGTTTTACACCTTACCTCAACACCCAACTCTGATCTGTATAGAGAAAACAAATAATAGAAACAAAAGCAGAAGAAAAGTGCAACTCAGGACTGGTGGGGAGACTTTTTTAATTTACATTAAAAAAAAAATCAGTATGAGCAAATGTAAGTACCCAAGACTATATTTTAATGAACATGTTTTTCTTGTTCCCTTTAAATCAATACTTTATACTTTTAAAAAAAAATTCTCTAAGATTAAGTGGAGACATGGGAGAGCTCTTTTGCAGGCTCAAAATTTGACTGTGGCCTCAGAAAACAGTCACGTATTGCAACAGTCTCAATAGTAGTAATTGCAGAGGGAAAGAAACTACAAGAAAAAAAAATCCTTAATGGTGCAGTCCTGTTAAACTGAATTAGGAGGTATGTCTGAGCTTCATCTGTGGACTACTATGAGCAACCAACTGTCACCAACGGGACAAGATATAGGTTTGTTAAAGTGTCTAGAAAAAATAAATAGTATTTTACTGAGACCTTTACACAGCATTTAGACATGAAACAACAGACAAGGGAAAAAAATATGTTCAGCAGTAATAAGAAAACAACAATGCCATTTAGCATAGAGGTCCTCGAAGATGAGCTTTGATCAGGGAAGAGTTGAGAGGTGGCACTGTGAGGTAAAGATGACACTGAAGCATAAGTCAACACAGCTAAGATTTGTTTAAATCAAGACACTGACCTTTACAAGACCTGTATACACTGTCAGTGTATTGCTGACAACCTTCAACAGAATACCAGAAATCACACTTAGGTACAAATACACTAAAATTATAAACAGACAGACAGCTCTGGGAACCTGGCAGCTGCAGGAGAATTACATCCTAAGTATGAACTGAAAAGCATGTGTTACTAAAATAGTACCACCTAGTTATTCCTGGATGGTGTAGCTGTCAAGTTTCTCTACCAAACACTGAAACAAAAAGAACTGATGCTATTTTAGGCTTATTTTCATAAATAATAGAGGCATTACAGAAGAACTAAATGCAAGAGTAGCATGAATTCAGTGAGCATAACTTTAGTTTGAAACGAATCCAAGAAAAAGTAAAAGTAAGTCTGCTGTTAATGCTCTCAAATACAAAAAGAGCTAAGTGCTCAACCAATGGAAGTATTAAGTGAAGCTGACTGCTCTGAAAAGCTTGGGGCTTGAAAACATTAAATAATATATAATCTTGTCAAAGGTGATAATTACATTTGAATCTATACTCCCAAACAAAATGCACAAGGCCAAAGATCCCCAGAATGAATAACTGTCTGAAAATGTAACTAGAAAAAGCATGAAGACAATAAAAATTACAGTAAGCTAGGGAAGAGAAAGAACAATGACAGCAAGGAAGCTATGCCTGAGAAACACAGGTGCTATAAGAAATAGCATCTACCAAACCAAAATAAAACAAAAATAAATAAACAAAACAATCCTCCCAAATCAAAACAAACAACCCCCTCAAATTGAAAAACAAAATAAAAAATCACTAACAACAAACAAACAGAATAGAGACCCCCCTCAAAATCAAGCTAATAAGACTGTATGAAATACTGACAAGTTTTTCAGCCATTTCACCTAGAACAAACTCAAAGGAGATTAAAAAATATTACTTGTTTATGCTCCAACATGGTACAAAATATTTTAATGTGGCCCTCAAAAGGGACATTCTTCACAAGAATTATTCCTTTTCATAATAGTCATGATAATAATAATTTCTAATAATTGTAGTAGATTCAGATAAAGAATACAGAAACTACTTTATCTCCAGTGAATGAAAGGGAAGTGGATCTTTAAGTAATTTTAACTTAACAAAAGCTTATGAAGCAGTATATAATGAAGTTCTAGATGTGGCACTCAGTGTAATAAGTATCCATATAATGGTGAGGCTATATAGTAAAAAAAAAAAAAAAAAAAAGAAGAAAAAATGACCTGAAAGATAAAAAAGCAATTAGTGATCTTTGCAACTGTAGGCATGACTATTTGACCTCAAGAGCAGCAAAAGACTTCAGAAGAACTTGTGACATAGGAGATCAGAAGGAAGATAGAACATGTGGCAATTGCAGCAAACATTCACTGAAGTCCTGCTGACTGACCTATCTTCATATGATGAGACCTATCCCATTACATGAGTATTCCAAGATCCCATTCAAGTGGGCTGTTGAGGAGATGTAGGGACAACTCATGCTTGGAACGTGGAGGAAAAATCCCAAACAACCCCCAAAATAATGACAAACTGATCATAACAGTTCAGTAGCTCGATCTCTCCAGCAATCTGACATGGAATTCAGGACAGTGGTCTCCCTTGAAAAGGGCATATGAAGAAAAAAACGCAGCAAGTAAACATTTAATCCTCCCCAACTCTCTTACCGGAAAAGAAGGTGGAAGCAAAACATGTTTTGGGGAACAGGTCAATGATCCTACAGCAATCACAGCCTTCACTGGTATAGTTAAAATCTGGACAACATCAAAAAAAAAAAAAAAATTTAGAAAAAAACCAGTTACATTTCCAGCCTTTAAATGCCTCCTCCACTTTTAAATTGCATAGACTAACAAAACCCAGCAATTTTACAATTAATGTAGTCTAGGATTATACAGACATTTTAAACATGGAGACATGAATTAAGATTTCAACCCATCATTATATTCTAAATGGTCACTCCATACTGTCAGGAAGCACTCCTTTACTCAGCCATCCTCAGTTCTCTTCTACACAGAACAGGAAAAGCATACTGAAAACACAAGCTCCCCAATGGGGTATTATATTAGTCTCATTTGAATGGGGTATGCTTTGTTGGAAAACAGGAAGGTAACATCGTTAAAGTAAATGAGGGAAGAAGATACACCCAACTTCTCGAAACATCAAAACATTGTGTTATTGTAATACCTTGAGACACACATAGAAGTAGCATGGAAGGGATGGCAATGAGATTCAAGTACCAATACAAGTAGAATAACTTGTAACAAGCAAGAAAATAAAATGCTTCAGAATCTGTAACTGAAGGGTCATAGACGTGTGGATACACTAAAAAAAGCTTAAAATCTGTGATAACTGGCAGAATTTGGGAATTTCCCATTTTCTGTAGCACCATCAGAAGCACACAATCAGTGATATAATTTCCTGACTTTATAAGCACAGAGTCACATTCGGGGTTTTTTCCCATATTTCACACAAAGATACTAAATACAGATCGTATTATTTATTAGACTCTGTCTCCTGCAAAAACAAGGCATATGAAGTTGAGGAAACTTGTTCTCCCCCAGAATAGTCAGTGTAAGGATTCTGTTTCAGCAACTACCAGCAAACTGGTGAACTGCAGTATGGTTTAGTGAGCATGGTGGTATCCAGTCTTTTCAAACCTTAATGATTCTCTAACTCTCCAAAACAGCTTTCACAGTGTGTTTTGACAAAAAAAGGCTGATATTACAGCTCAGTTGCAGTAACTGATAGTGTATGGTGAAGTACATTGTCAGGGGATGATATGCTCCAAGATCCACGCATTCATGCTTTGAGGATGTGTCATGTCACTGAAGAACCCAAACTGCAAAGCATTAGTTCAGATTTAAATGGATATTTCTGAAAGCTGGACAAAAATCATAATAAAAGTGTAAGCAGCATTCCTGTTGCATGATGCAGGGTTAACTTGCAACAATAACCTGACCTCTGGAGCTCCCTTCCAAACTCAACTTCTTCCTCATGTTACAGTCTGTCCACTAATACAACACTTAAAGACTAACCATATATTTTGGGCAACACCCATTACAATAAATATACCTCATAATCTGTCGTGATTTGTACAGCTCCATCATGAATTCCTTCAAGTTCCTTTGCTATTAGATTTACTCTGAACACTGCATAATAGCCTGATGCAAGGATCACCTGTAAATGGGAGAAAAGGTCACCAACCTTATTCCATTAAACAGAAAGAAATTTCACTAAAACTAGACTTGAAATCCATTTAAAACCACTGTCAGTGATAAACAAAGAGTTGACCTACAAAAGTGACTGACACAAAAATTATCTATTCCTTGTGGTGACACATTTCCACTCATCCCAGATTAATGACAAGCCTCATCTGAGGGTATGGAGATTGGTTAGATTTGGAAAGAGTAAACTTCAGTAACAGCAATTTAAATACAATGCTGCTCCTTAAAATAAATTTAGGATGTCTACATGGTTTATCATACTCAAGTTCAGACACAAATTAAGAATTCCTATCTCTCCTCTGGTAAAATGAAACTGAAAGAAGTTGCAGACGTTTGTCTCTTTTCTCCCCTTCTATATCTAGCTTTAACCAATGGATTCAAAGGTTACTTACTGAAGACTGATCAGATGCAGTAGCATTTTGTAGTTCGTGGTGGTTTGCAATTATTGTTGTTCTGTTTCCCTTTTCAGTTGTTAGAAGTTCTACAGCCAAACCATCCCCTATAATATGCCAACTTTTTATAGCCAGCTTAAAAAGAACAAAAGGCACTGTTTTCAGTAACACCACTGATAAGAATTTTTTAAAATATAAACTAAAAATAAATGCATCCTCACCTCTATTGGATTGCTGTTGATTACTGCAAATAAAATGCTGGTAGCTTCTGTTGCACTCAATATGCCAAAATCTATAAATCGCTCCTCAGTTTTTGGAGACAGTACAAAGTACTAAAAAGATTGATATAAGTATTTTAGCATAAATTAAATATAAAGTATGCTCAAACTATAGGCTCATTAAAAATGCATTAATAACTTTAATACAACACTACCATGACAATCTCAAAATTCTACATTAATAAATTTCCTATGTAAAACTAAAGATTTAAAGGGAATGAAAAAGAACTTTTCAGCAGACACCAAAGTAGAATAAAGAATTAAAGAGTCCTATGAAGTCTGCCTCTAATTAGACAGAAGTTGCCAAAAGAAAAAAAAAAAAGGAAAATACTTACATCTAGGAATCCTGTGTATGCTCGGACAGGCAGGTGAAATTTAGAAGCATTGGTGATAAGTAGGATATTGTTATCTATGTGAACAGATGACGTGGAAGGCATAAAATGAAGTGTAAAAATGTATCTGGATTCATTGGGTGGAATTAAGACTGGTTTACTGAAGTTCTGGACCTAGATCAGTGAATAATGAAGACCAAGGTTACAACTGTGAAAGTGCATCATATTTAAGCATTTACTAATAGGTAAAAGCATTCACTGAAATGGGACTTACTTTAAACATTGGTTTTGCTTCTTCTGGTAATACAACATCATGTATAAGGACTGCAAAACTGAATGTGTTCGTTAGATAGATCAGTCTCTCCACAGAATCAGCAGCACTGTCACGGATGTGAAAGAGTGTGGCAGCATGATCAAATCCTAAATAACTATTAAAAGAAAACAGTGTAAAGAAAATAAAGATTTTCCGCACAGTGTTTTCCTAACATAAAGACTAGAATTCATTACTTCAAACAGCAAAAAGGGTACATACCCCACTGCATGCTGAAACAGTATTATCAGCACTACAGGGATGTTAATAACTAAGTAATTCAAATAAGATAAGAAAATACATAACTCAGAATAATAGGAGGACTAAAAGGAAGTGTTGAAGTATTAAGATAATTCGCAAATCACATGTATTTCTTATTAGCCAAATCGTGTCTGCAGCACAAATATTCTGGTAGGCAGGGTTTAGTTTGTTTGCCTTGAAAATACTCTGCCAGTTCTGTTGATAAAATAGCACCTCATTCAAAATGCTTTTAAAGTCAACTTAGCCATACTTTGTAAGTAATAAAACCCAAGGAAACAATGAGAATTCTTCTGGAATTTTGCTTAAAATCAAAAGTATTTTCTTTACCCTTACTTCATATAGCAATAGAATAGCAAATGCAAAAGCAGAAATATTTCCAATACTGCCTTTTAAAAATGTCTCATCTGCAGTCTTCCACTGCTCTGAAAAACAACTCATTAAGGCCAATTTTAACTCAAGCCTTGAAATCAACCTATGAATGGCTAAGACTACCTCATCCATTTGTTTAAAAACAGGAATATTCCCTTCTGATTTAGAGCATTTAGTTTTTGAACTATGTTCAGTTACCGAAAGCTTACCCATCCAATACTTCTGCTTGATACGGTATTTCAAGTTTGGAATAGCTCTTCTCTTTTGCTTTAACAGTTATTTTCCCAGAAGACTGTGATGCTTTTTTTGCTTTTGATGCTGTACAGATAAGAATATGAGAAGTTTGATAAAGAAAACAAAAATAGATCCATTAAGTTGGACTGGAATGAGTGGAAGAATAAAACCACAGAGCTAGCCTAGAAATTAATTATCATGGAAGGAAAAAAGTGGAGCTTTAGGAAATTTCAGTAAGCAAACTGACATGGTGTAAAGTCTATCAAGCAAGAGATCCCAATTCTGAATCCTTCCCATTTAACACCAGTTAGATGACCTGCCCAATTTAGTAAGCTTTTCTACAATAGGGAAGCCTGACTGTTGCTGTCATATAAATAACTTGAACATGTCCAAAGGACAATTTGGACCCCAGATGACCTGAACTCTCCACTAGGAATATGGAATAAAACTATCCCTCCCCTAACAGAACAGAAGTCTGAGATTGCTGGGCCCCTCACTTAGTGCTACCAATTGAGAGGACCTTCAGGCCAGAAATGTAAAAACTTCTTAATAATGAAGAAATGAAAGACAAGCTAAATGTTACAGAAAGAGAAGTAGAATCCACCTAAGAACCCAGACAACAAAAGCACCAAAAGTGATGCTCACAGGTCTGCTCCAAGATCACAGAACAAGCAATGTTAGCCTGGTAGCAGTAGTGCAAAACCAAAATCAACGTATTCAAATACTAATTAAAGAAGCCATCAAGCCCTTAAAGCCCCTGCATGTAATTAGGACAGCTGAAACTGCAAATATTTAGGTCTGGCTGCTTCACTGATAAGAATTCATCAAGTCAATTCCTTAAACACATTAAGCAGCTTAACTGGGTATTTTTCCCAGGAACCACCATTTCTTCTAAGATGTACCATATGTTAACCAGTAGGTCTTCATATAACAATTCCCACCAGCTTCAAAATCTGAATGTATTATCACCTCAGGTTGACAGAATTAATCTCTTTCAGAATTTATAAACTAAAACATACTTCATTTGTTTTAGAAACCATGAGCTATTAAATTTCTAAAGTGCAAATCCATAAATGATAATAAAAATCAATCCACTCCTCTTTATCCATGCAACTTTTAAATTCTGTCTACCACAACTAGTGCATGTATAAGATTCTATTTTTAAGCAATCCAGGCAGAAAGACTTACAGCACCAACTAGTATTTTAAAGCAGTAACATCTGAGTAGTCACCATCATTCTAACAGCTGATTAAAATCTCTACAAAAACAGAAGTGCTTTTCTACAAAATGTCAGCATAGTATTTGAAGTCACACAATGTAGGAGAAAAATCATATAATATCAGGTTGGAAGGAGACCTCAAGGACCACTCGGTCCGACCTTTCCTGGCAGAAGTACAGTTTAACATGATGTCTTAGCACCCAGGCCAGATTGAACTTATGTGCCCAAGACTGCAAAATCCACCCCTTCTTGGGAAGATTATTTCAATGGCTGATTGTTTTCATTGTAAAAAATTATCTTCTTGTGTCTAACTGAAATCTCCCCAGGAGCAACTTGTATACGTTATGTTGCTTATTATGATTTCTCAAAAAAAAAAAGTCTATTTAAAATAAAAATACATTTATATAGTCAGTGCCTTAACATAAGAATATAGCAATGTTTATTAGAAAAATTAAGAATACCTTCTTTTCTTATCTGTATTTACCAGTCTAAGATACTTGTTGATCATGAACAAAGACAATCTTTTCAGAAATAACTGAACTTCAGAAGAACTGTAAGCCCTTTCCAGGTAGGAAATCCCATTTTCATCTCAAAATTATAAACCATGTTTTGTTAAGAGAGTGAAAATAATCAATGAAACTTCAGTAAGTTTTCAGAAGCATTTGACAAGTTCTAAGAAGAGAGAAGCAGTACTTACCATCAAAGCTAATGCTTGCAACTTTGGTATATTTACTTTCAGAGGCTTTTAACGTAACAGGCTTGAAATGTACTGTTATAGCTTCGTTCTGTGGTGTAGGTCTAACACTCTGCAAACAACCAAAATATGAAGCATCTGTAAATTTATAATTGCTAACATGCTGTAAAGCCTTCATATGTCTTTCACAGTGATAAAACTGCAACTAGTTTTGGCCAAGCTCTTATAGGTCTGTCTGTCCTACAGCAAATCAGCATTACAAGTGGTTTTAGAATTTTTTTAGATTCTACAAATTACTCGGTCAATATACAGGAAAGTGAGTAGAAGTGAGTTCTCCTTGAGGATGTTGAATTAAGTGGCACTATGGCCAGAAACGTATTCATAAAATAGAAAACAAACCTTAATTAAAGAAAGATTTAATTTTTATTCTTAATGCTGCAGGATTACAATAGCTGGGCTATTTGTTTCTGGTCACTAACAAAGCTGTTAACTGACTTGTGTGACTACCAGGGAGGATACAGACATTTCTCTTGTCTCTAATCCCATGCTAAGTCTGCAGAGAAAAAAATAACTAACTGTAGATCTTTGATGACACTCGTTCTACACTAACACTTTACAAGGTTGCCCTTTACATTTGAGGATTACTGTTTTAAACTAAAGGGAAAAGGCACATTACTGGAAGAGCTATTGTGTCAGTTATTAGCCAGAGCTGATTTGTAGAGGTTGCTATTGCTATGCAGCAGGATAAGGGATTCCATGTCATCTGTATAAAGATTGCTAGCAAACTATCTAGATTCCATGGAGCAACTGGGCATGAAGCATTTAAATGCTCTTATTCTTGTTTTGCTTAAAATTAGGATGGCTGCCATGATTCTTCCTCCCCAGCTGGCTTTTCCTGCTTTAAGAACAGCTCAGCTGCTCACATAGCAGCTGTTAAGCCACAGCAAATTACAGGATGCTGAATTAAGGAAACTGAAATGAGTGCTGCCTTACCTTCTGCTGGGCTGCAGAGGTTTAGCACCTGCTTAATAAGCAGCTGAGCCTTTCTTGGTCAGGGAGGAACAAGGCAGATAGCTAGTTGTACAAACCAATTACAGTTCTTCCAAGCGAAGCCGTCCTTGATTGTAAATTAAAGCCATAAAAGGGTGCATAAATAACTAAGTTCTGCAGACCACATGATCCTTAGTGGGAACAAGCAGCACTACTCCTGCAGCTAATGAATAATCTCCATTAACTCAACCAGAAGTTTTGTATTTTGGATTTATAGCACTGACCTTTGTCCAACACCATATCTGCATACATGAGGTGCAGGTATTAGTTATTAATTGACTTATGAAGAGAAATACCAATCTCTATTTTCTTCTAATGAGATCCACACTACAAAACTGAAATCTTGACACATCTTTAAAAAAAAAACCCTCTTAAAGCAGATGAAATCAAAGCTGTGATGAAGTTCACAACTTCTGGATGACAGAGATGATTAACATTTCTAGAAGCTCTTTTCACACAAACTGCTTTCTTTAATTACTGGTCTGAAATAATGCTGATTTCATTTACTAAATCAAACTGGAAATATTCAAAAGGACAACCTGTTACCAGAAAAACGGAAGGTTTCAGAGGTGCATTAAACCACAAGTGTAGGAAACCTACATATATTTACTCAAAACATCTACAGCTGGTGAATTTAGTTAAGAAAGAAATTTACACTGTTTTGTTGAAAATTTCTAAACTACATAATGCACATTTCCCATTTGTTGCTTGATTACATGCCATAAAGGGAAATACAGAATTAAGACAACTAAGGAAAAAACAAACGTCCTTAAGAATCCCTTTGACATCACTTTCCTCAAATTTCAACGTATTTCAAATAAAACTCAAGTAAAACCTGTCCTGAAATATGCATCAAAAATCATCAAATATGGACAGGTCCAGAAAATACATACAAAACAAGTTCCATCAAGAACCTAATACCACCAATTTTCCCAGGAAACTTTCCTAACAGCAACTTCTGTAGGGAAGAATAATTTTAAATAGACATGCTTCAGTAGCACATGGCTCTCCCACAGAATGACCCACTCAAGATTCCTGACCCCGCTCTGTAAAGACACATTCAATATTTAGCATAACTGCAGAAAATTAAGGCCTTAAATGTTCTAAAGGACACAAGGAGGGGCTAAAACTTTGTGCTTTTGCAGGAGTTCTTGAGAAAGACTTTGAAGGTTTAAGGACTCTGGGGCTACTTGTATTCTAATAAACTAAAGAGTATGGGTTGGAAGACTGGCACATGTTTGTCTCTACTGTTTACCAGTCAGAAGACTCCTGAACCTAGTTTTGTCTTGCCCACCTAGCACAGACAAAAAAGCCCTGTGGCTACAGTGGTAGGTGCAGGCTGGTTCCATCAGTATCAGAACCACCTCTGAACTGTTTTATTCTGTTTTACAGACACAATTGTCAAAAATTTCTTTGCCTTGTGTTTAATCAAAGAAACACCTAACTTAAAGTTCACTTTCACCTTAAAGAACCATCCAGAACATGGAACAAACTACTACTAAACTGTAATCCTTGACAATTTTGAGATGCATGCAGCCAAACGTGAAGATGAAAACACAACACAGAAGAAAACTATTTCTTGCAGATTGCTAAGAGAAATTATCCCCTATTCTAAAGCTGGGACAGAACTTAATACTTCCTTGTACAAACACTTCTGTTTTCAAACTGAATACAATCCAGCTTCACTAAGGCTGAAGTTTCTGGTTCTTCATGCATCAAACAAGATCAGGACCTCAAGTTTTGAAGTGTCCCTTTACTTTTAGCAGTCAAATAGGTTTAAAGTGCCTTAAGGAAACACAAAATTTTCATTAGAGAGAGAAGGGATAAAATTAAGTGTTCAAACATCTACATTTACCAGATTATTGACAGAATGGCTTAATTGTTGCAGCACGACTAGTTTATCCAGTCATGAAATAAGCATTATTCTCCTTAATAATGGAACAAACCCTATGAAATGAGGAAGATATTATAAGGAGTTTTAAAACTAAAAAAAAAAAAAAAAAGAAAGACTTGCTCTTATTTTCTTCAACCAGTTTGTTCGACCACAGCATGACTAAGTACTTGTAAGCAGAACAACTACAAGTCTGGCAACAGTATTAGCGGTCTCACACACTGATGACCTGAAGATATTTAGTTCCTGCAGCACCCAGCTTAAACATATGCTAAATATAGCCTTGGCCTTTTCTTCTGTCTTCTGACATTAAGATGAAATCTGTCACACAGATCTGTCTCACCACTTTTAAACCCTAACTCTAAAGGGTCAGAAGTCCACTTGTCAACCTTTCCTAGAAGTAAGCTATTCACCAAGTTCCTTCCAAAAATTCTTTACTCTTGCTTTCCACTTTGAAATTCACTAATTGGCACAGCAGCAGAAATTCACACGGTGCTCCAAAAGCTAGAAAAGTTACAAACTTCCCAACAAAGCTGTCCCTTAATGAAAAGAACAACTGACTTGATGTGCTATGTGATACACTGAAAAACACATCATGTCTGAACCTGTGTGTTAGCTTTTTCCTGGCAAAAGTGAGTCCCAAAGACTTAAAAATGCCAAATCAAATGCTTTGATGCACAGTCAAAAAAAAAAAAAATATCTGGAAAAGTTTTGTCATTACAAAAGTTTTGTATAATGATTATCAAGTGACAATCTTTCATTAGATCGATATTTATGGTTTATAGCCCATAATCTGAAGACCATAGATTAAAATATATATATATACATATATATATATAAAAAGGATAGGCTTGGGTCTTTTTTTAAATGGAGGAGTATGAATTAGGTACTACACTACCAGGTATTAGAAGTGATACTGATGGTCTGAAAATGTGGTTATTTGCATTGTAATCAGCAAGTATATTACACACTTAAAAAAACAAACAAATAAAAAAAAACCCAAGCAAACTGTCAAATCTAAGAAGAAAAACATGCAAATATAGCTGGAAATATAATTATTGAATTTACCAATCCTCTCAATGCAAAAATCATATATAGGTCTTTTTGGTTTTTTAAAACCTTCTATGGAAGTTGTGCTATAGCTTACAAAGCCATGATTCCTATAGGATCATCTGACCTCATTAATGCAGTAAGTATCAGGACCTCAACGAATTAAAATCTTTTTGCGCTATACTGTAAGTTTCTCTTGTTTGCAGTATACTGTAAGTTTCTCATCCTGAAAATTATTAGTGAATAACATCTTAGCAAGCACTGCAATGATCCATTGGCACTGTGAGAATTCATCTTAATCACTAAAAGTGTTTCCTGTTTCCGGTTTAAATTCATCTAGCCTCAGTTTCCAGTATCCTAAGATTTTGATAGATCTCTACTATTAAAACACTATTCCTCCTAGTTACAGCTTCAAGCTTTATAAACACAGAAATGCTCTCCAAGATCTCAGTAAGGAACCTTTCCAATCCTTCAGTCATTCTTCTGGCTCCTCTGGTTTCTTTTCAACACTTCAACACTTTTTGAAGTGCACTGGGACAAGGTATAGCTAGCTACACAACTAAATCTGGAAAAAAGGAAGACAGGAAGGGGAGAAGGAAGAAGTGAGAAAAATAGTGGGCAATGAGAAAAATCACACAGGAAAAAGGTATGAATGAACAAAGGCAGACTAAAAGACTAGTGCCAAAATTCTGAAATAAAAACAGAAAGTAGAAAAAATCCAAATGCTAGAATTCTGAAGCTGGCTGCACTTCACATTCAGCTCCAGTGGTGTTACTGCAAAGGGCTCTAGAGTGTTTGAGGTGGGTTTTTTTGTTTGTTATTTCAAGCAACAAAGCAGATAAGCTCAAGAAAAAAGGGGTAATTTTACAGGCAGCTCTTGAAATCCACCCTTTGCTTATCCTAAAAAATTATGTTGGGGAGCCACTTTATACACTGATGTGTAAATGTGGTATGTGTATGATGAAGACAAAGAATCTTACAGACTCTGTATTAATCTCTCAGTCACTGAACTATTGAAGTTCAGTAATCAATGAATTACTGTTCTCAAGTATAAAAGTTTCCAAAGGTTCAGATATTGCAGGCACAGCCTGAAAATGCTGTTCAGGGCATTCAAAGGAGGCTATGGCGTAAATGAATTTTACCATGCAGAAAAATTATTCGCTCTGCTATTAAATTACATTTTCAGTCACATATCACCTAGCTTCAAATTCTGAACACTGCATAGTGAACCTGTAAATGCTCAATTTTTATGAGAAAAAGTAAATCCAAGTAGAAAGTTTCAAACTGAAAGAAATTAAACTTACTGTAATTGGCACATCTTTTGTTCCTGAATTTAATAAATGCAGATTTAAAATTTTTGGCAGATCTGTTAAAGAACAAAAAACACACCTGTCTATTAGGCTATTTTAACATGTGAATCTTATATAAAGTCATTTACACTAGCTGGTTTCTTATATACTCCACTGCTCAGTTTTAAAAAGTTATACTAACATGACAGAATGGCCGGTCAAAATAGCTAGTCCCAAGAATCTGACACAAACTGCATTTTTTTGTATTAGTAAGTATTACATGCTTCAGCTTACCACTCATATTTCTAACACATTAAGAGGTGAACAGACTAAAAATACTATAGTTGATGAGTCAGAAGCACCATGTTCAGAAGAAATTACTTTTACTTGAAAATCTTAACATGTTAAGGAAGTAGCATGGAAAAGTTCTTCAGAAGCTATCTTTTTTTAGTTGAACAAAAGATATATACTGGTTTTTGTCAGCAATAAATCCCTCTTGCAGTTTCAACAAATACCTCTGGTTTTACTACTTTCTGATACATACTTTTTTATCTCTAAACAATATTAATGTAAGTGTAAAATGTTAAGCCCAAATGTGTTAGAGGCCATTTAAAAAAATTCTATCATAAAACATTTGATCAAGTTTGCAACCTTCACTTTTCCCTGTGTCTGAAAATTATTGACTTACCCAGAAGTAAAGCAATTTTCACAAGTTCACAAACTAATTGAACTGAAATGCTTTTCAGACTAAGCCATCTGCAACTGTGTAACATTAACCTTACTACTGGACTTACAACCTGGTGTGCAAACTACTGCTTGCTTGTACACACCCCAAAAGTACTCTTGCATCTGTGCACTACTGTAATCTGCCGTTGTCTTTTTAAAAGCATCATTCCACAAGCAACCCTGAACAGTACAAAGGTAACTGGGCTTTCCTCTCCTCACCCTACCCCTGATAAATACTTTGTGAACTGAAGAATGGTTTACCTTGTGTTCGCAGTGTACCAAAATCTAGCATTTCTGTTGATGAATAGATTCCTGGTGCTTAAAAAAAAAAAAAAAGTTACTTATTATACTAAGTTAATTAATTTGAATAACTGAAAAAAAGCCCAACCAAAACACAAAGCAAACCCCAAAATCAACAAAATCCCAACCACTCTTTCACAAACCTGTTGTAACTTCAACTTCAACAGGCAGAATAATAACTTCTGTGTTGTCTGAGGCATTTGTTTTTATTCTAATGAAGGCTGTATGATTATCTGCTTCTCTGGAAGAAAAGCTGGCTCTCATCACTCCTTTTGTTTCATAGGGAGGTATTTCCTGATAAATAATCAAAGCACATCTATGAAAGCACAGTAATGACAAAAAAACCTGTCACACCAAATAATTACAATAGAAGCATTGAGTACAATTGTGTTAAGAGAAAAAGCTACAATAGCAGGAAGAGATAGGCTTCATAAAACTAAAATTACCATTAAATTTATTAAAGATAGTTATAATAATCTAATATGACACTGATTGAAACTATGTATACACAAGAGAACTTTCATATCCCGTTTGATTAAGTTAATGATTCTATTATTTTAATGTTTATGTATTCAATTTGTGATAAAAAGATAGTAGACTAAATTAGCAGAATCTGGCAATAAACAAAAGATATTCAGAAAAATGTTGATAGTAATATCAAATATTGACTGCATATTCTAAGTGTTTTTTCTTCAAAGCAGACACAAGCCATACAGTTTCAGCGCTAAACACAAACTGAAACAGTGCATAACTCTATGCAGCCAGAAGCTTGTGGAGCTCCATGTTTATTAGACACCATGTAATTTACAGGGAAAAGTCAAGATGAATTTTAGTTTCTGTACCATGCCCAATCTGCATTCAGGGTTTGAAAGACATCTCTTTCTGTATTTTCTGGACACAGCTGCAGCACAAGACTAACTTCAGCACTACAGCTGAAATACTAACATCCAATTGTCTTCCTCATCACATTACACAATATCTGAGGACTGAATTTTTGGTCGCTTGCTTGGGTTTTGTTTTTAAATAGAAGATGAAAACAACCTTGACTGGAAATTTTCTAAGGCATAATGACTGCAGATGTATTCTTTGAAAACTGTTGAATATCAAAGTAAGAAAATTTCAAGTTCTGTATTCACAGACCCTTCCATATGGTTAGCTAAGGATCCAAAGTTGGTCAGATTAAAAAATACTCCTGCATATGCAGACTACTCCATCCAATCATTTAAACATTTGGCATCAGAACAATTTTGTACAATTATGTATGTCCATATGTCAAAGTATCATCACCATATCTCAAATAATTTCTGCTACTTTGAAGCTTTTTCTAACCAGTGCAGCTCTTGACATAACCAATACAATGATGTATCTGTGTGTTTCCTCCTACTGGTTTGATTTCTTCAAGCTGTCTTACTGTTTTAAAATACCAATGGTTATATGAAAATGCATACCAATGGGTATGAAAATGGATGGATAGAGGAAACAAGAGAATTAATCCTTGCCAGACACTGAAAGCTTTCACATATGAGTCATCCTTACTTTAACTGGTAACCTGGCCAAGAGAAGCTGAAAAGCTTCATTCTCTGAAAAGCATCTCCCTTGAGCTCTCCTGACAACTAGGAAGGGACCATCTTCAGAAGCAATGCGATTGACTAAAGCAGTGCCAAAATATTAGGATATTTATGTTTTAAAATCCATTTTCATTTCAACATCTAACTCTCAGCATCTGTTTCCACTGCATTTTTTAAAATGTTGTGATCTGTGTTAATGCTTATTTCCTTGTAACTTTTGTACCTAAAACTAAAATTCTGCCACTCTAATGGATTTTCTCCAGAAAAGAATTAAGCACTGTGATTGTCCTTAGTAACTCACTTGGAAATATCTTCTTAAAACAAATATAACTGTTACATTACTGTAATGATACTTTTGAGCAAGAGACAAACTTAGTTAGGAGCCCAATGGCTCTGAAGTCTCTCCTACACCAAAAACCAGTCATCAAAAAAACCAAGTAATTCTAACTGAAAAGCAAAATACATTTTGTTTCTAGCTGGACATTACCAGTGGTGTGACATACAGCATGGAGCCAAGAACTGTACCTTCAGGATTTTTCCAGATTTTATTTCACTTAAAGGTATCAGTATGTGTTACTTCAAACCAGATCTAATGAGCCAGACCACAAGTCTATCCAATCCACTACCTTGTCTCTAGCAGCAGACATGATGAGTAGGGAGTAGCTGCAGAGCATGCATGTGGGAATATTTTCCAGAACACTTTCCAGCCACTTTCATGATCTAGGGATTTACTTCAGCTACGCACACTGATGTTTTATTTAGTAGTCCATAATAGATTTTTCTTCCCTAAGTTTGTTCAGCTTCATTTTCAGCCCATGTGCGCATTCATAGTAATTTGCAGGAAGGACTTTCTAAGTTAAAAAATCCCAGCATCACCAAAAAAGCCAAGACAAATAAAAAAGACCCTAAATGACAAACCAAACAGAAAAACAAGTGCACTTATTCTGTGGGTTAGATCCAGCTCACAGGCCTCCAGAACTGAAAGCTCAAGCTTCATTCTAATGGGAATCATTTTATTCCTCACATTTCAAAACAGCACAGTTCAATACATATGGCTTATCTTAATTAAACCTTTCATTCAACTCCTACTACCATAACATTAACAGACCCTGTTATTGTTTCCATTTTTATAGGATATTTTAAATCATTACACGACAAGACACAATGTTAGTAAAAAACCCCCAAAGGCTAAGCTCATATCAAAATAAAACCTCCCAAGCAAGTACAATGAGTGCTACAAGACATGGCTACTCACCCATAGCTTTCTTGTACCTCCCTGCTGACCTGTTGGAAGCTCTAGATGGAGATCACCTCCACTGGAATACACTTCTACCACCTGAGGTGGATAACAGGAAAATGTTAGCACTCAAAGAGATCCTGCTTATTTATCAGGCATTATCATGTGCAACAGCATAAGTTAAAGACTATTTGACCACTGAATACCTTACAAATTCACTTTAATGCTGATTTGGCCATTTATGATAGTGCTACATTTTTATGTGCTTTCTAGAGCATTTTACTGTTTGTGAATCACTTAACAGAACCAGAATTCGGTAAGGTGAAGACATCAGTCTTGCCTGAACATAAGAAGGTTTTCCAAAGACTACATACTGGCGTACACTGAAACAACACCTTACGTGGTGCAAAACAGAGAGAATGAAGCTAAGAGGCATCACTGGATTAAAAGATCTATTTGTTTGCTTCAGTATTCTTCCTAATTACCAGTGAAATGAAAATCTTTATTTTTTAGGAATTACAACCATTTTAAAAACTGAAACTGGAAAACCTCAGTTTAGGAAATTAAGAGATCTGTGACTATAATCTACAATGTCTAGAACTGATTTGCATTTGAACAGAAAAAAAAAATCATATGAAAGATATGACTTCAAATAGCTCTAAAGTTCAAACAGAATTTTAAGAAGTACCAAAATAAACAAAATTTCAGTTTAATACTATAAACGAGCATTTAATGATTTTTCTCCCATGCTTACCTGTAGAGGTTCACTGTGAGGGTTATGGATATTTATTATAGGAGAGAAACTGCTATTTACAGGAACTCGGGCCCCAATAAATGGGCGCAATCGATAGGGGTTTGGAACTCCAATGCCAAACACCTGGTTGAGAAAAAGAAACACAAACTTAAGTAGCTATATGTAATTGTTGCAGAGCCTAACATGCACACCCACTTTAGCAATCCACCAAGAACTCTTTTCAATTAGTTTTATAGCATACTTGTAACCAAACCTTTAAAACCAGAATTATATTAAAGCTTTGAAATAAAAAAACTGGTTTAGTTTGCAGCTAAAGGCTGTTCCTCATTTCTACTATTTACTTACATGTGTGCTGAAAAACATGCAATCAAAAAAACCCTTTTTTTCTGACGCTCTGGAATAGTGTCAGATAGACAGATACCAATTAAAGGTTAATGAAATATGAAATGTTCCTTTAATCATATCATTATCAAACTATCCATATTGATAAGTATTTTTTTTGTTGTTTGCAAAACATTTTCATGGTAAGAGTTACATTCTTTCAACAAGAGGATTTTTCTCATTTTTCACTTTCTGGTGTCTCTCATCTGTCTGAATTATCTTTCTGAATCTCCAGTGAGTAATTTTTTGCAAGCTTAATGAATAACATTGTCTTGCCACTGTATCAGATAAGTAAAGAGCTAAAGGATGAGCTAGATCCCTACAATGAGCTACTAAAATAACACACGCAAAAAAGGTATTGGGAGGATTTTAAATCCTATGTAATTTCACTGATCTGGCTTACAGTACTGCCCTACTGATCTTAACAATGGCTTATCTGTATTACAACTAACAAAAGGGGTGGAAACTTCTTCAACTGGGTTGATGGGAAAAAAACCCCAAACCAACAACCCACCACTATTGTGCAAGTATCCTTGGATGGTTAAGCATCCCATAATAGATACTGCTTTGCCTGATTCACACTTCACTTTTCTGGAAAGAGTATAATTCTCTTACCTGATAAGTAAATACCCCATGATTAGAAGTGTTAATAAATAAAGTGTTCTCCACATTTCCCACTACTCTTGCGAGGAAAACTACATCGAAGGACGTATTCCCTCCTGGAAGAATTTTCTGGAAAAGATAAAAGTAAGGAAGCAGAGAATAAGTAAAACTGTTTACTGAATAAATTGCATTATGCAGATGAACAATAGTTTTTGTGCTGCAGAAGATCCTCATGTGTTCTTTGTGGAATAGTGGTGTTAGAAAGTCAACTGCAGATTTGGAAAGAAAAGGTAGAACTTTAACAAAGGAGATGTGTAACAAACTAATAAAAATAGCAATAATTTAAAACCATTAGCTAGTGCAAGATCATATTTAATTGAACTTTTGCACTGAATTCTGAATTTAGAGTTCAGCTTATCATGAAAGTATTTTACACTGACAATTCAAAAGTCACTGGAGAAATGCAACTGCTACAAGACTTCCATAAATGCAACAAGTTGCTTATTACAGACAGGTTTTCTAAATTTTTTCATGGTTACATGGCTCTTGCTAAGCCACAGGCCCTGCAGACAAAGCTGAAACCAGAGGACTCTATCTGACAGCAATGTGGTTAGGAGTTAACCCTGCTGACACCGTGCTTTTGAACATGCAAGTTCCCGTAACACAATTACTTACAGCTGAAAGTACACTGGAGTGACTACTGCACACTAAAACCACTTCACGTGACTTAGAATATTCAGAAAATTTATAGGAACTGTATAGCCTGTTTCTGTAAGTGCTCTGAGGAAATGTACTCACTTCAGCAACAAAGGAGATCTGCTGTTAAACCATCTATAATATACATTTCCAATGTACTCAGAGACTCCTGTTTCTGTGCTCAGTTCAAATTTGCTCTGATATGAGATAAAGAACTGAAGTGTCTTAATACTTCTAGATATGTAATTATTGCAGTAAGTCACTTTTTAGAGAAGTTTCCATTCAGATTCAAGAGGAGGAAGAAAAGCTAATTCTGAGAAAGTAAAAAAACTTACCCTATTTTGGAAAAACGATGCATGAAAATGTGATGTTGTAGCAGATATTGATACTAATGTAATTGTTTCTTCTGAGCTAGGGTTATGTAGGTAAACTTTTTCCATTTTTGGCATTCCAACTGGCCTGTCAAAATAGAGACAGAAAATATTTACCAAGTGTCAGAAATCTAGACAATAAGCATTGGACTTTTTTCCCATTATACTAGATAGGAGCATAAAAGTGATGAACACTGACAACAGAGCTTTGCATTTAATGCTTTCTTCAAGTAACTTATATATCTCGGACCTATAAGAATTACTTATTTAACATATTTTCCATTATTTTATTGCTTATTTTCCTGAAGCAACCTAATGTTGCATCATGCTCATGAAATTCTATTGTCAGATTTTTACTTCAGAACGAAAAGAAGCAAAATTTTCTATTCCTATGCTAGAACCTTTAAATAATTTTCTTAAGACAGAGTGTATGCCGCAACTGAAAATAAACAGGACACACCCTAGACAAAAGTCTGAATGCAAATTTTTTTCCCATGATAGATTATAAGTAGTCTTACCCAGAACACAGAATTTTTCTGGTATATTTTATAATATTCTCTACAAAATCAAATATGCAGACATGCACAGTAACAACTATTTTATTTTTATATTGTATTTGAATTCATACCTTAAGTAAAAACATAAAATCTTGATATAAGTTCTAGAATTTAGGAACCCTAAAACATGGAAGTCACACAGTCAAACAAACCGCACAGTTTTTCAGTAACAAGACATGCTAAATTTATTCGACACAGGCTTTTGGCTAGTGTCTTTTTGCTTACAGCAGTTGAGGTGACAAACGCTCCAGTTTCGTCAATTATTTTTCAGACTTTACTGTCTCTTCAGAATTTTTTTCATGCCTTTTAACTTATACATGTTAAATATCAGCACCAAGGCACTAATAAAGCATATAGTTTACAGATTAAAAATTGCTGCATTTTGAATTCTGGATTTCAAAATAGTTAACTCTTAACTTTCAGGCTACATGTAGTCCATGTAGCACTTTCTCCCATGTCACTTGCTCCAAACACTGCAAGGACACCAAAACTACTGATAAGAATAATACTGCATCACCTGCAGTGATGATGACCAGAAACTGACAGCTGTTCTGCCATCCTCCAATTAACCTTAACAGACCAAATTATTATGTGCTATTGCAGTCACAGTTTTTCAGCTTAGAGGGGGTGTGGAATATATCTCAACAGATGAGGCAATGTAACTTCGCTGTAAATTAAAGGCTCCATTGCATGGAAAATTTAGTGACAATAAACAAACTATGCCATATTTTAACAACTTATTGTGGTTCCTACTTCTTGTAGCAGGAACCTCCCACACATGAAACATGGGCTAAAGAAGCCAATGCTAAAGACCATGTTATTAATTCAAAGACACAATTATTAACCACCAATAAATGACACTGTCACGAACAAAAATATATCTGCAGTCTGCCACTGTAAAACTCTTTGCTTTGTTTGCTGAGTTCACCCAATTTCATCTTCATTAGCAAACACTTGTTCTTGATCCTTCTTTCACTGTCAAAAAATCTTTGACTCCTCTAACTTCACCAGTGACAAAGACCACAATATCTCTTGCCTTTTAAAACCTGTACAAAACCAAACATCCGGGTTAAGCCCTAGCAGAAAATATTTTCATCTCTTGCTAGCATACATGGGGATATCAGAAAAGGAAATGGTTTATCAGCTATGACATTTTTCATTAACTACTGCTACACTGTTGATCAATGGAATTAAACAGTAAACCTATGCACCTGTTTTCCTTTTGCTAGGAAAAAGCTTACCAGACCAGAGGAATCCAAGTGAGATTGCACCCCTCCAAATTTCCTCATGTCTACCCCACAAAAATCCCACCGTAAAAACATACATGCAAATCCACAACCAAGGAAAGTGTCTGCTGATAGGGAGTTACCCAGCACCCCCAGAATTAGGAACCCCCCACTTCAAACACTCTTTCACCGACATCACTACAGATGGCCTGGCGTATTTTATCTGCTTGGTAACTATGAAAAGCAGAAGCTTCTATACCAGTCAACATTTTTTGCAACAAATTCCTTGTTTAGACAAAGTGGTCAACCCTTAAAGCAGTACTCTGATTCTACCAACACAATTTTTTTTTTTTTTAAGAAAGGGAAGAAATAAAACAGTCAATCTCCTCCAACACTGAAGAAAGCTCTTCCAGCTTGAGGATCAGCTGTCTGTTCCCTAGTTCTCACTACAATTTTTCACTCTTCTTAATGGAAGACATGCTCCCAGTGCCTTAATGCAACTCCTTTGTTTGCCACAGTGCAGTTTTTTGGGTATCTCTTTTCCCCAAAGCACGTTCAGCAGCTCATCAAGAACGGGAAATCATCCCCCTATTCTGTAACAAAGCACTCCAATCACTCTTCATGTGAGGACTTAACAGCAAAAACTAGAATCAAACACAGTTCCTTCCAATCACGACAGCAAAAAGAAAGATATGAGTAGATTTTAAACACTATGTTACATGTGAGCAAATGACATGACTAGTGTATCATCTGTGGTCTCTAAAGAGAAACAGCTATGTACTGAAAACTGAAAATCAGAGTTGACTTCAGTGACACATGATGCATCATGTGTGAACCATCACAAAGCCAAGAAAATTATCTTGAATGAATTGGCAATAATGAAACACCAGTCTGCTCATGTCAGAAAGGTAGTCTGCAAATAAAACTCATCAGTCAGGAAATATTTCAAATAGTAACAATCTTTAAGACAGTTTTCCAGTTTTGAAAAGAAGGGCCTGTACATCTGTTTGAGAGGCTCAAGTCTGTAAAAAAACCAAACTGATAGGGAAACAGCTATCACCAACACCACAGAGATCAATAATTTCATATTCCAGACTCAATTACCACAGTATAATTATGGGTATTAAAGGCACTAAAAAGGAATTCTGATGTTAGGATTTTGTTTTAGTTTACTCTTTTGCTGACCATTCTGATTTTGAAACAGTGAGTCTGGTATTACATTTGGCTGAGATACAGCTTTCCTTATACTCTTTAAGTGTGATGTTACCCAAATATACAGAAATAGGACCTCATAAATCTCACCTGTATTTTTTGCCGTCAGACATGGAAAAATCCAGGTATGGCACTGTGCACCAGACACCTCTAATGAACCTGCATCCCAAGCAATAGTCTCATAAGGGATGCTCTCCAAGCTGCAGATTATCAAACCAATAATGATTTGCACAAGTATGGTTGTAGCTGATGCCAAATTTTAGAGCAGAATTTCCCAGAGCAGTCACAGCTATCACTTTTTATTGTGGGAAACTGGTACAGACCTTCAGGCAAACATGAACTATCAAAACACGTAAGATTTTGCTCCTGATCCTTTGTCCCTGCATAATGCTAGGTCAACCTACACTGATAAAAAAACTGATACCACAACCTAGATGAGAAGATGATAATTAACAAGAGTGAGGTGCCTGGTCAAATGGGTAAAGAAGCCTGTGTTAATGTTCTTTACTGCTGCAACTCAACTCTTTCCAAAGTCTGAGTTAGTACCTGCAGTGTATTGTAAGCATGTCCTTATAGTGGAATTCATTGCAGTTCCAGTGATCAAAAGGTAGATTATTTTAACAATGGAAATCAGCTCTTGCAAATGTTGGGAAGATGAGTCCTTGAGTTATTGGCCCAAAACTGACTTGCAAAAACATGTAGCTACTCATTGCAAAGCAAATACAAATTGAGAAAATTCGCTTTTAAAAGAGCAGAATTTTTTTTCTTACTGCATATAGTTTAAGCACCTCTGTAAAATGCTCACTTGATTTACAAAAAACTGATACAAATCTATTACTGAAAAGCAAAAGATATGAATTCAGTAGATACATTCTTCCTCTTCCATCTCTTATTCTTTCTAATGAGATTGCAGAGAGAAATGAAATCCATCAAAAGCTTCCTAGATACATTTTGAAATGCTGGGAATATAGGTAAATATACTCAATATTTAAATCTGGTAAATTTCTCATGCATTTGACAATTTGACAGGTTTTCCTCCATGTATTTTTTTAATTTAGCATCTTTGGCAACTGCGGACACAATTGTAAAACCAGTTGTCAAGCAACATATCAGAAGTGTCACAAGGGTTAAATCAGATCCTGTCATACAGTATCCTATCAGACAGGGGTGAATAACAGATGCCTAGAAGGCAGAAGTGTAATGTGGAAAGCATACAAAGTCAGGTGCCCTGGACACTCCCCTAGGCACAGGAACTTCCTGAACAAATGAAGACGGTTCTCCAGCCAGAAGATCAGACTGAGCAAGCTCCAACAATAAGAATTTGGGTGTTGACTTGTAACGTATCCAACTATTTTTAATTAAAAGAAACAAAACTAGCTGGTCTTACAAGGTTACCTCTAGAGACTGAAAGACAATGCCTTTTGTGCCCCATTCTGAAGAAAAACGGTAGTTTCCTTAGACAAAGGAAGCCTCCTGCATCATGTACAAAACTAGAGAAATAGTGAGTAGATTCTCACTAATTTAGATTCTTCCTGCTTCACACAAAACCGGTTGAGTGACACAGGCAAGTGGCTTCCTCACTTGAAGTTAAGAGCAGTTGAAGCACATACATTTGCATTCCCAAACATGTCTCCAACTCAGAAAACCAAAGAAAACAGAAGGGTTTTGGTTTTGTACATATACTAACCTATAAATTGGTTCTTTCTTAGCTTCCAGATTTCACTGACTTTTAACAGAGAAAGTTCTTTGACATTAGACTTGACAAAAAGTTGGTGTCAACGTAACATACTAAATAGGGCAAGTGCCCCATTTTAAGTTAGGAATCTAACTTAGATACCATACAAGAAAATCACACCTTTTCCAAACAGTTATCAAAACCACATATACAAGTAGTAGAGTTTATCCAACCATGTCACCAAGTGTGATTGGAATGAATCTAGGAGTGTAATGAACTTTCAGCAGCACTGTGCAGTCTAGCATGATATGTGAACAAAAACTGAGGCAGATCTGGATGAAATGTCAGTTTACTGTCAACAATTTCTCACATTCAACTAACTCCAAGGGAAATGGAGCTTCCTTTAGCAGCATTTCTTTAAAATTCCAACAATCTCACTTGCACACACTAGAAGTATATCAAATGTACCGTGTAAACATTCGGATGTACATTATAGACAACTTACTTTTAAGTAAATGTACTTAACATGTAGGAAAAATAATGGCCTGAATAAATTCTCTAAGTGCTAAAATTCTTCACTATTTTTTGTATAAGGGATTAGAGTTCTTGAAGAAGACCAACCATTTTGCTGAACTTACATCAACCTTATGTTACTTGAAGTAACTCCCATGGCTTTAAGGATATTTATATCTACTGTATATCTAGTACATGTGAACACTTAATCTATAGCTCAGGGAAACTCCCAATAGCTAAATTAACAATATAATTTCTCTATTCTTTTACCATGCTAGTCCTCCCCTAAGTTTTACACCAGTCAAGCCTTACAAGAGCGTAAATCAGTTTACACTGCAGTACAGCACATTCATGATACGCCTTGACTTTCTACATGCTCCCTTTTCATTTGTATCTTGTTCTTAATTCATGTCATTAGAAGTGCAACTGTAGGCAGTAGAGTCTAGATTCAAAGGGGGGTATATTAAAACAGGTTTAAGATAGGCTGTATTCCCCAGATTTTTACCCATTCTGACACTATCCTGTCCTTAAAGTAAAGCATGTCCATTACGTTAGAGTAACATAAGGTCTCCACACCTGCAAGAAGGTCTCGGTATTTGAACATTGCAAGCAATTGCTTTCAAGCCCAGATTAAGCTTTCACAGAATATCCTGCCAAATACTAGAGTTCACAAACAAGAAACACGAAAACATTACAAAAGTCTCCTAATCAAAACACTTCAAAGGAAATGCAAAATGAGATTATCAATATAAAACTGAAAAAAAGAACCTCAGAATACCACCAATGAGAAAATTTTGTCTGAGAATGGGACCTTGCTCAAATTGAGTGAAGCAAGAACCTCCGTTCACCACAAAAGAATATGTTGATGAAGGATTAAAATATTACTGTAACCAAAAGTATAATTTCATACATCACCAATCATTTCTATGAAACAGGATGTGAACTTCATCTAAAAGAGCTCCACATTCAAAAAAAATTCTGATAAGCAGTTCTAGCTTATATTTTATATCCTAACATACTCAACAGACAAGTGCTCCATTATCAAAAGGTACCCCTATAAAAAAAATTAAGTTGAAGAACTTAAACATCACTTTTGATACTGTCAGAGCTGAATTAACAAAGATGAAGGCAACATACTAAGATCTATGAAGATCCACATTCTCCCACAAATTTGGTGCAAGAATTGAATAGAAACTGCCCTGTAAAAGTATTCTTCAGCCTTCACCCCAGGTGGCCATCTGTAAGACCTCTAATATGAACACCTGTCTTAAACATAAAGTCATATAGATAATGACTGTTTTGCCAAAATAGCCTCTGAGCAACCAACTCCCAAAGCTACAGAGAATAACTTAATGATTACTGTTTGTAGGTTAGAACACCTCAGTTATTCCCATTTAACAACAGGGCAGAGTAACAGTTTAAAAGAGAGAATACAAGAAACAGAATGCTGGTAAAAAAACCCAAACCATCAGCTAGTTGTGGAGCTGGCTTTAGGTGGAAGGTTTTTTTTCTTGTTTTCTTTAAAGCCCTGAATCTCCAATACTCAAGATGCTGCAGAATTAGTTCCAGAAAAATACTGGCATTGCTTCAGAAACACAAGAAAGAGGCTTACACATTAAATAACCAAATGAGTATTCCACACTTAGTCAAGTAGTCCCCTGGCACAGTGATATGGGAGAACCTGCCTCAGTTCTATCCCATTCCCAGAGGCTTAATGTATACAGAGAACATTTGGGATCTCTTCAAGTGAGCTAAAGATTTGCATATCCTTTTGCATATCCTAACATATAGCATGCATTTCTTTTGATAAGTGTGAGATTACCTGGACTACCTTCAAAGTGGTAGAATATGGTAGTGTTTGCCTTATATTAAAACAGCATTAAAAAACCCTCCAACTGTTATAAACCAGAAGTAGAAGGCCATTTTAATCTCATCTCCAGGTGGAATACAGGAAGTGTGTCTACAGCACATATTTATCAACTTAATACTGGTTTTGATTTTCTGAGATCCTCTGATAAAGTAACTTTTATTAACTATTATCCCCGTTTAAATTGGCATGTTTTTGGAACATCTGATTAAATCCACACACTCTAAGCAGACCAAAAATGTCACGGGAAGAATGGCTTGACTTACAACTGAAAATAAATATTAGATCTTTCTTTAGCTTAGGTATGGTACATGTTGATAGCGCAGCATAAACACGAACTTGGAACAAGTTTGCTCTACTAAATGCTACATGCTACCTATTAACAAAACACCCTTTGGGTATAGTACTTATTCAGAAACTAAACATGCATTTTATGCCTTTTCTAAAATCCATTATTAACAAAGACAGACAAGTCAGAATTTGAATGTGAAAACCCTGTCTGTTTTAAAAGGCAAAAAACTCTAAAGCTTAAATCTGCATTAACTGATTTCCAAGGTGCTTGGCACCTGCAGCTTCTTCCCACCATAAGGCTAAGTTACTCAGCATTTCTCAGTCAGGTCACAGATTTTAAACTAACTTTGGGGCTCCGTATCTAAACCTTTTCTAAAACTGCTTTTGGCAATTTACTTAATTTTTAATAAATCAGAAGAGGATTTCTGCCTGAGACTATAACCTAGATGACAGGAGATAAATTAATAATATATATTTACCAAAAAATCCACCCAAACCAAAGAAAGAACACATAATGAATCAAGATCTAATACACAGGCTCCTCATTTTAATTGACAGAAGGCAGTACTCCCACAGTGCAGTTTGCATGTATTGTCCAGAGCCATTCCCAAGTAAGAGATATGTGCTACCTTTAATACTGTATTTTGTCTATACTATTTCTTCAGTGCTTTCAGCTTAGACAAGAACACCTTATGTAAAAAGTCAAAATTTAATGAAGAATGACTTAAAGTATTCATGGTACTGTCTTGGATCTACTTGCAGTAATGGGAAAAATATCATGTTTGGAAATCCACAAAGCAAAAAAGTACATGTAGCTTTCTTCAGAGCATAAGCATGCAAACTCTAGATAACCTTTAAAAGATATCTCAGAGAACGTCCCATTTATTCACAGTAGAAAAAGGTGCATAAAATACATTCCCAATATCCAAGTCTGGAATTACTATGAATTGAAAATTTTTACAAAAGAAAATAACTTAAATCAATAGATAAGTTTAGCATAGCTCTGACAAAAAGCACACTGCTCTACAAGTTTGAATTCGTACTGCACTCACCAAAATAATTTATTAACTATAACCTAATTTTCTTGTAGCAGAGATGCAGTCGAGTAGAGCTTACCACTAGCTATTTTTTATTGAATTTAGAAACTCAATATTCTCTTACCTAGGACTGCTTATTGACATTAGGAAGAAAAACAACAAAATCACACAACATCAAAAGCTAAAGGAAATTTTGAAGGAAAAAGACGGGGCAGAGTGACTTACTCTGTCTTTAATCAGAAGTAAAGCCACAATTTTGTTGGACTGAGTACAAATAAGTTCTATAAAATAAGGCATTTTCATACAGCTTTGTTACTTAGTAACATTTACATTGGATTTTTTTTGTATAGAGGTGATTGCTGGAAAGCTACTCTGTGCAAACAACACAAATGGTTATGGCTTCTCTTCTTTCAGAAAGACACAAGTATGCACCATGTCAATACACAGGAGCTTCCTTGCACAATTCTGTAGCCACCACACTGTACAATAGTCTCCCCTTCCCAAAAAAGTTACTATATTTTTATTAATAATCTGTGGCTTATCCGTAAATGTAACAGCCTTTCATCCAGCAGCAGTACTGGTTGAGGATGAGCAAAGGAATGTTGTGCTAAGGCTGCTAAGGCACACCTGGGCTGTTTTCATTCTTCCAGGCTGAACTGGTAACAAAACATTTGAAATGTCTTCACTGCAGTTTACATTGGTGTAAGTATCAACCATGCACAGAGGCTCCGTGAACAGCTACTGCAGAACCACTTTGGACTGTTGGGGAAAGAGGGACTGGAGCTACCTATACACAGTAACCAGTTCATGGTAAAACAAGTTTAGACTGAAGTAGTTCTCAGAGGAACTAATTGATACAGTGATAAAATGTTTAATTTCCTTCCTTCTCCCTTTTGTTTAATGGAAACAGCAACCAGTTGCAAGGTAAAAAATACGGAACTAAGTTTCTGGAGGGTATTTGTTCTCCTTGAGGCTGTATTATCAAAACTCAACATTACTGTTCTAATAATTGCAGATCCACAGTCAGGTTTTTTGCCACTAAAGCAATAGTAAAACTGATACACTAGAGTACACGCTCCCTGACATGGGTTATATTCAAGCAAAAAGGTAATCTCACCCCAGAACATTACGTTCTAGACTTAAAACTATCCGCTCTGCAGAGCAGCTGTACAAGTACCTAAAAAGTACAAGCACCCGCATCACCAAAACCACAGCAACTGACAGGTTGATGCTTAAGACTGAGTACAGCAGCTCTCTGAGGGCCAGTTAGACTTACAATCCATTAATGCAATCTATGTATACAACCTTCTCTATCAGCTTTGTATGCTGCTCCTATTCATTTTCTGGGTTTTTGCTTGTTGTTTGTTTTTTGCAGTGGATGAGGTTTTTTGTCTTGTTTTGGGACTTTTTTGATTGGTTGATTTTTTTTGTTTTGTTTTAATTTGCATAACTAAACAGATCAAAAGACTTTTAAACTTACTGTTCATGGAAGTCCAGCATTGGTGGCTCAAACCGGAGAGGTCGGCAATTTCCCCGATACAGGGATACACTGCAAAAAAAATTGAAATGCCATAAAAGATACTATTAAATAACACATTTTTGCTCCCTTCCCATCTCAAATAGCCCCTTAGTAAAACGTTCATTAATACTAATAAAGCAACTAATTCAAAAGAAGAAGCAAACAAAACAAACTTGTCCAGTCAGTATACTGTAATTTTACTACATGATTATGTGGTGTCTCCAAGAAAGATTATGCAAGAGCACAAATCTTGAAAATGGACAGAACTGAAGTGTGAACCTCTCCTTTATATAATGGTGGCTGAGTGAAATGACACACTAAATAGGTTTATATCATCTTTCATAGCAATGTCCAAACATTGCTAGGAAAGATGTTTTGGATATTGTCCAATGTGTAACAGTAATTTACATACACATCCTGAGTTTCCTCAGCTACATGTGTATTAGTACGTAAACAATCTTGAATGCATTTGAAGGTACTGAGGCCACATGTGAGAAAATACCCAATACTGTTTAAAACTTGCAATATCCAGGAGACAATGACTCTGCTCTGGAAACATTCCTTAGTTTTGCCTATACTAACCCCCCCTGGAAACTCTTCAGAATTCTAGTAGATGAAGACCAAAACTTAAATAGCACTCAAACAATCCAGCAGTGAAGCCAAAGTACCTGGAATTATCCTTTACTACTGCTTATTTTATCAGTACAGTTATATAGAGCACAACAGTTAACCCACAACAAAAATTAGAAGTAAAAAATACAGGCAGTTTCATTAACCAAAACATTTTTTTATTATTTATTAGAATGATGTGATTGTGACCACAGTTAAGCATCTTTGTAATTGTAACTTTAATTAAGCTGAATAAAAATCCTATTCATACAAAAAACAAAACAGGGAGACAACAACATAAAAAAAAATAAATGGGAAGACTAAGGAATAGAAGAAGGTCAATGGCTCCTGAATGGCAAGACCAACAGCTTCTTTTTTTTTTTCTCAAACGCTTTTTTTTCCTGATATTAAAACTTATATTCTGATATCGATTTAGATCCTTGTTTTCTGACTTTGTATCAACCCTAGACGTCCAAAGACAGAGCTGCAGCCAGTTGTCCTGGGTAAGGAAAGCTACTCTGCAAACCCAGTTCTACCGAGAACTATGCAGTTCTGCCTCAACAGGGAGGAGCAGGCAGGAAATGGTACATGCACATGTGGCTTGTCTTATGAAAGCTGAGGCCTTGAGCAAAGATCAATCCAATTCCACCCAGTGCAATTCCAGGAAAACTAATTATTGATCAAATTCAGATGTCTTTCCATACTCCAGAACCACTTCAACAAGGAAGCTATTTACAGGAGTAAAAGTTTAAGAATAGGCTAGAAAATCTTAATTGTATGCTTTAATCAAAATCAAATCAAAAGCTTTTTAAATAAAATTACAATGTCTCAATGACTCACTCTAAAACTCTGTGACTGAATCTTCAGACTTCAAGTATAATACACAGCATGCTAATCAATTTCCAGCACTCTGTGTTTGGATGTCAAAGCATCTTCAATGCTCCAGAGCCTAGTCACTAAAAATAGCTTCGTCCACATGAAAGTAATAAAACACTATCAGGACAAGAGTGGGCTTAGTGCATCCAGGCACTAAGGCACTTGGTATATACTTAAATATGTGTCTCTGTGTGTGTGTGTGTGTGTGTGCACGTGTGTGTGTGCACGTGCACATATGCCATGTGTGTGCAGACTGCAGTACAACAGAAATGAAAATACAAGAAGACACCGATAGGAAAAACTGTATTCAGATCTACTAGTTAAAGAAGTTAAAGTCTACTAGCAAGAAGTTAAAATTCTTGCTAGTATTAAGTGCGGCTGTGACACATTACAGTTGACAAATAAGAGGGTTTGGGTACAGCTTCTCAGGCTAAACTCAAACCTCAAACTGTACAGCAAATGCTCAACAAAACAAAGTTTACAGAGACACTGGATGCAGGAGAATACAACTGGAAAACCATACTTGCAGTTATGTTTCATAAGGATAAAAAAGTGACTAGTATGTCCTCAGAGTTTACAGTCTAATTTTAAAAACCAGTTAGCATGCACTTCTAAATAAAAAGGTTAAAAAGCTCCTGTACCTCCATTGTTAATGTAAAGCTAAACAGAAATCACTCATCTTAAAGTGATCTTAAAAATAATTCTGTCCATTTCTTCCAAAATTAAAACTTTGAACAGTTAGACAGCACTTCCTTTATATTAATAATTATTGGTAGAGTGACCTATCGATTCCTCTTGTGGAAAAATACTAAAAATATTTACAATATTTACAAAAGTGATAATTAATATCTTTATTTCAAATGCATTGAAAACACTGTCAAGAGTAACTTGGCCTAACTTAAACAATCATGACATACTGAATTCTCCACATACATGTAAAGGTTAGGCAACGTCTTCTCAGGTCACAGAGCTAATATTATCCTGGAAAGCTGGTTGGACAACATAGATTTTTTAAATTTGTTACATTTGGTTAAAGTTTGGTAAAGACAAGAACATCATAATGAATGCCAACTATTATAATAAAAGTAACAACTGTAATAAGATTCAAAAGGGAGCAAGCAATATTGGGATTCACAAACTTTGCCTACCGAAGGGCCCAACATGAGTCAACCTGCAGCAGACTAGAAAATGATGATAATGTCTGCTCTGCTGGGCACTTGCTCACCGAAGGCTGGATACACCCATGGGTGGGGCGACTTTACAGCATAATGACATGAAGTTAATTACTATTGTATGCATGTAGAAATATGGCTCCAGGTCTTATATCACAATTTAAACATTTTTCCTTCCCTACCCTCCAAGTCTTCTAACTTTTAAAGACAGGAAGAACAATATGAAAAAGAAGATGCATCTGGAAGAGATGACAGCTGATACCTGTCAACAAGCACCAGCAGACTAAAAACTGGCCAGGAGTCATCTGAACCCATAATTTAAATGTTCCCAACATCTTTTTTCCTTCTGCAAGAATCTTGATTTTAAAAATGAGACTTGACAGTGAACTACATGTAGTCCCTAGCAGGACCATTATCCTCCTTGTTCCATCCATGCTGTATCTGAGTGGGCATTTACCTCAACTACTAACTAAGATACTGCTGCTACCCAGATGCAATTCACTGAGGTGCCAACTTCATGTCTCAATAATGTTCATCACAGATGCTGTCATAAACATGGTCCAAATAGCAATGCCTGCAAACACTGTAGCTGATATGGGCATCCATCTGTGCTGAGCCACAATATCCTTCTGTCTTAAGGACATTCTTCAGCACTTCCATAATGCTTTGCTGTTTATCAGAGTACTGTGCACTCAATTTTAGATAATCAATGCACATCTTTGCATTTGGAAATGAAGAAAAGGCTTGTCACATACGGTATTTAAAGATTTCTGCAAAGTTGGGTAGCAACTGTGTCTCTGTATCCTTACTTTACCTTTCTAGCTGTTCTGGGATTTCTGTAGGAGTTATGTGCTCTGTGGAATCTTATCTCTAACATCTTTAATTGCTACTGTAGAAAATTCAAATCTGAGCATGCTCCACATGTATTTTTTCCCACATTACTTCAGCAGTTGTTTAAAGAGTTTTATTTCCTCTCTTGTGCCATAAATTGTAAAGAAATAAAGAGAGCAGAATTAAGCTGTGAAACAGCTTAATTCTCGTGATTTTATTTAGCAACAAGAACTCATAGAAAGTTGCTACTTTATTTCTATTACCACAAAATCAAATAAAAGCTAACTAAAAATAACTATGTGAACCTTTAAAATGACAAATTGGCAAATACTTTGCAGTGGGTACTTTTTGTGTCAGAATCCTCAAAAGAGCCACTGCAGACTTTTTGAGCTAAAAAGGTTCTGTAAGTAGCCTGAATGCATCCACAACTTGTTAATATTTAAGAATAAGGCTAAGCTGCATATATCAGAAAACATATTTTAATTTTTAATGCTAGAATTTTTTTCAGAAATATGGGTATTAATCACAGGTTCAGTGAGAAAGTGAACTCCCACAAAACAATTGACTACTTCAGTAATTGGCAGAAGCTTCTGCTAAAATGCAGAAGAATAAAAAGATTAGCAACACTTTTTTTCCCCCACAAACTACCTAGATAGTAGCTGGCTTGCATATGCCAATATTAACCTTGTATCAGGAAAACACACTCATACCAGACAAAGTTCAAAGCTAACAATTCCCAAGGGGGAGTGTCTGGGAAAGAACAGGGAGATGCTTCAATGCACTGTAACCTGACCATAGGCACGAACAAAACAAATTAAATTGCTAGTTCATTTCCCTCCTTCCAATTAGCGCTAAAATGTAGATCAGAGAACTGAATGAAGTGTCTAAATGGGGAAAAATATTGGCAAGCTATACCAAAAAGAAGAAATAATCTCTAATAAGGATGAGGAAAGACAAGTCATCTAGAGAAGTTAAATGTTGTTTTTATCAATGCCATTGAAAAAAATCACCTAGAAGAAGACTTAAATGAAAGACTCATGCAAAACCAATAACAGCAGTGAGAGAGAAAAACAGAAAGGAAATTTGGTATTTACTAACTAACATGGTAACAGGGAGCTTGTGATGCAGATCTTCATCACATTGTGACTGAACTTCAAATAGGTCAGCACTCTTAAGTGGAATGGACTACTTGTATTCAGATATCTAAACCAGTGTTTTAAAAGAACACACTCTAGAACACTGAAGTTTCCAATACATAAAGCAATCTTATTAGCTGAGAAATGAAAATTTAAAAAAAAATCCTGTAAGCAATCTCATCCATGGCCCCAATCTCAAGAACCATCAAATTTAGCTGTTTCCTGGGAAACAATATTGCACCTGATCTGTGGATGCCAATATAGGCACTTTATTTCTGCCATTGAGATTTCATTATTTAAACAAGATACTATTCCATTTAAAGAACCTCCATAAGGTCTGGCTATATCCAAGATACAGAAATACACTAATCATTGCTATCTTTTGTTCAACTGTGATTCCTGTAAATTAATGTTCTCATACTTGCAATCTGACTGACATAGTGCAGCACATAACTACAGCTGTTTGCATTCCTGTCCACAGCTGGAGATTTCATAGGTTTTTCAAAATTTGCACAAAGAAGGATCTTAAGCCCACAATTAAGCAATTATACACACAGTAAAATAGGAACTAATCTGAAATGGAAAATTCTTTTACTAGATTTCCTGAAAAGGAACAGAAAACAGGTTGAGGAAAAAACAGAACTATATTTACTGAAAATGCACTATGACAGTTTGCTGAATGTTACTGTGCAAAAAACAAGTTTCTTATTACTGTTCAATGCACCCATTAAATAAACAAGAATATCTGATGATTCTTCAGAGAAAAATTAGGGACCAGGGAAAAAAGAGGCCACTTATTTTCCTTCTCAGATATTATACATGGAAAACTCTTCAGTAACAGATTATGTCTTCAGGACAGGAGAAGACAAGACAGGGTCATGGGATGTCTAGTCTGGAGAAAAGGAGGCTCAGAGGTGACCTCACTGCTCTCTACAACCACCTGAAAGGAGGCCGTAGCCATGTAGGGGTCACACTCCTCCCAGGCAACCAGAGACACAACAGGAGGAAGTGACCTCAAGCCGCGGCCAGGGGAGATTCGGGTTGGATAGTCAGAAAAAAATCACCATGTGGTTAAGTACGGGAACAGCCTCCCTAGCGAAGGGGTGACATCACCATCACAAAATGAGATGTACAACTCTGTGATAGATATGGCTTAGTGGGCATGGTGGCATATGGCTGAAGACAGGAGTTGGTGATCTTGGAGGTCTTCTCCAACTTTAATGATTCTATGATGGGACAAAGGAATGTGGGGAAGAGTCTGTTAAAGATAACATCAAATTTTTCTTCAAAGAGTACATGAAGAACTTTTGAAGCAGGCAAACTTTCTCCTCAATAGAAGAAACTACAGAAAAATGATTTTAAAGCAATCTACAAGCAGAGTCTCACTCAGAATTACTCTGTGGTACACATTACAAAGTAAATTAAAGAATTCTTCAGGATTTTTTTTCCAAATGTGAAGTTTCTTCCTCATGAAGGGCCACAAAGATGATCAAGACAAAGCACCTCTCCTACAAAGACAGGCTGGGAGAGTTGGGGTTCCCAGTCTGAAGAAGAGAAGACTCTGAAGTGAACTTGGAGCACCTTCCAGTACCCAAAATGAGCTACGAGAGAGGTGGAGACTGACTTTTCACAAGGTCATTTAGTGCTAGGACAAGGAAGAAAGGGCTTTAAACTGAAAGAGGGAAGGTTTGGATGAGATATTAAAAATTCTTTATCGATAGGATAGTGAGGGACAGGAACCCAGCCCCTGGCAGAGGGATGGAACTAGCTTATCTTCAAGATCCCTTCCAACTCAAACCATTCTATGATTGAGTTGTTCAATATTAAGAACTATCTCACATTTTAGTTTCATTTCCTCTGTGTGACAAAAATAATTGAAAAAAATCCCATAGTTTTTATTTGATCATTTTACACTAAGCCTTCATTATTCTTATAAAAAGTATCACAAATCTTATGATTAAATTCTGTATTTAACTTTAAGAAAGATGCTTACCTTTTCTGTTGATATGAACTGAGGCCTATAGTTGTCTCAGTCTGTAAAAGAAAAAAAAAATTAAATTTTAGAGACCAACAGCATTATATCGCCTGGGAGGGAAAAACCCCAATCTAACAACGTGTCAATGTCAACAAGTTAGCAAATCAGAGCTTGAAAGAAAAAAGGAGAAGTTCTGAACTGGAAAGAAAATGTAATTTTTTTTTTCCAATTAAAGAAATTAAGTTTGGCCTTGGACAAGAACTGTGGTAGTAATGCTCTCAAACTAAAAAACAAGCAGCAACTTAAAACCCTAAAAACTGAGAGAAGGAGGAAGTCCAGGAAATTACAAAACTATATGAAGCAAAAGAAAAACCTTACATACATAGATCTAAGAAATAAACTTTAGTTTGAAGAAAAGCATATAAAACAAGAAACAGTCCACCAATTATCTCACTGATGTAATTTAACACCTAGAAAACAAAGAAGGCTATAATCTCCATTAGCTAGGAAACATCATCTCCTTCTCTGCTAATGATCTAGCCTGTTATTCATACCCCTTCTTCCACTCCACTGGACATTTCAGTTAATTACCTGAAAACAAGGAGGTTAGGTTGTCTAGGGATTTCCAATTAGTTTACTCTTGCCTAAGAAATACCAACCGGTTTAAAAGCCTGCATTATGCACTGTCCTTCTGATACTGCTAATGTTAAAAACATACCAGACTTGGAAAACTTTCTTCCCACAGGATCTGGAAATCAAACTGAGGATTTTAGTCATCCTCTTAAAGACATTTCATGGCCAAGCTGAATACTTACCTCCTGAGAGTGGAAAGAAAGCTCACAGGTCTGATGAAGTCTATAGCATACCTTGACCAATTAACCTTTAGTACAAGGATGTGACTTGTTTGCAAGGGGAATGCAAACTTGTATCTTATTTCAGAACTAAAAATCAAGTCCTTTTTGCGGGACACTTCACTTATTTCTATTTCAGCTAAAAATTACACTTTTTTTTTCTTTTTTTTTTCTTTTTTTCTAAGCTAAAGTATTTTTTAATTTTTTTTAAATTATCTTTACTTAAAATATAGATTCTTTTATTAGAGGAATTTTGATTTTGCTATTTGGAGAAACTTTTTGGAAATTTTATAATTACTCTTATTAGATCACTGAATCTACAAACATTAATGTTTGATACATGTCAAGGATCAATTCTGGATTGTAAATCTACATACTGTTCCAGATTTAATACGAAGTTATTTTGTTTACTCAGCCTCCAACTTGCATCAAACTAAATTACGCTGGAAGTGTATTATTTATCATTGTAAAACAAAGCTAATCTGTTTGTAACTTGAGGATTTATTTGCAAATTTGAAAGGCCACACAGAACATTCATTAGATTTTTTTGGGTTTAAAACCTCTGATATAGAGAGTCAGACTGCCTTGCTAAAGGGATATTGCAGGAAGGGGTTCACATGAAATTACATTTTACAGTACAAAATAATCAGTGCAGGTTTTCCTCAGTGAAGAAAAGAGTAAATAACAAGCTCTTTTATACTATGTTATTGTCATTTGAAAGTCAGCAAGCTCTCCTTTAAACTTACCTGCTACTTTTGTACTGTAATTAGGAAACCAGTCCATTTTTCTTATTCTTCATTGAAACACCATTAATTTAATGAATAGAAAGAAAGTTTACACATCTTTCCATGTTTTCCAATCTAAGGTATATTACTCATATACTGATAGGCTTTTAGTTCAGCTTCTTAACTTCCGATGCCACACTCCATTTTCTATTAGCAGTAGGATACAGGTAAATACTACTCTAAAACAGTTTACAACAGGTTGTAAGAGAAATTCAATTAAAATGAAGAAGAACAAATTTAAAATCAGTTTTAGTTAAGTGATGAATGCTTAAGGTACAAATTGTTTTCTGCCTAAACCTTTATAGGAAGTACTGCTAACTAACAAGTTAATTAGCTCTGAAATCTAAAGAAATTAAACTGAAAAAGGCAGATCTCTTCCTTCCATACCTTGTATTTTCCTCAGACTGGAAAAACAAGGGAAAACCTTCCACTTTTAAGCTGCCAGACATTATTTTCTCATTTCAACCATGAGAAAACTCATGGGTTGAGATAAGGACAGTAGGTATATGACTTCTGTGACAGGATGTGTCTGAGAAGGTTTAGGTTTGATATTAGGAAAAGGTTCTTCACCTAAAACATGGTCAGGCGCTGAAACACGCATTTAAGAACTGTTTTGACAACACTCTCAAGCACATAGTGTGAATCTTGGGGCTGTCCTGTGCAGGGCCAGGAGTTTGACTCGTTGATCCTTATGGTCCCTTCCAACTCAGAACATTCTGTGATTATAATTCTGTGACTTCTTTATTTTATTTTACCTATTTAAGTGTCTTTATCTTATCCCATGAGTTCTCCCACTTTCACTCATCAGATTCCCTTCTCCCATCCCATCCCACTGGGGGAAACAGAGCAAGCAGCTGCGTGGGGCTGAGCATCCAGATGGAGTTAAACCACAACAACCAAACTTACTCTGTGACACTACCAGATATATAAAACCTTACATAAACCATGTAATCCTTACAAGCACATTAAACACTAAAACGAAATAAAACATTTCCTTCAACAATGGAGGTTTTTTTTCCTTTCAAAACATAACTAAAGCACATAATTAAGTTACCAGCAGTTACCTGACAGCCAGATGATGAAGCTAACAGGTTCAGATCCTATGACAGGGCAACTAAAATAGTCATTACCATCACTGCCCCATCCTTGACAACTTGCTTTGGCTCTAACAAGACAGCACGTTCTATTAAGTTTTAAATAATTTCACGCAGAAAGTTAAACATAGTTATATTTACTCTTAAGCATCATAACTGGCTATCAATACCACTAATATTAGACTCAGTCTAAGATCCCGCCCAGGCCAATTTTTAGACAGAAGGCAGTGGAGATCAAAATTAACCCCAGAAAAACGCAGAAACAAACAGAAATACACACAGTTGACAAAAGTGCAACTACTACAGTGCCTTGGCTGTTGACAATTGAATGATCTGACTTTACACCCATTGTTTTCCCCTACAGTCTGAAATTACTGTTTTGCTATGAAAGTAGTAAGTCAAAAATCTGTAGATCACGTATAAAATCATAAATCACTCTGCTAATACTGGGATTTCTGAGATATATTTAAGAGCAAAAATACATTAAAGATTAACACTTACAAGGAAAAGTCTGGGTTTTGCTTTCAGACGTCCATTAAACACAAGTAGTATTATAAATTCATTTTAATTACACTTTCTATTTTCTAAGCAGGAGCTGTTTGTTTTTTTTTGCTTTGTCTGATTGTTTTTGTGGGTATTTCATTGTGTGGATTTTGCTGGGGTTTTTAAAGTTTTTGGATCAGGGTCAATCAAGAGCAAAGAAATAGCATACCAACTTCAGCAACTACAGCATCATGGAACTAAACCAAAAATAAATCTCATGTGGCAGTTTCTATAATTACCACTCATTTTTATTACACGTCAGTCTTTCAAGTCATGCAGTAAACAAAAACATACAACTGGGTCCAGTTACAAGCCCTAAATACTTTTTTTTTTTTAAATTTGATCTGCAGGTATAATTGTGGACCTACTGTACTACAGTCTGGCCTGCTATTTTTCCTAAACCGCCAGGAACTAAAGCCATGTAGCTGATCAATCTATTTATTGTGTAGGTTTTGCTTAATACTGTTGGTTTATCAGGTAAAGAGAAATAAAATTATGGTCTTTAAAAAATACAGCTTCATCTTTTCTTCCATAAAGGATAAATCATAAAAGATCAGAATTAGCAAAATATGATTTATATGAAACATTTATTAAATTTTATCTGTATTGGAGAAGCACTACAAATAAAATATTGCAATGTACAGATCAGGAAGTATGATGCATGTGCACACTTAATATTTCAAGATATATAATAAGATAATATAATAAGATAAATTACAGGGGGAAAATCCCTTCAATTGGATTAATTTCCTAATCCAAATCCCTAACAATAAAACCTAAGGTCAGCACAAAAGAAACAGTCAAAATATACAACTGAGCAGAAAAAACAATGAAAGAGAGAAAACTCACCCATTTTACCAGTAACAGGCATTTATGATCCTTCTGCCCAAAACACTGTGTTAAAGGCTTAAAGACAGATGATTCTTTTTTAATTTATTTTTTTTTTAAATTTGAAGATAGCATATAACATTGAGACTGTTGCTCCTAACAGTATCACGCCTTAATTTAATGTCTTATATTACCCCAGAAGGATTAAACTATAAACCAAAAGGATTTCATTATAAAGATCTTGAGAAAGCTTGCACACCGTGAGCTAGAAAATTTGAAGGCAGTCAGCCAACACTATGGTTTCAAGACTTAAGAATAGTTTCTCTCCACAGGCTTATATTCTCAAGACAGATTTCACAGAGAATCTGTACCTCCAAGTACACTTTAAAGACTCAGTATAACTGTGGAAGACACCAGACAGTAATTTTGCATACACAGAGAATCAAAATCCAAACCTTACAGCCTGAAGGCTATCTCTAAAGAAATACCCATGGTTGGTAACTTCCACCAGAGCATAAAACCAAAAAATCCCATTAAACAAACAATCACAACCACCAAGTTGATTTTATTGTCTCATCAATTTGTTATAATAGCTATTCTTCACTTCTTGGTAAGAGGTCATATTACCCAGCATTACATTCAGTCATCTAAACATAGGCATCTGCTGCCACTTGAGATAAATGTCCTAGGGCAGCCTGCCTGGTCTCAGACTGACACCCAGAAGGACACGGTTTCTCCTGCACCCCGTGCCATATCTGCCAGGTCCATGTTGATGCCCAGGACATCTCAAATAGCACTATTAAGATTTTACTCCTATTGAGGTTACCTATGTTTAAGCAACTAAACTAGAGCTCAGAAGTCTTCAACAAGGACAGCTGGAACAATGCAAGGAGGCAGACACTCTTAATCAAGGCCCGGAGTTTTCAACAGTAAATATATTTCTTTAATGCTTACAAAATTCTCAACAAGCAAAGTTTTCTATATTCCTACAGAAGAGAGTATCCACACCAATTTAAAAGACTATTGCAGTCTGAAGGACTCAGAACATTTTACAATTTGTTATTTCATAGTAAGGCTGGTTGCTTCTTGTAAAAGAGGTAGGTGGTGCTTGCAACGAAATGCTGAGAAATAGCTGCAAGTGATAATGCCATAAATGGCAGCTTAAATCTTCATTGTTGCACTCATGAGCTCTATGCTTATTTTAATTATGCTAATTATTAAATTATTAACATAATTAATGAGGAGTATCTCACTTAAGGTAATGAAAAAATGAATGCTGTAACCTGAAAGGAAGCTGAAAGTAGACTAAAGTCATTCTTGCCCTGGTCTTTCATGACCCAAACTCACATAAGGAAACAAAAACATCATCAGTTGACTGTAGCTGATGCAATACATACTATTGGCACTGGCTTTGCAACAGTCACTCCTGGGCACCAATTATTTTTAATCTAAAGCCTGGGGATGGCAATTCTTCCAGTACAAGAAGCAGAAGAATTTCAGGTGCTCATAAGCAATGGCAATAAACTAAGACAGCTCTTACTCCTTTATAAAACCACACACATGGGAAAGAAAGCTCCAGCGGCCATCAAGTCAGCTGTTGCTCAGTGAAGATCTCATTAGTGCAGCTTGCTCACACCTTTGGGCCATCATCCCAAAAGACAGAAATTCTACAACTTCCTTTAATAACCTGGTCCAGTGTTAAACATCCTCAAGTTTAAAAGTTTTTTTTTTTTTTTTTTTTTCTTGCATGGGTTTGGGAATCTCTGTCCAAAGCTTCATGTCCTTCCACTGCACACAATGAAAAAGCTGGTTCCTGTTAATTCCACACTGCCCAGAGCAATCGCATTTCTTCTTGTCTTTTCTCCTAATAGCTGAAAAAATACATCCTAACATGAAAAGCCTTCCAGCCCCTGATCATCCTGTGTTACTCTGCTGTGCCTGCTCCAGTATGTCAGGGCCTTCCTCACACTGGGTAGCCCAGACTGGACACAATACTCAGGTGCAGCACCACAGGTGGGGGGAAAAACTACACCCTTTATCTTCTGGGTCCACATTTGTTCACAGTTCAGTATGCTGGGCAGTTGTCTTTGTTACAACAGCACATGGACAACTTATGTTCAACCTGCTCTCTACCAGAACCCCCCATGTCTTTTCTGCAGGGCTGCTGTCACAGCCCAGCCTGTCCTGTCACACTTGTTTCCTCTCAGGTGCAGGCCTTGCACTTATCTGATCTGAAAGTCACAAGGTTCCTGTCAGCCTGCTGAAGGCCCTCTGAACAGCAGCCTTGCCTTCCAGTGTAACAGCAGTACTGCTCCAGTACTTTGGCCAATTTGGTATCATCTCCAAACTCACTGAGAGTACTCTCCATACCACCAACCAGGCTGCTAAAGACATTAAGCATTGCTGTCCTCAGTTCCAAACTCTGTCACAGGTAGCCAACTGCCAGCTGAACTCTGTCCTGTAGAATACACCCATTGAGGTCAATGGTTCAGCCACTTTACTGCCCACCTATGAGCTGTATTCTGAACACTTTGGCTACACAGATACCAATGGAAGTCACATCAAATCCCTTTAAAAAGTCAATTTACAATATGAAAATTTGAGTTAATTAAAAAATATGCTTAGACCTTACTCCCTGAAAACACTGTTGCTGAACTGAATGCTTGCCACCTCTGTTAAGAGAATTCTTTGCTATGCTTGCTGCACTGAGAATGAAGCATAGGTCATGCAGAAAATACTAAACTTTCACCAGTAAGAGATCAACACAGCTGAGTCCCAGAAAGGTAATTTGGTTCCACGTCTTCAGTGTTATAAAGCCACTGCACATCACATTAAAGTCCTGTCTTTCTATTATGTAGGACCAGTCTCTGCAACAAGCATTTTACAGCAGTTTATGAACAGACAGCAAATATGTATTAACCATATATAAGCACACAGGTTTTCTTTTTTCTCCTCTATTTCAGCTATTCTGCAAACCTATCTAGTAAAATAATTTCTAGGAGTTTACATGTAAAAAATTATTTCATACACTTATGCTTATTGCAGCAGATTCATGTTAAGATAATTTGACTGAAAAGCCTTACCACTTTCCTTTTCCACTTTAGCAATACATTACTTTAAAAATACTACTGCATAAGCAGAAGTACTTTCCAAGCAGTCTGAATTAACAATTAAAAATTCAATCACTCTAGAAAACAGTGGTCCCAACTACACTGTAAAGAAGAATATTAGATACCCAAGGCAAAAGCTCTAACAACAAATAGAAGGACCTGGGAAACAGTCCTTTATTAACTAAATATATATATATATATATATATATAAAATAAAACTTTGCTCTGAAAAATAAGTTTTCCTTTACCATTCACTTTTCTAAGTTAAGTCCTCAAAAAGTGAGCCGGTATGTTGGCTTAACATGAAAGGACAAATTATTAAAAGTAACAGTTGTAGTTTATTTCAGCCCTCCTAATAGTTGCAGATGACATAATTGTCAGAGACATGAAGCATCTGTCAGGCCTGGACAAGGGTTCAAATAATCAGAACACATGGAGGAGACGGCCTGACACTGACATAGCAAAACTGAGCTGAAGGAGAGCTTAAATGTAAAATTAGGCAGAGAATAACTGATAGCACACTAAAGAAAACTATGTGCCTGGAAAGCACAGTGAAATACAAACTACATGAGCAAACAAAATGCTGTCAAAAACTTACAACTCATTTGGCATTAAAACTCATTTTGGCATTACTAAAACAAGCGTTACTAAACAGAAAAGGAACTACTCTGTCCTCTCTCTCAGCACAATGTCTCAAACACTACACTTTAAGTAGTGACAAATAAAAATCCAGTAAATTTACAGAGTGTTGTAAAAAACTTGCACGAAGAAATTGTAGGTAGATTTTAGCACAAAATTATCATGAAGATGCAAAACAACCTAACAAAAACCCAAGTACACATAAATTTGAGAAAAAAGCAGCAGGAAAACCAGCTTAGGCATGAAACTCACATACTTCTCTAGAGGTTTTAAGAAGAGAAGAGTCACCTGCCAGGCATAGCCCATCTACACACAACACCACCTACCTTTCATTACCACCACAACGAAAAATGTCTACACGATCTCCCATTACAACCAACCCAGTCTATGACCCTGAAGTGCCAAACAACTATACAGATAGACATCTGCAAACCACATCCTATTGAAGAAAAAACCCAAGCTACACTGCATTTACATTAATACTACTCTTACCCTGTGTTCAGGATCTAAATTAATTATTTGAAGAGTTCAAAAAGTTGAGTTCTTAAAGGGACCAATTCATGTCAAGAGACAGAAATAAGAAATTCCCTTGTTATTTTAATTTAATCCACAGACACAACTAGCCTAAATTTATTTAGATATAAAGTTTAACCTGAACACATATACTGAAGAGTAGAATTCTCACTTTTTCTCTGGCAAGACAAAAGATTGAACTACATGGTATAGCACTTTCTAAACCACAAACTGTAAGTCCACACCCAGAGAATAGTCTCTACTTTTGCTAGTTATCCAGTAGCATGAGCTCATTAAATTTCCACTGTCAGTTTATTTTTACCAATGAAATGTTTTTCTACTTAAATATTAAAGGTTTATTATCTTTCAATAAATAGCTGTTTTCAGTCAGACTGGTCAAACCAAACTTTTCAACACATTTCATATATTTTTACAATAAATTCCTAAAATGTGATTGAAAGACATAGGGAGTATTTTACCAACAGTATGTACTCCAAATTAGTATAAAAAACCAGTATCAAGAGGGTTGACACTAACTGGAAGGAGGTGGCAGGAATCCCTAAAAATAAAATTATTCAAGGTTTGGCATTTGATTTACCTTACTTGTAAAGCAATGCTTTCAAACAAGAAAAAACTTGCTTCCACTCTAAAGATATCACATTCTTGGGGGAAGTGGAGATAAACCAAGACTGGAGATAGCTTTGATACCTCATTGATTATTAATCACTTTATGTACTGAATTGATTATATTTTATATTAAAAAAAAACAACAAAACACAAACATCTGAAGGTGACATAACATTAGACAAAACTGATTTACTACATCATCGTACTTGTAATGAACAACAGACATTTGTGAAAGCTTATGGAAAGCCTGAAAGAGAAACAGTCAGTGACGTCACAGTAGGTTTAAAACTTTAGTAACTGCTGTTCACAAGACATGTCTGGTTTTACAACAGTGTAATTACTTTTTTTTAATTGCAAAAAGTAGTCACAAGAGGTCACCATATTAATATCTACCTGAAAAAACCCAAATAATCTGTAAGATAGAAAAAACAGTATATGCTGTCATTCTGATTAAAAGGAAGTAGTTTCACTTATATTGGTATGTTTTGCTTAAAAGCCACAACCATAACATAAAACATACAAATCACTTATCAGAAATTTTGTCTCTCTTATTTTAAATCAAACATTCAGCAACATATTAAGGGAAGTGGCAGCCCAATGCAATCTAAAGCACTGCAAATTTTATGGCGCTGCATGCAAAATTGCTTGACTATGTCCCACCATAATAATATTGTTACGTCTTGCAATAGTTTGCATAATTAACAATCCTTTTACTTTCCCATCTTTATATGACTTATTGAGTGGCTCACAGCAGTACTATTACTTTCTAGTCTAAGAACTAGTGGTTAGTAGAGTGCTAAACTGAGTAAGATAATTACAGATTTTTAAGATTCTTTTGAACTAGTTTAAAAAAAAAGAATCCTGATGAGAAAGGAACACTTAAAATAGAGATGATTGAATGTGACTACATCATCTTTACCTTGAACATTGGGCCAATGACATCTCTGTTGTTTTTATTAAACCACTCTTGTGAAACAAAATATGTTATAATAGAGTATGGAAAAGAAACTAAGCCTTGTGGGTTTTTTTCCTTATATTTATGATGATATATGGTATCTTCATACAAATTCAAGAAATATTCACAGTTGAAAGCTTTAATAATTGAGACTGTAACCATTACATGAAAAACTTCCACCACTCTACTCCACACATCCAAACATAAGCCTATACACAGATAGCTATTATGAGAACATGTTTAGCACATGACAGCTGAACAACTGGCTAATGAGGAGCCTGAGGCTTTTTTGTTTGCTTGTTTGGTAGGGTATCTGGGTTTGGGAGGTTTTATTTGAGGGGTTTGTATTGAGGGTTTCTTATTTGTTTTTAACTGTAATGTTTCCTGTTACCAGTTTGCATAAATTTGAAGTATCTTACTTCTTGTACATTACAGTCCTAACATCTACAGTAAGATATTATTGGGTTACATTAAGGACCAAGGACTGAAGAAAGAAAAAAAACTAACCTAAGTGACTTGGTAGACAGGGAAAAAACAAAAAAGACAACATCATAGATCTCAAACACGTAATATGGTGATGCATATATTGACTTTTTTCAACTACTAGGAGGTAGGAATTATAAATCAAGCACTGTACTGGTAACTCCTCTGTTCCCTTTCAAGTAGTGGACTATCACCATCAAGGGATTTTAAGAAAAATATTCTCAACATACATATAATTCACAAAATGCATGCATATGAAATCCTAGTCAGCGGAACTTCAGAGCTATGTATCTCTAGTATCAAGCTATGTTGCTATGTATGTCATCCTAATTGCTGCCACCATCTCAAAATTTCAGCTCACGTTTTTTAAAATTAACTTTTTTTCTGTTTTGACTCAAACCAAAAGAAAACGGACAGGAATGGCAACATCATACATGAAAAACAACTATTTGCAACAGCAATTATTTCACTGCAGTAAGCAGAAGTTCTTTAAACCCACTGCTAACTCAGTCCCAAGAACTGCCCTCAGGTTTGAGAATCTTGCAACACTTGCACAGTTCCTACAGATGAATTAGCCAATTGCATCCCAACTCTAGATGAAAGATGAGCCCAAAACACAGAGTATCCCTCAATTTTTCTGAGAAAGAAAAGAACTGGACAGAGAGACAGGTCAGAGAGAACCTGTGGTAAAACCCAGGAGTTTCTCAACACAAACCATCAAGGAACCATCCTCCAGCCACACCAAAGCATACTGTTGAAAGTAGCTTCAGAAAGTTCAAGGATTCTGTGGACTTGAACTTAATGCTTGCTTATTTTCCGAACTCCACTAACCCATGAGTTCAAAAAGCAGCTATCGAAAAGATGAAACATTGCTAGTTCAGATGATTTTCTCAGACTACATACCTGCAATAAATCTCCTTCATCAAAACGTAGCATTTCTATTATGCCATCCGACTGGATGAAAGCTGCAAAGAAAAACAAAAAACTAAGTAATTTAACAAAACCCCATTTTGTGATTAAATCAAAAGAAAAATTCAAACAACTAAAATCTGTTGTATCCCATTTTGCAGACAGAGCTATGACAAACCAAAATAATAATGCATAATCTACAAAAAAAAAAAAACAAACAAAACACACAAGTCTGTGACACTAACTTGCTCAAGAAGTACCATGCTTGGCAATTAGTCTTTTACCTTAAAAATGTTAAACTCCAGAGGGAACAACTTCTTCTATGGTCTCAAAAAAGAGTGATTGTACCAAGTTAACTCCATAATTCAATGAGTATGACAGGCTGGGTACCTGAACAACTGAGTTTAATACATCTAAACCCACAAAGTTCAGACACAAACAAAATTTCTGTTTCATTTACACACCAATAATCTTAACTATACATCTGGAAAGCCTCCTTCACACTGCAGCCTAATCCTTGGCTTGGCAACAATCCTCTCCATCCTGACAGGAACATATTAAAATTTGAAACAGTTTAGAAGTGTTTGCACCATAAGACTAAACTCCTTGAAAAGTTCATGCCTCAGACAAATATAGTATCTTCAAACACTCCATTTATTTCTTCATATATGTTTGGTCAGGCAATTGTTTTTCAATTCCTTGTAAAATGTAGGGAACACAACTTTCTTTTAAAGACAAAGAAATAAAGGCATTGCCCTTCCTGTAAAATAATTATCTGTACAAGAATGAGTATGATTTAAAGAAGAAAGGAAGCTTCAGAGAGTTCTACATTTTACTCCCCAAAAATCTGTGCACACACACAAAAAAAGGAGCTCTTCAGAACAAAATGCAGTAGCAATCTCAAATGAGAAAATTGTATTTAAAAAATAAAAAGTCCTATAAATAATTTCTCCTCTACCCTATGTCCTTTTTCCATGACTGTCTTTACTATTTACCATTCGTGCTCGATGAAGTTGAGTGAGTGATAACATTCCACTCTTTCCACAAAGACGAACAACTTCAACAGGAAGAAATTAAAAATTTCCCAGTACACAGAAGCACAGCATGCACTTCTGGAAGATGGATTTTTAATCCTAGTCTGAAAAAGGAGACTTAGACTTTTATCTCCCACTTTAAAGCTCAGTGTTCTAACACAATTATTATAATGTTACCAACAATGCCACTCTATGATACTTTAAACAAAAAAGTGTCAGTACTTTCAGAAAAAAAAAAAAAGCACTCTTGGTAGATAGGAGTAAATGCATCTACCACATAGAGAAACCTTAGCTTTGACATATATTTGTCCCAAACATTTCCTCACTAGCTGCTTTGCTGACACCTCACTCAGTACTCAAAATTCACAATGCTACTTAAGCTATCACTGTTTGCAAATCCCATTCTGCATCCCTGACTTCCCCACACATTTTGATACCTTCTCCTTAAAGGCACAAGCTCCACAACCTTGCTTCCATATAACCCAAAGTAAAAGCTAATATAAGAACAAAGATGGCTGCTATTATCTCCAAAAGCCTCTTTTTGTATGCAAAAACCCTGAAACAAATTTAAAAGATCCCCAAACAACACAGTTTTATACAATTACTTTTCAAGCTACCATGCCACACAATTCTAACATGCCACAGGCTGAGAAAGCAGTCCAGCTCAGGTGGAGTGCAAGAATCACCACAGAGGAGAAAGGGGGAGCTCATATTATAAACAACATGCATGTCCTGCAATATTTGCACTGACACTGCAATATTTACAGTGGCATGAGAAGTCCCAGTCAGTTGTGTCAGCAGTAAGTTCGTATTTTTCTGTGTGTGTTTATTGTTATTGCTTTAATGTTACTCAAAACAAACAAAATCCATCCTTGATCGAAGAATCAGGAGTTTGGTCAATCATTTATACTGAAGAGCTATACAGAACATAGGGCAAGAGATTAAAAAGAAAAAAACATAAAACAAACAAACCAAAAACAGCATTTTAAAAGCTGTTCCAAAATTAAGTCCTACAGTTTATGAAATTTTGAGGTTTTAAAACTTGAATTATTGGAATAGGTCTGCCAGCTTAAAGTTTAATGCCAAAACAAAGTGAATTCTTCTCAATTTAACTGGCAATATATATGATGCGAGACATTAATTTCATGGTTTAAGTTTGGTTTTAAAAATCACTGAAAAAAAACTCTAAGTGTATTATAGGGCAAGTCTAAGTAAATGAACCTTTGACACGTTAGGTTAAAATGCAGAGTATGACAGTTAATTTCTATGACAATGATTTCACAAAAGTGTCATGCTTATCCTCTGTGCAAGAACCCAAAATTACAGATTAACAAGCACAGAGAGAAAATTCTCCATTTTTAACTTGAGTAGAAATACAGAATGAAATTATGTTTTCTCATGTATTTGATTTGTTGGAAGTGCAACAATCACAAATTAAAAAACTATAGATACAAGCACACATTCCTATTAATCAAAAGGAATTGCACTACTGAAGTTGGACTTTTTGGCATTCTATTGCTTTCTAGATCTCTGGTTCGGAAACAAAGAGTACACAGTAGTTGACTGTGACACTAGGTACAAACAAAAAAAAAAATTAGAAAACAACTTTTTATAGCACAGCATAAAAGGCTATTCCATCCAATCATAAATTCTTAATATTCTTGAGGCTTTTCCCCCTGACTTAAATATAATACACCATCAGTGCAAAGGGCAGAAAGCAGGAACAATTCTTCCACAAGGATAACACACTGAAGCCCCCAGAAATTAGCCCAAACTTTCTACTCAAACATCTTGAATTCAGACAGACCTTCTGTAGACCCCAAACACTTCTTCAGCTACTCTTTAGTTATTTCATCTCTGCAACAACTTATGAACAAAGCAATAGATGTTACAGAACATTTTGAGCAGATAACACCGTTAAATAGAAGTGCTATTCATCATCAAATCATTCAAGAAATGCTTTCAGAGAGCAGATGACAGTGCCAGGTGAAGTCAGATGCACTGCAAAGTCTGGCTGCTGTCCATTTCACAGCAGGCACATCTCAACCGAGACAGTGATGAAGTTGCAGTGGTTATACCTTTCATTTTGGTTTAGACTAACTTTCAAGCCTGTGTTTCTCTTTATTGGTTATTTCATCAAAGCAAGGAAATGGCAAGTAAGTACGTATACCTTCATGAGATGAAAGCTTGTTTTTGCAACTGGTTTCTCAGACTCTCAACTCAGGATGAGCCAACAAGTCACCTCATTCAAATGAGGCAAAACTAATTACATTTTTAAAAACCTCCACTGATGAGTCATAAAGAGTCACCCAAATCTCTCTAAGAGCAGTTCTCAAACTGTCCAACGTGGACCACAGAGAGGACAAAGTCTTCCTCAAAGTGAAATGCTGACAGTGCCCTTGTGGGTACTTTTTTGCCTATTCCAGAGTTAGAAGCAGTTGCTCATCTTTTGCACTTGTGCTACCTGATCTAGGCAAGTTCACAAACTTTGCAATACAAGCCCAAAACCAGTTTTTACTGCCTTTCTACACAAAATAGGCAGTATTATATGTCACCTATAGACAATAGCTTATTACCAATGTGCAAAGTCACTGTAAGTTATTAAGTATGAGATCACTTGGGTGTGCTTTATTAGGTGAACCATCCCCCATGCTACAGAGGAAGACGACTGTTTTCTGCTAAGTCCCTAACAATTTCCTGTGGAAAAACTTCTTTGCAAAGCTTAAGCTGATACCACCATGGTCCATTACCAGTCTAATACTGTAGTCAATACTTTAATATTCTGGAATAGTAAAATGCAACAAATTAACAACTCCTGCCTGTGCCATTTCAGTCATCCCTGCCACATGACTGGCGACTGCTACAAGAGGGGCACAACATAATACTTGGGGTAGGAAGCATTTCAGCTGTCACAGCGTGATCTGCCACTGCACAAATCAGCAGCCAAGAAGCCAAATTACACATTAGGAAAATAATTTCTTCCTGACCCTATAGGCAATTGAAGCCCTGAAGGCTAATTATAACAGCTATTAGTCAAACTTTAAATGTGCATGGACTAAAGAAGGAAAAGGATACATATTCATATCCGCAGATTTCAAGACCAGAAGAATCACAGTCTCCTTTCCTCTTTGCCTATGCTGAACAGAATACTTTTTTCTGAGAGGTATACACAAATTCCTCAACAGAAAACCTCTATCCTTCCAAGCTCCTGCAAAAAGCAAATGTAACAGATTCATGAGAATCTGTAACAATTTCAGCCACTCTTGCTACTAGGATATTATATGATTTCACGGTCAAATTTTTTCAGCTTCTAGCTTGTGTATTCTTGGTTTCCTCTTTTTAGACAGTAGGTCACTACTAACAGTTTGTTTTCAATCTACATTTTCTGTTTGTTTTCAATCTACAACCTTCAAAATGCAACTTCTTTGATTAAGTCAGCTTTACTATGAAAACCCCATAAAAGGTATCAGAAAAGACCATGAACCTAGTCTTTCCAGAACAGCTTTCCTAGTCTTGCTCCAGAACAGCTTGTTCTACTGACAGCACTTTCCAAACTTTTTAAAAAACAGCAAAAGAAAGCCTACCACCACAATCATAGCCCCCAGACCCCAAACCACAGCTTTCTGGAACAGTGAAAGCACTTTATTAGTCATTATTACCAGTAGATTCCTAAATGCTTTCCCTTGCCCCTTCCAACAACAACAACACAGTGATTGATGGTAAACACCCAACATGACAAAAATTAAATCAACAGTAGCTGAATTCATTTGAATTCCTCAAAGCTTAAGCAGCATCTTTTCACAAGTTTATATACCCAACAGGCAAATCTTGCTCAAACACATCCCTATTTTGATTGTCTCTTGCCCAAGCCTTTCATATTTGGGGCTAAAACAACAAAAATACAAACTATAAACCATCAAATAACAGGAAAATTTAAAAATCCTACACATCTCCAAGGCAAACAGGAACTCAATATCAAAATCACTTTAGCCAACACCAGTCTTTAAAGAGCTGTGACTAAATTACACTAAACAGAATAAATTTGCATGTAATGCGAGAGCAGTGACTATGCCAAGGCTCTTGGTGCACAACGACAACAAAAAACCTCCATGCCTCGCAGGTTATGAGGCCTACTCTGACTGAGATCTGATTTTTAAGGTAGCTTTGCACACTTATCTTTCCTTTAGCCACTGTTAATTTCTTCATTTTAATAGGAAAGTATATTCTGGCATACGCACTTATAAAAACACTATTCTGAAATATAACTTAGCTCTGGAACAGCTAGTCAATATCAATGCATTGATTTGTTTTTATGTAAATGATCTTTATATTTTCTCTTACATGCTTGCAAGAACTGTTTTATTTCCTAAGTCTTGTCTAAACCAGTTTTCTTTCTTATAAACTGGATTGATATAAACCTGTATCATCTAGTCTATGAATTTTCTCCCAATTCTAAAAATAGTGTCCTATCTTACCAAAAGAGGGAAACATCAATTATTTAAATAATTACTAATTAACATTAAAGGTTTTTTTAAAGTCCAGTTTCTAACCCTTTGTCTTAATGACTAAGCTCACTTCAAGGTAACTATAACCACATGAGCCAATTACAATGTGCTAAATGTCACTCACTTCTGTCTATGTAATTGTAATTGCTACATTTGTATCACTGCTGGTTAAAGTGCAGAACTAAAAGTGGTAAGTTCTTTTCAAAGCTTTGACTATGAGTTAACTGTGCACAGTCATACAATTTCAATCATCCTGAAGTGGAAAACTGACCAGCACAGGGAATACAGGCAGCTGGATACAGAATGAAAAAATAAAATTATTATGGATGGAAAATGACACGGTAAAAACCAAAATACTATACAGATAAGGGAAAACAGTATTATTACACTGTAATGCCAGTGACCATTTTAATCAGCTTCAGGACTACCAGACTTCTACCAGAAGTCTGGTGAGCCTCAAGAAACATGTCCCAGGTCAGTGTTCAACCCAACAAATCTAACTTTTAAAAAGGCCTGTTCTCCAAGACAGACGAGTCAGTGTAGCTACTGTAGCCTGGATTTCTGCCTACATCCCAACAGGTGACTGTTCACTGGAAATGGAAAAGGTCATTCTCTTATGAGACAGAGAATGTCAGGCAAATGAGAATCACCAGCCAGCAGGCTTGCTTTCCAGCTAAATCCTCTTGCACTTACCTAGGCAATTTGCTTGTTTATTTTCCAGTACTCCACAACAAGAGGAAATTAATAATTTTTCCAACAGACCTCAGGAAGAGCCATCACAACAACAACAAAAAAATACAATGCAGTAAAGATCACATACAAATGTCACACTTCAAAGTCTTTTTACACAGAAATATATTTATTCTTTCTTCATTATTAAAACCTTTAATGACCATCCCTCAAAAAGCCAACTGGCCAGATCTGTATTTCTGTTTATATATTAGATTTGAAATAGAACCATTCCCAGATAATGCACTTTAATCATCATGTGAAATTAAAAATCAATACATTAAGCTAAATACAAAAAGACAGAATCTTCATCAAACCCCTCATTTTGTACTAATGATTTAAAAAACGATTCTGACTTTACACAATACATACTCAAGTTCATATGCACCAACCTATGCCCAAGTTAATACAAGCTAAACAGAGACAGTAGATCACTTGCACTGCAATACCTAAGCACACTACGGACTATTTCACAGTGGAGGGAGACAAGTCAAATGATTTCTACTTCACTGCACACAACAGCACAAATTGAGCGTATCACTGACACCCAACTAAGTCTGCATATAATCTTTCACTAACTTACTTTTGTGTCATTTCTGCCTTCAGATAAAAGACAAGCTTCTTTACCCAGCAAGGCCCTTCCCTAGTAAGAAGAGCTGCCACATTGCACTCATTCACTCCTCTATTTTCCCCTTAGTTAAGAATGATGCAGATTTTTAGGAATTCAGTCACCAATGCAGTTTTAAAAGCTAGCCATGAAACAGAAAGTGACAGTATGATTCTGATTCAGGACACAGGCTCCAGACAGACAATGAAGCTACTGCTTAAACTGAGAAAGGAAGAAAGTGAGTCTCCACCCTGAAGCCACTGCTCACACATCTGGCTCACAACATTTGTTTCACACTTCAGAAAACAGTGCAACTGCTTAAAGGTTTCTTTTACAGTAAACACTGATTAGATGTGTTCTGTGAGAGATACATCCTTGCAAAAAACTATACAAACACATATAGAAACAGAAAAGCTCACTGAAAGTAACATGCATTACACCTAACAATCTGCTTTTATTTATTTTCCTAACAATATTGCATTAGATGATTTCAGATTGACACATACAAAAAAATCACATTTTATTCATATACCTTTATTCTCAGATGCTTATTCTGTATTCGGTCTGTATTTCCACCTTACAGAAATGAGTGTTTCCACCTACTTCAACTAAAGCAATTTTTATTTTAATCTAATTTTTTATGAGTTTAAAATGAGTTTTAAAAATTATCTGCTATTGGCCAAAATGGTAGATTTCAGGTGGTGGCAATAAAAGGCCATAAAACATCACTTGGAAAAAACCACCAAAATACTACTTTGAAAGCTGCCGGATGCTTTACTTTTAAACTTTTTAAAAATTTAATTTGTTCATCCAAAGATATTTATTTCCTGACTCCAAAATGCTTCTCGGGAAATAATACTCAATTCCATTCATAGGGGGGTATTAATGATAAAATTTACTTCAATTTTTTTTTTTTTAATTAAATAAAAAGGAGATATAATTCTCTCGGCAGAAAAAAAAACTTCAGGACATGCTATTTTTAAGCCAAAGAGAACAATACTCCTGGCACTCATGGGAACTTCTCAGAAATCATTTAAAGAGAGTAAAAAAATTAAAAGGAAGCTAAACAGAAAACAAACATCTGCAAACAGCATCCAATTTTTCTGCTTTAGGCCATACAAAATGTGGCTGTCTATTCTTTCTAATGATGGCAATTTTAAATTTTCAATATGGTAAATTAAATTATACTCCTATACATGTATTGTTATTGAACATGTACAGACATAAAATTATTTTGAGGGAACTACCCTCAAAAACAAGGTAAGTTGTCTTGCAATAAGATAGAAAAAACAACTACTTTTCAGGATTTAACTCAGTTTTTCAAGTTTTAAATCAGAAACTTTTCATTGTGGTAGTTTTACTACTCATATAGCACTGAAAACTAATGTGCAAAAAGATAACATGCACTTAATGGGATTCTGATCTTTTTAGCATATAGAAACATTCAATAAGTAGCTTGCCAGAAACAGCAGTCAGTTCATGTCTTCTGGAGCCTCAGGAGAATAATGTATTAAATGACAAAAATTTCAGCTATTACCATTAACATCAGTCTTCCAAACTTATACTCTTATGGAATGAACCACTGAACAGACCCCCCCGCCCCCCCTTATCCAACACAGTGGAAAGACCTACCTAAAAGGTACATCCAGGATGATTAATGACCTTAAGAACACCAACAGAGATCAAGAATTGTTCTCCACACCACAGAAAAGAGGAAGGAAGATGCAATTTTCAGAATTTCCAAAAAACCCTCCACAGAACAGGAAGGTGGCAGAGCCAGGCAAATATCTCCCTAAATCTAAATATCTTATGGCAATGTGAACGCAATCAAGTAAGAGCTACAGCTCATGCTCTGTGGACACTGCTCAGTTTGCCATCCTTACTTTTACCTTACCTACTACAGGGGATGTTTTCTATCACTCATCTTATGGCACAGAAAGAGTAGTCTACTAAGTGAGAGTTCTGCTCTCTTCCCTGCCCTGATTTTGCCTCCCTCCCCTTTTTTCTTGGTCAGTTATCAGGGTGGAACTGCATGAAATTTTAGAACCACAAAGGTACATGCCACCACAATTGTTTAGAGTTTGTTGTGTAACAGTTGCGACTTGGTTAATACCAAGTTACTGGAGAGAAGTATCATGGGGCGGGAGTAGCACAGAATGCCCGCCCCTCCAATGCTCACTTGGCAACACTAAGTGTCCACTGGAAACAGCTATTAAGCCTCACTACAAGTAAAAAAGAGTGGCAATCTAGATAATGCTTGTTCAGCTACCATATAAAGTTTATAAATACAACAATCGAAGGCCAGGAAAAGGTAGAAAAGGCCTGATGTTGAAGCCATAGTGTTAATGATGTGGCAGTAACACTACTTATTGATTGCTGAGCACAGCAGTCTGTTGACTTGACACGAGGGAACACAGAGCAGCAGGAAAAAGCTGGCTGTAAGGTCTGATAAAACCAGAAGAGAAAAGGGTGGAGAAGAATGGGTGAAAGTTTTGAAAGAAGATAAAATACAGAGCAAAAACAATGAAACAAAACAGGCTAATTTCAGTTTGGGGGGAACAGTCCAAAAACATTAATAAGACATTGAAAGTGCAAGTAGGCTTAGGGAAATAAAATGCTTGCAGAAATGCAATTTAGCTACTTACAATATCTTGGGAGCAGTTACCCCTCAGAAGTAAATAAACAATCTCTTCTGGTCAGACTCTTTTACAAACAGCTGTGATGATCTAAGTTGACACCTGGTGCAACACAGATCATGATTTCACCCAATAATTCCAAACCCTTAGGCTTAGTGGCAGAATGTTATGGAGAGACATCTAATTCTACTTTGAAGATTGCAACAACCACTCATCACTAAGTTGCCTCCTAAGACAAGCTTTCACTCAAAAATACCTCTCATTTCTACTTTGACATGCCTAGTACTCAGTCTCAACCTAAATAGGCATATCTTTGCTGAATTCAACATTAGAGGTTTATTTTTTTTTTCACAAAATGGGTATTTTTAAAGCACAACTAATTAAATAATGCTAAATAAATAAATACTTTATTCAATCTCTGAGATCCTTAGCCTAGTCTTTTGTCCTAGAGAAATTTCATTTAATCAAAGGAAGCATTCACTGCACTCATCAAGTACTGAAACTTTGATCAAATTTTCCCTGATGAACTGGAAGTTCATTTCAGTCTTTTCTCTGTCAGATAATGACATTCAGTAGTACTGATGGGCAGAGTGACTTCACCTGTGAAGATCCAGACTGCCAATGACAACCATCTCTCCTTCAGCATCAAATGTAGTCATGTTTCTCCCAAAACAAGAAATTTATTAATCTTTTGGATGATACAGGTCAGCCAAAGCTATTTGGGCACATCATGACCTAGTTAAGCTACACAAAAGGCAATGGACAAGGTATATGAAAATATAAAAGTAGCTGTATCATAATATAAAAGTTACACACACACACACACCCCTTCCTTACTTTCTTATACTTAGGAGAGACAACTGAGAGGGCAAGAGTAGCCTCGGTGCTTCCTAGTACACACTAAACAATGGTAATTTCTGGTGTCTCTAAACTGCCTGTTGCTGGGTCCATGGATTGAAGCCTTACACAGGTTCAGAATACCAAAGCAAACACACAAGAAGGAAATGATTTTTAGTAAGGACCAAGTACTCTATGTCCTCCACTGGAAAAAAGGAATAGTCAAGAACTTTGCAACATTAACTATCCAAATCTCTCAGTATTTCCTTGGACATATTAGTGGCACAGATTAAGTATTACTTTAACACATCTTGTATATTAACATGTAAAACACAACTGAAAGTATTGTTATAAAGCCAGCAGCTGGCAAAAAAGAAAACTAATAGCTGCATTATGCTTCACATGAAAGATAGGATACAAATATTCCTTTTGAAAAATTTTTTTCAAAAGAAAGAATAAAAACATGGGGACAAATAAAGCCTATGTGATCCACGAATACAGAAATAAGGAATGGTTGACAAGGTCTTGTTTTTATCTATGATCACACTTTTTTAGTGATGCAGCAACCATTGAAGCTTCCTGGTACAATTACAACTCTTCTTCTACCAAAATTATGTCTAAATTATGATTACCATAGCACTGACTTCACCATAGAGTTACATGTAAAGTCAGACTTCTGTCTTACAGATATTCCCATCAGCTGCAATAAAACTATGGCAAGCTTCAACTAAGTTTTAAGATCACAGAGGAGACACAAAATATTGAGACTGGGAAACTGAGGGTGGAATGGACCTTAAGACTCATCCAGCTCAACCTTCTGCAAAAGTATCGTGAACACTAAATTTGGATGATGTTGCTTTAGGGTGTCATTTAGCTGGGCCTTGAAAACCTCCAAAGTCAGAGATTCGACAATCTCTCCAGAGAACCTGTTCCAATGCCGGACCATCCTCATGGTGAAATACAGACTCATTATGCCAAGGCAGAAGATGACAGCCATCGTGACCGGAAGCCTGTGACAGACGGGGGAGTCAGTGATGCAGGCAGGAGCCAAGCTGAGCAGACCCACGCCTGTGCTGGGCTGCATGTCTGGGCTGGCCCTCAGGCCCGTGCTGCACGTACCCCGTGGCTGCAGGGGGAGCCCAGCCAGCCCTTTGAAGCAGAGAAGCTGCAGCCAACCCCACCAGCGACTGTGCCACCTGGGTGGCCTCACTTTATCTGAAAGTGCAGATGGAAGTTCCCATGTGAGCATCCCTTCTACCTGACAGCAAAAAATATGAACAGAGTTGTCTTCTTGCAAAGAAATCCAGCAACAGAGCAACATGGGGTAACTTTTCTATGGATGGGGTCTGCACAGTGAGTTGCACATGGACTCTTCAAAGGTCTGTTTAGTCCTGAACAATTCAGGGTTCCCAGCATCAAAAGAGATCCAAGATTATCTATACTATTTTCTCTTTATATGGTTAGTAAATGGTAGTTTATATGGCTAATAAATAGAATTTTCAACACTATTCTATAGTGTCCAAGCGTCTCCCTTACTCAGTTCATCACAGAGCAGCATCTCCTGGCACAAACCAAATTTTCCCTGTTTCACTTTATGGCCACTGTCTCAGGCTGCAGCCATGCATCTCTGTGAGGAGTCAGGCTCCATTTTCATCCATGAACTACTTTGATATTGGCATGCTGCCATAAGATGCCTCAACCTCCATTCATAGGTCATGCACATATTGCCCATTCTTGCAGACTTCCAGTGGGATGGCAGAGAACAAAACTGGACACAGTGGTTTAGGTGTGGTCTATTGAGTGCTGAGTAAACAGGAATAATCACTTTGTTCAGCCCAGTGGCTACACTCCTGTATGTTGCCAGGGTACATTGCTGACTCATGTATAGCATTTCCAGGTTGTATTCCCTGCAGGTGGTTATTATGTCCTATATAAAGGGCCTTCCATTTGTTCTTTTTGGATTTCATGAAGGTCCAGTCAGCTCATTGTTCTGTCCTCTTAGATCTCTCCAGAGATGCAGACTTGCCCATAAGCATTGGTACATCCCAAGTCCAGATCAGTGACAAAGATATAAAGCAGGACAGGTCCCAGAATAGAGCCAGGAAGAGCTCCCTGTAGCCAGCCTCTGAGGCAGAGCATGAACCACTGCTGGAAATAAACCAAACCCATACACCTTGCAGTTTATCTAGTTGCCTGGATAGTTTTTATCATTATCTACAAATTCCACCTGTAAATATTTGTACAGTGTTTTGGTGTAAATCACTGATTCATTTAGACTTCTTCTGTGTTTCTAGATGATTTCATATTTATTTACAAGCTTCAGATAACCAGTCTTTAAATTCATTAGGAAATATTGCAAACTACCTCAATTGGTACCATGCTTGTCTACAACTTTGTCTCCTATCATGACTCCCTCAAACAGTGATTTCGTCTGTTTAACATCATGTTAGCTGTGCCTTCTCACTTGAACAACTTAAAAAAACCTAACCCTATAACCAAGGCTTGTCTAGGATTTTTCTAGTTTAAGTAACTTTAAAAAGTTCATGCACATCCTATTACACCGAATATAGACTGAACACAGATCTAGGTGTTCAACTGAAAAAAACTCTCAGATAACAAGACACTGCAAAGACAAACTGCTTTATGAAGAACAGGTAATAGATCCATTTATAAAATAACTAAGCATGCATTAGTCAGCCAAACAGTCCTCTTACATAACATTTTGTAGCTTCATAGAGTACACAGATAGAAGGAGCTGTTATGTGTGTAGTTTCATTTCCTGTTCAGTTCTTTCCACTAAATTTCACTCAGATATCTCTAAAACCAGTTTGATAAGGACAGCAAAACTCCTGTTCCCAGACAGTTCTCTGCTGCTAGCTATGCCAGGCAGTAGGAGGAGAGGTATTAAAAATGCATCTATGATAGCCTTAAAGAGAATATTGATCTGGTAATTGTAGCAGGAAAATCTCAAACGAGTGAAACACCTCAATTTTTTCCTACTTTTCAGAGATTGGAATTACATGTCAGTCCTTCAGCTCTTTGCTATTTCCCCATTACATCCAAGGTTTTCAGTAAGAGAGAGGTTTAGTCCCTTTAATAATCCAAAGCAAAAATTATCCAAGTCTGCTTATGAGAAAATGTTAAAATCATATTTCAAAAATTTTAAATGCAAATGCTCCATCACATCTTTGCTGCAGACAGTAAATCACTAATTATTCCATAAGGACAGTTGAGAAAACAGAAATACACAACAATCCTGCATCCTATTAAAATTTTAACTGTTGCCTCTAACAAATCCATATCTGACATGAGTTTATTCTTTGCTTGTATTTATGACTGGAAAGATAATCTGGAAGTATTTAACTCGAATGGTCATTGGTTCCTTTGGTTTATCCCTATGCAAGAAGAAATTCTGCATCCTGTGTCTTGGTATACATAATTAAAAATGCTGAAATACCAACACAAATTGTTTGAAAAACAGGAATTATTTAAAAAATAACTTTAGTTCAAACTCAAGCTTGCTAAATCCCACAATGTGAATCGATCAAATCAGTTGCTTCCATTGTAAGGACCCATTGTGCTCAACTTTTGGAGCTACAGGATAATGCAGGCTGGAAGTGACCCTGAAGGCTCCACCTCAGTCACCTGATCAGAGAATATCCAGTTAGAGGAGGTTGCTCAAGGTATTACTCAGTCCAGTTCCAAGTACCCCCACTTACTACTATGAAGAGTGGAAATTTAATTCACTGCTGTCTTTTAGAGGAAAAAAAAAAAAAAAAGGGCACTTTCTTGAGCTCCTGTTATACCCAGGTAAGTTCATGCTGTAGACTGACAAAGTCAGGGGTGCTACACTGGAGAGAAGGTACAAGCAAGAGAAATAAGATCATTATAGACTTCGACTCTTGCCGAACCCACAAACACAGGAACAAACCAAACTGGTTCTAGCCTGTGCATCAGTCACATAACTTTTACTGCTCGTTATGCATGAACCACAGCATCCACCATTCACTGTCAGACTCCCAAGTTATTTACCAAGTTTACTGTTTGAAAAGATTCTTTGAACTTACAGACTCAGTAAATCACACTGTGGAACCATAGCACGTATCACTTTAAGCAGCGTAAAACTGGGTAGGCTTTGAAATGAAGTGACTCACGGTAAATGTCCAAGCACACAGCTGAAAATTTTAACATGCACAAATACATCTAAATGACTCAGAGCAATCCATATTGCCATCATTCACAAAAGAATCACAACTGAAAGCTTTAAATAACGCAAAGCCTATCAACTTTGCACACTCTGGTGGAATTTCATATTAGGTACTACACAAATCCATAGCAAGTTCCTTCAAGAGATGACAATCCGAGGTCCTTAACTGAGCACACCATCCTTCAATGGACCACCACAGGTGAGGGGACCCCAGTCTGCTTCACATGTGCAATATAACTGAACACCAGAGGGAAAAAAGAGGTGCAGAGAGGGAACAGCACTCACTTTGAGATTATACTGAAGGTCATGGAGAATACAGGGTCTCAACTTCCTGCCCACTTTAGTAATTTTTTTCTTTATTTTAGTCCAAAGATTTCACAAGCAAGTAAGAGACTATGCAATCCAAGCACGTGGTCAATATTTTTCATTCACAAGTGCAAAGACACAGTGCAAAACTAATCAGCTGTCCCACACTTAAGTTTCAAAACCACAGTGAGATGGCATGGTCAATTTTTATCCACTGTATATTCTCACACTCTTTCATGATTCTGATGTGCTACTTCAACTGCTGGAGTGTTTTCAGTTTGATTGAGGTCATTCTTTCTGAATCATACTTTAAGTCAGAGTCAAAACACCAGCATAAAAGTAAATGCTGGCATGCTGTAGATTAGTTCTGACAGCAGGATGTGACAAACGGGTGGTATATGTGAAGAGGCTTTTCATAATATTAAACATACAAGCTTTCTCTCAGTCATCTTCCAATATTAATCTAGTTTTGATACTCCTGTGAAGTATCCTGGTTAGCTATTTTAAAAATCAGTACAAAACAAAAAGGAAAAGTTTCCGATTAGAAAGAATGAAAAAAATGGAACCAGAATTCCAATGTATCAGTGCATTGCTCTCATGACAATATCCCACTTACACTCAGTAACTAACTTAGTTTCTAGGAAGCTAGAAGAGATGACATCAAGCATTAGGGAAAAAAAAAGTCCTATTTTCACTGGTCTATCTTGTATCATAATGTAGATGTTTAAATAGATTTTTTTTCCCAGATTCAGCAGTAAGATGCAACTTTAAAAATTACATTCAATGACTGAACATAGCCTAAATATCAACCTTGCTCTACCTGCACCTATCTTGTGAGCAGATGGGTAGGTAAGAGAACTATCAAAGTAGTCTCAACAGGCTTTCAGTCAGCTGGCCAAATAAAAGAGGATTTAAAAAATGAGTTGTATAAAGTGAAGACTTTTTTAAAATATATATACGTATATAAATAAGGGAACCAACACAAAACAGTTCAGGTAACAAAGCATCCTCATGTCAGACATTTTCAAAACATTTAACTTACCATGGGGTTATGGCATTACTATGGTTTCCAGCAACCTAAAACCCAAAAGGCTATTTTGTGTATGTTGTGCATCCTTGCCTCTCCAAAAAACCACAAAACAAATCAAACCCCAAAACTAAACAAACAAAACACCAAACAAAAAGCACACCAATATAAATTGATAGCTGTCCTCAATCTAAGTGGCAATACAGAATGTGATAATTACACTAGGAAAGGATATGCCTTACAAAAATCCTGAAAATCATAGATATTTGCCAAAGAAACTCTAGTTATTTTTGCCCCTCCTAAACAGCAAGAGGCTCTTTGAGACTGAAATTTTTTCCTGCCATGTCATTCTTTTGCAATGGTTCACAGATTTCTTAAGTGGAAAAAAACAAACATAAAATTTTACAACCTTCTCAGTCTTACTCATTCCTCAGCAATACATGGGCACTCATGAGGACCCAGCGAGGCACAAAAGAAAAGTCACATATCAGTGTTTAGTCTGAAATTGATGTTACTGGTTCTCTGGCTGGTTCATACCGAGTTTTCTCTACTCTGCTATCTGTTCAAATAGCAGATAGTTTCCACAAGTTCTATTTCTCTAGCACAGAGAGCATACAGCAATGTCACAGTTCCTCAAGACTTCGATTTACGGCTAGAACACGCAAACAATTTCAGTTTTGCTTCTTGCCTTTAGGCAAATATGTTTATGTTACATTTTCCCCCTTCACACTCCTTAACTAAGATTGGGTACTGGAAACAGTCATGTCTATCTAGAATACTCCAGCATCAATCTTCTTTCTACTTGTGACAGCTCCATCCATAAAGAGCTGCTTGCTGGTCCTTCTCCACATGAAACCAGCATAATCTTCTTTCCATCAGCTTCATCATTCCCCCAGTTTCTCCTCATGTATGTACAAGAAAAGAGGAAAAGAGTGTCCTCCACATTCCTTTTCACTTTCTTTTGCCACATTCTGATCTATTGTTCTCACACTATTCACCTTGCACTTGCTTCTATCAAGTTTTTCTGTAGCAACTTCTCTGGAGTACATACTGCACTATGTCTTACTATAGGCACCTTCAACTCAGCAGTGCTCAGGAGCAACAATGCCTTAATCCCTCTCCACAGCTTCCTTCCTGCAGCTGTAATGAAAAACGTATGCCCACATTTGGGAGATGGAAAGGATATTCTAGCTACTTCCCTGCTTCCTGATTATTATTTTTAAACTGTGTCTTACTACGTTTAACTTGACACAACCTGGTAAAAGCTAAGGAACTTAAAGACAGAGTCTGAACACCCTCCCCTCCTTTCTTCTCAACTACTGTTTCATTTTGAGCTCCCACCTTGGTCTAAAGGCCCAGGGTCCAAAGTGGTCCTTCCTCTCCCGTGCTCAGTCACTACCTCTTGCAGACTGGCACTTATATTGTAGCTTAAGATCAGTAGGACTAGATCTCATAAGTCCCATTAATCTTTGTCTTGATTTAAAACTATTGTTTGGTTTATGTTTTGTTTTGTTTTTAATCCAGGGTTTAAACAGTCCTTGCACTCAGCAAACAGAAGACTGCAAGACAACACTTTCCAGCATGTGATCCACAAATTCGGATTGCCAGTGAATTCTGCTCAGGAGTCCATAAGTCCTGAATAACTGATCAAAAAACCAAACTAACACCAAAGAAGGACTTATTAGTGACCTTAGATTACCACTCTTAGACTACCCTAAACAGTAGAACACTTGGCAAGAAAAGCAAATGTCGGAAGTCTGAACACTAAAGAAAATCCATGTTCTATTTGAGAAACAAATTCACCTTTTGACAATGACAGATGTGTTGCTGGGATAAGTTTTAAATAATACTGTATAAACAGAAGTAAAAATTCTCAGTACAAATGATTCCATTTTCTTGAAGGGCTTCAATTGTATCTGTTCAAACTCTGTGAATCTAAAACTGCCTTTGTTTATTTAGGAATGCCAAGAAAGTCCCTGGAGAAAAAAATCCCAGTATCTTCTTCACAAATGAACCAAACCAGACATCAGTTGTCACAACTTCTAGGGTATGAATCAATTCTATCATACCAGTAAATGACATCACTGACAAAGCCTATAAACACATATACCTTTCTATCTGTGAAGGAATGCAGTCACAATCAGAGTTAAAAATAGAAGTTTCTCAAGCATTTGAACTCTTTTTGTACCTCAGGACACTATAGGGCACACTGACAAACCTACACATTCTTATCTCTCTAAAGATATGGGATCATACTCATACTGTTTTCTAAATGTTTACATTCCCTGTAGACAAAGTCAAGTGAACAAGAGTGGCTGTGCAACAACTGATTTTCATTTTTAATCACCTTAATATCAACATCCTCATATTCATAAAAAGAATCTATTAGGAATTGACTGAAATTAAGCCCTTCTTTAGAAAGGTGTATCTACTTTTTTTTTTTTTTAATACATGCATTATTAGGACGTATTTCTTCCCTCAAGTCTGGTCTAGGCACACGACTAGCACCTCCTTGCTAAGCTCCTATTCCATATATTTTTTATTCTTACTCAGTTTCTTCCTGTCAGACCTCAATCTCCTCCATCCTCCAGTGCAGCAACTTGCCTGGAAAGCAAATTCTCCTGTTCAGCCAAAGTAAATCTGTTTCACCTACTTTAGTAAGACATTATATTTACCTGCTGCTCTTTCATGCTGCCACACAGCCATGCTTTCAAGTAGACTACGACTCTGCACCTTGGAAATGCTTGAAAGCTGTTCTCAGCAATGCTACAGATTACGCTTAGGTGTTTCGCTCGGGGCTTTTTTTCCTTGCTAAACCACAATGAAAAGACTTCATGCCAAAATGACAGACACCACAAGTTAGGGAAAGTCAGACAGGGACTTTTTAAAGTTTGGAGAAAACGCCATCAACCCCGCAAAGGCTCCGGACACCTGTCAAAAGTTTGGGGAGGAAAAGGGGTGTCTCACTAACACTTGGTTAAGAACCAAAATCCAATCCATGCAAAAGCGTTCGTTTCTGCCCTTTCTCATGCAGCTTTGCCAGTCTGTTTGGCTTGGCTTCGTCTCCTGCTGGAAGCCTGCCGCAGGGAAACCAGCTCAACGCGAGAAAGCCTCCTATTTTATTTATTTCTTTATTTCCCTTTCTCCTATTTAAAGGGCAACTCCAGCTGCATCCCAGTCCTCACCGCTATCAGGGAGGAGAAAGCCCCGCGAAACGTCAGCGACACAGCACACAGACACACAGCACACAGACACACAGCACACAGACACACAGCACACAGACACACAGCACACAGACACACAGACACACAGACACACAGACACACAGCACACAGACACACAGCACACAGACACACAGCACACAGACACACAGCACACAGACACACAGCACACAGACACACAGCACACAGACACACAGCACACAGACCCGCACTCCGGCAGCCGCGGTGGCGGCGGCAGCGCCGCGACTCCCCGCACAGCCGGGGCAGCGGGAGCCGGCGGGATGCGGGACGAGGGACAAGGGCCGGCCACCCCGGGACGCCTCCCCGGCCACCCCCCACGCCGCCGCCGGGGAGCGGGCGCGGGCCGCGGTGGCCAACGGCCCCATCGCCACCGGAGGAAGAAGAGGAGGAGCGGGGGGAAGGAGGACAAGAAAGGGAAGGGAAATCTGGGTCTCACCTTCCTTCTCGGCCCGGGCCGTGTGGAGGAGCAGCGCCAGCGCGAAGCGCAGCGCCGCGCCCCGCCAGGCGGCCGCCCAGCCGCCGGCGCGGGGGAAGGGGCGGCTGCCGGGGGAGCAGCGGGGGCAGCGGGGGGAGCAGCGGGGGCAGCCGGGCGCCGCCGTCATCGCGCTGCCGCTGCCGCCGCCGCCGCGCGTCCGCCGAGTGTCCGCGTCTGTCTCCGGCCGGGCCGCGGCGCGCGCGCGGAGGAGCTCGGGGAGGGGCGGGGCCGACACCCCCGCGAGCGCGCGCTGCGGCTCCTGACGCGCGTGTCACGGGCCGCCACGCCCCCGCCAGGCCACGCCCCCTGCCAGGCCACGCCCCGGCCCGGCCCGGGGGGCGGAGAGCGGGTGCCATTTTAAGTGCGGGCAGGGCGCCCCTTCGCTCCCCCGGGCGTTACTGTCCTCACAGCTGCCGACTGGGTTGCTTTGATTTTTTTATTATTATTATTATTATTATCATTATTATTCTGGGTTTTTGAGCTTTTTAAGAAGCGATTTTAGATCTTCTGTAAGCGCCGGCTATTCGCGCTGGGGTCACTGCACTCCGCCTCTTTAGAGCTCCCGTCCCGGTGTCGGGGCGGGCCGGGCCGCGGCTGTTTCCCTGCCGGGGCTGCCGGGGCTTCTCCCAGCCGCGGCCAAGATGGCGGCGGGGGGCAGGTCCTTCTGTGTGCGGCGCCTCGCGGCCTTGCTGGAGAGACGGCGGCGTTTCTCTCCAGCGTTCCTGTCCTTTTCCCGTGTCTTATCTTCCCAGTTGGAGGCCCGGGGTGTTGTGCAGTAGGGGTGTCGATAGTTTCACCCTGAGGGAATCTCCCCCACTTCAGCGGCTGGGCCGGGCCGGGCCGGTCCTCTCGGCACAGCAGCCTCAGCCGCAGCAGCAGCGGAGGACTGGGAGGTTTTGTGTGCCTCGGGCGCGGTGAGAGCCAGTCCTGGAGCCAGGGTGTGACACTACGCATCTGCTACTCTCGGGGGAAGACATGTACCTATCAGTGTCAGTTCGGGTGACTGGCGTGGCCGTAAGGCTTTCGGGAACGCATGGAGTGAAGTTGCAGTGGGGGAGAAGGCGCATTGTTACACGGATGGGATTGGTGTCTGTCGCCTGGAAATTACACTGGGAAATGGCTCCGTGAAACCAGTGCTGATAGAAGCTGTGACACCAGGTGTGCCATGCGGCGATGCCCCCAGTATCCCAGAACTGGGTATCATCTGTCCAGCGCTGCTAGTCTCAAAGTCACCTTGGGTAAAGTGTCTGAAGCAAAAGTCTGTAGTAGTCTGATCACTAAAGAGCTGCCTTAGCTTTTTAAAATAAAAACCTGTGTGCACCCACGTGCCGTTCTCAACTGCTTATTTCACCACCTGATCTGCACGTCACACTGGGTTTGAAGTGGTTGAACACATCACTGAGTTTCATCTGTCACAACAGCATGACAGATCGTGGTAGTGTAATAGAGCCAGAGTCTCTAAGGGACTGACTAACGGCCTGACTAAAAATAGTAACGTTTGTTATGGCTCTTACACAGTCGTAACATACACTGTTCTTTATTGTTAGAACTCCCTAAAGACACCTTGAAAGTCTGGATGTGGTTGTTTTGTTGAACTACAGCCACAGCATCAACTAGGTTTATTTTCAAGGGAGAGATGGAATGTTTGAAGTACTGGGTCGAAACCTTTCCCAGCAATACTGATCATTTCCAGAAGACATGTGAGGAGGAACCAAAGGCTTCTGTGTAATTACTAATCTTTCAAAGTTGCATAGTCTTTTGACTACTGCACTGAAAATGGGTTCATACAAATCAGTGATTTATGAGCATGAGTCTCTGTTCATATTTCTCAGAACCATCCAAACCACAGTAAATATAAAGCTTGATCACCACTGTGAGCAAAAGCCCACATGTTGACTTCTGTGGGGATTAGGTATGTACATCAAAGAGCACAATCAAACCTAAGAACTCAGAAAGATAAAAAGCAGTTAGTGATGCTTTCTTATTACAGTGGACCCTGTAGGATTTTGATTTTACCTTCTTAACTGGGCTTCTGCTGTACATGCATTACTCTTCTAGAAAAAAAGTCAGCTATTTCTCGTATTTCAAATTCAGTATTGCACAACTGAGCAGCCAGACTTTCTCGTAATTCACACTGTAGAGCATCCTACCCACTAAAATGAATGGGAATGCTAACGAAACTAAGATGTAAGCATGACAAAATCTGCCTTGAAGTAAAAATGGAAATGCCAACTGTGCTATTAAAAAAAAAAAAAAGGACCATGATATAAATGAGAAAAGAATCATGAGTCCTACTGTTATGGTATCTATGAATCTTCAACCTTTCAGCATTAAAATACGGGCAGTTTTTATTTGTTCTAAATACAGAATGTCTTTTGAAAAAGACATTATAAGTAGAAAACAAACCACTCACAGTACATATTCTCCCTTTCATCTTTGTCCAGAACTCCCACTGTTTTCTGTGCAGGAAAAACCAATACAATATGGTCCAATGTCTGTAAATGATAAAGCAAAAAAAGCATTCCATTAATTTATTTCTGGTTTAATCTGGGTTATATTATTTCATACATATTTGGGACTCTTCAAGTTGCTTCATTTATACATGCAGTGTATGTAAATATCAACATTTGGATACTGCAGTGTTTCTTGAGCATGTTGAACAGTTAAAAAAACAATTTCTATACTAGAAAAAAAGCTTATCATAAACTGTGACAAGACATAGAACATAAGACCATAGTTCTTATGGAAGTGCATTTGTGTTCATAAACAGAAATGACAGAAATACTTGGACACTAAAGTTCAACAGCTGACTCATCAGATGAGGGAATGCCCTGTTCTACAGGATAACACATCAGAAAGACTTTGAAATGGAGAGCTGTACTCTGATTCTTGCAGCCGTTGTCAGCTTTGCTAGCATGACTGCTAGAACAGAGTAAAGTTAACACCAGAAGAGTGTGATGGTCGGTCACCCTCAGTGAAAAATTGTGTACCTAAAGACTGCTACATTTACTGAGCTGTGGTAGTTTAAAGTATTCCTCCTAAGCACATCAAAGTCGCACATTCAAATATCATGTAAGATACCTTTATTTGATAGTTTATAGACTTTTTTTATTTTTCCTTTTTTCTTTCCTGGGCAAAGAACCAGATATGGTAAAATACAGATGTGTGGTTTCTGCCACCTTGATATGGAAGCAGAAATTTCTGGGAGAATGTCAGTCTGGTTAGTTAGAAGCTGTAACCTTTTCAACTGCTGGTACTCACTGGAGATTATCTGCCTGACACACTACAAAAGCAATAATCCATTGTTTGAACCACCTTGTCTCTCCTGCAGGGAATTACCTCTTTTGTGGGACATTGATCAAATCCAAGTGATGTTGCACTCAAATGAATGAGGAATTTTTGTGGGGTCAGTTTCTCAGGATCCAGGAACACATGAACTCTCTTAAATCAGCATTAGGATTTCTGTAATGAATGTACTTTAGGTTACTTCCTTTTTGCTTTTACCAAATGTACATTGTTAACTAGTTGAAGACAAGCCAAGCAAAGGAAGAAATGGGGAGAGAGCAGGCTGTTGTGTAATCCAATCAACTCTTCTGCTAGTACAGACTTACTCCTAGTAGCTTGTTTATTAGTATTTTTCAAATTATTTTTAAATAACTTTTAAAATGCCCCTGAAAATTTTGCACAGGCTCTGCTCTTCACTGCCAACAAGATTTTCTGATATTTAGTCTTTCCCCGCCTCTTTTCATTTATTCCTATTTGTTCCCATATGTATAAACCCAAGTATTTCCTATCCATCCTTAGGGTTTGCATTACTTAAGGATTTGCTAGCTGGACACATGCCTCCATCTACCTCTGCTTTAACAAAACTGGATGTATTAAACTCTTTTAACTTTTCTCTATAAATCCATTCTTCCACATAATGCTTGTTGCTGTTCCTCAAATTGCTTCTTTTGCCTTGATGTTATGATGGATGACAGAGAAACAATGCACATACCACTTTTGAGTCTGCTAGGGAAAAGTTGTCCTTTTGGAAATGTTTCAATAAGCTTGAGCTGCCAAAATGACTTTGCATCAACTTGGTGCTCTCCATCACTTGCCTGTGTTTTTGAGCACCCTAAAGCAGGGTTTACTAGCCAATGGATCCATGGTGTGTCTTTTGCTTTCCAATATTGGACCTGTGTGCTGAAGGCAGCCCTGCATTGAGGACCAGTGGCTTGGGACTCCCCCACTGCTTCATTTTGCAGGCCAGCTTCAAGTCATTGGAGAGCTTTGTTTCCAACGTTTTGTTTCCAACATTGATGACATGAAACTTGTGCATGACGAAAACAGAGGAGATATGATATATTGAGACTTTAATATTCAGGATTGTCTACAAGATTTATTTTCAGTGAACCCTTGTTGCTTTTTACTCAATGATTTTATTTTCTAGATCAACAGTGGTGAATGGGAGGGGGTGTTGTTATTTGTTCTACTTTGATTTTCTGTTTGCTTAATCACTCATATGATCATGCACCTAAATCAAAATCCAAGATATGTCATATGATTTTTGTTAACACCATGAGAAAAAAAAAATCCCTGATTTCTTTGAGAATTTTACATTTTAGGAATTAAATGTAATGATCCAGAAGTTACTTTCTTGGAGAAAGGAATGATGACCTTTTGATTGGGCTCATAATCTGATACGCACTTGCCCAATGAGAGCCCACTTTCAGCTTTGCCCTGATAAAAGCCATGACTCTGATTTTGGTTTTGCCACATCCCTCTAAGAAAAGAACAGTAAATAAAAGATGTAGTGTTTTTCTGGCAATAGTGCTAGCTGTAGTATCCCTGTTGAGAATTAGGATGTGAACTGTTGCTGTGGATACACACCTGGAAAGATGCATGAAATAAACATTAGCCTTATTTATTTGACCACCAATTCAGGTTTCCCTGTTGGTACATCAGTGTCTTTCAAATGCCTGGTCATTGTCCCTCTCTCCTGTAGTGATCCTAGCACCAGGCAGAGTGGGCTGGGCTGATCTGGGATAACCTAATTACTTGTGTCTGGCATATAGATTTGATATATAAAAAGATGAAGGCATGGAGGAGGATGGCTAGAAATGGATGTTGTGTGGCTATAGTACGGTGGCTGTTACTTGACCTAATGCATTTGCTGTGTCCTCATGCCCTATCTCATGCAGTGCTGTGCACTGGGTCATAATGAGCTTGGGAGATAGGGCTCTATCCCACCTCAAAACCAGACATAGCAGAAGACTTCAACACCAGGTTAGCTTTGTGCGTACTAGTAGTGCCAGTGAAGGTAACTGCTCCTGTTTGGCCGTGTGTTTGTTAGATACCTTGCTAGTATGAGCCAGACTTCCCAGATCCACTCCCTAGGGGTGCAGCAATACAGCCCCATTTGCTGTCAGCACAGCATTGTTGCCTCGCCCAACGTTTGGCAGCCTGGCACAATTTCAGGTGTAGTGGATAGGTATTTAGCTGTGATGGCCAGGTGTGTGATATTTAATCCATACATACTCCACACTGATTCAGCAAAGATGGAACTTTCTAACACAGTCCTTCTCTCTATCATAGTCTGGTAGAAATCCAAGACTACTGACATGGTACCATAGTGTGGTACCCACAGAATCATGCTAGATAGATGTCAATTTTATGGTAAATCCTGTGTATTGAATTTTCTGCCATAAAAGCAGGCATCTTGTGGTATAACATCCATAATTAAGAAGTAATCCACCGATGCAATAGAAAAACAGAGAAAGGAGAAATAGAAAATAAATGGGCCTGAACAGAGTGCTGATAAACCAAATATCCTGTTCAGCCCAAAGATAAATAGGACTGCATCTTTAAGTTCCTAAAGCTTTTCTGAGTGTTGAAATTTCACTGGAAACCCGTTCTTTCAGTAAAATTGGATTCTACCAAAATAGTGATGCGCTCAGCTATGTGGTATATTTTCTGATGAGCACTTCCAACAGCATTGCAATGATGTGCCAGTGCCAAAGGGTTTCTGTGCTTGGGTGAAAATATGTTAGTTCATACTCAGACTGAAGTGTAACTCATTTTCATGGAGAGTTTAAAATCACCGACATGCTTGATCATTTATCCAGTTGTCTCCATGCAGATTCAGAAGCTCAGCCACAGACACCTCCATCTGAAATTCCTGGCTGGAGTTTATCAGTCCCACATCATCTGCCAATGCTCATGGAACCTACCTATATCATAGAAGGGCATTTTCTATGAGTTACTGTTGATTTCAATTTACAAGCTGAACAGAACAATAGATAAAGTGTACAAAGAGGGCACACATCAAATGCTGTGGATTGCGGTTGCTGCCTGGGCCCCTCATCTGCAAAGGCTGAAGTCAGAGACATCTGCTCATGAAGATGACCTTGGATGAGGTAGGATAAAATTCTGATGGTAGAATTTGATTGAATGCCTTAAAAATTGAAAATGGTTCAATCTGGTTTTTACTGCTTTCTGGGCATGTGCTCTGTATTTTAAAGTCTCACTTCTGGAGGACCTTGAGGAGTTTGGTGATTACCTCATTTCTCATTGCCCTCTAGACAACACTAAATATTTTCTCCATCTTAACTGAGTCATATGCTCTATGATATGAAGTATAAGTAAGGGGATGTCTGGACTTTCCTGTCCTTTTAGGTAGCCTAGGTTATCATTAGTACTGGCATTCTGAGTACAGGCTCTCAGATATGCACTTCTCTTTTGCTCTGCTGTTGTCTCTTTCATTTCTGTTTCTGAGTTGGAGTGTATAAATGATGGCTCTTCACTCATCTGACTTCCCCTCTGCTGCTGTGGGTAAGCATCTCTTTTACTTCTGCATATTATAATAAAGAACCCAAAAAAATGAGACCAAATGCTGGGATAGACTCTCGTGGTACAGCTTTGTATGTTTGGAAAGATCTTCTCTGATATTCTGTTGCTGTGAACTTGATCGACATCACTTTAACATGTTTCCAAGTGCTTATTATCTCATCTCTCACACTGGGAAATAAAGGCTCCCAAGAAGCACTACAGAAATATTTATGGGTGAGGGTAGTCCCAGTACAGACTGTACCAGCATAAGCATTCAAGGCTCTATTCCCTCAGCTTCCATGCTTGTTTGTGATCTCTTCATCTTCTTTTAAAATGTGCTGTGCAGTCCTTTTTGTGCTATAAGGCTCCAGGGAAAGGAGTGAGGTCTGAGCATATGAGGTGTAGAGCTCATGGGTGTTGTCTCCTCCCTTTCACCCTTCAGAGGAGACACCCAGCAGGGCAGATAAAAAAAGGCAGAAAAAGAGAAGTGGCACCAGCTGAGAAGGACAGGACTTACACAGCTCTGGCAAGACACTTAAGTAACAGCATGGGGCTGAGCGAATGGGATATAGCCAGTACTTCAGGAATTTGCTGCAGCTCCCAGTGCCACCTCTTCCTAATGGAGCTAGCATGTTTTAGGCTCTTGCGAAATTTTATCTAGTGTCCATCAAATCCCAGTCTGCATAAGCTGAAATACAGCTGAGTATAAGACATCCCAATCTTTTGTTATACAACAGAGTACAAAAGGATTCAAGAGACAAAGTGCCTCGAATGTGGAGCTGTGGTTGGTTGGAGTGCCAAGGAAGCCTAAGTTGAGGTTCCCATGTAACTAGTTAATTTTTTTGGAAGAAATTTGTTTTTAATAAGAACCTGCTGCTCTTCTTCTGGGTGCTGCTTTCCATCAAGCAACACAAGAGCTGTCAGCCTTGCCTGTCCAAACTGAGGCATAGATGTCTGGGCATGCATCAGAGTGGAGGTGGAATTTCATCTAACAGAGAGAACTGAGAACCCAGAGAAAACATAGGATTTTGGAACTGACATTCTCTCTGGAATATTAAAAGACCTTATGCATACCTCAGGGATTATATCTGTATGGATGGGTGTGGAGAACTGCTTGCCTGCTCTTATACTTAGAGCTACCAGGCTGCAGGCCAGCTCTGAAATGAAAACTGAAACCGTGACATTGTGACACTGTGTGTATTTACCATAACTGTTCCCTCTGCAGGACTTATCAACACAGCTCTGAGCTCTTGGTTAGTGCAGCTACCTGATACCCAGACCAGTCTGTATAACATCCAGCTGGCTCAGACTGTAAGCAGCTGCATGCACCACCCTGCATGGGCACTTTTGCTTAGTTGCAGTAGTCAGTTCCCACAATGGCTACTGCAGCAGTTGTACACAGACACAGAGTGAATTGCAAGTCACTGCAGTGGAAACAAACTCCTTCTGTGACAGCAACACTCTCAGTATATAATTTCATATTTCATATTTCATAGTACATAATCATTTTGGATTGTTCAAGTAGAATGTAAAAACGGCAATATAATGAAACCAAAGTTAAAAAGATTAAAACCAGAGCAGCTCTAAGCTGACATATTTAAAATTACTTTGAAATGAATTAAGCTTTTCAAAGACAAATGGGTTTCTTGTGGCTCCAAAAGAAATAGTAAGCAATAAAGTCCAGACTTACTTGTGCGCAAATGATTTAGGTGACGAATGGGGAGGAGACAGTCATAGAGGGCTGAGCTGAAGAAAGTACATTTGCAAGTTCATGAAAAGTACATTTTCAACCATGAAAAACCCATGTAGGAGAGAGTTCTGCAGAAAAACTGAATGGTATGACTCAACTTGATCCAGATAAGGTTTTCCTAGGGGAATAAAAGAAAAAACCTTTGATCTTGGTTGCTGTGATAGAAAATTGAGTAATAAGTAATGATTCTGTTAATGTCTTAATCATAGCTTATGCATGATGTTCTCTTGCCAACATTCCTTTGCTTTTCATTGTACTTTGACACAGCATGATTGCATGAGTGTATCAAGTAAACTCAACAGCTCTTCCAGAGGAGGCCTGTCTCCTTGTAGCCCACCAAAACTGGACATGTCAGAAGAAAGGGACTAGGTGAAAAGCAGCCAAGGGGAGTTCCTGGCTGGGGATTGTGGAGCCAGCCATCAGCCTGCTTTCCTGGAAATACTAGTAAGAGAAGCATCCCCAGGGAACCATTTGGGCAAATGACAACAGATGGATCTGGGGAGTCAAACTTCTTGTTTAAGCAACATCTGCTGGTGTTGGAAATATCCAAAAAGCCACACCACACTTAAAAATGAAACAAACGAATCTGCAAGAAGAAGAAGAGCAAACCAAGATATATTAGCTGCGATAACCTACATTTTAACCATAACCCTGCATGAGAAAGTTGCACAGCAGAAGTCATGCCAGATGGAAAGCAGAGATCATTCAGTATCATAATCAACCCTGAGCCCAATAAAGGCTGGTCATGTCCTGAACTTCCAGGTATTAAACTCTCAGTCCTGCTCAAAACATCGTAATTTCTAATGCCTTCTAGTTTACCTGTACATTGCTCCTAAAGTATGGGGAAAGCAAAACACTTAAGAATTTTGATCGGTGAAGCTTTTGGTAGGTGAAGCTTTGTTAGATTCTTGTGTGGTTTATGAGTCTTGTGATCTTTTTAAAGCCAGAAAACTGAGATGCAGAATGGTTACACTGTTGGAAAAGCAGGAAGGGAGAACACCAAGGCTTTGAATAGAAAGCATATAAATTCATAAGAAAAGGTATGAGGAAGCATATTTTAAAAAATATTATCCCTAATAAAAAACCAACGAAACCTAATGCTACAGTGATGTTCTGTGAAATTCTCACACTTTTTACTACATTTCACCTGCATATTGATCTAATGACTGAGCAGGCTGTAGACTTTTGCTCAAAGATAATAAAGACACAGTACCCTGCTCCAAGATGAAAAAGCTCTATGTCTGCATGTAGCAGATTAAGGCTGGTTCCTTAGTGTCAGAACCACCTCTGTACTGTTTTATTCACTTTTACAGACACAACTGTCAATAATTACTTGGCCTTCTGTTTAAACAGAGAAACACCTGGGCATTGATAAATGAGTTGGTACCTTAGTGGTGACATGTATAGGAAGCTGTGTAAGTTTCTGGAGGACAAGTGAAAACTGAGCTATTTTTAGTTTAACCTTTCATTTCTTTTCATGCTTCATATCTTTGAAACCAGTGTCATTTTTAGCTTGTCAAAATACAGAGGCACCGGTTTCATTTTTGCAAACCTACATATTTAAAGAAGGATGTTTACACAGTGCTGGCAACCTCTGTATTTCTAAATGTTAGTGTTCTGGTTTTCATCTAAATAAAGGAAGCAGGATTTGCTGTTGAAATATAAGTTTGTAAGCACAAAAGATACAGTTAGGAAAATATGTGAAGAAAAAAAGCCAATTAAAAATATCTATGTTAAAATTGGACTGTAATGACTGCTGCAATATTGCTATTACTGATACAGTTGCTGTAAAAAGCAGAGTACCAGGGCTGAGTACAGAAGCAAGAGGAATTAACTTTTAGCTACTCCAGCAGGGCAGAGCCCTGTGAATCACTAGGAAGCCTAGATCAAATCCTCTTATGTAAACATCATACGGAGCTGGCTCAAATCCTCCGCACACCCTAGAGGACTGCTGATGTGGCATTCTCCAAACACATTTGCTTTGCGCAATTGTGGGCAGTTGCTCCTGGGTGCAGGAGGCCTAAGTGTGAGCCTTCAAATTGTCTGCTCAGGGAGAGCAAAAATAAACGGTGGAAGGCAAACACTGAATATGGCTGTGGGCTCCCAGGGCCACCCCATACATGTCTTGTTGTCACTGACCTCCCCAGAGACAGGATATCCTCCTCCCAGCACACCAATATCTCGTGCCTGAGTCCAAGCCCTTGAAGAGCCAGGTGGCCTGTCTCAGTCCCAGGTTCTCCTGGATCTCCAGTCACATCACGGGTGTCCCCCTGCTTTTCTCAGCATTGGCCACTTCAGTGAGGAATGCTGAGGACCCATCTACTGTTTCACACCAATGTTTAACTTGCTGAATCAGGAATCCATGTAATGATTCAGACCTGGTTTCTGGTGACTAATGCTGGGCACTCCCTTCCTCCTAGGCAGCAGTAGCTCCCAAACTGTTCAGCCAGGCAGCTACAGAACTGGAGGCCAGATGTTCTGCTTACTCCCTCTGAACAAGTGGTGGCTGTTCTTTATGTATACAGCAGTGTCGATTTTTAGTCTGAATTTAATTTTTTTTTCAATCTGTACAGTTATGTGATCAAAAAGTATAATCCCTGCAGACACAGGTCGTATAGTTTACAGAACTGATTTTCTGAGTGGGATACTGTGAAATTTCTGTTGGTGTTCTTCTCACTCAGTTGGGATCAAATGTGAAATAAAGCAAATACCTTAGGATGAATACCTTACTATAAGCATGGTTTTATCTATGTAAAGCTTTCTTTTTCCAGGTTATTTTATCATTCACACATAGAAGTTTAAGACTTATAGAAGCACTCTGAGTAAAAGCCCTGGCACAACTTCCATTTTCCTCTCCTCACCCACCAAACACAAAAAGTGTGATATAATATAAGCACAGCTATTTCCCACAGAGACAACCATACAGCATCACAGCCAGGAGCTCTCTACAACTTCTTCCTATTTTGTTCAGCAAGAATTTGAAAGCATTATCAATTTGAGCACTGTTGTGATTTCTGTGGTTGAAGGAAATTCACCAGTCCTCACAGGCTCCAGTGTGAGAATGCCTGCTCAAGTTGGTGGGATACCCTAAATTTTTGAGTCTAGATTATCAGTGAGACAAAAATGTTTGTTCTATCAGCCAGGCCTATCCATCCTGTGCAATTTGTCTCTTCAAGGTTTCAGTGCAGAAACCAATGGCATCACTTAAGAGTTAAGCCTTCTAAACTAATCTTCTAAAACAGCTTCAGAGACCTTTTGGCTTGGTCTAGATCTTCCTCCTGTGGGTTTTCCTGAATGTGTTCAGTTTTCATCTATTATATTAGATAATTTCTCATCTTCTGAAATATCTCTGGTACGTGCATGAATATGAAAGGCACTCTGCAGACCTTGCAGTAGTTTGTGCTCTATCTTAATTTGTCAGTGTCAGTGTAACTAGATGATGCAGACTCCGGGTCAAAACCAATAACACATTCAGCTCTTGACTGAAGGAAAATTTGCTGCTATTTTGAATTACATTTCTTATAGTTATTGCAAAGCTTTGACTCAGTTGTTGGTGAAGTGGCTGAATAGGGGTTTTTTTAATAGCTCCAATATAGGAAGTTCAAGATGATGTGGTTGTGGTCAGGCCATTTTTCACCACCCAATACCTCACAGATGTGCACTATGACAAGAAAAAAAAAAAAAAAAGCAAAGTACATTGTGGTATATCACCTGATGCTACACACGGTTGCATGCTCAAATCCTTGCAAATTTAAGGTAAATGGGTTAGACAAAGTGGGATGTTTCACTATTCTTTGCCATGACATGCTGTGAAATGTTTGGCTGTTGTCTTTAGAATCTGGTAATGTCAATCACATTTTTGTTCTTAGAGCTCAACTTTTGATGCCACATGATGCATCATCCTGACAAGGAGAAAACCTGATGTCACAGCTGTAGTTTCAAATACTCCAACAGGTTCGCTTAGGCATACTATTACACAATGACCTAGTTTAGAGCAGTCATGGGAAGCAATTAATCTTTGTCACTCCATACTCATTCTGGAAGCACCTGAAGCCCAAAGAACTCCCTGGAGTCACATCTCTTCCTGCCAGCTTTCTGTAGAGGGGTTCAGTTCTGCTCCAAACCACATTTACTTGCTTCAGTAACCCAGAACACCTTCAGGGTCCCTAGATGAAGGCAACTCTCAGTACAAGAGCAATAGAAATACTGATCACAAAATGTAATCCACTGAGTTTACACACCCCCAAAGTTGATGGGAGCCTAATTTATTTTGAAGTCTGCATCAGTCAATCTTTAGTAGCTCCCAGTGTCATTCAGACAGTATATGTCCTTTCCCTTCAGACTCGTAAATATTTTCCATGGATCATATTTTCACCAAATCACAATTCTTTTCAGCTGTTGATTTCTGCTCGGAGCAGCAGGTGCCTGGACAGCTCTTCACACATGTTGCTCTGGTTGTTGGGTGCTGACATCTCCGCAGCTCCTATTTTCTGGTTGAGGCTTCTGTCTATATGGGCAAGTCCACCTCCTTTGGCTTTTATCTCTGCATCATCTACAAATACCATCGGGCCCAGGAAGCCCCTAAAACAGCTTCTTTCACCTGACCCATGGGATGCCTCTGAATGAATTGCAGTTGGGCCTCATCCAACTCTTTAGTCACTTCACTAGAAATGTTTCCTTGAAATGCTGCATCTGATCTAAATGACTCACCCCGAGGCTGGGAATTCGTAGCTGATACCTTTAAAAAAAACCACCCTAAATTTCTGTCTCAGTGTTTATAGCTCTGTTGCTAACCTGTCCATGGAGTTATCTTCTTCAGCTAACAAGCTGTGAGTTGCCTTTGTGCAAACTCTTTTCAAAGTAAATGTTAACACAAAAGTCTCTAAGTCTCTCACTGGGCACACAATCTCCATGTATTACTCACTCTAAATTCAATACACAGAGTTCTGCCTCGTTAAAACTATCTTCTGACCAGAAGAGGGAACCCCCCAGCAAAGCTTCTTCAATGCAAGTAACCACCCTTGTGGGTGCCCTTTGGCTGCTTTTTGCTGTTTAGTCGCAATTTCCAAGGAGACACATTTCTGCATTTTTCCTTCCTGCACATCATGAAAAGACTTACAAGACTTTGCTTTGCAAGATGCACAGCCTACACATGAAAAATTTTGACAAACACTCTTGGCCTTGACACACTGTCAAGATGCAGTCCTGCTTTTCGTTTTCTTTCAGCTCAGTGACTGGAAAGCCCTCCTGCTAAAGGCCAGCAAGTTTCTCTTTAGAAGTGTTTTTCCTATTTCAAGCCCACTGCATAAGTCCTAAGTACACAATGGCTACCAGGGAAAGGCCCAGCACAGAGAGCCCCACTGCCTCTGGCTCAGAGGCAGCAATTACAGTATAAAGCTGTATAGCTTGTTATTAATAAAATACTGCACCATATTTTGAAGGAAGTGCTGTCTGGCCTAATATTTTTAAACTACTTAATCCCTCACCTGTCTAGGAGAGAGCAGGCACTGGGTGTTGCAACCTGGAGGCAACTGAGTTGCTAGAAAAGTAATGGCTGAGTTAAAGACTTGCTCAGGTTTTTGCAGAGGAAGGCTTAAGTCAGGGCAAAGATGGGAGAATTAAAAGACTCATCTAAACCTGAATCTGGCCCTTGAACTGTGACTATCATGCCGAGTCCTGCTTTTAGGTGACCAGGCTTGCTGCTAATACACTTTTCTTGGTAGACAAACAGTAACCAAGGCAGTTTGCCAAACTGCCTTGTCCTCTTTATATTAGAGTGAAAGAATATTGACACATACCTCTGCCAATTTGTTTGCTGTGTGGCCAGAGATCCACAGGGTGATCTAAGCACTGATCCAGGTGGGTTACGAATATCTTTGCAATAAAATATTTGTTTAAGTCTGTCTCAAGTGAAATAGATATTCTTATAAAGATTAACATTAGAATTGTACTTAATGGTATTTTTGCTATCTTTTTTTACTTCTTCACAGGAAAGAAAGACCTAGAATAATTTCTTATTGTGGCAGGAAAATGTCCTTTAACTTTCTCAGCTCTTTATTGTAGAACGACTTTCATATAGCACTATGGCTGACGTGTAAAGGTAAACAGCATTATTTTATTTTTTCTGTGACTCACTGAACATAAGTTCACATTTATTCAGACTTTGTGGAGCACAACGATGTGTAGGAAAATTATAGTTACCAAGCAAATGAACATTTTAGTTGATTTAATTTATGTTTTATATCTACCTCTAAAATAAAATGCAGACATTTGGGGCAAAAGTCTTGTCTGAGGCCCATTGCTTGTGATCTAAGATTTGTAGGCAGCAGACAGATTTTTTATTCCTTTATGTCTATGGGAGAACTAGAGTTATTAATGCTTGTAAAATAACAGCTGCTGAATGTTTTTTCCATATGACCCAGCAATTATGGCATATGCCATCACCTGATAACTTAATTGTTCTCTTTTACAGTCCTCACTGTGGTGGTTTCAGATATTTAAATTCTTTATCCTTCTCCCAGTGTATCAGATGACTCTGAACAGTCAGTGTGGTCCAATAAGCCCTTTGCAGAAGTCTCTGCTTTTTTTCTTTTCCTAATGGGGAAATTGCTTAGTGAGCCTTCTGGGCTCATAAATAGAAATACTGGATGCATGTTCCTGTCTCCTTCTTGCTGAAAGAAGACAATTTTAATTTTTTTTTCGTAGTTCTGACAGTGAGTGTTACTGAATCCCCATTGCCAAAGATATCTGAGATCTGCAGTACCAGCCATCTGCGGTACCTCTGAGACTATGATGCTGCACCTCCTATCCCTGTGGTGTGACTTCAGTGCTTTCTTTTTGCAGAGGAGGGAGAAGGGCCTTTGTAAGCTTCTGGTCCCATCACACCTGGTAATCCTTCTGCTTACCTAGCATACAGTAAATTTTTATTAACAGTAAAGAGGAACATAGGAGGTTATACAAGGAAAAAATGACCCATCTATAAAACCATTTATTTTCTAATTTGGTCAAGAGATCAGTTGTAGACTGTTCTTCTTACTCCTTCTTCCAGCTACTAGACACTCCTGCAAATACTATATAAAACCAATAAGCAATTAAATGCTGTATGTTGCTAAAGAATTATATATATGCATGTTTCGGTTCAGCAATCTGTTCATTTCCTATGAATCCAGGCATGGTGAACAAAATCACCTATATTTTAAAAATTCTAGAAGAAATCACTTAAATACAGCTATTTGAAGTAGAGTAGAGGATACCAGCTACAATGGGGAGATTGACTTTTTCTGGGTGTTCACAAAGTTATGCTTTCTGCTGGTCTTACTTTGTTGATTTTTCCATAGCTCAATTGTCCCACTACTTTTTGTGCTTGAGTGCTAAACAGTTTTTGGTCATGGACTTCTTTTGGCTAAACAGATACAGCTGAAGTTTTCCCACTGCCTGAATTCTTTAATTGGAAAAGACTCAAGACAAATATAAGAGGCCACCAGATCCCTTCCTGTCATCTGTAAGTAATTTTCAAAGACTACAGAGAATGTTGTAGACATGTCAAGTTTTCAGACATCTTGGAAGGAGATAGGGAATATCCTAAAGTAAATACCAGGTAGTATATATTATCTGTCCTGGGAGGTCAGCATGCCAATCAAACAAAAAATATGCTCTTCATTAGAAAACTGCCTGCAGCTTTAATCAGCTTTAGCTGAGGTTTTTTTCAGAGTACCATATTTACCAAGGTGTAGGGCAACCCTGAATGGAAGGTAGCCTCTCACTGTCTGTTTTAGCAGGTAAAAAAATCAAATATCATTGTATGTTGAAAATCCCCTTAATTGTCATTGCAATGCAGAATGATCCCACCTCTGACAAGTCCTCTCTAATGCCTGATGGAGACAGAAGAATAAATGTGGAGCAGGAAGTATGCGGGTTGTAAGGGTGGGCTTGTTCTCATATGAGACAGTTGGTGGTTCCATGTGAAAACAAGAAAAAGTAATCGAATAAAAGTTGTACCTCTTTAAATTTTGGAGGGTATTTACAGGAGAATTTCTGGAGAGAAGTGTATGGAAATGACAGTAAAGACTTCTTCAGTAAAGAGCACGTGGTTTTGTGCCTATGATACATGGATGATGACATGGATAATGACCTGTAGGGCAGTAATATAGTTTATGGGTTTCTATAATATAACCCATACATTGGTGGAAATAATTATATCAGTAATTAAAGGTGTACCTTACAAATAGATCCTAGGATCAACAACTGTGGGAAACCACAGCAGACTCAGTATTTAGTTTGGTAACTAAATTGTAAAAGAGGGAGCTATGAGGTGCAGATGCTCCTTGTTAGCAGCAGTGCCTTCAGCTGGCATTTCAGGATGCTGTTATAAGCATTACTACCCTTAGAGATCTTTTGAAATGTTCTATAAAATCACAAAATTAATTACATTTTTGTCCAACCTTATTCAGGAAATAAGGAGACGGTCATGCCTTTCCCATATACAGCAAGACAGGTGCCATGCAGAAGAGTTGCCTTCTGTCTCGGAGAGCTGCTTTAATATCTGGGCAACTTGTGATTGCAACATGAATTCCAGAGGTTGGCTAAAAGTCCTAAACATGATATGTTCATCTCAAACTCTACACATACTAATTATTTCAGTACTGGAATGTATTATAAAAAATACTTTATTTAATTTAGTTGATTTATGATGTATGCTACAATTTCTTTGGGAATCAGACTAATGCTGAAAAAAAAATTCCAAATGTCCAAATTTCCAAGAAGTTCTCTCTCTTCCTCCTTCCCTCATGCCTGATTCCAAAATCTGGAAGAAAAGCCCCCAAGTCATTAAAACTATAGAGAACCATAGAATCATTATGGTTAAGAAAGATCTCTAAGATGAGTCCAACCATGTTTAGCTAGCAACGATTTTACTGTATATAGTAACAGGTCTGAACAGAAAGACTACTCAATTTTTTTAAATTCTGCAATTCTTCTGACAAACCCTGACTTCCTGGAAAAGTCTGAAGACATCCTGTAGATATAAGGTCCTGATTGCACACATAATCATGTGATTGCCTGAATTTAGCTGTAGCACTTAGACTTCCAGCTTAAAAGAAGCTTGTTGGGGGCCATTCCCAAACATTTCTGTTCACTCAGCCAAGCAGAACATAAGCTGTCCTCTAAAAATAGGGAAGCTGACATAAAATTATTTTGTTTGGACCTGTATCCCAGTATTGCACATAGTTAAAGTGCTCAGAGCCACATGAAAACACAGCTTTGAACCACAGGAGAAAAGTCATGGCTCAAGGATGTATTACACATATGTGAGCACTATGAGGATGACTTGACAGCTTACAGATGCTTGGGAGGAATACGTTTCAGGAAGGCCAAGGCTGTAGATCATTGCCTGGCGTCTCTTCAGCTCTGTAAACTGTTCTCTCTAGGATCAGGTTTCAGAAAGGAATGCCGTCACGGGAGATTTTACTCGATGACTAAAACTGCTGACTTTCCAGTGCAATGTTTAACCTCCCATTCCACACTCCACGCTTGCTTTATTTACTAATCCAGCCTGTAGCTGTGATGTGGCAGAAGAATGGGAATAAACCATGCCTTGAGAGCATATTATGAGTGGAGAAAGTACCACCCGCCTCCCCAGCCACTGTAATTGTAGAAGCCCAGAGAACTTGACTTCTGTCAAGTTCTCATTGAGATGTGGGTCATCACAGTAGCCTCTCCTCTGAAACAGTAGGAAAAGCCCTCATCTGCAGTGAGGGAGAAAGCATGAACAGGAATCGGACCTCACTCTCAGCTGAAAAAATAGCTATAGAATAGAGCATTCCAAGCCGTCTTCATATCAACATATCTTCATGTCAACATATCTTCTGTTTACATTCTCTATGCTGGGAGAGGATCTGGACAGGGTCCACTGCAAAGGCAACAGCTGCAGGGAGGTTTTATAGCCACATGGTTCTACTAGTCATGGCTTTCTGGTGTCCAGAGATTGATTTGGGACAACTCCTACAAAATAAATCTTCTGCTGTATTTCAACAAACCACTAGCCAAGGATAAAACCTCTAACTGTTCAGAAAGATCAATAATACTTAAAGGATAACAGTTTTTAATGTCACAGAAATACCAAGTTTCTTATTACCTGCTCTTTTGTAGCAGCAAAAATATATCTCAAGATAGAAAAATTCAAAATGGGAAACCATGTAAGCATTGCTAACTTGTGCTTGGTTCAGTTGCTGTCCATGTTCACATGCTCTTTATGAGTGTCAAGGTTTCATCCTGAATTCCAGCCAAGTCAAGTGAATCCCAACTAAGCCATGTGATTTTATGAAATTCTTCCTTCTTGTCCTTCCCCTCTTATCAGAGGCTGATGTTGGCAGCCATCATGGAAGAATTTGAAACCATAGGTTTCCTGGAGCCTAAAAAAAGAGAAAGCAAACCAACCCACCTCTAATGTGTATATACATACACATATACACCCATACATCACAGCTCTATGTGTAGATGGTGTGTGTGGGTGAGTCCTTGTGTATCTGTCTACCTGTGTGGAAGGAGGGTAGGAGAGATGCATTTCACCATCTTTGTGAAGGTGAGGATTTCATGTTTGGCAAGGCAGTTCCTGGCAATGCCAACCCTCTAAAAAAAGACATTAATGAAGGATTGCAGATACACACCCAGTTTGGAGAAGACTCAGCCTGTTGCCAGACTGGGCCCTTTAGGAGTCAGAAGAGGTGGTAGTCAGTAAAGAGCAGGAGCTACTCAGGAGGGAGCACAGAGGCTCCATCTCTTCCAGCAAGAGATTCCTGCACTCTGATACTGCACATAGTTTTCTCACTTGTGGTGGTAGTTTGCATCATACTTTGTGAGGTCAGATGCAAAGGATCCAAAAATCATATTCTTCCTTGTGAGTAAGCTTTAGCATGATCTGGAATGACTCATCAGGTTAAAGGGTTGTAAGGTCAAGCCATTTATGAAAATACTCTCTTAAGTATTGGCTGAGCTTTCTGAGAAGGATATTTTGGATAAAAAGCACGAGAAGAATTTCATCCAGTAGATATTAAATACTTGAAGAGCTTTTTTGTCAAGATTTGTAGTTCCATAAGCTGTAGACTTTCTTATTTGTTTCTTACTTTTTTGTACATATCAGGATAAGGTTTAAAGCAAAAAACCACACGAAAACAACATAGATGCTGGCAAATACTCATACTACCCAATATATTCAGACTTATTTAATTAACTTGTCAGGCTTGGTTTTTACCAAGCTAATTCTGTGGCTATGACAAATTGTATCTTCCAGATGTGATTATTCATTAAACATCTACTGTGAATTTCTGGTTCCCTCATGCTTAGAATACAGTACATGTATAATGGGATTAAGAATTAAAATATGTTTCTTAATTTTATTTAATTTATGACATTTGATTACAGAATTTAAATTGTAAGGATGCTACAGAACACATCAGTTAACTATACTGAGCTAATTAACAGTTATAATAAGTTTTTTTGTCTGCAGCACATATATTTTCAGAACTGAAATAAATGACTGGATTGCTTATTACTGATATTAGCTTAAAAGCTTTGTTTTTGTTTCAGTGGTGAACACATTTTAATCCACTTTTGGAGTAAATAATGAATGACTGAATCATCATTGCATTTATCAGAAAGATTCAATGGTGAAATCAAACATTATTTTAGAGTATCGTTTTCCACTGTTTCTTGAGTCACATAGTAAGGTCTTGGGATGAGCATTTCCTTGCTGTGCTACAGGACAAAAACTTTGCTGTCCTGTTATTGAAGGGTAGGATTAGAGTTGAGGTTCTTGGTAGCTGCTGCTCAGAAACCCCAGCCTGGCCCAGCGCACACAGACAGCTACAGAGAGGTTCCCTCAGGTTCCTATAGAATCTGGCTTAAATGGGTAAGAGCTGTGTTCCATTATTTTCATATGTCTGTTTCTCTGGAAAAGGTGATTTCATGCTTTCTAACATGAAGATGACATATTACACACACATGCACACACACATATATAAGTAATTCAGTTTTTAAAAATAATGAACTATTTTCCCTGTGTGGCTGACTTTATTTTCTCCATTCAGGGCAGTAAGAGAACTGCAAGTACAATTTTAGGTAAAATTTGCATAAGAAATTTTCTACAACAAGCAGCCAACCACTTCATTATACTCACAGGAAACCCTCTCCCCTCTCAACAAAACAAAAATTTAAAGATGGAACTCTGTATGCAGAGCCTGACATTATTGCTGCTGACTTCAGCTGCACTCCTGTCATTTATGACAGTTGTGTAGTTTGCACAGGTCTTCACAGGCTGAGAATATGCAGACAGAAATGCCATTAAAGTAATAAGCAAGAAGGAGAACACAATGTTATAAGTTTAAAAAAGAACACAAGCTTCCCAGTGTCATTCTGACAGATCTTTTAATCTGAGAAGGAAAATAACACCTGGACAAGTTGTCAGAGGTTGCTTTTCCTTCACAGGTAACATCAAAATACAAATGAAAAACTTTTCCAAGAGATATTTTATGCTTCAGCTACTGCTACTGGGCTGGGAAATGCATTAATTCAAGCAAGTACAACAGCTTGTGCAAAGAAGGCCTCATCAACTCTAAAATGAATTGAAAATCAACAAATTTTTATATCTTACCAACCTGTCAGGTGGATTAAGATTTGCTGTCAATAGGTTACACTTCTCACAGCCCTTTTATATGTGATATCTATGATGAAACCTTATTATCTCCTTTCCCTCCATAACACCTTCCTCCATGGCATCCTCTTCTGCGTGGAAGAAGCCCCCTGAGGCCATCTCATCTACTTGTAAAATGTTTTCAAGTCTCTTTCCTGCTGTGGTGCCTGTAAGAAAACAACTGCTGTTTAACAGTTTGAACAAGGTAGCTGTAAAACAGGAGCTGAAATAAAAGCATAAGGAACTGTGATACAGAGGTTTTTTTCACATGTGTCAGTCTCCCCCTCTCCCAAAGTTATGGTGCTGTTCTCTTAGAGTCTGATCTACCAAGAGCAACTCAAGTGCAACACAGAGCACTAAGAACTTGTGAGAGGTTCTTATAAACATTAATTAAATATTTTAAACCAATTATATGAACACCCAGCCCCAGTTAACTGAGGCTGATTACATAAGCATGTATTTTGCTGCTGCTGGTGTTTCCTGCCTGCTTGGCAAAAATAGCTAGAAAAGAGTTTTTTTCTGATTTATAAAAGTACTTTGTGCCAGTGCCTGTTTCATAGTAATATGAATCCAGTTTTGCAGACTGAGATGGAAAGTCTGGTTAAAGCATAGTAGGCAACAAGCCCCGACTAGAAGTAAAATAATCCTTAAATGCTAGGTGTTCCTCAGTGACAGATTGAAGGGACTGCACTTAAGGCATTGGCTGGCATCCATGGTAAATTTTGCCTTTCAGTTTTTGAGGAAAGAAATGAGTTCTGCAGTTAGGGATGGTTTCAATAGAGAAAGATTCAAAAAAACCTGTCTGTGTTCTCTCCCTGACTACTCTGGTGACTCCACATGTGCAGCTGCCCAAGTCATTTGACTTTGGGCAGAAGATAACACCTGCCTTGTCATGCTGCCACGAGATTAGCCTCCCGTTTGTAAAGCACTTTGGCAAGATTAGAAGCTAAGTGTTATTTGGGAGCCCTATGCTCCTGCTTTTGACACCCCCCCCAATAGCCAGGGCTTCAACTGGAAACAGACATGTCTTCTGCAAGCCCATTGCAGAGCAGAAGAAATAAAAGGCACTGGTTAAAACAGTGCAAACAGCCTCCACCATAGCCACTCTTTTGAGGAAGCCACCTTTGTGAGGTTATGCTGTGCTTTAAAATTACGACTCAATTTGCTCAGCCTGCCATTGTTAATATGCATTGTTAATATGTATATATTTTGTTGTCTTCCATTCTGTGGTTATATTGAGCAGATATTTCTTTTGAGCAGCAGCTCTGATCAATGGGAATAAGAAAACAGAAATAGAAGGGCAGAATTGTTTTACACTTAGTTTCTTTTTCAGAAGTTTTAGTGACCTGCCTCTGCTTCTTTGGGAAATGGGAAGTGTCCTTCCTCTCTTTTCCTAAGCATCTACGTGTTTTCCTGTGCTTGTAGGAAAAGCATCAGTGCAATGACCTAATTCAATGCAAATGAAAGGTTTCCCAGCAAAGGATGGTAATTGGTGCAGTACTGCAGGTATGTGAAATGGTTACTGAATGGTAACCTGGGACTACTGAGAGAGGAAGATCTCTGCTGTAACAGAGCTATACTCACCTTGCACTTTCACTAATTGCCAAGAGCTCTAAAGTGCCATGCTATTTTTTATATAAAATCTGTTAAATTGCTACATCTTAGCCATTTTCTCCAGCTGTTCCTATCAGCCCTTATTATCACTGTCCCTCAGTAGCCAGTTTCAAAAATGAATTAAATTCCTGCAGCCTTCCATTTATGAAACTCCTGTGGTAGAGGACACTAAAGAATAAAAAGGAGACAATTGCTCAGCACAATATAATGAAATGGGCTGTAGTTCTGGCTTCCCCTCTCAAAATTAAACCAGGAATGATCTTCCAAACACAATGCCTTGCCTCAGAGCAGACTCTTACTTACCTCTTGCTGACATTCTGTGTCATGAGGATGCTGATTGTCACTCCCGCTTAAATTTTCTCATGTCTTTCAGCAGAATCATCAACTGTGCAGGTTTTCAGGAATAGATAATATACATTGTGTTTCTGTAATAGTTCTTCATTCTCAGATGTCAGCATCTTCTAAACATTTTTTTAATCTCTTCCTTTCCCAAAAAGCTCTGATGATACAGTTGTGTGTTCCAAGTATGAATTTTTTTAGAGTGATAGAAATCATAGGACGAGATAAACCAAATAATTGAAAGAAAATATTTTGTTGGAGCATTGAAAAATAATTCTATTTTTCTGCTACATGTGGAAATCCATCCAAGCACAGAGGGGGCAAAATATGTTTTTATCTTGCTTAAGATCCTCATTCAACCCATCAGTTATGACCCCTCAGTTCAATATGTGAAATCAAAGACTGGCTCATCCTGGATTCTGGTTTCCAGAATGCTGATAATATTTTTCAAAACTAGATACTTTTTGGCAACATTGTGGTGCTGCTTGTTCATAGTTTGTGTCCAAAAATGGAACATGGGCTGTTATAGCAGTGAAATTTGTTATGTTTCTTTGAGACTGCTCTGGGAAGACCTGAAAGGGGAAGACTGATGGAGTCTCTGAGAGGACACTTTACCAAGAAGTCAAAAGAGGGAGAGCAGGACTTTCTGTAGCAGTTTACTAAAGAGCTCCTTGTTTGCTTTTAGAGGGAAGGGCATTTTTTATGCTTACCATTGTGACACTGTGACAATACCAGAAAAAGAAAGGTACTAGACAGTTGGGTGTACCTGTCACCATATGCGTACTTAAATACTTGTCAAAGCAAATGATTTCACAAAAAGAATATGAACTATAAGGGCCCCTTTTGCTACTTACCTGTATCTTAGAGTATATTTGTGCTCACTTTTATGGCTAAACTCAAAGCCTTCTTTAGTATTGACACCCTTTATTTTGCTGACACAGACCACATAATGTGGACACAGTCTGCAATCACAGCTTTATATAAATATTCATTGCAAGATCACTTCAAGACAGACAGAATTTAACTGCATCTGAAAGGCAATTAAATACCTGCAGGAAATGGGAGTCTGATATGATTATTGCTTGCAAGTGTCCTGGGCACTGGGGACTACTTGATGCCACAGATTTTCTTATTGAAGTGGATTTTTTATATGGGATTCACAGCTTTTAGGTGCAAAGTGGTGGAAGGACTTGTTAAAGTATTTTCTTAAGTAGAATTTAAAAAGTAGAATAAAAGAAGTCCCAGTATCTTTCTGTAAATAAATATCCTGGGCTTCAGCACAGCCTTTCAAGATAGGCTGTCTCCTTATTTACCTGCTGAATAATGCTTTGGATATTATTTGAGAAATAATGAAGAAGGGTAATGATAAATTGATGATAAACTTCTAAGAATTAAGAAACAGGACATAAAGTTATTCATTTCATGGATGAGTAACAGCTGAATCACAACAGAGGCTTGAATTGGCAGACTTTTTGAATCTCGATTCCAAGTGAAATTCCAAAATAAGAAGTCATTTCAAAACAAAAAAATAAACTTGAGGTTGCCCATGGAAGTAGATTTTTGGATTTTTTTTTTTTCCCCTAGGAAAACATTCTGAATTGCATATTTGTTTTTCCTTTAGAAATTTTCCCTCAAGTTCTTTGAACAGCCAATAGTTTTGGCTATTTACCATGCAGTGATGTGGGAAGCTGAAGAGAAGGAAACTAAAAAACCCTGATTTCCTCAGATTTTTGGACTGTTGAGAAGCCAGGACTTGGAAGTCCTATGAGCCTTTGTTTTGGAACCTAGAGCTGAGGTATTGTGGGATAATTCATACAAGGACACAGACTAATCACAAGGGCCTTGTCATTTAAACACTCCAATTACTTTTTTTTTTCTGCACTAGCTTCTGCTCTTCTCCACATCCCACAATGCATTCCAAGGCTACTATGATAATTGGAAGTATATTCCTGTGTGTGAAGTGGACTTTAATTATCACCTAAGGGGCACATTCGGGTGTTGTGACTCATGTGGCATGGATGTCCTTCTGAGTGGCTCCATCACAGCCTGTGGCACTGCTCATGAAGAAAGGTACTTCCTGGCCCAGACAAAGGCTGGCCTGGAAGCTCTGAGCCACCCAGATGGGACAAGAGACTCCACTGAATCTCCAGCATGCAATGCCATGGCCCAGGGGCTTATAAAACAATAGTTATACTAACACTTCCAATTATTTTGCTCAACTAATAAGCAGTATGAGTGGCTCCAGATTTTAAGTCTGTGAGCAATGTAGAAACACTGTAAAAATTGGGATTGCAGGCAGCTTCGTAACAAATTAATAACTTCAAATATTATGTGAGTCATCTGTAAAATGGGCTCTGAGTTACGAAGACACACACCAACTGTGAAGGATATAATGGAAAATTAAAATTAATGTGACATAATACTGTTTCATTTACAATAAAAGTACTGCAGATGGAAGTGATGGGAAAAGTGGGAGGGGCAAAAATCCACTATTATCATAATTGCACTCATGCATCTGCTTCCCAAAGGCAGGTTGCAATTTCAGCTCAGTATCAGCACCTCCTGCCAGCCACGCAGCAAGACAGCTGTGAGCAGATATCCCAGCTCCTGCTCTGTGGAATGAAGCTGGCAGCCAGGATGAAAAGAAATAAAAGGCACTGATTAAAACAAAAAGCCTGGTCGGCAGGTTCTTCAATCATGATGTAATCAATCTCTTTCTTTTTTTTTTTTTTTCTCCTAATGCTATCTATCACATTTCAAAGCCATTGCAAAATGCACTTCCCTGATGATAATGAAACATTCCCTCCAGAATCTGTTCTCTGACTCTTTCCTTATTCTAAACCCATATGCATTGAAAATCCTTACCTGGAGGACCATAGTGCAGATGTCACTAAATACAGCTTCTTTGATGGTTATTACAGAATGATTCATGTCACTGTCCTTTTCATGGACATCCTGTGACAATCCAGCAGGAGGAACCAGGGCCAAGTTATAAATCACTTGGGCAGTGTCTCAAGTGCACTATCTCTAAGAGGCAGGTCCTGCCCATAGTGACACCTTGGGATTAAAATGTCAGCAAGTACTTAATGAAAGTTGTTATCTATTAATTATTTCATAACTCTGTAGAATATTTATGAAACTATGCTGTAAAGAATTATTTAGAACTTGAGAATTATTATCTTAATTGTGCTTAGACTGTAATTACGATGCACCGAGGTTACGGATCTTTTCTGGATGAGCTCAATAGTAGTCAAATATTTTAAAATCCTTTAGAGTGAGGAAAGAGCTGAAGTTATTTAAAAACAAAGTCCTGCCTAAGAGTATGATGAGTAACATGCCCATCACAAATGTAGCAAGGAAATATATGAAAGCTAAAAGGTGAAAAACAGGTCTTAATTGTTTAACATATTTCTTTCCTGTATTATCAAAATGTTGTGCAAGATTTTATCAATGTCAAATCTATTTTATATTGCTAAAAGACAGTAAAATGCTTTAAAATATAGGTTTAATACCTCCTGTTGAATCTAATGTAAAAAAAAAAAGAGAAAGTCTAGTTATCTGCCAATGAGACAAAGCCAATTCTTTTATATCTTACATTTTTAAAATTATACACCATTTTTTCCTAAATGACATAACTGTCCAGCATATATCCTGCTAGGTAAAGAACTGTCATCTATGATACATTGCTTTTGGCCAAACAAACCCTTAGCATGAATGAACAATTATTTTATTGTTGAAAACACAGGTCTCTGTATAACCACAGTGACTGGGTATAAATACTGCTTTCAGGATTGATATTTGTAAATCTCTCAGCGATTGTTGTTGGACTGCTACATTTACAAATGGAAACAAATCTTTTTAAACCCCTTTTATCAGCAAGCCTTGCAATCTCAGCTTAAGATTTAGGCAGCATCTTTGAGACTTTGTTTTGGCACATAACTCCCAGCAGCTCGGGTCTGGCAGAATTTCGAGGCCCTTACACAGTCTTGTCCCATCTTGCCTGCTGCCCTATGGAGGGTTGGTGCCGACGGGAATGGTGGGGAGCACAGTGAACAGCCAAGCTCTCTTCTGTTGCAGCACAGGTCACTGCCTCTGAAAGCAGGCTCCTCTCGCCAAGACACAGGCAGGGGTGTCTGCCAGGTCCCCTCGCACAGATCGGAGCCTCCTGGTGGGACCACTCCTGCCCATCATTCCTGCCACTTTTAACGCTGGAGAGACTGTAAATGCTCCCTGCTTCGCAGAGGTGCGAGCTGGCACAATCAGACTGGGCAGCCAGAGCACACGTGGCTGTGGGGAGATGGCTAACTCATCTGTCTCCACTGACTTGCCAAGCAGGGCAGGTGACTGGCTCTGATTAATCACCCATCTCATAGGTGCTGAAGTCATATGAGGCAAACCCTTTTTTGTAGGCTTAAGTGATCAGCAATATGCCACCTGCAATTCTCACTTCCAGTTATCCCTTTTGATAACACCATGATGATATACTCTGCGTAAAAGAAAATAATACTATTTAGCTTAAATAATTTTTCAACCTGATGCACTGTCCTTTGCTGTATATTTAATGGCTGACAAGCAGATGAGTCCACATTAACTTTACCTAAAATGGAAAAAGCTGGATTTACAGTTGTCCACAGTAAGATATCCAACCTGGTCTCTACAGGAGCAGCTTATCGATATAGGGTTTTCATTTCTATATTAAAATGTTGAATTTATTGTTACATAACATTATATATCTTGCAGAATGTTAGTGGGATGTTTTGGATCAGCTCCCATTCCTCTGATTCACCCCTCCTGTTGGGCTTGTTTTCATCCATGTCTTCCTGCTGCTCACCATCACACTGTGTCCCCCTGCACCAGCCATTGCTTTGGGGTCTTGCCCTTATTTTAATCAGTTGGTGCTTCTCTTACCCCATCTTTGCTCTCTGTAGTTTTAGCAGTAATTCAACAATATTACAGTATTTCTTGTCTAGGCTTGATTAGAAATCTTAACATAACCACTTTGATTTGTTGCAGTGAAGATCCTCTGTTATCTGCTATACAAGATGGGCAATTTCTTATAAAATATGTTTTTAACAGTTACTGGTCTTTTTTTCTGTTATTCTAAGCATTTCCAAATCTTCTAGGCTTAGTCAATGTAGCAAGGATTCCAAGTCAATACATATTTTTTTCTGTAGAAGGCAGACAATGTGACAGAAATGTATGTAACACCCTGGCACACACTTAAGAAAATAAATGGCAGAATTCATTGTGCATTCATGGATGATTTGATTTGAGTATGAATAGTGGGGTCACAACACAGGTAGAGTACAGTGAGTGCAATGTGGCTCAATATTTATAAATAAAACCACCTGACTTTCATAAAGACTGTATCATTATAAATCAAGGTCCTTTGAGTTAAATACAGCCTTTAGATACTATCAAAAAATTGCCTCCAACCTGTCTGTAATCCCAGAGACTCTGAGGTATTTTGGTAACTTTGTCACACATGAGCTCTCTCTACCCTTTCACACGTGATGCTGCCAGAAAGACTTTGGAGTTTTTGAAGACAAACCAATCTATTGGTTTGCACAAACCACTGCACAATTTTATCACTGTAGCTTCCTAGTCCTTATGATAAGCTAAACCTTCCCTTACTAGAGGAAATTGTTCATTCACCATCTTGCCTTGAAAGAATGAACTTCTGGCTTTGGCTTACCCTGTGTATCCTAGTGTGTTCAGCTTGCTAAGCTATTTACTGGGTTTTAAATGTTTTGGCAGAATATTTTTTAGATTTTTGAACTCTTCTGGTACCATCTTGAAGCATCTTCAGCATAAACTGTCAAAGCTGTGCCCCAATGTCTCTCCATTTTGTGTTTTTTATGATGGTGCAAAGTGAGTGTCTCAACCCAAAGCAAATTTTAGTAAGGGTTTTACATGCTCTTACTTCAAATGCTCCATAGGAAATTTCCCCTCCAGTGCAAATTAATCTACTTATGCATTCATTCATTTTCTCACTCCTTCTGTCTCTCCATTTATGCCTCATTATCCTCTTTCTACCTTGCACTTAACATCCCTACTCCTAAGAATAGAGAAGTGGGCAGGACCTTCTTGGTCAGTCTGTTCCCTTTTATATTAACTGTTTTAATTTATATTAAATAATATAATAATATTATCTTTTAAGCTGCTTGTGTCCCACCAATACTCTAGCTTTAAGTCTGTACCAGATCCTCTCTTTTCTCACATTTAGGAATTTTTTTCTGTTTTCAAAACTAGAGTTATTAATGGCTACCTTAGTCTCCTTCATTTGCACATTGTACTAGCATGGACAAAAACCTCGACCTTATTTTCCCGCTTTTGCTCTCTGCGCTTCCCAGTCTCTTTACCTGTACTGGTATTACTCATGTATGATGAACTACTAAGCTTCAATGCCCTGTCCTAGGGGTTCACAGAACAACAGGTATTAGCAGGCAGATGTTAGTAGAAGTAGGCAGGGATTTTTTACACATGTTAACTAGAATCATCCTGTGATGGGAAGACAGATCATGGCAAATGATGAGACAGTTCCTCCCTGGAACAAGAAATCAGCTCTTTCCAGTCTTCTTAAAAAGAACCCCTCAGGTCAAAGACAAGCTGTAAGTAAGAGTGACTTCCAAAAACAGGAAGGAGAACTTTACTGACAATGGACTTGGGGAAGAACAAGAGCTGTGAGAGCCTCTTCTTTATTTGCTGAGGAAGAGAAGAAGCACACCCGGGGAGCTTATGCCTCATTCTCTTTTCAGTACAGTATCTCCAATACTGGCATGGTGCCTGCTAGCATGCTTTTGAGCTTGTGCAAGCAGTCTACCTGGAAAGAAATTAATGTAATATAGGCAAGGCAATTTCACCCCAAGGCAATAAGGAATCAGCAGTATTTGTATCTTTCATCCTCCATTCCAGAAGACACAAACACCGTGTGGATACCAGGGAGTGGCAAACCTTGATTTGCGGTGCCTGTCCTAAAAACAAAGGTCATGGAGCCCTGTGATCTTTTCGTTATTTTTTAATTTTAAATTTTGACTGATCTGTTATGCACTGCTCCAAGTAGCATTGCTTCTTCAGTGACAAGGTCACCTCCACTAATACCTATCCATACTACATGTGGTGACTGAAAGACAGAAAGTTGTAGGGATGGAGAAGTTTCAGTTTGGAAACACTTCTAGTTAAGTATAGATCCAAAGAAGAGTGAAAAAGAAGAAACAAAAATAAAAGCTGAATATGCATATTCAGCAACTATGCTTCTTTCAAGACTGCACTGGCATATTCAGGAAGCAGCAGTGTATGACTAAGCAGAGGAGACATGCACAACACAAAAACATGGGTGGGCTGGTGAGGACAACCAGTTACCGGCTTCTGTTGGTAACACAACTCTCTTTCTTCAAAGCCTGAAACTAGATTTTTAAACATGGGCACTCGACATTCACGAGTGATGCCCAGCTTTTCATTATCACTCTATGGCTAACAGTTTAGTCCTACAGCTATTATAGTTCATTAGACCTTTGTGCAGTGATATTAGCTTCCTAATCCTGTGCCTTCCTTCTCCAGTTCAGTGCTCCTACAGCATGAGACTGTTTATTCAGTGCATCCTATTTGCTATGGAGATTGTGGGGCAAGAGGTAAAAAGCCTCTCTATACACATCACTACCACCATGACAGTCCATCTCTCCCCAGTTTTCCTGTCATGTCTTTAATGTGCATCCAACTTCTACAGCTTGAATTCTTGCTTCTTCCTGTTATGGGGGACATACTGCATTTAATAATTCGTGGTAAAATAAAATATAAATAAAAGTAATGAACAAGCACCAGTCCCAGGAAAACTAGGTTTGCATTCCAGGTGGGTGTCTCCAGCAAAAAGATAATGGAAATCAACACTTGAAAAGAAATTCCCGGGCCCTGGAGATGGGCCCGTTGACGGTGATTAATCAAGGATAAGCAAAACCAGATAAGACTCAACTACTCGACCCACTCAATGCAGCCTTCCCAGAAAAATAATCAATTCACCAGACTCTGCCCAGAAAACTATTCAGAAGGGGGACTGCCTCAAAAGAAAACCCAAGAATACATCATCCCAGAAAAGTGGACAAAAGATCTAGCCTTGGGGGAAATAAAATGTATAAAAACTGGACTCTTGGTGATGGGATGTGTGAACGTGAACGGGGAAGGATAGAGGCCTGTCCCTACGTTCACCCGGTCTCAATCCCAGGGTCGAGGCTGTCTTTTTATCGTGGCTTTCCAAATTTATTGTTATGCAAAAATAAACTTCGATTTTTATTTTATTTTTCAAATCTGGCCATTTCATTTATAACATTCCTGCCGCTGCACATCAGTCATATTCTTAGCTCTCTTCCTGTTTCTCACTTCCCCTCCTAAAATTTTAGTTTCTCCCCATTTGCCTCCCTTCATCCTCAGGACACAGTGTCTGTTTCTTTCATTTCATACTACCTTGCTAAAATGTCCTCACCCAAAGAGTGATTACTTCTAAGTTCACAACAGATAAACTAAGGTACCCATGGACTGTAAGTCAGTCCCAAGCTGTAGGCTGCACAGTTCTGATATGCAAAACTTAAAGACTTGTCTTAAAAACTGAAAGAGCAATTTTAAATAATGTTTAGAAACTTAAAATACTTCTTGTCAAAAATGGGCGGAGATAATATTTTTCTCCTTAAAATGCCTTTATTAATCAGCTCTTACAAGGGTGGCTCGAGGGACCGGCAGCTGGGTTCACCCTTGAGGAGGAGGGTCTTGGTCAGCTTTGCAGCCGGAAGTTCCTACAGAACTGGAGAACTCTTTCCTTGCTGGGGGTCTCCAAGGAGTTCTAATTTTCGTTGGGTTGCCTTGGGGTCTTGCTTTTTTTTGGGTATTTTTAGGTTACAGCGAGTTACAAAAAAATTGTCCATTAATACTTTAGGGTATACACGGTTTAGTACTGTCTTTTGTGGGTCTAAATTTTACATTGATTTCTTTTTATAGGGTTTTTTTGGTGTTAAAAAGAGTCCCAGAGTGCATTGGGGTTCTTAATTTACATGTACTACGGGGTTGCCCTGGGAGGGAGTTATTTTGCAATCGGCACTGCAGCTCATGGTGGGAGCGGGCCGGGGTCCGGCAGCAGCAAGATGGCCGCGTGGCGGGAGAGCGGGCACGAGACGTCCCGGCCGTGCTGCACGGGGAGCGGGCGGCTCGGGGGTCTCGCGGTTTCGATGGGGGGATGTGTGTATGCTTCTGGCCGCTCTGCACTGGGAGCGGTGTGGGAGCGGGCCTGGCTGGGAGTCGGGGTGGCTGCAGGGGCACACGGCATGGCTCCGGCGGCAGCGGCGGGGGTCCGGGATGGCTGCGCGGGCCGGGAGCAGCGGGCTGCCCCGTCGGCAGAGCCATGCCGGGGCGGTGGCAGCAGCAGGAAGGTGCGGGTGGCTGGCATCTCGCAGAGAGAGGGGTGGCAGCACCAGTGGTTGCTGCGCGGGCTCCTGGAACAGCGGTGGGCCACCCCCATTAGCTGTGCCACGCCGGGGGTCGGGGCCGGGGCGGCCCGCTCCGGTGTCTGTGAGGGGTGCAGGCTCTCCCGACGGCATGCAAGCCCACTCCGGCGTCAGGGAGGGCTGTGGGCGGCCTCCAGCCACCAAGCAGCCCCCCCCCGCCACTGCCCCCCCTGGGGGGACCATGGAGGTGGCTCCTTACTGTTACATTACAATTTAAAATTATTAACATTTAAAATATTCAACTCTTCAAATCTACAACATATATTTAGGAGCTTTCCAATTTTCGCTCCTTTCACTTCTCTTCAGGTAAATGTACAGTGCAATGCTGTATAGATGGAATTGAGCCTGCTCTGTCCAGATCTTCTACCGAATGTTCTGTCCTGCCTTGATTGCCTGACTTCTAGGCAGGAACAGATGAAATCCCACACTGATGCCAGTATATTATTGCAGATAGCAGCTCTTCTGTGGCTGACTGATCTACCTCTGGTTTTTACATACTCTGAAGTTTTTTTTTTTTAGAAAGTTTTTAAGAGGCTCTTGAGGGGTGAGAACAACATACACTTGAAAAGAGTATTTTACTTATTTGATGATATTTTTATAAATATTTTATATTTATATATTTATGCATTTATATATGTGTTTAGGTATACAGGGTTTTTTTAAAGACAGTCACTGTAAACAGTGTGTAAGGACAGCATTAACCCAGGTTCAGTCCAGCTTGTTTTTGTTCTTTTCCTTACCCCTTGCAACTGATTGCTGTTTCTCTTCCAAAGGGAGTCAACAGGAAGCATGACACTCTGAGAAGGATGTGTGACAGCATTAAACTTCCTGGTGAAGCTTCATTCTTTGTACTATCATAGCCATAAGCATCAGTGCCATGAGTATCCTTACCTACTGATTCTGTGTACCATAAGAGAAAGTCTCTTAATATATGAGCAGTTAGACTAGATGCACCATGTACACTGCTTTGCATGGAAAAGAAATTCTGCAAGTTTATGTTAAATGTGGTTTTAGTTATCTAAAAGAAATAAGATATTATGTTAAAGAGTTGGGAATTTTTTTTAATGAAAGACTGAAGAGGAGTGGATTATGTATTTATTTTGGTTGAAAAGGAATCATCAAAAAGCACAAGCCAACAGTTTCCTGTTCTAAGCACCACTACCGAGAAAATGCCGAGAGTGCTGATTTTTATCTACAACAAAAAGTGGTCAAATATATTTACTGATAGATGAAGTACTCTAGTCAGAACGAAGTCATGCTTGCTAATGCAATCTCAGGATGCATGTTACAATGATAATTACATGTTTCCACCCATCAAAATCACTTTGTCATTCAGCCTAAAGGTCAGATGACAGAATGGCTCCAGATTTAATTTTATCATCACAATTGACGAGGAGTCAATTCTCACTTCCAAGTTACTTGGATCCACCATCTCCTTTATTATTCAACCTGGCCTCATTCAGCAGGCAGCATCTGGAAAATACATTCCTCATTTTCACAAGTTGCAGGGTGAGCAATGGCCAAGGCAGAGCTTCCACATGAAAATGTTTATGAGATGTGCGGAGAGCATTTTATTTTCCTAAGAATTTTACCTAAGAGACAACAGCCAGTTGATTACAAAGCCTGTGGGAGCCAGAAGTAGCTTTGCATTTGTCAGCCTTCGCCCCTGGGCTTGTCAGGCAGTTCTATAAGCCCTGCAGTTCAAAGCATTTTAAGGAATGTTTTCTTGCAACATATTTTGTTTAGCACAGCCAAGCCTCAGGTGAAGATTTCTGGCACACTCTGTGCAGAGAAAGTTTCAGCACATATAATCACTTTTAAAAAAACTGGTAATTACTACATTTACAGGCATTTATGCATGACAATGGATGGAGCTTTTCTGCACAGTACATAAAAAATTACCTGGGTGAGGAATATTGAGTGTTGGTTCAAAATTTCACTGGAAGAAGCATAACAAAACAAGAGATGGACTAGTTTGATTTTTGGGCTCTCACTTATAAATCCATTGCACTTACACTTTCAAGAGAAATTTTTTAAGCCTTTCCCCAAAAATATTGGTCTCTACAGAAGCTTGTGCTATGGCAGTCATGGTGTCTGAAAGGATCCTGAGAACATTCAGTACCTACTATTTTTAATGACATGATGGGAAACTGTTCCATGCCTGAGAAATAAATGCCTTTGCTATACCTCAGGGGAAGAGTTGTGCAAGCCCGAATCATTTGCCATGCCCAGGCTAGTCTTTAAACTCTCCAACTGTATGAGAAACTGGAGCTCCAGAAAGTCATGTTCCCATCCCAACCGTGTGCCTTATAAGGAACTTCTCTTGCCTGTCACTGTTTTCCAATCCTGGAGAGTTGAAGCCAATGCTTTGGCATGCTGCAGGATAGCCTGTGGGTCCATGTTTCCATCTGAACATCAATATGTAGATAAGGCTGATCCATTAATCCTATAAAGTGACATCTTTTATTACTCTGTAATTGCAGAGTAAACCAGAGCAAAACAGGCAAAGCAAAAATCTCAGCCCTATCTGTCTCTCAGCTGAAAACTGAACACACAAACATTTACAGACCAAATACTTCAACTAGAGACCTGGGGATCTGGTTATCTTACATCAACAGGAGCTTTTTAATGCCAAGTTCAGGTTTATGGTGCATATATTTTTGTATATTTTATTACACTAGAATAGTTTTTATTTTGGCTTCTCCAGGAGAAGGATGAAGGAGCTGGGTCTGTTCAGCCTTGAAAAGAGGTGACTGAAAGGGGACCTCATTAGTGCATATAATTATCTAAAGGGGGATGTCAAGAGGAGGGAGCCAGGATCTTCTCAGTGGTGCCAATCACCATGACAGGAGGCAAGGGGTAGAAGCTGTTGCACAGGAAGTTCTACCTGAAAATTAGGACTTTCTTTACTGTAGGGGTGACTGAGCACTGGAACAGAATGTCCAAAAAGTTTGTGGAGTTTCCCTCACTGGAGATACTCAAGAACCATCTGGACACAATCCTGTGCAATGTGCTGACCCTGCCTGAGTGGAGTGGAGGTTGGACTAGATGACCCACTGTGGTCCCTTCCAACTTGACTGATTGTGAAAACGAGGTTCACAAATTTTAAGAAATAGGTTTAATAGAAAATAAGACAATTAGGAGATAAAAAGCAAACTACAGCCGGCCAGGTGACATGGCATGCAGCCAAGTTCACACTGCTATGGCAGAAACATTTTTTAATACCCTTTCTATTGCATTGGTTTGTTGCATATTCATATTCTTCTATAAACTAGTTTTCATATTTTAGGAACTGTTTTGCATGGTCTCTCTTTGGGTCTGCCTTTTTAAAGCATGCATGTTTTGTGGCTGTGTCCTCATTATCACCTCCAGCCTGGGCCTTGGTCCATGCTTTCTTTAGATGGTAGATGCTGATGGTTGGTGTACCAGTAGCAGAGTCTTCTTTACATGTTCACTGGATGTTATTCCGACCAAACAGACAGTTTAAGCATACTTATATCAACTACTACTACCATGCCTAATTTTCTTTACTAATAGCAGAAATAAAAAACTTACATTTTTACCACAACGTTATTAATCATATAGGACACATTTTGCAAAAAGCCAACTTTATAATATACATTTATAACACTGATTCTGTGATTGTGGGAGCACAGCAACTCCCTGGCCAGTATATACTGTTTCTCTTACTTAAATAAAGGACACGCGTGGCTGCTCTTGTTATAAATATTGTCAACGGCTTCGCCTAAATTAAGAACTAACAAGACCAGAAGGCTCGAATCCTCTATATATAGATTTCTGTAACTCTCCAAGTTGGCCCGTGTATTTCTGGCTCCCCAAGGAATGAATGCACGGCGTTGTGCAGGCGCCTGTTGAGGATGAATTTATTCCGCATCGGTCTCCCCGTGGCAGCGGTGGCGGGGGCAGGGGCAGGGCGGGGGCGGTGGCAGGTCAGCGGCAGGTCAGGGGCAGGGGCAGGTCAGGAGCAGGGGCAGGGGCAGGGGCAGGGGCAGGGGCAGGGGCAGGGTCAGGGTCAGGGTCAGGGTCAGGGGCAGGGGCAGGGGCAGTGGCAGGTCAGGGGCAGGGGCAGGTCAGGGGCAGGGGCAGGAGCAGTGGCAGGTCAGGGGCAGGGGCAGGGGCAGGGGCAGGGGCAGGGGCAGGGGCAGGGGCAGGGGCAGGGACAGGTCAGGGGCAGGGCGGGGGCGGTGGCAGGTCAGCGGCAGGTCACGGGCAGGGGCAGGTCAGGAGCAGGGGCAGGGGCAGGTCAGGGGCAGGGGCAGGGGCAGGGGCAGGGGCAGGGGCAGGTCAGGGGCAGGTCAGGGGCAGGAGCAGGGGCAGGGGCAGCGGCAGGTCAGGGGCAGGGGCAGGGGCAGGTCAGGGGCAGGGGCAGGTCAGGGGCAGGGGCAGGTCAGGGGCAGGTCAGGGGCAGGGGCAGGTCAGGGGCAGGTCAGGGGCAGGTCAGGGGCAGGGGCAGGGGCAGGGGCAGGGGCAGGGGCAGGGCAGGGGCAGGGGCAGGGGCAGGGGCAGGGGCAGGGCAGGGGCAGGGGCAGGGGTAGGAGCCGCCCGTGCCCGAGCCCGGCCGCCGGCCCTGGGGCAGCTCGGCCCTCGAGCTGTCCCTCCCGCCGCTCGGTGGCTGTGGCGCGGGGCGAGGCCGGGCTGTGCCGTAGCAACCGGGCGCTCTGGGTCTCCAGGCTCACAGCGGCACCGAGGGCGGCCGGGCTGGAGGCAGGTGAGGGCGGAGGGCGGAGGGCGGGCGCCGCGGCGCTGGGGAGCAGAGGAGGCGGCAGAGGAGGCCCCGGCCCCGCCGCGGGGCAGCGGCAGGCGGGTCCCGGCGCTGGCGCAGGGCTGTGTCGCCGAGCCGCGGTTCTTCCCCCCGGAGGCCCTGGCTCCCTTTCCCCGCCCGTTGCCATGCGGTGTGTGTAGGGACGCGGCCCGTTGCCTCAGGTGGCCGCGGCGAGGGCGCAGCGCCAGTGAACGACATGGCCAGGCTCACCCTGGCCCTTGTCCCTCTCTTCCCCAGGCCCCGCTGTGCTTTTGCTGCGACACCTTTGCCCTGTTTGAGAAGGGACACCGTCAGTGTATAAATATCTAAAGGGGGGCAGATAGGAGCGGGTGTGCGCCAAGAGGAGGGAGCCAGGCTCTTATCAGTGGTGCCAATCACCAGGACAGGAGGTAAAGGGCATAAACTGATGCACGGGAAGTTCCACGTGAATAAGAGGAAGAACTTCTTTACTGTGGGGGTGACCGAGCACTGGAACGGATTGTCCAGAAAGGTTGTGGAGTCTCCCTCCCTGGAGATATTCAGGAACATCCTGGACACAGTCCTGTCCCGTGTGCTCTAGGGTAGCCCTGCTTGAGCGGAGATTGCCCAGATGAGCTGCTGTGGTCTCTCCTGACCTGACCGATTCTGTGATTCCATTTCCTCAGAGGGCAGCCCCCAGCCTCAGTCCTCTGCACTCCCGTTATCTGGGGTTTGGCACTTCAGGTGGTGTGGGGTAGTGTCTTGGGCTGTAAGGTGTGTGGGCTTTCCCAAGGCATTCCCGCCTGTCAGGAGCAGCCCAGTGGAATGGCCTCAGCAAACATCGCCACCCTCACACGTTACACACTCCGAGCCAGTGGTGGGTTACGGCTTTAGCAGTTTGTTTACACTGGCCAGAGCGGAAAGGGTAGAGGTGCCCAGATGAACTCTGGTTCACCTTTTGAAAATAACCTGTTTGGATTCAGATCTTGGACTGAAGGCTATCCCAGCTATCAATGGTTTTGAGCTCACTGTTTCTATTGGAAGTTGCTTCATCTGCTTTCAAATCTCCTTTTTATACAGAGCATTTCATGTCCAGGTGTTGTTCAAGCAACTGGGGGTGGTGCTGGAGGCTTAGGCAAGGGAAAATCTGTTGCCATACCACTGGGCATCTGGAAAATGAGACAACACCTGGGGTTCGTTGTCTGATGCATGTGGCTGCCTGAAATATGTCTTAGCTATTACCAGGAGAGTACTGTAGTACTGCATTCTGAGAGAAAAATGGCAGAAGCCTTGTGGCTTGCTGTGGCCTTTCACTATAGACATTGTCTGCCACAGCTCCTGTGTGGTGAGGTCTTCCCTTTAATGTCCTGATGCCAAGGCTAGTCAGGAGTTGTGCTGCACAACACCTGGGGCGTTAGAGTGCAGAACAGACTCCTGCTTTTTTTAAGTCCTCCCTGCCCTTCACACCGTTCATCTCTTTTTTCATGAGCAGGACAAAGACTGAAATGGTTTATATGTTTCCTTATGGGTATTTAAACCCATATAAAAGGAATAAACAGCATGTTCCATTCTGCAATGAAGAAAGAAGGAGAAAGCTGTCTTTGGGTTAAATGTTTTATCCTGTTTTTGCTTTTACTGTGGGAAAAACTGCTTGATGACAACAGCTAACAGTGGGCCTGCTAGTGATTCGTAAATATACCTCATTCATTCATCTTACTTATTAAAGGATAAACCAGAGTACCAGTGTCTTAAAGCAATACACTCAGCCACTGTATGCTACCTTGCTTTGTCTGCCGTTTTGTCTTCTGTTCATCTGCTGTGTCTTATTCATACTTGGGCCTTATACCACATTCACACACATAATTCCTTTTCTTTGTGACTCATTTTGTAGTCTTATAGACAAAGTTATGAGTCTCTTCACAAAATTGCATCTCAGATACTCCCAAGTTTAGTCATATATTGGATTATAGCAAAGGTAAGATATACTGTAAAGCAATAATAGAATATGATACAGCTGGCTGACAGCATGTCAAAGCACCACACTAATTTTTCTAGTATATTGGCTCTTTTTAATGATAATTTAGGGTGAAGGAAGGGAAACAATATTACCGATTCTCTGATTTCCCACTTTTGAGCTTGTGGATTCCTGTCAAATCTGACTTCAGCCTTTCTTGCAACGGTGAATAGCTATCATTTTTACTTTATAAGATCTTTTTTGCTTGTGAAAAATCCTGATCTCATCCTTCTGCAGTTTATTATTGGCTGGGCATGTGGAGTTGGTCTACAGTTCGTATTGACCTGTGCATGACAATATTTATATTTTTTTAAAACAATGACTCCTCAGGGTTTCAGAATAAAGCAAAGAGGAGCTGCCAGTCGAGAGATCTATCATGACTGCTAATCCGTCTAAGAGACTTGCCTGGAGTGACTGTGAGTATTTCATCACTATTTTTGCATAGAGTCCATGTTTTCCTAGATAACTTCCAGTTTTCTTTGGAGCACTGTGGTGTGAATGCTGGCTGTGTACAAACCATTCTGAAGCTGTGCCACTCTCACCTGGGCTGTGTGTGGGGTGCCAAGCTGGCCTTTATGTATTTTTGGAGAAGGAAACTGGGAACGACTGCTCAAGTGACTATAAACAATGCTTGACTGTATTCAAAGCTCCAGCAGCTGCAAACCTTCATCTGCCTCTCTCTAGAGTTAACATCTGTCACTGCAGCTTCAGCACAGAGCAGAGGAGCCTCTACAGACATGCCAGCCCAGCGTCCTTCTTGTAGGACTGATGACGCTGAAAGAACTTGTGCCAGTCTACACTTTATAGAAAGAAGCCCTCTGACACTGAAAGATGATTTCTGAAGATAAGAGTCTCATTTCCTTTATGTAGTGTTAACTGCAGAACTGTCTATCTAATTAACCTTTGGAACCATGTTGGTTATTATAATACTGGAATTTAGCAGGGAGTTCTGATCATATTCCATACTAGACTGAAGGTTATTTTGGAGGCATTCGAGACAGAAGTACCTTTTTTTTGTATTTTGGGCCATGTATTTTACTGCCATACATGCAGTACATTTACAGGCAATTTATGATATATGGGCAAAGGAGGACGGGGACACACCAGATGATGATGTTGGTACTGGGGAAAACATACAGAAATTTCCAAAGTCTGCAGAAAGTAAAGTTAGATACAGCAAGGGTATTTAATCAACTAGAGCCAACTTAGCTCATGCAGAGTATTTTGGGAATGAACAGGAAATACCAAAGTCCTCCTAGAACCTCTGTGCTGAGAAACAGAGGCATTATTGTTGCTTCCATTTCTGCCTCAGCACTCTGAGGTCTGAGCTGTTGCTGCTGTCAAATGCAAGTAGAGCTAGCCTAGCAAACCATACTGCCATGCTCAGGTGTGTTCCATGTCCTGTAGAACTGAAGGGAACCTGGACCTTCATGTCCATGATTTCTTGTGCAGGCACCTGATCCATCACAGCCCACAGCAGAAACTGACAGAATCATCATTTAAACTTGAGGCAAGTCATGTGACCAGAGGGAATTTCACCAGCCTTGCAATAAAGTCAGATTCTTCTGGGGACAATGCTATTGCTTATGATAGGAGTTCAACATACAATTTTTAGAAATACTTGTTTATTGCATAATGCTTCTAATGTGTATGTAGTGACGGTGTAACAGTTTTTGAATGCCTATTATGTGTTCTGATTTCCAAGACTCAGGAGGGATGTCTTAGGAGTTGGAAGAAGTGCCATCTGGCAAACTGGAATTATATTTCAGGGCTTGAATTTCAACATAAAGAGACATTTTCTTTAATAAATTGAAGGTGAATGTATATGGATGAATAAAAAGATGTAACAACAAGTGGATGTGTAGGACTGATTGCAGCTTTCCCAGATTAAGGACATTATTCAGTATTAAAAAAAGAAAATAAGATGTGGGCTATACATATATACAGGACCATGGAATAAAGGTAAAGAAAGGAGAAATTAATCTCATTTGGTTTTGAAATTGCTTGGTTAAAATAGAAATGTAGTGTTTCCCTCATTTCTCTTTACAGCAGATGCCTTTGATTCAAAGGATGGACAAGATCCCAAAGATTCCCACAAGGTCCACAAGAAGAAATCAAAAGAGAAGGAAAAGAGACTGGTGGTCGGTCAGTGGAGAACAGATGTACAATCCCTTGTTTCATCTTCTACATGGCTTCAGCATTATGGTCTCAAAAGAAACAAATTGTCCTTGTCCCAGATTTTGTCACAGGTTGGATTCCAGCACAAGAAAGGTATAAGACAAATCAATAATTGGATAATAAATCCCCCAACTTTGAATAGTCTAGAGAGTCACACTCATTCTGCACCCCAATGTACACAGTGGAGATTTTCCCATTGTCACTTATGATAATGGCAGAAATGGAAGCTGTATCCACAGTTGCTGACATTGCCAGTTCAGAGAACTGAGAAACTCCTTCACTTCTGGATATGAGAAGGACTTAGAGAATGAGAATGGCTTTCCTTACTCAACTGTACTCTTTCTTTACCCTAGGCTGCAGTTCACATCCTCACTAATATAGCTATAGCTGGGAAATAGCTGGTGCTGCTGAGACTGTTAATCTTTTTCTTGCAAATAACACAGGATAAGATCTCTGTCTCCTTTCAGATGGCAATCATAATGTATGCCATGCCATAATCTGTGATCTACTATTGATCATCAGGGCTAGTAAATGTGCTTGGGAATAATATATTATTTCTGGGTATCCAGCTTTAAGGAAAAAGTTAAATTTAATTGGAATTCAGTCTGCTTTTCATGCAAAGTCAGACTATAGAGAAATGTTCCTTTGCAGTTATCTGACAGCTGGAGGGGAAGAGTTTGCTAATAATTATTAACCACTGCCATAATGGTGCTTTGCAGAGCATGGTAATATATTCTTTTCTTTGAACAGCTTGCTGCCAGAGAAGTAGGAATTATAATGTATTGCCATAGTTCTATGTTGCATAATTTAAGGTTTTGGCTGGCTTGTGTCCATGGGGCATTCAAAGATCACCCGTGCAATTCTGATATCTTGTATGCTACAGATGAAGAGGAAGCTGTTAAGCAGGGTTAAAGTTGTTACAGCATTAGGAGCAGAACGTACTAGCTTGGCAGGGCAGCATGGTGTACAGATAGCTGCTTTATGACGTTAACTATTCCCACCCCTAATGTTTTCCTATCAGTGGAGATCCTGGAGAAGATTTCTAGCTACTGAAAGTGCAGTGTGCAGCCTTTTCCTTAGATGCACTCACTTCTGCACCCATTGAGTTGTGTAAGAGAACAGCATTATCTGTACCAGATTTTATATTTGGTTTGACAGACAAATATTTGCAAGTCCTGTTGTGAGGTTGCCCAAACCTCACAATATTTAAAGTCTCATGTAGCGTTTTGGCCTATAAGTAATTAGATGTAGGTATGTGGGTTTTTTCCTAATTTCTGACTAAACTAAGAGGAAGCAGCAAAAGCAGGGCTGCTCTGTGGGAGGAAAATTAACCAGGAGCCAAAAGGGACTGCAGGCCAGGCAGTGCCCTCACTGAATTGCATATGGTTCTGAAGCAGGGCAAGGTAATTAACCATGTTTATGGTCCATCCAGGGAATGCAGCCAAGGACAACAGGAGATGCAGCCAAAGGTTGAGGACTTCAGGGCCCCATCATAGATATAAAATAAAATAAAAAGAGAATTAGAATTTCTCTCAAGTATCTTAATGTCAAGAGCTCAGTACTGATGTATGTGCCTCATACATGGATGACATACACATCAGTCTGAAAAATACCAGTTTGGAGTAGTTCCAAAGATTAGCAACTTGATCTTTTGTAAATTTTACTGTAGATTATGTGACCACCTTGGGGAAACCTGTGGCTTCTCGGTATGCAGATGGTCTGTTTCCTCAGTACAAGAGAGCACAAGATGGCAGCGTGTATAATGTAAGTGTGGCCGATGTGGTAACTTCCCTGTGTGCTTAGAAGTTGTTATTATCACTGCAGCAGAATGATGAGACTAAAATACCTTCCTATGGCATAAAATACTTATATTCTTTGTGAGAACTTTTTCTTCTGATGATTTTTTCTTCTGTTTTGTCAAACTGTTAGTGATAACTATCAGTGATAGAAAAGCTAGATATATATTTTTTTTTCTCAGTCTTATTCTCTTGCCTTGGTGCAGCATTGCAGTAAATCTTTTCCAGACGAGATTGCAGTTTCTAAGCAACATCTACCCTGTCTTGAAAGAGGGAACCCTTAAAGAGAAGATACTCAGAACCAGTTAAAAAAATAAAATTGTAATCAATAAAACAAATGGAGACACTGAAATAAGAAGACATAATGTGCTGTCATTGCCAATGCAAAGCAGTGCTTTGCTTAGTGCCAGCAGGTCACAAAAGGCTCAGCCTATTCTATGGAGACAGCTAGCTGGATCTCTGCCCAGGCTCATGTTCTAAGGAATGTCTTAGCAACAGCTGCTGGCAGCCCCATTGTTAAGAGGATGGATTCTGACTGAAGAGATGTGCATGTGGGTGTGGAAGAGAGAGAGTTAATTTATAAAGGATTTTACAAAAGCAAATGGCTTGTCATTTTTTCTGATTACTAGAGTCACTTCTGATGGCACAAAGCTTAAAAATGGGTAAAGAACTATTTCAGGGAGCCTTTTCCCCTCGTTTTATTCCCATTAATTCAACATGAAATATTTGCATTATGTCTTTTAATCTTAGGATGTTGTAAGCAGCAGGAAAGGCATTTTTGCTACTATATAAAATCTGGTCAGATCTCCTTTAGGATATTTAGTATAATATTGTATACAGTTAACTACAGGCTTAGAAGAAGCCATTCAAACCAGAGCAGGTACTGAGAAGAGCTGGTAGGATGAAATGCAGTGGAGTGATCATATTATAAGAGGGCTTGGTTGATGCTGAAATATAAGCCTGCCCTTGAATGCTCCAGGAAGGCAAATTACAGGGATAGGGAGAAGCTGTAGTTTTCTCTGCTGAAAGGCATGCTAGTCCAAAAATAAATGGCTATGAACTGAATGAATAAAATTAGACTGGACAGTCAGAAGTTTCCTGGCCCTCAGAGAAATGGAAATCTGCACTTGCTTACTACACGTGATGGAGTATTCTAAGAAAACGACTTTCTTCTAAGATTGAGTTTGTTCGGTGTAGTGCAATAAACTTCTTTGGATGAATCTGACTGTCATAGGAGGAAACTGGATTTCTAAGTGCTCCTTCCCAGGCCGACATTCCTTTGGCAGACTGCCTGAGACTCTGTATGTGGGAGGCACGTTACAGGGCCCGAGCTGATATTAAAGAACACAAAAAAATACAAATGAGAGGGAGAAGTGTGCAGAATGACACACAAAATATCTTCTCCCTGAGAAATGTTCTTGCTTAAAAACTTTTTTGTATTTCCAAGGTTTTATACTTAGTCCTGGAAAGGAAGTTGGAAGTAGAAAGCAACCAGTAAATCAGCTCATGTGGGCCAGAGATATTGGGGTGATGCATTTTTAGACCCACAGGTGACGGTGAATGTGTAAATACTGATTCATAGGGAGGACGTGCTGGTTTTAATTTTAATACTGGATCTAGATTTTATTTTACTGAAAAGATACGGGAAGTTTTAGTTGTTGATTGCAGTTTTCTGAACTAAATTTGCCTAAGCACCTACCCACAAATAGTTAATCTGTAATGCTGGGCATCGTTAGTGAAATAATAGTACAAACAAGAAACATTTTACATTTTCCTTTCAAATGCTAAAGACAAGGTGGAGATTGAAGTGCCCTAAAACCAAACCGTATGCTGCCTTATATTGCTGTAAAAATTTTTTTTTAAAGCCAGTCAAAGTTCTAGTCTGAGAAGGTATAAAGTTTCTGTGTCCTTGTTTGTTCACCCATCTGCTCTGCAGCCCTTTCTACATCCTAGCCTGTGTTCAGCTCATTCTAATTGCTCCAGTTTTGAGACAGACAAGTCAGACAACCCACTGGCACTGTCCCATGCTCACATAAAAAGATTATGAAAAGCAATTAGAACAAAATGCAGTGCCTTTTCTTTATAGCTTAGATGCATTTGTCAAGTATTTGCTCTTGAAACAGTGGCGGGAAAACGGGTTGTTTTCACTGCTACCTTAGCTGGCATATCTGACACTTTCAAACTAGCTATGCAGCTGTGCTAAGCTTGGGGCTGCATTTATATTATTTATTTTGATGTTCAATTTCCTTCTCTCCCTTATTTGAATAAAGCTGACAGCCAAAAAAGAACTGATTCTTCATTTTGTGGATTGCCTAATTGGAGCTATTGAGCTATATCAGCAGCGAATGGAATGGTTAACCAGTGAAAGCCGGCAGATATTTGGAGTGATTCAAGAACAGTGCATTGTCATTGTGTTGGATTTTGGCACTGCAGCTCCAACTGAATTTGATCTATGTCGGGAGGCACTTTCTATGGTACTTGTGGAGCAGGTGATACAAATTTCCAGATTCAACCTTATTCGGTAAGCAGAAAGAATCAGAATGTTAGAATGGTTTGGGTTGGAAGGCACTTTTAAAGGTGATCTGGTCCAACACCCTTGCAAATGGGCAGGGACACCTTCTACTACACAAAGTTGCTCAAAGCCACATCCAGCCTGACCTTGAATGTTTCCAAGGATGAGGCATCTCCCACCTCTCTGGGCAACCTGCTCATGTGTTTCAGCACTCGTATTGTAAAAAAATTCTTTCTTTTGTCTAGTCTGAATATAGGTTCTTTTAGTTTAAAACCATCACCTCATGTTGTATTACTAAAGACCCTGCTAAAAAGACTCTACTCATTTTTCTAAGTTTCTTCAAGTATTGAAAGGCCACAATCAGATCTCTTCAGGCTGGACAAAGAAGTTCATGTCGGCCCATTGCTGGAAAATAAAAAGGAGTTGCATGTTATATGTGTTTGGATAAGGTGCCTTTTGTACTGGAAATAGTCGTGATTCATGTTGTGCTAATAACTGTAGATTTCTCACAATTTTTCACCCATAGTCATGCTGAACTTACCACTTCTGTTTAACAGAAAGCCACTGAAGAACAGATAAAGGGTAGCAGAACCTAAATACTGACAGTCCTCTACAAAATCAGAAGGATTTGCAACAGCAGTAATGCCCTTCAGATGCTGCAATATTAGTGGAGCAGTGGAGTTCTGTCTGACCACCTATTGCATTCTTGTGTCTTAAGATATTACAGGTTTCTGCCTTGCAGCTAAATGTGCACTCCCCCAGTGCGATAGGCACAGTCGTAGCCATTTGTATTTCTGTAGATTTCCATGGTCACAGAAATCAGTAGCAGCACTAGGAAACAATAGTAGATTTCCATAACAAAAGATCTCCAAGCGCTTGTTCCCCAAGAGGAATAAATGAATTTGTATTTAGTTAGAAGAATAGAACCAGCTATTCAAATTTTACCTCTCTGCAAAAATTCTCATACATGCACGAGAATTTGAATACCTAAGCTTGGGTTTGGATAGATGAGTGGGGAAAAAAAAGTACAAATTAGGTAATACAATTTTAAAAGTGTTTCCACAATGTTAACTTGCAATTACGTGGTGATTCCTAATGTTATTTTACCCAGGCATTGTCTTACAGATTTGATTCAGGTGCCCTATCTTAATTCTCTAGATTGTGATACTACTGAGATTTGGAGAGGAGAACAATAGAATCACAGAATGGATTGGGTTGCGAAGGGACATTATAGACCATCTAGTTCCAAGCCCCCTGCTATGGGCAGGGACACCTTCCGCTAGACCAGGTTGCTCAAAGCCCCATCCAACCTGGTCTTGAGCACTTCGAGGGATGAGGAATCCACAGCTTCTAAGGGCAACCTGTTGAAAAAGTAGATATTTTCCAAAGATCTTTTCCAAAGCAGATGACTTTCATAGTTTTTGGGAACAGAGAATTTTTCTTTAAAAATGAACTGCAAAGCCAAGTCAAAATTGAAACAATAATTATGTTCATCAATTTGTTTGTTTTTGCAGGAGGGAAACAAAAGACAATATAGCATATAAATTACTACTTTAAAAGACTCTTGGGAAATATATTTGTATTTTAGATTTGCAGTAAACTCTTCAAAATAGTTCTTGATGGAATGTCACAGATACTGGAAGCAGCTGGTTTTATGGTTCCTTTCTGCCTTTTTATGTACAAGTGCACAGGCAAAAGTGCTCATTGCCTTTGTACTTCTGTTCTTCCATTAAGACTATGGTCATTTGTCGATTAAAATTCCAAAAAGCCTGTTATCACAGATTTTATTTTTGATGGCTAGCCAAAGATCAGCTGTACTACGAAAAAAAGTGTCAGTTAAACTACTCTAACACAAAAGCTGTGGAGCAAGTTGTGGAATGAGACCTGTGGAACACACTTTTCTTTTTCATGCACATATTTTAAAAGCCTGATTGAGCTTTTATGATAAGGAGAGTTATGAATCAGGAACTCTTCTAAAAAATACTTTATCTCTCCTGACCCTACTTTGTAAGCAGTTGTCTCAAAAAAACCCTTATAAATTTACATTATTTTTCTAAAGGTTTCATTTATTTCTTTGCTTCCTTTATTGCAAGTCTCAGTTTAGTATCTGTGGTATATTTAAATTCTTATTTAAGACTTTAAAAGAATTGTAACAATAGCAGAGCTCCACTCTCTTGTTCCGCCAGCGTGACTCTCACTGTTTCTGATTTATAGTTAATCTCATTTTCAGGGCTGCTCAGGATCTTATGAAGTGGCAACAGAAATGTACTCCAGTGTCTGAGCATACTGTAAAGTCTGCAGTTACATGGCTCTGGAAGCTGGACCATATGACAGCTGTCAACCATGCCAGCTCTGCTGAAGCTCTGCTGGAAGCCATGGGTGATGAGGCGGTAAGCTCAGACATCTTTTCAGACGCCCGAGTAAATCCAAGAGTATTCAGTGCTAGGCTGGCCGCTGTGATTTGCCCTGACCAATGTTGCAAAGATAAATATTAATGACACTGTTTGGAAAGGATTTTTTCCCCCTCAAGTGTAGCTGCATGCTATGCTTAATGATTGTCTTTTTATGTAAATGTACTGTATTTTGAATGCAGAAACTTATTTTCTTTCCTAGAATACCCAGAATAAATAACGTTCAGTCATTAAGGGAAAGAGAAAACATCTTCCCTTCCACTTTCTTTGCCATATAAGTTTTTCAGGGCTTCAAGTTTATGAGAAAATTTCTAGTATCAACATTATTGAAGGTAGGGAAACTTTTTATTTTGTTAGGTATCCAACTTGCTCATGAAAAGTTGTATTTAAAATTCAAAATAGTGAGTACAGAGATTTATGGAAGTATTAGCTTATGATAGGCCTATGCAAATCTTTTTTCATCAGCCAGATGATAGCTAGACTTTCTTCCAGGACAGAGACAAATCATGTGCAGTTATTCCTGCAATTAAATCCTCTTAATTTTCAAAAGTACCCTATTACTTTATTCATTAAAGTAGAGTCACAAGAAGTGAAACATATATGCCATCATTTGAGCTAGTTGCTTAAAACGTATGTTATTAAAGAAATATTTTATGGCATTTCCTTACAATGTATATTCTTTCACTTCTCTAACACCTGAATTTAATGGAAAATTTGGCCTACAGTCTGTGGAGTAGAGTAATTGGTTTTCACTGCTATTAGCATCTATCCCCTTGCAGAGATCCAATCCTAAGTCCTTTGTAAATCTCTTTCTGGGACATTGTTTGAAGGAGAAAGTAAATTTTGCTTGAGTTGCCTTCTGGTTCCCTATGCTGCTGGATTCTCATCCAGATGAGCCTTGATGTTTGGAAATCAATATTGAAAAGGAACTGAGTAAGGAACAAATTGTTCACCAGTGTGAATTTTTTTATGAATGCTTTTTTAAATGCTCCCTCCATAGATTTTATTAGCATTTTCAGTTTGCAGTATAATACTGTTTTCCTGATGAGTAACTAAAAAATTGTACTTAGACTTCAGCATTGTCTGGATGAAAAAAGTCTTGTTGGACCTGGTGGGTCTCTGTTTGAATAGACAGAAATTAAAATCTGTCAGACAGTGAAACATCTATTATTTTTCCAGATATTGGTGGGCCAATAGGCAGTCTGGGGGAGTCAGTTGTGGCAGGTGCTCAGCATAAAACAAACTTCAATTGCTCCTGAACAGAGTAATTATCATTCATAACTGACAGTTCACTTAAGAGTACGTTCACTGTAGTGCAGATGGGGGATACCCCATTCAGTCCTAGCCAAAACTTGTCTACTTACTAAGCAGTCATGAATAACTCATTCCTAAGAATTGGCTTCATCCACAGATGCTCCAAAATAACATTTCTTTTTCTTTGCCCTAGACATTGCTCTTCTTGTCATTCCTTCAGCTGGTCTTTTCTTCCCATATGTGGTGATTTCTTAGATTTCCTTTCCTTGTGACCTGTAAATCCCAAGCTCAACATTAGTCTGCTGTAATGTTGCAATCATTTGAGCTCTACCTGCCATAAATGCATTCACAGTGTCTAGCCTTCAGTTCTCTCCATGATGTGTGGATCACTCATCCAAAACACCTCCCGCCAAGATCAAGACTGTGATAAGCCGTTCATGTTGTTCTCCTTTCTGTTCTTATATGGTTTGTTTGCTTGTTTAAATGTATAAATTACAATTTCCAAAATATGAAGAATTCACTTGAAAGATTTTAACTTTTCCCCACTAACCTATGAGGAACATTTCCTTTGTGGTATGTCATTGCTGGGTTTGTAGTTAAGTAGAGTAAATTATGTGTGGTTCATAATTTTTTAAAATTTTCATGTGAGGGGTTGGTTCTGTATCAGCTATGTCCAATAAATGTCAGCATTTTGAAAGCTGCAGAGGCAGGCAGTAAATCCCTCGAAGAAAGTGAAAATTTCTATTCTTGTTGAATACCAAGTTTATGAATTAATGGCAGTCTTAGAGGGGAAGGGGAGAAGATATGAATCTGAAGGAACACAGGGAAAAATGGTTGTGTAATATGCATGCATTCCTCTGGGTCAGGAGCCTCTTCAACAAAAGCAGTAGGAACATTGTATTGTCCAAGAACTGGGTCTCGTCTGGGAGACCTGTGTGCAGGCTCAGATAGCTTTTTAGCTGGAGGAGGCAGACAGGGAACTTTATAAAACTGAATTAAAACACAGATAGGTGCAAGAGTTCATTCTTTTTGTTTCTGTGTACCCTTTTCTACAGCTAATAAATATTTTGTTAATCTTGCACTTTAATAAAAAACATTCATTTTTCTCTTTACCTTTAGTATTTGTCTAGAATTATCGGTGACGCTAGGACACCTGGTCCTGCTTGCTCCCAAATAATGGAGTCTGTAACTATGGCTTTCCACATGGAGCATCTTGCCCCTCTGCAAGATCCAAGAGAAGTTCAAGGTGGCAAGGTGCTGCTTCGTTAGTTTGCCTGATCCAGCCCAAAATTGGGTTGCTGCTTGAAAGAGACGTCTTCCAGTGTTGAGGAAGGTGCCAAAAGGTACATGAGAGAGGAAGCTTGAAAGGCAGAAATTATTCAGGGAGCTGGAATACAAATCAGTATCCAAGGCAGTAGTGGAACTATATGGCCACACTTATAGGTGATACTGAATCTGCTTTACTATTGCATGAAATTATGTGAGTGCAGAGACATTTCCTCAGTGCCATCCCAGACTGAAGTAGTTGTCTTTTGTGGTGCACATCCTAGGATTCCTAGTCATATTCATAGAATTAGAACCACAGAATGGTTTGGGTTGGAAGGGACCTTAAAGACCGTTTAGTTCCAACATCCCTGCCATGGGCATGGGCACCTTTCACTAGATCAGGTAGCTCAAAGTCCAATTTAACCTGGCCTTGAACACTTCCTGGGATGGGGTATTCCTAACTTCTCTGAACAATTGCTCCTGGTGCCTTACACCCCCAGTGAAGAATTTCTTCAGTGCATCTAATCTAAATCTACCATCCTTCAGTTTAAGGCTGTTCTCCTTTGTCCTTATGAAAAGTCCCTCTCCAGCTTTCATGCAAGGCCCTTTAGGACCTGGCAGGCACTTTAAGGTCTCCCCAGAGCCTTCTCTTCTCTGGCTGAATAGCCCCAACTATCTCAGTGTATCTCCATAGGAAAGGTGCTCCAGCCTGTGATCATCTTTGTGGCTCTCCTCCGTGACTTCTTATGTCAAAGGTCCCAGAGCTGGACACAGTGCTCCAGGAGAGGTTTCATGGGTATATAGTAGAGGGGCAGATGCACGTCCCTTGCCTTGCTGGCTGTGCTGATTTTGATGCAGCCTTTGATACAGTTGGATTTCCGGGGTGCAAGTTGCACATTGCTGGGTCATGTTGAACTTCTCATCTACCAACATCCCCAAGTCCTTCTCCTTAGAGCTGCTCTCAATCCATTCTCCACTCAGCCTGTGCTTGAACTTGGGATTGTCCTTACCCAGAAGCAGGACCTTGCACTTGGCCTTGTACTTCATGAAGTTCACTTGGTTCCATGTCTCAAGGCTGTCCAGATCCCTCTTGATGGCATCCCTTCCCTCCAGGGCATCAGACACCACACAGCTTGGTGGTGTTGGCAAACTTGATGAGGGTACAGTCAGTCCCACTGCCCTTGTCACCAACAAAGATGTTAAAAAGTGCCAATCCCCATACTGACGCCTGAGAGGAGCACCATGAACATTCCACCTGGACATTGAGCTGTTCTCTCCCAACTCTTAGAGTGCAACGTTCAGTCAATTCCTTATCCACTGAGGGGTCCGTCCACCAAATTCATGTTTCTTCCATTTAGAGACAAGGGTTGTCTTGCAGAACAGTGTCAATTGCTTGATGCATGTCCAGGTAGATGAGGTCAGTAGCCCCATTGTAGAAGGTTACCAAATTTATCAGGCATGGTTTGCCCTTAGTGAAGCCATGTTGGCTTCTTATTTTCCATGTGCCTTAGCATAATTTCCAGGATGATCCACTCCATACTGGGTACATAGGTGAGTGCATTCAAATGTATTTTTTCAATTAAGCAATGATTTATCAGGTATTTATCAGCTAGTATCTACCATGATATAGGACTGATATACTGCACCTATTGTCTTGAAAGTCATCATGGGGTAATTGTTTGTTCCATTTGTTTTTAATGACGGTGAAAATTCAAGAAACATACCATGAGGATTGTTACATGGATAAGTGCAGTTAACATAAAGTCCCTCATAATGTAATATTCAAGCAATAACTAAAGGACATTTTTTCAGCTGCTCTCTCTTCTTGTAATAACATTTTCAGAATATAAGTGTGTGAGTGTGTGTGGTTATCCTAAACCTGCCAAGCTCCCTTTGCCTTGGGAACTATAAAAAATACAAATAATCTGTAAATGCTAGCAATAGCATTCAAAAAAATCACAGAATCACATAATACGCTAGGTTGGAAAGGACTCACAGGATCATTGAACCCAACTCCTGGCCCTGCATAGGACCACCCCAAGAGTCACACCATGTGCCTGAGAATGTTGTCCAAACACTTCTTGAACTCTGTCAGGCTGGTGCTGTGACCACTTCTCTGGGCAGCTGTTCCAGTATCCAAGCACCCTCTGTGTAAAAAATTTTTCTAATATCCTATCTAAAGCATCCCTCACACAGCTTCATGCCATTCCCACCCTGGTCACTGCAGAGAAGAGATCAGTGTCTACTCCTCCACTTCCCCTCATGAGGAAGTTGTAGACTGTCATGAGGTGTCCCCTTAGTCTCCTCCAGACTTGACAAACCAAGTGACCTCAGACACTCCTCATACAGCTTCCTGTCAAGGCCTATCTTTGTTGCTCTCTCTTGAGTGCTCTCCAATAATTTATTGTCTTTCTTATATTGCAGTGGCCAAAACTGCACATAATATTCAAGGTGAGGTTGCACTAGTGCAGAGTAGAATGGGAAAATCACCTCCCTTGACTGCTATCTTTCCTAACCTCAGAATACATGCTGCCAGTAAAACTATGTCTGGTATAAAGTGCCTATTTTTCAGCCCTGGCAAGGCACCAATATTCCATGTCTCTTGATAAAAGTGGCATATGGCACAGAGCCTTCTTCTGACTAATGATGCAGTTGTCCTTCCTTACACCTCTCTTTGGCTTCAGTTAACTTCTGTGCAAAGAGACTTGCATTGGGCAGAATCACACCCAGGGACTGTGGGATAGGTTCTTGTCTCACTTGAGAAGATTTTGTGTGGCCTTCCTTTGAATTACTAGCATAAATGTGAGGAAGAACCAAAGGTCTGAAAAATCTTATAGCCCAAGTAATCCATCAGTTTTACCAAATTTTCCTATCAATACTGAGCACAGGACAGTGCTTGAATAAGTATCAGATATTTATGTAAAACAATGTCTTCCAATTACCTTTTTTTTCTGTTTAATGACAGGTTGAAGCTGTTTATTACTTTGCTGTGGGGGATGTTCCAGTGGACACAAAGCAGCTACTCCTGGAGAAGGTTTCAGATGGCTCCTGTCCAGTCAACACAGTGTCTTTCAATGCTAGGGAAGATGAAACTATTATTTTTCTGAAGGAGTTGAGCCACTTGGCCTCTGGCAGGTATGACAAAGAAGGACAGTAAAGATTTCAGTACTCATGAAGTTCTTTACTGATAGGAATGATATTGGGACATACCTAAGTATAATCAATGAGGAAAATGAGACAAAGCAGTTCAGTAAATGATCTGGGGATGGGGAAATAGTCTTGAGAGATATAACTAGAGTGCAAACCCTGCTTAAACAGTCCAGCTTTTTTCTGCATATGTTCTCACTGGCTTGCAGAAAGCCTATTCCCTTTTTATGCCCAAAATCATCTGCCATCTGCCTCTTTCTTGAATTGTGGAAAACTGTTCAGGGGAAATGGTCACAACATAAACTGAAATACATTTTTATTGTGTTGCTTTGTACATTAGTAGTATCCACAAGCATCAGAAAAAGATCTAGAGTTCTGTTGGATCAAGTGCTATAGAGACATACTGAAAAGGAAATGCCTGTCCTAAATAAGCAGCTCATGGAATAATAGAAAATTGATGGAGTGCTATTGTTCAGGCCTGGCTGTGTGGAAAAGCAGTTCTGTGGCATGCTCTCTAGCATCCTTTTGGTATGATTGGTGGAAATTAATATATTCCACATGGCTATTGACTGCTTTATCCTGGGAATCAGCCATGTGGTGAGAATCAGCTGTCAGTAGAAATGGATAAGATTACTTAAATCTTGATTCTGTTATCAAAATAAGGAAAACAAATGAACAAATATAAAACACACAAGACCAAACTCATGCTGAATAGCAGGAAGGCAGTAGGAGTCAGTAGGTGTTTCTCTGCTTAACAGAAGTCACCATATAGTTACAGACTTGTGAAATGGCTGTTAGCTTTTTCTGTTTCACTGTTGTTTGTGCAAGGGTGGGAAGCCCTCCAACAGTAGAAATCTCCCAAATGACAGCAGAGCAATTGGTAAGATGGCAGCTGCTTAGCTCTTTTATAGCCATCTGTGTTTAGAAATAGCTTTTAGGAGATGGGAGCTTCTGCCAAAAACAAGACTGTGGGAAAGTGTTATGTTTGCTCTGGTCTGATGTGTGTTCAAAATGACTGCTTGTCATTTAGAAGCATGGTAACCTCTATGGTACCAGGTACATTGCCAGTCACTATCCCTCATTTTCTTTTGTCAGTGTTTATACCTTCTTTATTAAAGGAAAGTTAATGTTTCTTGTATGGTAGAGACAGAGGCAAAAAAGCTTGTGGCAGGGAGCTGAGAGGAATTGTTTTGTTTGATACTATTCTCACTGTCGTCTTTTTACGAGTCTAGCTTTTGTGCAGAGACTTACAGGGCCAGTTAATAACTTGTTGGTAGATATTTGCCCAGTAACTGTATATAAGTTTAAATCAGCTTTCCCACAGTAATATCCAGGTTCATGGGCTTTTCATGCCTTGAACCTGTTTCTAGTCTAGTTCTGGTTTAGAAATACATCTTTTTCCTGCTCTGAGAGCTTCTCTGTTTTGACAATGAGTATAAATTAAGTCTGCTTGTCATCCTGATTTGTGTGTCCATAATGAAATAAATGTTCCTGTTAGGCTTTCAAATGGGAGGATAATCTGATAAAAAGGTGTTAGTGTCATCTCAGACATCTCAAATTACATGCCTGCTCAGCCTCTTAAAAACATTAATTAAAAATAGATTTCCAGGAGATTGAAGAGTGAGGTGCCTTGCAGTAATATCAAAAAGAAAGAATATTCTACGTGAGAAGACTTCAGACTTTAAAAAGTTTGATAATATTAATGATCTTAGTGTAGTTGAAGCTTTAGATATAATTCTGTAGTTGTATGTGTGAAAAACATCTCTTTAAAATTAGAGACGTATTTATGTATTTTCTGTACTGGTGGAAACTCATTTTGTGTTACAGATTCCATGCTTTTGCTGAGAAGAATGATTGTAGAGATGCTACTGGATCTGCACTAAAATATGAAGAGGATGGAAACAAATTAATTGCCCTGAACTCCGAAAAAGTCAAAGGGCGAATACCACTAGGTAGACAATATAAACCCCAAGATTATACTGATATTATCAGTGAGATGTCAGAATAGAAATGTAGTTTGGGAACTCATTACATGAGTGTAAAATCAAAAGAAAGCTGTAGTATGGGTGGGATGATGATAGGACTGGTCTGGAAATGGAAATTCTCTGGATGGGAAGGAGAGGGCAAGGAAAAGAGAAAAATGAAGAGAGTAGAGGATGTGTGTGTGAGAATGAAAGAAAAGTGAAAAAAAGGGAGAAGAAGGTCATTTATTTAGGAATATGAAGAATGTGCTTATGTGTGCTTATGCCAGTGACCTTGTGGAAATGTAAGGAGAAATAGTAAAAAGGAAGAGGAATCATGTGGCAGACCATGTCATACAACAGCCAGCATCAATATAGGCCAAGTTCATAGATAATATAAGGGGATTAAATCAGCATGAGGTTTACTTGCTTATCCCAAGAATTCATCACAAAGACAGGCAAAAAGCGCAGTGAAGTGACCGTAGAGAAGGCAGTGCAAAGTGGTGGTGGGAGGATTGATTGAAAAAATACCAAGAGGAAACAACCAAAATAAACAGTTTCACTGGTGGGTGGAGCTCGGCAGAAAGCTCAGTGTGTTTCATATTAGTCACAGTGCTACTTCCTCTGGGTGAGTGTTCAGTGGGACTAGACTGTGATTTCAGCCAGGGTGGGAGGAGAGAGCATTGTGATATGAAATGAGGCTTTGTGTGTCAAATCTGATGTCTTTCTCAGCAGGAAAGTAAAAAACCAAATAATTTCTTTTAGACATCAGGAATCATAAGATGTCTTTAGTCTAGTGGCTCAACACACCTACCCTCTACTCTCCCTTTGTTGTGGGGGCACTAGTGTTGCCCCAAAGGTAGAACAGTGTTATTCTCTTCTCAATGTTAGGGTATGTATGACATGAGGTGGATTTGGTGTCTCATGTAAGGCTGTTTGTCAGTCTTGGACTGACTGGCCCATATTTGGTTTGTAATGAAGTTTCTTGCATATTAACCTGTCCTTCACTAGGACCATGATTATAACAGCACAAGAGAAAGAGCCATTGTGGGGGGCCAGAAATAAAGGAGTGAGGTATCACCTGCTTTATTGAGTTGTGAAAGGACACTCAAGCCTCACCCATGCAGAGTTTAGAAACCAACAGCAGAGTCTGCTTCAAAACGCTATCGTTTTATACTAATGCAGAGCAGTATAATGGTTGCCTTCAGTCTGCTGTGAGTGCTTTCTTGCTGTACCACATTTGGGGGTGTGCATGGGGGAGCTGCCTCCCTCTTCCCCTGAGGCAGTCGGCCTGTTTCAATAGACGAGCACAGAGCTCCTATATGATTGAGATTACTTCCTCACCACTGTTTCTAAAGCTGAAAGCTGAATAGCTTTAATCGCTCAAAAGGGCAGTAATCCCCTTGAAGTGCATTGTCTGTTGGTCTTATTGCTATTACTGAGTGGAATTTACACATTAAAAAGGAACACAATTAGCTTTCTGCATTTACTGGGTATTACAAGTACAGTCGTGACATCACTGGCAGCCAATTGGAGTGTTTCAGTCATATGCAGAATCTTAAGTCCTTTCAGAAAAGAAAACACATTGAAGACATTATTCTGGTCTGTGTCTGATTTCTCTTGTTTCAAAGACTATTTCAAGGGTGTAGTAATAAGGCAATAAAAATAAAAGTGTCGATTACTCACTAATGGGCTCTGAAACTGGTTCTTGGATGTGTGGCACAAACTACACAAGGAAATAAGTAGAGAATGAACCAGAGATTTAATCCTCCAAATGTGGTGTTTCTAAAAACTAAAGAGAGGTGCAGGAATATTTTGATTATGTTCCTTTTTGCACCACAAATGCAACAGCTGGAAGCTAAAACTCATAACCATGTTATATGGACTGCAAAAGCTGTTTTAATGATATCTGATAGTTTCTGGGTATCCACTGAATATCAGCATTTTGCAAATCCTGGATATCTTTATGTTTTCTCCTTTTCATCTGCTTAACCAGAACAAGTCAGAAGTGAACTATTTAACATTTTAGGTAAGAGCTCAGTTCTTCCCTATTTTGCATCTTCAGCAGACATTTAGAAAGCAAGTGTGAGAAACTGACAATTTTGAATTCTTTTACACTCATTTTGAGTGGGTGCTCGAGATCAAAGCAGGTGTAACTCATTAAAGAATTAGGGTCCTTATGCTGGCAGCTTCAGATTTACTTATGGCAGAGAAATGCTTTTACATAAAGCCTAATTTCACCGATGTGATAATATCTCCTCATCCAGCACTAATTTTCCTGTTATCACTTCTGCCTACGTTCTTTGTACAGTTTATTCCTTTGCAAAAAGCTGTAGAATTAAGCAATCTTGTTATGTAGTTAAAATTATAAGTAGAAAGGAGGTGATATTAAAGTTGGAACTTGAAGACATAGAGGGCAAGGAATGGCGGAAGCTGTGGAGAAAAGATATCTTTCTGAAAAAGGGCATATTTGTGTCATCTGCTTGGAGTAACAGGGCAATAAATGCTACATAGGGCTTGAAAAGCAATGGTGCCTTGAACTAGATCCTGAAATGAATAGAGGGTCCTCGGTGGCTGACATAGAAACAGTAAATTTCTGTGTAGTGGTTCCTGTGTGGTGGAACAGATGAGCTGGCATGTGTAGAGAAAATGCAAATGGACTGAAATCAGGATTTTACTGATGTGATAAATCCAAACAGGGAAGCATCTGACCTCCATATGAACATTATAAGTAGGTGTGCTTGATTGTTCACGTTTAGGGAAATTTGGTAAGGAATATTTCAGGGTGTTGTGTGTAAAAAAGGGAAGCGTAAGAGTGTCATTCTCCTGTATGACCTCAAAGTCAATGAACTCTGCACTGTTTATGTACTCTGACATGGGAAAGATTGAACCCTCCCTTTGGAGAGCCAGGATAATGACTGAAGAGTAGCTACTTTGCCTAGAAGCTGTAGCAAAGATCATTACCTCTGCTTTTTTCTTGCATGTGCTTTGTCTAGTCTCAGCAGCCTAACCTTGGCCTGGCAAATCTCTTTGCTAATGTGTAGAGAGTGATGCAGATGGCTGTTCTGTGACACCACATAGGATACAAAGTTCATTTGCTTTGTCCATTTGCCCAGTGGAAAAGGGGCAGGACTAGGCTGCAGTGAGTCTCGGTGCAGTTTGACCTAGCACGTAAAAGCTGTGGACTACCCTCTAATGCTTCTTTGTGCCTTCATTCATCCCCCTTTAAGAGGAGATTTTAAAAATCAATGCTTAAGGGTGTATTGCTGTGTTCTGCTGCCACGTGGAGGCTGAGAAAGGGACTGGCAGTGAAGAAAATCAGTTTCCCCATCTTCCCTTGCCACCAAATTAATTTTCAAATAGATCTTACTTCATTATATTTGGACTTGCTTCTTTCTACGGTTTAAGTCAGATAATCAGAAAAGTAAAAAATGCTTCTGTTTTCTATTATTTTCTTTTGTATTAGTATTTGCATTCTGTTTCAAAGATATTGTAGATATTTTATGGGCTTTTTTTTTAATATACAGGATTTTTTTATTAACAACATGGAAATCAAATAGGTTAAAGTGACTTGTCAAACCAGATGAATTTGTTTGTTGGGTGGTGCATGTGGAAAAGCTGCTTCTTTTGAGATTGTCTGCCAGTTAAATAATTGGGAAATGGAAATGAGGGCAGTTACGAATTTCTGTGTACATGTGCAAGTGTGGTTGTGTTTTTGCTTAGGTCTACCATCTTGCTTCTCAATTCACAGCTGTCAGCAAAATGCTTCTGCCCCTTGCCATGGGCTCTTCCTGCAACCTTCCTCATCTTCTTCCTCTTTTCTAGGGCCTCCCTTCTCCAGGGCAGAAACACCTTTACCTGCAGGCAGGACACTCCTGGAACATTACCCAGGGTGAAGTGCTTTGCAGGGTCAGGATGGCTGTGGGGAGAGCCGAGGGAAGCTGTCTGTGCTTGGCACAGGCCGGACATGTGCAGCACATGCAGCGTAGGGTGTTCAGGCTGGTCCCCTCATGTGTGACTGGTGGCCACCCTCCTGCCATTGCAGTGGGGTGAGTTTTCATCAGAACCAGGGGGGCCCCAGAGGTCTCGCTGTTACACTGCCACCCAGACTGGCTGGGAAAGTGCTTCATGGTGGGAGGAACCAGGACAGCCCTTTCTCTCTCTGGGAAAAAATAATTTTTTAAGACAAGATTATTCGTGGGACATGGGTGCATGAATGTGTACAAGAGACAGTTGCTTGGAGTCAATGTGAACTGCACCCTCCAGAGGGGTGACTTTCTTCAGTTGGTGGTCCCCAAAAAATGGCACATCTGAGGTGTGAGCAGAGGGAATTTAAACCCAAGTGAGGTTCATGCTGTCTTGGTCATTTACCAGAGATATGCCTTGAGGGATGGGCCACAGCTGAGAGCCACATCCGGAAGATACTGTGCCTTGTGTATGTATGTAGGTTTTGGTTTGGGGGGTTCAGTTTTGAACAGGGTTTTTTTGTCATTCCTCCTTAGCTTTAGGGGAAAAAAGAGGCCAAGGTAGAGATACAGCTGAACTTCCTGTATAGACAGAGAAAGCAGCTGTGGATATCACTGCTTGCAAGCTTCTCTCCCAGTTGAATCCAGGAAAAATGTCGGAAAAAAGGTTTTAAGCAACTGGAATTTCACAATGTGCAGTTCTTGGTGCCTGCATTTGTCCTGTGTAGCAAGTGACATCAAACACATGTGCTTTGAAAGGGCATGCAGTTTTACTTTGCTGTGCTACAAGCACAAATGAGGAAAAAAAAATCTTCTCATGTAATACCAATTCAATCTGTCTATCTTAATGGGGATAGTAACAATAATCCTGTAAAACTGATGAGTCCATAGCATCAATTTAAGGGGAAATGAAGCAACACAACGATATAATTGTTATTGTTTTAGAGGTAGTTAAGTAGACAAATGGCTTTTTAATATTTTCAAATTATTAAAAATATTTTAAAATATTAAAAATTTTAAAAATATTAAAACCCAGTACCATTGGAATTGCATTCATAACAGCCTTAAGCTTAGAACTATGTTCATGTAGTGGTGTGAATGCATGTGTTTGCATTTCTGAGGAGAAATTGCTTATAAAATAAAAGTTGAATTATTTCTGAAATATTTGAAGAGAATACTTTTCTTAAGTTTAACAGGCAATGATTACAGACAGAGGTTTTTTCCTCTCTTTTATGTTTCATGTTGTGGAATGATCTGCCATAGTGAAGCTTTTTGTGATTTAGGAAATGTTGAACTTTGTCCTAATGGCTGCAATAGATGTTTTGAAATGCAGGAAGATCCCAGGAGATGGCAGTGTACAATAACACAATTCAAAATATTTCTTTGAAACTGAAAGCATTTCACAATTAAAATTGAGTTCTTATTTGTATAAAGTTTATTATTACTATTATTTCTAGAAAGTTTATTGAAAGAACAAAATGATCGGGTTTGTTTGTTTACTGGTAACCTACTTGAGTAGACAAGTTTGCATATCTTACTTTTCATACAGTGAACCATCACTGTATAGTAGCTGAACCACTGGATGATAAGATACAGTTTGCCTTGTTCGGCATTTTTATGTGCAATTCATTAATAGTTTTGATCTGCAATAGTTTGTAACCTGTATTTGTAGTTAGGGTAGCTGGTGATTCAGTTTCTTTTATATTTTTACTGTAACACTGCACACAGTTTCTCTGTATTGTCCTATATTGCAGTTTAATCTCTGAGAGTAACCTAATTTAACATATTGTTAATACCAATCCTACTGCTTAGGTATACAAGATGTCTCAATTTTAGTAATTTCTTTTATGAAATAAATAAATATTTTTATTATCTTCATCAAGAAAGATGTATCTGTTGAGATGAAGAAAACCTTGTCTCAATTCCAGCTTTGAATTTTTTCAATTCTTTTGAAAACATAGCCTAGTAGTAATTTTTTTTTTAATAGCACTTTTTTATGACTGTTGAGAATTGTTGGGATGAAAATAAATTTATCTTTAGCAAAATTTCAGCATATAGTCATCAGGGAAAGAAGATTTAAATAAAATTAATTATGTACTTTAGGAAATGGAAAGAGTAAAAAAAGTCTTCTCTTTAATATGTCAAACTAGATTTAATATTTGGAGCCAAGTTTTGCCATGAAGGCCGGGGGGCAACAAGTGAATTTCATTGTGGAGTTCCCTTATTTTCTGGGAGTGTTAAAATGTATTTGCTTCCACTGTGAGAACAATCTGTGGCCGACTTTGGAGGTTAGTTCCAACATACTAAACACCTCTCATATACTGGAGCCAGGTTTGAGCCCTTTTTTGAAGTCTGTCAGAGAATAGCACTTGTCATTGCTATGGGACCTCAGGAAAACAAGGTTATATGGCAACATCTGGATATAACAATGACTTTGTGGTGATTGAGGAGTTACAAAAAGCAGAAATTGTATAAAAATGTGAAGCTCTAGTTATTATTTCTCTTGCAGTAGCTGGTGTCTGTGAAGATGTCTTTTTGATCTGGAAGGAGCTGGAGGAAGCCAGGAGTACAGTGAGACAAGTTCAGAAAATGTTATCAGAATCTGACCAGTCTGCTTCTCAAGATGGTATCATTTATGTTTCTTTCAAGACAGCTACCATTATGTTAATGATCAACATCTTTTTAAGAACAGTTTTGATTGCACATTAATTTGGGGATGATTTTCTCAAAAATGTCTATATGCAGCGTATAGCAGCTATATGTCTATATAGCACCTATAATTGTTATCTAAACTTAAGATTGCTTAAAACTTTCCAATACAAATCTCTGTTTACTATGGCTTAGACTTGCTAAACTTTAACAGCTCAGGCTGAAACATACCATTTTTAGTTTACCAGTGGCTAGGTTTAGAAGTTACCTGGGTTTTAGGATATGGAAATTATTTTGGGTTTTTTTGTGATCTCTTCCTGTCTGCCTGAACCAGTAAATCTTCCATTTTTCCTACACAGTTCTGGGGAAATATCTCATCCCTCTCCTCTCACAGTTTTCTTGGCATAGCCTCTAACCTGGTAGCTAGTTTGTTCCACATAAAGGGAAGAAGCAGAGAGGTTGCATTTTTGTCAAGGGCAGAGGTCTGAAAACAATTCAGAGTAAGATCTCTGACAACTCCTGTCTTAAACATAGGAGAACATCTACATTTATTCATTAAACCAATAGCTCATGCCATTATGTTTGGCCTAGAACAGGACTCATTTGTTGTTCTGTGCATTTTGATTGGATTGAATCCTATTGGAGACAAAAGCATAGCTGCTTTCTGAAGTTCTGTTCTGGAAGGTTTTAACAAGGGACAGTGAGAAGCTACTCAGTCCTGCAAAAATGGAGCTGCTCTATGTAAAGCACATGGAAGAAAGAAAACAACCGTTTTCTTTTCAAAATTGCATAAGCACATTTGTGACACTTGCTGTTCTAAGGACCACAAGCAATCATAAAGCAAAGGTTTCCACATGAACAGGCTCTGATTGTGCACCTACCCTGATGCTGGTTGATCTCTGTGTGTGTAAGGGCAGTAGGTGCCTCCATAGGTTTACTTACAGGCTCGGGGTCTCACTACTGTGGTCGTTGTAGCTGCATCTAAACTGAGTAGACATTTATACTGCCTTGGTCCACCAAAATTAGAGTGTGACAAAATAAATTCACCCTACTATGGGACCCACTGCCTTGTCATTTGGTTTAGGTATGGTTTATTGGGATAGTGATGAGTGAGTGGAGAATCCTATATCCTATAATTTTATCTGTGTTATCTGTATACTATACTGTGTCCAGAGTTATGCAGTGCCTCACCTTAAGATAGTCCTTAGAAAATTACTTTAAATAGCCATCTCTAAAAAGATTAATGTTAACCAATGGTCTTGACTGTATTTCCCATTATATCTTCTGTTGTTTCATTTTCTCAAATTATTCTCCTTGAACTTAGACATCTTATTCAGGAATACTTTCTTGGATTTTGTAATTCAACTACTAAGAAAATTCCTTTTATATGTCGATCTCATGATTTATTGTCTTTGCTCTCTGTCTTCTGGTGAGGTTTTTTCCAATTACAAAGAAATTTGTTGCAATGAGTTGTCCGATAAGAAAAAACCCTACAGCTGAAGTATAGACTGTTAAAATCACTCAGAAATATCTGTTCACTCCAATGCAGTCAGAGCAACCAGAGCAAGCTTGAAAATTTTGATTCCAGTATCAGAGTCTGTTTTTGAAAATAGCTTATTAAAAATGAACCATGTTATGCAGGACATTTTGTTTGTTTATTTTCTTTATTAGCAAACAAAGATGATCATCCATTACCAAAACATATAACCGACAAATATTTGACTTCTGAGAAGTGGTTGCAGAGGTATGGCTTGAAAGCTCAGAAGCTCACACTGTATGATGCGCTTGCTGATTGTGTTTTTCGCCACGTAGATGGTCTCGTTGACATAAAAACTAAACCAGAGGATGAATGTTCACAAACTGATGCTGTAAGTATTGTTGATTTTCCCTCATGTCCTGTGAGTTGTCTGTTTTTTTCTTTTAAAGCTTGAAAACTTGGGTAATGGATAAATTAATGATATAGTGCATGGTGTTGGTGTTTTGTAGTTTTTGTTAAAATCATATTATTAATTATTGAGACATATAATAAGAATGTCTCAAAGAGCTTTTTGATAATGACTCCTTTAAAGACTCGTTGCTGGTTGACATACAATCTAAATGGAAGAATCAGGACTGGCTTAAGCAATGCCTTGGTTTTCTTTGTGTTTCTGTGGGGTGGGGCAAAGATTTCTTGTTTTCTTTAGAGGACCTGTTAGTCTCAGCTGCTGCAGTGTCTTCCAGTTCTGTAAGAAAATTTGGATTAATTTGCCTTCTATTTGTTTTTCTCAAGCTTTGCCATTGCACTGTTTGGTAAGCTTCTGTTTTTTGCTATCTGCCAGAATAAAACCAATTTCTATTGAATCTTTCTAGGAGCAAATTCTGTGACCACCATATCCCATGTTTATTTCTACTCCTGTTCATGTGCAACAAGCATGTTCCTTTGAAGTTTGTTCCCAAACTATTAAAAGCCCTCCAAAATAGTATGTTTTCCCCATGAAATATGTTTTTCTTTGTTGTAGGAGACAAAAAGGAAGATAATTCATGCAAGATACTGTGACAAGTTTGTACATACCCTCTGGAAAGATGGATCTGTAGTTCATGTATATGTTACAACAGAAAAGTATAAGCAGTACAAAGAGAAAATGAGGACAGCTCTCAGACAAGTGGAAGGAAGGTTTGTGTTCTTTCACATAAAATCAGTTTGCTCTCTTTACATGAGCGTTGAAAAGTTTGACATTTATTGTCATAATAAATTTAAGTGGTTGGTAAACTGACAGCAGAAGTACTAAGCCAGAAGTCTATTTTAAATCAGAATCTTGTATGTTGGATTTCTTAGAGGCCATAGAGGAAAACTGATGAAGATTTTGAACTTTTGTCCTCCTTCTGAAACAGAGGCGTGAAAGTCAGTCTGAACATTTTTGAATTACTGCTAAAAGTGCCAAAAAGTATTGAGACAATAAGGGAGCAGACAACTTCAAGAATCATCAATAAAACTTAGCAAACATTCATCCTGTGTACCTAGGATCCCTTGTGACACAAAGAAGCATAGCTTGGCTTGTGCCCATGCTGATAGTGGTTATCTTCCCTTTTTGCAATTTTGTATTAAAGACAAATTTGAACAGTCTACATCATTCAGGGCATGAGCTATTAAGTAATGCACATGATCAGAAGTTCACTGCTCAAACTAGCTACCTAATGTACATTTCTGCAGCCATATGGACACTCCAGTTTTGTATGAAATCTACAAAATAATAGGCAGTCTAAGGAAAGCTATTGTAGAACAGAAAAAATAAATGTTGCCCTCTGGTTTGTATATTAGGACGACTAGATATCTCACTGAAAAAAGCAGGATGTGGACTTCCATTTTATTGGTGAATTTTTCTCTTTTTTTGCTCCTTCCCTACCAAAAATGTAACAGTCTGATGATACTTAGCAAGGTTCAAACAGAGTTTTGTTATTCCTTCTAGTTTATCTTCATCTTACTGTATTTAGGGTAACATTTATGTACTGTCAAAGGAAAATTTGAAATAAACACTTTGGTGAGTAAGTATTTTTGAAATCCAAGTCAAGATTAAGGGCTTGCTGTTTTGAATGTTTCATCTGAATGTTAAAAGGTCTTGGTAGACACTTTGGGTGAAGTATCAGTGACTACTGTGGCAGTATTTACATTTCCATTACTGTAGCAGTGTTACATTTCCATGATATAATTCTTTCTGAAACCTTTCGTGGAGATGAATACTATTCTCAAGGCCATGATATTCCATGTGTTAAATGTCTCTGTTTCAGTGTAGATGAGTATTTTATGATTCTCAAGGGAAATCAGATTTGGACTTGCTGAAGCCATTACTGAGGAAATGTTCTTGTGCAGAGCAGTATGTATGCATGTATTTAACTGGCAGGCATGCTCCAGTCCTGTTTAAAACATTAATGTAAGTCTGTATTTAAGGCTCAAGGTCCACAAACCATTGAAGCATCTGTGTTATATTAAAGCTCTTTGAAGTACTTAAATTTCTTGGAGAAGAGGTCCTAAAATGATTTCCTGAAAAGGGAGGCATAGTAGTGTAGGCTTAAATGATTTACTGGGATGAGTCTGGAAAATAGATACATGGACCATAGTTATAGTTGCTTCTACATTAGATTTCGCAGCCCAAACTACCTGATTACTGACTTTATAAAGTGCTGTATTGTTTTGTCTTTTTTTTGTCTGGCTCCAGTTTCTATTGAAATAAAAACCTAAAAATGTCGTGTGATGTTATGTAGGGACAGGGGAGTGATTCATCAAGGGCTTCTGACACTGCCTACTAACAGGTGCTTAGGGAAAGAGAGTAAGAAGTACAGCAGTGACAAAAGGGTCCTACCTTTCAGATTCTGATACAAAGAGCTCCAAAGATGTTACGGAATAGGTTTTGATTTTTTTTTTTTTTTGTCCTTTCCCAGAATTAAGTGGCTTCAACAAGGAAGCAGAGGGCTTTTTGGGAATGTGTTTGAAGATGATGTCTATATTCTTATTGATACATCCCAGTCTATGAACAACAAGCTGCCACTAGTGAAGGAAAAAATATTTCAGCTAATGCAGGTATGATAAAGGGATGACTCTGAAGGCTGAGGAGCATTTTAGAGTAAACAGTTCTTTTCTGGATCCTTGTTACTCTACTTTTTGCTTATTTTTTAAAGTTTTTTAAAACTGGCAGCTTCATAAAAATATTTAGATTTTTCTTCATGTGCTCATTTTTTAGTTAAGAATTTATATTTTCCCCTCATTTATACAACTATTTGAAAAAACGCTAGAGAAAATATTAAAAATTAAAAAGGCTTACGTAGTTCTTTCCCTCAAGCCATTTACCTTCTAAAAAAAAAGAAACAGGCAAGCAAAAAAACAACAACAAAAAAACCCCAAACCAAAACCAAGCTATTAAGCAGTGTCATCCAATTCCATTGGTTTGGTGTGATTTGTAATGTGTGTTCTAGATTCGCTTTCATACTTCTACAATAGAAGGTGTAGAACGTTTTGAACTCCCTTGCATCTTACAGTGACTCAGAACTTTCAAAGGGACTGGCAAAGTGCAAGAGTATGTCAAAAGCTGTGAGTATTGGGAGACACACCTAAGACAGGATTTGTCTTGTCTAGTTTTAGAAGTTTGCAATGGTGTCACCTAAACTTACATTAATATTTCAGAGACATGATTCATCTTAAATTTCTTTGCTCCTAAGGGAAGTAATTGAGATGAAAATTCAGTCTGGCATTGATAGCAATCATTGGTAGGACTAAAAAAATTAAAACTATGACAGAGAGGGTTTTTGAGCTAAGTGCTCAAGTCATAGGACATAGTATCTTGTGGTCCTCTAAGCAGATCAGCACTAGAAATATATTAGGTACTGTGCCAGAAGGTTTCACAGGAAGCTGCACAAAAATTGTGAAAAGGAGACAGACTTCAGGCTCTGAAAGTTTGTACTTGCTTGCACAAATCTTCCCTGACTTATAAACTTCTGTCAAAAAGCAGCTTCAGCAAGTTCTTGATTTTCTCCTCCTGTCCTAGTTCCCCTTGCCAGTCTCTTTATATGATTCTTGTTCTCCTCTAAATGATATCTTACTTTCTTTCTGATTTCAGTTTCTTCTGGTAAGCAGTGGTAATCTCTTTCTTATATAACTGATCATATCCAGTTTCATGTCTCTCTTTTATGCCCTCCTACACATTTGCTATTTAAATTGTTTGAGAAATATGAGTATATGGAGAGTTACTTTGGAATTTCAAGCAATCTTAATAGTTGCAAGCAATAATCAATAATTGTCTCTGGTTTTGTATGTCTCTCTGTACACCATAACTTTTATTATATATGTTATAATACTTTATTGTAATCATATAATTAGCTATATAATAACAAAAATAATTGCTTTTGTAGTATTTCAGGATACAAGTATTATTTCTTTTAATAGTAGGTAAAATTCAGATGCTGTCTCTTGCAGGAACAACTGAGACACAAGAAGAGATTTAACTTTGTGAAATTTAGTGCCCAAGCAGTGGCGTGGCAAGAGAAACTTGTTGAAGTTAATGAGGAAAATTTGCAAGATGCTTGGCTTTGGATAAAAGGGCTTGAGGTAATATGGCAGCTAATTATTTCAAAGTTGTGTATGTTTCTCCACTTTCTGTATGGCTGGGGTGATTTTGTGTAGACAAAGTATTTGGCTTGAGTAAGCTGACAATATAGATGATGGATAAAATTAGGTAGCTCTGAATACAATGTGTTTTTCAGGTATAATAATCCTTTAACAATGGACCTGTTTATAAAATCATACTAATTCAACTTGCAGCCTGCTATGTTTAGTAGCCACAATGAGAGCATTGGCCAATTTGAATTCCGTAGGTATCATGTCATTGCTCAGCTCCTGTGTTTAAATGTCATTCTTGCTGCAGGGCTTCTGCATGGAGGAGAGGTATTGCTGGCCAGCTTACAGCTCAGAGGTGGTACAGGAGACCAAAGCCAGCAAACTGGAGAAGCATTTCTAGTCCCTTTTGATGGATAGACAGCTAACTTTAGATGCCATAGAAACATGAGAACAAACATACTCAGACCAAACATCTATCTACCCAGTGTTCTCCCTGTGACAGTGGCCAAAATCATAGTCTTTTTCCTTGAAACAAAGAACTGCTTGTCACAGTCATCCACCAGATTGTAACTATCAGCAGCTTTAGGATCACTTAATGTGTAAAATGTGGACAGCAATGTTATGAACACAAGACTAAAAATCAGTCATGCAAAGGTATAGATACATCCCACATTATGTTTTCTAGCACAAACCCCTATGGTCATGTAATAAAACTCATCAGCATTGTGACAACTTTTCCTCAGACTTTATATGAAATTCCTGGGGATGAGGGAATTGAGTAAGCTACATAATACCTCTGAGACTACAAAGCAAGATCAGTAAGTTGTTATTCTTAGAATACACTAACAGACTAACACACAGAGAAAAGGAAGTATTAGTGTGGCCTCCCTGAGTAGCTGAACACTTGTAACTGGGCTTATTTAGCCTTGTTTTGCTGCCCTCCTTGAGGTCTGAAAACTTGGCTCTGTTTAAGTCATGTGTGTTGTGCAGCATCATGCAAGTTCAGTAATACTTTGAGCTACCATATTTTGATACCATCTTGTATGTGGATTAGTAAATGGCCTTTTCCATCATTATTCATAGAAGTGTAAATTTTTCATTATAAATTTCATTCTAAGTTCAGATCTAAGATACCTAAGTTTCAGATATCTGAAATGGAATAGAAAATGGCACAAGAACAGTCTACTTTCTTTCAGGGATGACATCTGCTGTTGACCTTTTAGCCTCTTTTAAGCATTGCAGGCATAAGTCTGAGATCAAAAAGCTATATTTACAGTGAAGCTGAAATGAACAGAGGGTTGCTCTGGAATATTATTCAGAGTAGATCCTTTGATTCCATTTCATGCTCTTTGGTGCCAGAATAAGGAAGCTGAGCTATCAACAGTAACTAATTGCTCCTTAGAAATCCTTTAGATGTGATAACATTTAAAATTTTAGTGGTAGTACTGTCATATAGTTGAAATACCTCATTGTTGTTTAAACACTGACAGATCTGGTGTTTATTTGTAACAGTAGCAATTGAGAAACCTCAAATTAACAGCTTTCACCATAAGGTACAGGGTTGCTTCCTGCACCTAGTCAGCATCCACCCTATGTTCTCATGATGTGAAAAGAAGTGAAAGAAGCTGTTTTGTTTTAAATCAGTTTGGCCAATTTACGCATGATAATGAGCGATGTGTCTAAAACTTTGTAATTACAAAACATCAGGACTCTTAGATAAATTTAACAGCTTAGGCTGGTTATTTCTTATGAGTGGGCACTGGTAAGGATTCCATTAAAAGACTAAGACTTGATGAAATAGTTTTTTGTACTGGTAAACCATACACGTACCTTTAGTTTGGAAGTTTAGTTTGTTTTGTGCACAGTGTTTGAAAGGTGGACATTTGAAGATATAAAATGTAGGGCTTAGGTTCCTAAGCCATGAAATGCACGTCCTTGAATTTACTGTAAAAAGAAGAAAGACAAATCATGATCATTAAGTATATGAATGACATAGGAAAAGTGCTAGTATTACTCCAATGGAAAGTTTTAATGAGCACAGCATTAGTTTGCTGGTTATGTTTTGTTGCTATAGGTAACTTTTTTGTGCTAAAATATAAATGATGCTTACATTAATGTGTGAAGGGGGCAGATGGGAGAGAGTCTGGAAAAATATGTTTGGAAAACCTAGAACTCATTTACTGATTTTGAAGAAATAAAATTGTGCAACTTTTTTTAGCAACTTTTGTACTGTTTGATTAAGCAAAATATGTGTTTCAAGGGAGTGTGATGAGTTGGCAAGCAGGAGCATCAGTGGTAAAAATGAAGAGAATCATTTGTCTTACATCTTCCTATCTGTTTGTAGTCTTTTAGTGATTGCTTTTGCTGGTCAAGTTCAGATTGCTGCTGCCAGCATTTTGCTTCTGTGTCTTTGCAGAAACACTGAATACCAATCTGGTACCAATTTATGTTACTTTGACATTTTGCTTAGCTTTTGTTAGCTACATGACATAAATGTTTTCACCATTTTATTAGTCATTTTGATTCTGTATTATCCCTTGATTGTGTGCACCACCATTATGAATTTAAGAACAGAGGCAAAGAAGTGTTAGTATTTATAGCTGTTTCTTTGTCTTTTTCTCTTTGGTTTCTTAGGTTGGAAGTTCCACAAATACACTCAAAGCTCTCCAGATTGCTTTTGCTGATACTGACACTCAGGCTATTTATCTCTTGACTGATGGGAGACCTGACCAGGTATTTCAAAATGAGAAAACAGAAAATGCAGAAAAGGAGTGTCAGCAATTGGAATTATGAGTTGAATGTCATGCTTGCAGTGCTGAGTCTTGTGGAGTCTCTTGGATGTTTACTGCCATTGTTTCACATTTTTTCTAGCCAAGTACATAAATTAATATTTTACCAAAGAGTAATTTGGCTTCATGAACACTTATTCATATTATTATTTTTAATATTTTTTAAAGTTCAAAATTAGTGAATAAGTAATTTCTTTTTACCTTGTTAATAATGTCTTTTATACCTTTCTAACAGTTAAAAAAGGGAAATGGCCAATATTGCTTTCAACTATTAAAGTTCAACCAACAAAACAATTATATTGCAAGCATTACTTAATTTGTCAAGATTTTTGAGTATTTTGAGCAACTGAACTGTTACCAGAATTTAGAGAACTGAGTCAATAATTTTTTTCTACCAGATTGTTCAGCATTTTCGGAGATGTTAGATCTACTTTTTCACCTAATTTTTATTTCTTTATGGGGGAAGGAAACTAGCCTTCCTATTTTTTCAGCCTCTATTTTGTTTCCTGGTACTGAATCAACTTCTCTTTGAACTAATTTATTTTCTTAAAAAGATCCACACTCGTATACTTCCAAAAGTATTTATATGTATATATATATATATATATATCTAGTGATACTAAACACTAATACAGAGTTTAATTTCCTAAATGTTAGTAATTTCTTTTTAAAACTTCAGAAACAAAGAGTACTGGTTATGTTACAATTTACATCATGTACCTTAATGCATCTATCAGTCTTTCAAAATCAGTTTTAAATTAGCTCATTTAGCTAATTTCTGATTGAAATAGCAATCTGTATAGACTGGGTGCTTTTAACTGATCTGTCTCTGAGCAACAGAACAACTGATTAAATTCTTACAAATTCTCCATGTTTAGATAAATATGTTTCTAGATGCTACATTTTTAACATAAGGATTTTTTTTTATTTTCAGCCCCTCTCGATAATTTTGGCTGAAGTCCAACTTCACTGTAAAATTCCCATCCATACTGTATCCTTCAACTGTGATGATACAGATGCCAATAAATTTTTGTATGAATTATCTACTAAAACAGGGGGACGGTTTCATTATTACAACATTTATTTGAATGATCCTGATACTACAGAGTTTATTGTTGTGAGTATCTGAAAATAAATATATTTGCTGCTGTGTGCTACTTTGAAGAGCCAAGCCACATGATTTGCATTATTGTGATTTCATTTACAATAGATTACTTAAAAAGAGAAGGTTAATCCTAGTCAGATTTGACGTGATATGAAAGCAATAATATGATTATTCTGCTTGTGAAATTTTTATAGACTGCAAGAAAAAAGGCTAAATATAATGCAAAGTACATTTGTAGTGCTATTGTTGCAAACACATTCTCCCTCTCCTGATGCCCCCACTCTTGAAAACAAAAAACCTAAAAGTACACGTAGACCAAATCAGCTCTGGAAAAAACATGTGATCTCTGCTGTTTCAGAAATAAGTTACTGTTAAAAATGAAAATATGGTTTGTATCCTGTTAATAAATAAGAAAATGCAGGGCTGAATTTGCATGATACTGATTATATGGATTTTGTTACACATTTGTTCTACAGTAGCTGCTTGGGAGAGATCTATAAGGAGTAAGATGGCTAGAATAGCAGTCATCTATCAAGTGTGACTAAGCAGCTCAAAATCCCCAACAGGAAATTTCTGAATCGACTAACAGAAACAGCCATTTGAAACCTAGTCTTGTTTTTAATTATAATTAACACTCAGTGAATTGATTGCATAGATTTCAGAAATGGTGGTAGTTGAACTGTGAGAACAAGCAGTAATAAGACAGTATGGGGAAATTTGAACTTTACAGACACTAATAGAATGAAGATGTGAAAATAATCCAGCTCTTGAAAAACGTCAGTTTACTGGGCAATTTCAGTGGTTCTGCTGGTGCGGACTGTGTGACACTGCTCATGTTGGAATAATGAGGGCCAGAGTCTGTGTTGTACATCTTCAGACTGGGAGATGGGAGCCTGTGGCCCTGTGGGAGCTGTAAAGGGATCATCCTTGGAATTTCCTTCCTGTTTCCTCCTCTAGTATAAATGATTCCTGGTCAGTTCTAGCATTCACTTGAAGAGTATGTTTTTTTTCTTCCCTGGGCCTAGGCCAGTATGTGATAGAGCTGAGATCTGTAGGATGACAGGCTACCCTTTGTAATGTACGTATCTTTTATTGTATTTTATTTATTTACTTACTTATTTTCTTGCTTGCTTGAAATGAGTGGAGCTAGTGATCTCATTACCTTATTCAGCAATACAGCTGTTCATATCTCAAGGTGTAATTTTCTAGTTAGGGAATGCTTGCCATTTTCTTAGAAAGGAAGAATAATTTGAAAGGCTATAATGCCAACCACAAGAGCCTACCTGAAAAAGTATACAAAATTTGGAAGCTGTCCTGAGTCATTACTCAGAATTATTATTAGAACTTGCATCATTTCAGTTCAGAAATGAAACATACTTTGGAGTAATTGTACTAAAACGTTTGATTTTCTTTTTGTTAGAATAAAGACATACATCTTTTGAAAAGAGAAATTGATCAAGGAGAGAAAGATCTAGAGAAAGTGAAGACCTTTCATGAGAGATGTCTGATGATGAATTCTTATAATGAAGAAAATTATCCAGAGAATAAGTATGTCCTCATTCTGTTATTATGTTAATAATAGGTGGGAACTGTCTCTTATGTATCTCCTTTTTTGAAGAAGGATTGTTACTTTCTTACTCTTGGGTTGTTTTGTTTTTTTTAAAGCCAAGTAATGGAAAAGAAAAATCTGAAAAAAATTACTAATACTGTGATGCCTGAAACAAAATTTTCTCAAATATATCAATAGTCTCAACATATTACAAATAATTAAATCAAAGAGGGGAAATTATTTTTTTATCTCCAGCACATAGTAAAATTGGTCCCTCTGACCTAGAGAATTAATGAAAAATTATTGTCATCTAAGTAGAGCTGGTGTGATACCTCATGACTAAATGGCTGCTCATTGGGATATGCTGATTGATTAATTTATTGTATATAAATTATGTACAAATATACTTGTGTATTTATTTGTGCAGTGATACTAAAAAACATTAAAAATGCATTAAAAGAAATCAGATTTTAAAGACAGAGATGTATTTAAAACAGTAAAGGAATGAAAAAAAAGTAAAAATAAATAAAAGTGGACAATGATGTGTTATGATTTCATGTGTGAAAAGGCAGGTAGGATGTCCAGTATGAAAATATTTTTTAAGTATTTATTTCAGAATTTGCTTGCTTTTTTTTTTTTTTTTTTTTTTTTTTAATTAATGGTGGGACATAGATATATATGTGTGGGTATATATATGTGTGCATATGTATGTATGTATGTATGTGGCAGATATTTTCATTGCTGATGGTAGTTACTTAGCCCTGGGATTCAGAGTAGCTATTACAGAACATTCTGTTCTTATTAAAAATATATGAATGAGGGTGTTACCTTAAAAGTAATGAACATCTTTTAAATAAACTAAGAAATTACATTTAAATAATTTAAAAACCAAAGAATATTTTAACCTCCTTTGAACTCTTCTGTGGAATGCATATTGGTATAACAGAAAAATATTTTGCACCATTTGAAGCATTTGAAATCAGCGTTTAAATTGCCAGAAAACTTTAGCTTAGCATTTTTTAAACTGGTGTTATATATTTGCAGTAATTTCTTTTTGTCACTTAAAAGCAGTAATCACAAGCAGACACACACTGTGTCACTTTATCTAAACACACTGAAGAGCTGAGTACTTCTCTTAGGAGTAGGGCATCCTGTGCTTCAGAAGAACCATCAGTGCCATCACATGAGCAAACTGGGCAAAGCAGTGCTGCCAGTCCAGCCCAAAGAAAGAAAGCATTATATGCAGGTAAGACTCAACTGAGCTGTAATTGTCAGCAGAATTCATTCACTAACTTGAAAAGACTCTGTTGCAAATAGCAAAAATCATCCCTTGTTTTGGGAAAAATTAAGTGTTTGCTGACTTAAGCAATCATAATTTTTAAAATCTAAACTTCTCTTCATCTCTACTTTTCAGCCATCCTACTTATTTGGCCCAAACAGACAAACAAATGCCTGCTCATTTGTGCTTTGTTGCAGGCCCTGCCATGAAAATGTAACTATTTTAGCAGAATGTTTTGAAAGCTCTGTAAACAGTTTTTTAACAGCAGATATTAAACCCTAATCTCTTTTTATTCTAAGTAAGCACATAATTGGCAAGAATGAAGAGGTGGTCTACATTGTACCAATTACAGCATTACTTACACTAATGTTTCCCCTTACTACACCCATAATACTACATTTCTCCTGGAAGTGTCCTTCGTATGTAATCTGAAACTAAATTTACCCAGCTGAAGTAAAATAAAACCTCATCTTTGGGGAAATACAAAATACAGCTTAATGTTGAAACAGTTTTCTGTTTGAGGTATTGTGTAGGCAGTCCCTTAGAAACTGAATACCAAAGAGGAACTCAAAAATCCCAGGCATATATTTGAGCAGTAAGTTAGCTCTTCCTTTCTTTCCCTTTCAACAACTACAGATCAAACTAAGACAAGTCTGCTGCGAATTCTGAGCCATGGTGTGAAATCTAGGGAAGAAAGCCCAGAGGAAGGAGTGTCTCCAGAGGAAAAGAGTTTTTCTGTCAAGAAAGGTGTGAAATGTACAACCATTTTCAAAGGCAAGTTAACAGAACAAGAAGCTCCAAGTGGGGCAGATTATAAGGTTTCTCCCATTACATTTTTAACTAGTGGTACCTCCTTTGAGGCAAAACTGTGCAGATCTGCAGTACAAAGGACTGAAACTTAACAGAGTTGGACATGAAGTTGGATATTGTGACAGTGTCCTTACAGCTGTGGACAGACTTCTGCCAGTTCCCAAACTAGTAATTTACAATTGGATTTTCAATGGGGCTTAGAAATACATCCAGATAGTATTAATTTCTTTCAGTAATTAGTCCAACTCTGAACTTTATGATACATCCTCTAAGTAATTCTAAAACCTTACCTATGACACTTAAAGATGTTTGACTTCTTTACATTTCAGCATCTTATGTTTAGTTTTTTATATATCTTTTCTAGAGATATTCATAGTGGTGTACCTTAAATTAGCTGCTCCTGGCAATCTCATTAGTGGTAGTACTTGGTGTCACATCTTAACTTGGGAAATAAGCTGGTTAATCTTTGGTCTTGATCAAAAATAAATAAGCTGAAACAAAATTCAGTTTAAAAAACAAATTGTCTTCCTATTTTATAAATTTCCTTGCTGGCTGATGAGGGCTCATGAGGCAAAGGTAACACTGTTACTATTGATCAATTGCCACCAAAGGGAGGAAAACTAGTGCTCACTGATTAACTTAGCAACTGAACTGTTGTGTAGTCCTTGTGCAGGATGCTGCTTGTAGGCTCAAATAAAAAAAAGGTGGTATTATATGGCAACTTATTTATGCATACTTTTGTGTGCACAAAACCCGAGATAACAAAATGCAAATGTTTTCTCTTAGATCTGAAAATGCAGAATGTGAAAAAGGCATCTAAAAGGTATGTGTCTGTATATAAGTGCATAACAAAACTTATTTTTACACATTTTCTTCAGTAATTTCAAACCTTTCAAGTGTATTTCTACCTTGTGCTACATCTCACAGTCTCTCTTTTCTAGCTCTCTAGATATCTCTTCGGCTCTGTGGTTAAAGACCCATGGCCTGACTGCTAGGCGACTCACCATCATGGATGCCTTAGCTCCTACAGCTGTCCCTCACAATACAAAACACATCTCAGTTCTGGACAAGCAAGTAGTTTCTAAAGCATTTGATAAGGTAATGCTCCTATGCTGTTTGAAAGCTAGAACAAAACTTGATAGTGTTTTCAAAAGGATTTTTAAAATTAATTTCTATGAATGCCATAACAACATTTTCTGGTATTGTAGATGATGTGCACTAAATGTATCATGCGTATCTGAATGTTCATTCATGCATCAGTAAGAAGATAAAACTGATAGTTAATAGTATGTCTTGCATACTTTACCCTTAAGTTCTTCCACAGTTACCAGCTGATGGCAGTGGGCAGCCATCGGGTGTTTGGCAATTTCTTGAGCACCACAGCCTCCACTGAAACTTAATTCACTAGAGGATGTCTTATTCCGAAAAGTCATCTGGAAAAGGGTGCTGGTGCACCTTTTGTGGATTTGTGCGTTCTCGACTTTTTCATATGACTGCTAAGATCTTTTGCAAAGTATTACCATTCAGTAATTAAAATTAAATTTTGAGAGATGTAAATAAGACAGTTGTATGACTGTATAAAATTTATGGGGAATTTTGTATCATAGAGTTTGAATTGCTGTTCCACTTAGAGGAAATCCATTTCATGACAAGTTGCTCTAATTTTTCTTGTGCGATGCATCCTACAAAAGTCCTATGAATATGCTGCACCTCATTTCAATTAATAAAAACTGTTTCTTTGGACAATACTCAAAGAAAAAGCTAAACAACTACTTTTTAAATAATGAAGAACAAGGGATTTGTAATAGAATGTGGTATAGAACTAAGTAAAATGAACACAATTTTATATTTTAAAGTATTCATGCTTGGTTTTTAAATTTAGAAATTTTTGCTAAAGCATGCAGACTGTAGAAGAAAAATCAATTCATCTCTGGTAAAGCCATTTCATCTCTTTTGGTAAAATCAAATCAAAACCAAGATCTGTAAGAATTTTTTTTAAGTGTAATTTAAAAAAAAAATAAATTAAAAGATGCCTTTTTATATGAGAACATTTTAAAATGTACATTTTAACATCAGATGTACTATAGCCATTTTTCAAAAAAATTCAGACATCCAATAGTAACAAAACTGTGCAAAACAACCTACCATAAATGTCAAACAAAAGATTGTGAATTTCACAAAACTCTTACATCTCATTTGTGAGCAGTCACTTCTTTTTCCATCTTCTTCTGGATATACCTAGGAGATCCTTTTCCATATTTCTCAATGAACAGCCCTTTGAGTCCTTTACAGACAACCCTTGCAAAAAACAAAGCAGTCTGTAGAACAGACTGTCTGTCTTTGAAAATAGTCTAAACTATGATTCAGCAAGTACTGTGTACAAGTAGTTTTTAATTAGCAATTCATAGGACTCCTGATAGTCTAGTTCAGGACTGAATTAAGTTCAGTGTTACTTGAATGAACAGGTACTGTACAGAATCCAAACAGTGATCCATGGACTTTCTTTAGATCCAGGGATGTAAAGGCAAAATAATAATTCTTGTAATTTCTTTATACCTACTAGTCTCCATTGGTTGTAAACAAATGCTTGTTTTCTCAGGCAGCGGAGAATTATTGTCCTATGTGTAGGGGATTTTTCTGGATCTGAAGCTGAGTATAGAAACAAAAAAGAAGGTTGAGGGTTGCACATACGGTGAAAGCAGTAGAATTTCCAAGCTACAGAACCTACTTCACCTCAAGCTTCATGCCAGCATATCAAGAAAATAGCATGAGACTAGACAGTGAGCTTGAATAGGAGACTTTAAAGATCTTGATTATTCCAGTACTTGAGAAGATTTCATTGAAGATGAAATGAAGATAGTTTTGCATTGTTCCTTCTGAGACCTTAGGGTTTTTTTTGGTGTGGAAAGCAGACATCCTTGTTTGCTTTTCAGGGGACAGTATTATTTTTATTTTTGGCCTTTGCCAGCAGTGATTATGGAATAAGTATGAACAGTTTTCTTACCTTAGAGATGCAGCAAGAAAAAGGTTTCCATGACAACTGTTCATTAACGAAAGGCTGACCTGTTGTTTTCAGTTCTGTGCAATCTGTCAGTTTCACCTGAGTTACTTCAAAGAGGTTAATTTAATAAACTACCCATCCAGGTTCATATTCAGAAAAAAGATAATGGCTTGGGAGATTGTCTAAATTATGCTATTAATTCTGGGGGAAACCTTCCCAGTAGAATCATGTAAATATATGTTGTAGGTCGTTGCATATAAACACAGGTTTGCAAGTCATGGAGTTTTGACTCAGTGCTTTGCTCAAAAGAGTCAGATTCAGCCAACAAAACCATCTTTCTTTGGTCTAAAATAAGAAAAAATTTATAGGGTTATTGTGCTTTGGTTTTGTCTTCAGATTTTGAAATTTGGGGGTTGAAATAAAAGCCATTTTGAAACAAGTGAATTCTTTCAGTGTGAAAGTTAAAGTATTTTATTCAGAAAATGGAAAAACATTTTGGCAATTAAAAAATTTCACTGTGATTTCTATCAGCTGAATCTGTCAAATTTCACTTGACTTCATGAGTAGTTTTCATTGTTATCAAAGTTTGTATAGTATTTCAAGTTTAGTATTTGCTAAAAACACATTCCATTCTGTTTTTTGTCTTTAAAAGGATAATGAGTGTTTATGCTTGTCTGCCCCTTCTATTCTATACAAAGTATTTTATAAACTATATTAAATATTCATGTTGCAAATTTTGCTGTTTGTACTTGAAATTATTCTCAGAATTTGTAAGGCAATGTTGACATGGGCTCCTACACAGTGGGGCCCTGCTGAACTTTTGTACCTTGATTTGTGTAACATCATTGACAACAATCATGGTGTTACAGCACTTGGAGAGGGTCATCACTTCCCTGTCTGTCAGCTTTCAAACTTCACCTGGAAATGACAAGTGCCCAGATATCCCTGCTCAGAATTATGGGCAGGGATTTACCTCATCAATCTCTGGCAAGATACTTTCACTGACATGTTCCCATTGTCTTTAGCTTTTAAGTGATTTTATGATTAATTTCTTATTAGGAGCTTTGATGTGGTCTGGCCCTGATGTGACAGATTTATTAATCAGACAGATGATGTCCTTTGAAAGAGAAGGTGATATAAGGTCACACCATTGCTCTTAAAAAAAATTATTTATACTGTTGCAATTTGGAATCCAGCTATGGTGAGATGATTCAAACACAAATAAAGCATCACTTCAAAATGTTCTCAATTAAATAATTCTTTTTTTGCTCTATTTTCTGATTTTTTGTCATATTACCACAACAAGGTTTTAGTTTAATGTAAATTGAACCTCATCCATGTTTTTCTCATCTATATCCTGATCTCAGATGGGCACCTGGGGAAGCGTCCCACTCTATCACAAGCATTGAAGACGATTTTGGGGAAAGTAACATTCTTCTCCACTTCTTCCTTGGACTTTTTTTTTTTGTTTGTTTGTTTATATTTAGCATCAGGACATTGATATGTAAAGCAGCTTTTCTTTTATGAACTACTGAATAAGAGGCTGAAAGATGGTGGGACTTTGGACTGAGAGTTTGAAAGGCATCTTTCCTCCTCTTGTCATCCATTTCTACCCTTTTTCTCTGCTTTTTGAAGATCTTCTTGCAGTTGTATTTGTTATTATTTTATAATGAAGTTGACTTCTGTAGGTGTTGTATTGGAAGATTTGAAAAATATTGAAGTCCCTGATTCTGATGAACCTCATTAGGGGACCAATGTCCACCTTGTTTGCTCTTTGGTGGTCAGTGTGATGGTGAGAAATATCTCTCTACAGCTTAACTACTCTTAATTCCTTACAAAATAAACTCCTCCAGAATAAGAGCGTTAAATACATTTGAATATCTACTCTCACACCTGTATGCCACAATTAGATGCTAGAAAGTATGAGAGTGTTTTAAGGCACTAAAACCTGGAATATGGCCATGCACTAGACATATTTGTTTCCTGACTTACATTATTACAATTAGTTGTTTGACAGTATCGATTTAATTAGAATTACTTTGTAGTTAGAGGCCTTAGTTTGTAACTTCTGCATAACGGGATTGTATAATTTTAGAAGAACTGACTGGAAACTGTTTTTTAATTCTGACTTTTGTGATGCTTAGATTTTTCTTTCTGCAGCTTCCAGTGGTCCTTCTGACTGTTCCGAGCCTCGGCATTCAGTCATTCAAAGAGTTGTATGATAAATGATATCTGTATCTTTTATTGTATAATAGATGTTACCATTGGCCCGTGCTAGCAGTGACAAGAAGGGGATTGCATTAACTAATCCTTTGGCAGTGAATCTTGGTGCCTATAAAGAGAAGCTGGAACAAGCAATTAAATCCTATGAGAGGCAAGTCTACTCATCAGAAATTTATCATGGTTGCAGTCATGTTTCAGATTTTTCCTCAGGTATTTCCTCACACATGCTTTGCTCAATACTGGTAATTCTACATGTTGACCCACTTTAATCCACCATTAACATGTAGGAGAAATTTTATTTTCTTAAAAACAAACAAACAAACCAACAAAAAAACCCTCACTGAATGTAAAAACAGATAATAGGCAAGGAGATAAATAACAATATGTTGCTCATATTATGTTTGTTCAGTGACAAAAGCAAAATTCTTTTACTTTTTGGGAGCAAACCTGAAATGAGTCATCTCTCAGGAGGAATTGCCCATAAATATACAATACAAGCCAGACTTTTAATTTAAAATGAAGCTCCTATATCCATAGGCTGACACTTAAATTAAGGACCTGCTTTTTGCTGCCAGCTCTCTATCACCCAGCTATGCATGCAAGAATATAATTGAGGCACCAATAAGAAACTGACAATTTGTATTTGGTTGGGTTTGTTTGGTTGATTGGTTGGTTTTGGTTTTTTTGAGCAGCTTAAGTACTGTACTTTTTAATTAAACCTTAGTAAAATCTCAACAGCAGAAAAGAGGAAAAAAACATTAGATCTCTAAGCTACTTCTTTCCATAATCCAACTTTGTGCATTTTTTTTGAAATAATGCAATTATTTGACTATGGTGTAATTCGGTAATCATATGAGAGCTTTGACTGGAATTATTTAAAGAAATATTTTTAAGCTGTATTCTAATAACATTTCCAAATGCAATTATTTTATATGACCAAAACCCCCTTGATGACAAGTGTTTAGTCCTTGTTTTTTGATTAATTCCACAGGGGGTCTTTAAAGCTTGAGATTATTTTCCTTGGTAGCTATATGATCATACCAGTTCGTTCTAAAGCATGATATAGCTTTATTTTTCAATCCTATTGTCTTTTGTAGTAAAATCAAGAATTTTGATTTGAAAATGCTGTTTGCTATGACTAGTATTAATGGAGTTCAGTGAATAGAAGGCCCTTGTTTTGTTTGTTCTGTCACTGAGACAACACTTGTTATCAGGCTGATGAAGAATTCATAGAAATTGATTTGTCACTCATTTTAATAGAAGTTTTAAGTGGTGTGTTTGTGATGGTGAATTCTGAAAGAAATCAAGTTTTTCATTGCTGTGCCATACCATTGAATATTTTACATGTACTGACTTTGATTTTAAGGGAAAAAAATTGTTTTCTGGTTAAACTCTGATAGCATTTCCACAGTCTCCTTAAAACTTTGGTGATAAAGATTGCTGTTTACTTCTGTTTACCAACAGAGATCAATGAATCAGTGTATTTACAATAGTAGGATTGAGTTCCTACTTCCGTGAAAAAGAGATTTAGAAGACAAATCTGCCTGAAGATCCTTGTAATTGACAATATAAAAGAGAGATCTCTTTGCTTTTCCTCTACATGTGAAACCGCAAGCCAGTCAAATTTTATTTTTTTTCTCTAGATGTCACAGCCCTTTTCTAGTAACTGAATTTCCAAAAGCTGCAGTTCAGCTTTGTAAATAGTGGTTGGTCAGAACTTTATTCTGTCATATGTAGATGAAACAAATACATCATGGCATCCAGGTTTCAAGCACACATGCCCCTATTTTCCCCAGGTGCAGATTGAGTTTAGCATCAGATTTAGAGGGAGAAAAGTGGTGAGGGCAGAATTTTTGTGGTCTGACAAAGAGAATATACAGTATTAAAGGAGAAAAACATTGAAAGCTTCATAATGCGTATGACTTTGTATAGCCAGAAGCTTTTATTACCAACTTAGTTATGAGTGTACAGATTTAGAAGGATGAAATAGGCATTGGAGCATGCTGAGACTGTATATTGAGAATGAACTAAGTAGTTTGTATTCAAAAAATGCTGGGATTTAGTTTCTGGTAGATAAAATGAATCATCAAGAATTTAGTATTCAGAATCTGGTGTTAATGTGCTTTTTTTGTACATGCATCAGTAAATCTGACAAGACTACTTGTAGTCAATCAGGTTGCAATCTCAATTTTATCTTAGCAATGAAATTGTTTTCATATCCAAAGGAAATTTGGGAACTTTTTTCTAGAATTGCAGTAATTAGGATCATCAGTAAAGATTTATTTCTATAGCTGAAATGAAGTAGTTGAGTGATGACTTGTTTGGGGTGTTAATAGAGAAAACCATAAGCTAGATGATCTTATAAGAGTTTAAAATTTATGTCTTAAAAAGCAGAAGCAGAAAGTTTAGTGATGCTTTTAAAAGATCTCAGAACTGCATTGCTTTGGGATAATCACTTTTGTTTTCCTGTCAGTAGTTTTTCTTCATAGCCAGAGTTTAATGAATTAGAAACACGAATGGCACAACTGAGGGGTAATCTTAGCAGGGGAAAGAAAATAGAAATTAGCATTACTACATTCAGACTGCATTTACTGAAAATGTTTAATTGGAGGAACTGTGCAGCTTAACTGGCATTTAATCAGTTTTGTTATTTGATTTAACTTGCTGGTGCTGAAGACAACCATCCATAGAAAATCCTGGCAGGAAGCAGCAGTGATTGTCATTAAACCTTCTATGACCCTGAAATACTCATGCTGTTATTTGATGGAAGATAGTGTTTTCCCATCTTCTTTGCAGTTGATAATTTCATAGCTGAATGATACGGATACAATTTGATGATACAGTGTGCTTGGAATACAAATCAGTGCAGATATCTTAAGAAACTGTGTTTATTTGCTAGTTTTGAGATGATCAGCTGCACAAGGAACTGCATTCCCTCAAAAACTATTTTCCTTTCTTTAATAGACGCCTGAACCTAGTTATTTGGAGAGCACTATCTCAGGAGGAAAGAGACAAGTAAGCTATCACTTTTGGTTTTCTAATGTACCTCTGAAGGGCTGGTCATAAATATTTGGTAGATTTTTATCACTACTTCTATAACCAACTGGTTTAATTTTCAAATATTTCATAAATATACCTTGCTTTTAAAAATGTATATATGTCATGGAGTAATATTAAATTCTGGATCTCCTTTTTGTGGTGCTGATTATTTTTAAAGGAAAGGACTCGCATTCCATTTGAATGTTCCTTCTCTGTCCTTAATCAGTGTCAAGTGCAGAGCCTTGGGAGGGCAGCATGTCATTGCTTTTGACATCAAAGTAAATCTCTCATCCCATAAAGAGTTCTCTAGTGGCTGGTTTGTTAAGGTGTAATAGGCACCTTAAAAGCATGTACTGGAACTGTATATCACTCTGCAAGATTGTACTATATTAACTAGCCTATTTTTTTATACTGATATAGAAAATTAATTGCTGTATAAACATCAGTGAAGTTCGCATCTGTTTGTGCCAGAGAATAAAGTGAAGATCAATTAATGAAAACTGAATGGACCTCAAATTTTTCTTCATTGAAAAATGGGAAGGAAAACTAGAATGTTTTTAAGACATCAGCTAATACATAAAAACCCCACAGTTCTATCATTAATAAGGAGAATTAAAATCTCATTCTGGCGCAGAAAGGAAATGAAGACTCTTACACAAAACAGCATGTGATGAAAAACAAGGGAAATAGATGTCTCTTGATAGACAATAAGTTGCAGAGTATAGAAATTTGACAGGGTGTAATCCAAAATGTTTAATTATTGATAACATATGGCCAATTATGCATGTAATGAAAAAAGTGTTGTAGCAGTTGCACAGTCTATTGCTAGAGGAGCATATTAATCATTAATATTGGTGCATAGATATTAAAATATTTGACTTATATTTCAGAAATTATAGCTCAGCCATTTGAATTTCTCTGTAGCTGACTTTCTATAAGATACAGTTATACCAGACATGATTGTTCAACCAAGCACAGCAGTATCTGGATGAAATGCAAGAATTTGCAGCATAGAGAAGATAAATTGAGCAATTCCGATTCTTTATTCTGCCTCCACAATTTGTGACTCTATCTGCAAAGCACTAATGTAATTAAAATTTTTCCTAATTGTGATTATTAGTTTCTTAAAAAATATATATTTTTTTCAGATTTAAAGAGGATGGGCCAGTCCAATATACACAGCATAAAGAAGCTTTGCTGGAGGCTTTAGAGAATTTGGGATGGCCAGTTCCCTATGAAGATGTAAAATTGTTAGAAGATGAGATATTGACAGCATTAACACATATACAACAAGCCTCTGATTTTCAGGAAGCTGTCAAAAAGGAAACTGAGAAAAGCTCAAAATCACACATAAACAACAATAAAAAGGTAATACATGGGAAGGGATTTTTTCCCCTTAGATATTCCTCTTCACTATGTACTTCTGTAATATTTTTTCCATGATCATAGGGGATAAAGTATACATGATGCTAAACAAAATGGATAGAGGAAAGAAGGTAGTTAAAAAGGGAGCAAGCTTTCAATTGCTTTCAAATACTTTTTTTAGATATTGGGGAAGTAGAAGTTCTGAAGCTTCAGAGAGAGCCACAGAAACTGAAGCTCTTAGAAATGAATTGCAGCAAAGGATCTTTGTTTCTGCTGCAATGATGGCAGGAAAGAGAAAGAACAGCTATACTAAAGGCAATTTAGAGACAAGATTGTGGTTGGGTTAATATCTGATGAACAGGACTGAAAGATCTTGTAATATTGGAGTAATTCACTATAATCTTCCATGGTACATTTCTTGTTAAAGAAAATATAGAGAGAAGAGGTGGGATTCAACTTCATTTTTGTAGACTAAAATTCAACTTTCCCTGAAATGGGGGTATACATAAACAGGTGGGCAATATCACAGCATTGTGAACTGAGTCAGTGGCATCTGGAGCTCATTCTGAAGTGGACACCCGCTTTTGGCTAGGTAGTGAGAGGTTTTTTCCTCCATTTCATTAATACATTAGTCTAGCTACTCTGAAACTGTGATCGAAGTTACTGTTTTTGTATATATGTGTGTGTGTGCTTTCTGTTGTTTTTGAATTTTTAAATTCCATTAACACTGCACATTTGAAAACATGTTAATGTCTTCAAAAAACAGATGATCTTGATTAATTTCATATTAGTTTGAAAATACTACATTGCTGTTACAGCTATTTTGATTATTGATTTATCTATGCCATATAATGTACCAATGCAAGAACAGCAGAAGCATGTTTATATTTCATTTGTTGAGTGTAATTTTACTGTTGCTGTGGAACAACCAGTGTGTGCTCTCAGACATGATGTGATTAACATTGTGCAATCACTTATCCTGAGTCAACCTGCTTTAGGGGTCTAATCAGAGTAGCATCTTCAGTAATTGCTAATCTGCAACTGAAAGGCTTCAAGAGTGAGAGACAGAAATGCAGATGTAATTAGAATTCTGTTTATGTGGTAAAAAACAGTGGGAAAAAATGAAGAAAAATGGAGGGCCTTTTTAAACTGTTGTTGAAGGTTTTGCCAACTGCGATGTCTGCCCACAAAACAGGTATAGAGAAATAAACTGCCAACTGAAATACACTACAGTGAGGAAATAGCTGATATGGCACTGAATGAAAATTATCATTGTGACATCATAGAAAAATCACAATTATTCTGAAACTCTATACAACAAAGCACTTTTGAATTTCCTGATGATTTTTTTCACTGAATTTTAAATAAAACACCTTTGTTTTTAGCTCTTTCTTTTTAGGCTCTTTCATAAAAACGGGCTAGGACCATGCAGAATGGGCTTGCTCCCACTGGCACCCAGGGAAGAGTGGTAGTTGCTTGACTCTGAAGGTGTCAGGATTATGAAAAGTTTGAGCCAAGATACATGGAGATCTGTGGGTGTTCTTCATGTCTATTCTCACTTATAGTAGGAAAGTGCGAAGACTATTATTTTTGAAAGGGAATTAAATAATGTAGTGGCTATTGAACGAAGTAAACAATGTCTCCTTCACCCATTGTGGTTTAATGCATTGCCTTCAAAAGAAGTAGAGAGAAACATAGTAAAATCCCTGAGAATCAGATGGGGCTCTTTTGTATAAAATACTGAATGCCAGAAATGGCTGCTCTAACAGTGTCTGGGTCAATCCTGCTGAACACCTAAAAGCTGTGTGAGAGAAAAGAAAGGTGGATTTGAATTTAGACACTGTTTCTGAGCCACCTGAATTCTGCATGACTTGGAATTCTCATTGTGGATGCTTGTGTTGTCTTTAGTATTTGGATTAATGTGGAGTGCTGGAAGTTGCCCAAGTTATTAGTCAAGCATTACAAATTAGTTGGTAATAAATATTCAGCAGCAGCTGTCCTTTTGGAGCCTGAGGAATTAAGTAAATGCTTTACCCAAATACCTTTTTGTGTCTGTGGAACTGGAGGTCTGCTCTCAAATCAGCCCTTGTTGAGTTATACTTCAAGCAGTCAGTTAAGCACTGTGAAGAGCCTCTGGTTTAGTCTGAGTTTGAAACCCCAAACTGTTGATGTAATTAACATTCTGTAGGGGTAAAGAATGAGCTAGAAAAATCCCATGTATCTCCAATTTAAAATATCTCCTTGCCTCTTTTATGTGTTTTGCTTATTTTTAGCAAAATTATTTTTTTTCTCGGGTTGTTTGTGATTTTTGAGGGGACGTTTGAAAAAAGAGATTGTGATAATTATAATGAAACTGAGAATAAACAATTTAGTCAAAGTTACTAATATATTTTCCATCATTATAGACTATTAGGGAAAATTAAGTATCAAATCAAATATATTTTTTAAAGAAAAAAGTGTTATCAGAAAAAGAAGCAAGTCATACACACCTTAGCAAGCAGGGGTTTTATTAAGAATCTGTGAGTTATGGTAGTTTTTCAGAACATAGTGTTGATCTGTGGAAAAGTTTGAGATTTCAAGTTGCATATTTTTATCATTCAGAAGAACCATGTAAGAGATGGATGCCTGCAAGTAGGTAGGTTAATAAATATTTTAAAAGTTAATAGTCAAACTGATTTATTTAATGGTGAAAATAAATGCCACAATTTTCATTTAGTGGTGAAACTGATTTATTATAAGCAAGTTTTGCACTTGTTTGTAATTTATGTTTAGGAACATTATTGTGAGCAGAATGTCAAAAATAATTAGTATATAAAGAACCAAAACTAGTGGGGCAGAATAATGGGCAGCGGCAGGTCTGGAAGATGTGGTATAATATTTTGCTAAAATGGAATGTTTTTAAATGGTTGAAAATGTCGATTAAGTTTTGAATTTATAGTTTGGAAGTAAACTTTTTTTTTTCCCAGAAACTTGAAGATTTCTTTTAACATTTTTTGATTTTGTATTTGAGTTTTTAATGATTCATCCTGTACAGTGAGGTAGTTCTAATGCAAATGAGATTGCTGTGAAAACTTTTCTATGAGGACAAAAGAAATGTGTAGGACAAATTTTCTTACTCTGAAAAAAGAGTTGATTTTTCCTTACCTCATCTTTTAATATGAATTGTGCAACCTCATGATTTTTTTTTGTAGGAAAATGGTAGCCAGAGTTATAATTCATCAGGGTAAATTTCTGCCTGAACACATGAAAATATAGGTATTGTTATGATCATACAGAACAGGATTTTGTCGTGAAAACTCTTACATGAGTACTTCCTGTAACTGGAACTATTCTAGTTCCTGTAACTGGAAGTATTCTAAAGTATTTCCAGTTTACTGTGTATTCTGTACAGATCTTGTAGCATTACATTGCCTCAATTTTTAAATAATTCCAAAGAATAGATTTAGGCTGTCTGCATTAGCTGTTGTGTCAAATTACAGAGATTTGAAGAACAAAGTGGGGAGCTGAAGGCTAAGACAAGACAAAAATGTCAAATATATGCAACTCAGAAAAGCCAAAAGGTAATTGCAAGATCAGATGTCACAGGATTTTATTATCCAGGTAGATATATTTTTGTCCACATTTTCAATAATATTTAGTGTTTCTTAATACTGATAAAACATAAGTTATGGTCATAATCAAGTACTTCTTTCTTAGTGACATTTAATATTACATGTGCATATTAATGAAAAATGAATGTATATTTTGTATGTGCAATATACATGTATAAATGTACATATATATACATTTATAAGAAGGCATTCATTTTGTAAATTTGGAGAGCAATGATATGTTTGTCTATGAAAAGTATGGAAGGAAACTGTAAGCCAAGCTTTTGCACGTATCTAAAAAGATCACTAAATACTGCTGCATTTTTGTTGAATTTTAAGCCAGAATGGTTAGTAGGTAAAACTCAGTTCTGTTATATCTTAAGAAAAATATTTTCCATGTGTATGTGTTTATCTTTGTATTACCTTTACTTGTTTGGTTGAGCTCTTTTTCAATTACATATTTTTAATTGTGGCAGCAGTTTTCTTATGTTAACTGTCAGTTTTATTATGTTAACCTGATCAGCTTGCAAATTTCAGACCTGTGCTTGAAAAAGACTTAATTTTCTTTTTATAGCATTATTAAGAATGGTTACCCTGAGGCAGGGTTTTTAGGTACAAATGTTTTCATTGCCCTGGCATAGCTTACAGTAGCTAAACGAAAATGCAGAATGTATAGTATTAGATATATTTGATCTCAGTGATGTGTGACAGCCTACAGGATTTTTTTACAAAATAATTACTACAAGGGGTGAAAGAAAAACAATCTGAATATTTTATTCTGTTGTTTCTAAGGAACTGTGATAAAGAATATCAGTTCTACCTGTGTACTTGTTCACTTCAGCAATGGTGGGAGCTGTGATGTCCCTGTCGAGTTCACTATACCTGTGGGAGGTGCTATGCCATGCCCACATCTGCAGGTGAAAAACTGTATTTTTTCGTGATTGCAGATATGCATTTTATATTTTGTTTATTTGCTCAGACCTATAATAAATTATAGATTTTTTAAAAAAATCTTTTAAATACAATTATTTATTTTGAAGAAGAGTGTTTCATTATAGTAATATTGTGCTACTTCAACATGAAGCTTTTCACTTGTTTGCAGCTTGTTTTCGTTGTAATTCTGTTTCTTTGTTTATTAAAATTATATGTTCTAAATTAATCTATATTGTTTTCTTTATAAAACATGAATATTTTCCCAGCCATAGAAGGGTGAGCTATTTATTAGTAGAGTTAATTTTTCCTAGCACATAGATTATAAATGTCAGAGAGCCTTATATACTTAATGTGATTTACAGCAGGTTTTACCCATTTGGTTTCCACAGCATGTTTTAAATCCAGCAAATAACCATATACTAAGGCAAATAATAGTAATAAAAAGATTATAATCCCTATTCCATTTCTGGTTTTCTTTTAAATTTATCAGCTGGCTATCTGTAATCACAGCTGAGTTTTTTTGGTGATTCTTATTTTACACACCGGAACGGTGATGGTTGTATAGAGGATACAGCATGGATCCTTGAATAAAAGAGACATGTTTATAATTAATTGCTACTTATAAACCCAGAGATACACCTTTTTTTTCAGTTTGAGATGAAGGCAAATCCTGATATGGTAGCTCCTGATAGTTCTGTAACTTCTGTATCCAACTCTAGAGACCTGCAGAATTTAATATAATATTGTGACTTCTGTTTTAATTTTAAAAACAGTTTTGGATGAATCGGTTACGTCTGGAATTATCTAAAATTCCCACGGTTGGTTTAAAAGCTTGTTGAAAGTGTTAAAATTTGCATAAAATCCAAGGGAATGCACTGTTTGTAAGAGTTTCCTCATTCAGTTCAGCTTGCTAGCTAAGCCCAGGTACATTTAGTAGAGCTTGGTCCTTTATTTTTGTTTTGTGTTCTCTCCCTGATTCAGTGGAAATTGCACGATGAGAGCACACAAGGACCAAGTTCTTTTATTTCAATGGTCCATATTAAATCGTGGTGACATGATAGAATGATGATTCATGTAAAAATACCTTAGTAGTTACACTTTATATATTGTAAACTTCAGAAGTTACATTGTTCTTGCATTGATCCTTCCCTGGTGTGCAGGTTGGAGACTCTGTGTTTGCCAGAACTGGGACGCAGACAAAAAATGAGTATTACATACCTGCCATTGTCATAGCAACACCAGAGAGAGTGGAAACAAGTGACAAACTCTACACAGTACTGATGTTCAACAACAGGGAAGTAAGTAACCCTAGAAGATGATACAAGTCTGATGATTTTACCATTATTCTGTTTTTGAAGAGGTAGATAGAATTTTCCAGGCTAATGAGTTCCCTATTCCAACCTAAGTCTCCAGCTAACCAGAGTAAATCAGATTTCAGAGTGCAACGAACAGCTCATGTAATAAACCTGAACAAAGAAATTCTGTAGGATAATTTATTCTTAAATCATACTCTGTTCTTTTTCCTTCAGTAAATTTGGTGGCTTTCACAAGTTCCATGCTTCTAAAATAAGAGACATAGGGAGTTTTAACATAGTCAGTACAGTCTGAAAATAATTCCATTATGTTTATTTGGTTTGTTTTTTGTTTGTAAGCATTATGATAATTTTACTGCATTTTTCATAGCGTGCATTAACGAAAATTTACTTTGTACTTGAAACTTTTATATTAATTATCTTTATTAAGAGCTGATTACAGTTACATTTTAACACTTGACATTTTATGCATATGTATCTTCATTGCTTTTGAGATTTCAGGTTAAATTAGATGAATGTTGATTGTGTTATTGCAGAAACACTGTTTAAGAAGCCAGCTCATTAAAATCAGCCAAACCAAGTATGCCTATTCATGTCAGTACATAAGAACGGTGCAGAAGGTGGATCATGAGAAGTGAGTACATTTGAACCTAAAAATACCAATTTTTAAAAAATTTTAATCCTAAATGTTGCACTTTGAGTTCAGCTATACTCTCAGTTTTCCATACATAGTACTCTAACTACAGCTGTTGTGAACTGATTTACTCTACACATGCAGCTAAGTTTATGTGAGAATTTATTTATTTTATTTATTTTCATTCTGGAAACATTGGTGGGATGTGATGGTTTGAAGCTTAATGCCAGAAAGTAGTTAAGGAGATTGCTGAAAGGTGAGATGGAGTTTCTATTTGTTGTAGACCTTATTTTCCTTTTAGGATACTTATTGTTATGTAAAGCTGCACATTCTATGGCAATTTTTTTCTAAGATACTTGTCCATCTTCTGGGCTTAAATCTGGAAAATGATGGAGAGACAAAGTGAGTAAGATAAGTATGAGCCCCTGCTTAGGTTCTGCAGAATTAATGTGCAGCAAGATATGAAGTGTGCATGGAAAATGCAGTGGTTCCAAGTGTTTATGGATTACATTTGCATCTTGTATTAAGTTCTAGTTTAATCCAGTTGAAATTGTGTCACCCTTTAGAGCACTAACAACATCAGACAACCTTAGGATGGACAATAAGATCAGAACAACCAGGGATATTTCTGCAGAATACATTCCCAACCTACAATAATTCGGGATTTAAAAATCCTCTGAAGCAGAATTGGGGTCTCTGTATTAAACAGCCTTGATGGAATTTTCTTCAACGAATTTATGCTCTTCCTTTTTTTGAAACCGTGTGAAACTTCATCATCCATAGCTTTTTCCATGTGGGCTGATCTCTGGATTCACTGAGAATGATAGAGTGAAATGCAACTGAGATTCAAGTCCTGTGATTACCACATATTTTCTAGTAGTAATCCCAGTACAGTTTGGAACTCAACCTTCCACCAGCTTGCAGCCACTGCACACAAACAAATGAATGCCTTCTCTTCACTGAGCAGAATCCCAAATCTGGGAGTACATCAATGCCTTTTCCCAGGCCACACCATTGATGTGACAGTAGCCTCTTCTCACCAAAAAGTAAACCTGAAGACCATGGTTTCCTTCTTAATGCATACAACCAGTTGAAAAAAAGGCAGGTATATAACTGGTTTGAGTTCCGCCAGAATCAGCAGAAATCTTTCCCTTCCACTGAATTGGATTGTATTCTAAATGAGGTACCATATTAAGAAAAGATGTGGTTAAATGCATAAGCAATAAGAATAGTGTCCATTCTTCATGCTCTGTTTCATGAATGCATGCTTTAGTACAAATATTCACTCTCAAAAAAGAGAATTTATTAGCAAGCTGACTTGCCATTTTTATGTACAAATGAGGAGGAAATTCAGTTATGCACTGGCAAACAGAGGGATTATTTGGAGAGTTAACTGAAATGAATACATTAAATGGAGTTTCTATTAGAACCCCTACCCTTTATGAGGGCATGGAAGTGTGCTTTCCAGTGAAACTGGTTATTTTTAATATTTCTAAAATAAATTCCTACCTCCTATGTTCTACTTAGAGGGGGACACCGCAGCATATTGCTCGTGGGTATGCACAGATCTAATGAGAAAGTGCTGAGATTGTTGATAGGAACAATGCAAAAGCATAATTTAATTGTAAAGGTACCCAAAATTCTGAATGCAATATGATATTAGAACCTCAAAAGAGACAAATCCTTTGTGCTAAGTGGTAGTGTAGTAAGGGAAAAAACTAAAAGGCATGTCCCAGGTTCCCATGTTGACAGGAAGTACTCTCTGCCCATAGATCTATTACAATGGCTTGGCTAATTCCAGCTCTGAGTTCTTTGGGATTGTCTTTTAAAGTTTTTGTGGTGTGCATTAAGTGTTATGCTTAATTACCTCATCTTTAAAGGTTTAGATTTTATTATAAGACTTTAGCATTTTTTTTCCTGCCATCACTGTGGAAAGAGATAATTATGGCAGAACAAGCACTCTGCAAATGTAGCTAACAAGTTCCATAAATGCAAAGTAAAACACTGTGATCTGGACCCACACAGAAAAAGGGTCCTTTTTGCTCACATCCTGTCTGGAGTCATAAGATGCAGATAAGATCAAGGGCCAATTCAAGAGCCCTGTTTTAGGGTATCCTTCACTTATTCTGTAAGTAAAAGGGGACCTGAATTGTAGGACATTTATAGCCCTGTCAAATGATCAAGAGTGTGATAAGTCCTTCTCTTGTCAGTACTGTGGAAAGGGGTGAAATCTATGTCTTGTAAAAGAGGTTTTATGAGATATGTGCTTTTAGCTTTGTGAATTTCCTTTTCTGGTTTTCCAGCCTGGATGGTGAGACTACAAAGCCCTGCCCTTGCCCACCTGTGGAAGATGAAGGAGGAGAAGCAAAGAAAAGTATTGTGAAAGAAAAGAGAGAAAAAAAGAAAAAGAAGGCAACGGTAGACAAAAGGCATCCCAGGGAGACGATGTCATACTTTGATAATCTTTTGTCTCCAGAAGTGAAGTAAAACAGAGAGGAAGAAATTCACTGTCTAGCAATAAGGGAGAATTTAGAGGTAAAGATGTAGCTCTGGAAAATTATAAATAATAGGAATTAAGTGTTTGTGATGGGCCTTTAACTATTTCCCACACAAGGAACAGGTTTCTGCATTTCTGGGTGTTAGCCAAGTTAGTTTCCCGTGTCCTATATGATGAAATTCTGTCACCTCCTTTAGAAACTGTTCTTGATGCTTTCTCAGCATGTGTTTTCACAGGAATGGCAAGAAATGAATAAATCACGTTTCAGCATATGCCACCTTAATTTCCCTAACCGTTGTAATAGCAGTGAGGATGCAGTAACACCAAAACTTAGTACCTGCTTGTAAGCAGAGTATATATTCCAGTCCCTCTACTGTTTGTTTTTTGTTAGATTAAAGTTTTGTCTGTATTTTGGGTATTAAATTATTGGACTTGTAGCTCAATGCTTCAGAGGTTAAATTGCTTTTGGTGTATGAGCTGGCTCAGTTAAAGCTGACAGCAGTACCTATACTCCCTGTCACTCTGGAGCAGAGACTGGGCTAGTTTAGGCCTGCCATTACATGTCAGTCAGCTCTTCATTTTCAAGATCCTACTGTCAGTGGAAAGGTAACAGGGGTTTTATCCATGCTTGCTAGATATACCTCCTTATGCCATTTAATATATGTTTTCAACAGCCTCATTATTTATTTACTTCCAGAAGTGATGGGTTACAAATTCACTCAATCATCGTGTTTTCAATCAACTTGTTTTGGCTCATCTGAATGTTCCTTCTGTGTTCTCACTCATCCTTTAAAGATTGCCTTCAAATTCCACTTACAATGCTTATAGTAGGTTTTATGGTGCCCCTTATATAATGGGCATTTTAAGAGTGGACTGATCAGAATTATATGAGATGAGAGGTGTTGGGCTTGTCCAGTGAGAAACTATGGTTTCCAAAGGTGAGGCCATGGCACTGGAAATGCTCAGTTATCCCAGATGCCTTCCTCTTGGACATTTCGAGATGGTGAGGAAATGTGAAATAATCCTAATGTGATCAGCAAGTCTTGTAACTGGTTCCCTGCAACTCGGAGGAAAGATTGCATGAGAGCAGTGGTTTTCTATGCATTTTAGTCCTGCCTAGACTTAGCAAATAATCTCATGGTATTCTAACATGGTTTCAGAGTCATATGCAGGTCAAACATGCTGAAGAAGGTACCTTGTCCTCTTTTTGCAACACCATAAATATTGAATATGGGTGGTTTTTTTTTCTAAAATGTATTTTCATTTACATATCCTTCTGTGTTTTATTAGAAAGGGAAAAATCAGATCTGATAAAGATGTTAAGTAACACTATATGGTCATCCTCACATGATTTCAATAGATATCTCTTTATCCAGTCTCTCTACATGACTGTGTATTTAACTTCTTTGGGTGTAGATAGTTGCCCCATTTTCATACCATGCAAATGTTTGACAGCACTCTGTGTATTTAATTTTGTAAGTTATATCAAATGTGCTACCTGACCCCTGATATACACATCTCTTTGAACTGTGTTAATGCTGGATTTCATTTTAAAGATTAAGAGAATAAAGAAAACAAATTTACCTGGCATTGTTTTTTCCTTCTCAGCTTCCAGTCAAGTATGAAGTATTAGCTTATACTTACTGCTTAGCAGTTCAATATGTGTTGAGCACCAGATCTGTGAGATTCCCCTCTGCAGGTTAACACTTTTCCTTAAAAGTTGTCATATTTGATTGCATTGATTTGGGTAGGTGTTAAATAGCATGGATGAGGAGTTGGAAAGCCCTGCCATTCTAATGGATTATTCAGTTAGTCTATGTGGAGCAAGTATTAAAAATATCAGGTATCTAACAATGGACTTTCCCTTCATGGAGTTTTTGTAGTGCCAAAATAAGACTGAATATTCAAGACACGAGCCTAAACTGCACAAGTGAGGTGAAACACCCTGTTTTCCTCTTCAGACCTCTGGTATCACTCTGAAGTCTCAAATATTGCCTTTCATACACCGGACACACCAATACTCATCAGAGTGATCTCTTCCCAGGTTTTCCTAGTAGCTGCTTTCATTACTCCATTATTTCTGGATTGTTTATAATAAAGACAGATTTTCTAAAACAGTCAGCATCTCGGAGAAATGTTTCGAATAGCTGTAATAATAACAGCTTTTGTAGTTAAATACCTTTTACAGGAACAAGGTTATGTTTATTTTTTTAGATTTCTAAAAGCAGTCCTTTAAACTGGGTTTATCTGAAAGATGTATATTCCTCCCACATATTCTTTTCCTTGTAATATCAAATACCTGAATAATTTGGATATCTTTTAACTTCTGAAAAAGTTCAGTAGTCCTGATCTGTTTGACTGAAGTAAAGGCATTTTCTTCACACTTATGTAAATGTTTTTGGTATGTATGTATGTGTCTATTGCATTAAAAGCATTTAATACCATCAGTGTTTCTTGCGTGTCCTTTACAAAGGTTTGTCTTGTCACTTCTTATTTCCAGATACATGCACACACACACAAATATATATATATTTATATATTTAATAATCTGACTGGGCTATGTTTTCTAACTATTTGATGTGTTAATCAACACTTCTGCCTACATTTCTTCTGCTTTCATGTGTACATTCATCTGTTATATGAGTAAGTAAGTTCTCCTAAACTTGAATGAGCATTGCCAGATACCAAGATGGAGTTTTGCTCTCCAAGTTAATGTGGATTCAGCTACATAGCTCTTAGGTTATTGATGTAGCCTTGTATTCCCATAAAGCCTTATATTTCCACAGAGCTGTGGGCTCTATATGAATTAAGGGAAGTTGGACTGTTTGTGGTTTGGTTTATGCTCAGCTAAAATATTTCTGATTGTTAAGAGGAACCAACAGCCCATTCCTGTTGGTCCCACTTCGGAAAGAGCATAAACAGAAGTGAATAAAGATTAAGTAATTGTGTTAGTTATTTAGCCTAGCTTCATTATTGTGTTGATGTGAATTCTGCCTTATTTCTTCTAGAACTACTATATTTGAAACATTATTATTTTGATGTATATGCTAGCTGCTCTTACTGTGTTAGTTACCTCTGTGTGTTTATAAGAGAGAGAATAAAAGCCTGGCAAATTCCTGTTGACTGTTGGCTAATGATTCTTTGTCTTGGTAACTCAAATAATACTATTTGATGTAGTAAGACCATTGATACTTAACTCTGTCCTTGGTTATTGCAATAATGGTTTTTATAGGTGCAATAAAATAATGTATCTCATTCTATAAAAAATTCTTCTGTCTGTCTTTCTAGTTTTCTGTGAGTTCTGTAATGCTTAAAATCAATGTTCATTCTATATAACTTCCTTGTCAGTTTTCTAAAATGGGTATCTAGTAAAAAAAATTAAAAAAATTGAAGTACAGGTATGATACACAGTAATACACTGCATTGCCTGATGCATTCGGAAATAAGAAATAATAGCTATCAGAGCCAAAATCTCCTTTTTCATTTATAATGAGATGTGACTTGAAGCAATTATGCTAATAATTATTGAAACTGCCAGTATGGGATAGTTGGGAAACCTTTGAAAATTAACATTTTCTATCCTTTTCTGTGGCAAATGTGGTTTGTCTGAATTGGGTTCAAGAGTGGAGCAGCTGTGGCACCTGGCATTCTAGTTCATTGGCTGGATTTCCTGCAATAGGATTTCCCATTTTTAGCACCCACTCATTTTCCAGTCTCATTTTCCATCTAGTCCATTCAGCATTTGGAGAAGGCTATCATAATAAAGCACTGTTCCCATCTGTTGGTCATGGCTTGTTTAATGAGCAGTTGATGTCAAATCAGCTATGCCTGCATCTGTTCCTTACTGCAGCTGTGTGTAGCTAAGGGCTCCCCAACAGCGGCCAGATTTAGCTTTTGTTTGTCTCTTGATACCATGTTACAGCTTGGCCAGAAACATTCTGTCTTCTCTTAGGGTTGTCTGCTCATGGATGGAAAGAGGAAAGTGTGCTAAACTCTAAGTCTCTTTCCCTATAAAGAATGAAACATGGAGACAGGCAAAGGGAAAAAAGTGCAGTTCCATTGGTGTAAGAGGCGTGTTTGGGGTATCTGAGGGCAGAGACGGAGGACACTTCAGTCCAGATCCCAAGAGTAAGACCAGAATGGGTTCTTTCGCCATCTTAGAAAGAAACATAGAGTGCCTGTGCACTGGCTGAAGACAATAAACAGATTGTGAACTATTTGTGTGTGATAAGGAACACTCATTTAACATTTCAGCTTTCACTTTACTCAGGGAAGCAGTATGGCCACAATACTTTTCAGTATTTCAGTCTGGCAATGCTTTTGTACTGCAGACAAAGAGGACATAGTCAAGAAATTTCCTGCCCCTAACACATGTGAACTCTAGATTTCTGTCTCTTAGGGTGCTGAAGAAGGATCAGAATGCTCCTTTTGTGTATGAAAGTGCTGTTGGTGCACGTTTATTAGGCAATTTTCGAAGGCACATGTTTGATTTTTAAACTGCAACTTCAGAGTTTCAGTGGTAGATACAGATGACAATCATTCCTAAAACTAATCATACTCACAATCTCATACTCTATATGTGTTCAATCTGTGCTGTTGCTTCCCCAAACTGTACATCATATACTTGTTCTTTATTATTCTGATTCCTTCCACAGTTTTTTTTTTTCCTATTACACAACTTGTTTTTATATGATCATTGAAAACTAAAGTTTGAAGCAAAACAGAGTATATGCTTTTATGTACTTTGTTTCTTCCTATTTTATTCTCTTTCATTTTTCTTCCACCTTCTGGTCTTTTGTCATTCATTATGATTGTCAGCATTTTGTGCCAGGAGGGTGCCTGGTAGTTGGTGCTCTCATTTGGTATGACTAAAAAGTGACTTTTCAGTGACCCTTCAAAGAAGGGTCAGACAAAAGTCTGTGTAGCCCATCCCCTATCCCCAGCAGTTCCTGGAAGATGTTTCCTAAGAAAGAGTAAGACCAAAGATTGACTTGTTGATTGAATACAACAGCTACAAGCTACAGACTTAGAAAAGGAGAATACTTAAAAATACCTGAAAAACAGACTGGTTTGAACCTGTGAGGAAGAAAGAAAAAAATATCTTTATGCAGAACTACTGCTCTGTTAATATAGTCATTGAGTTATTTCTTTCATGATAAATTTCAGGGGATGTTTGAGCTGTGACATCCAAGCTCATGGTAGGTCCACATGTTTTTTCACTGGAGTCCTGGTTCTCTCCTAGCATCTTCCCTCTCCATTTCATCATCCTGGTGTTCATCAACGTGTTAAACTCTGCAGTTGTCAAGAGCTTCACCTCCCAGCCTATTGCCGTAATCCCTGGCCTTCTGATAATAGTTTACATATCTTCCTGCAAAGTCTCTCAAAACAATCTATATTGTTTTCATTCCTCTTGGTGGTAGACTTCTGTATTGACCACTGGAGTCAGAGAGGTGTTCCTCTAAATAACCAATCCTTGACCAAATCCCAAATACTGTATAAACCCTAAATCATAATAAATGGTTCTTTTTTCCCTGCTTCTACCTGACGGGTGAGTGTGGTTCTTTTTGTGTCCCTAACTGTGACACTAGCCCACCGAAGTCTCCATGATGCTTGTACAGTCAAGCTGTAGGAAATTCTCCAGAGCCTGGTAAAAGCAGCATTCCCAGGGTTGTTGGAGTCAGCATGGAGTAGCGAGGATTGACAGAACAGCCTTGGCAAAGGAAGCCAAGGAAGGGTGCAGGATGAAAGAGCGTGGAGGAATGGATGAAGCCACAGATAAGAAAGATTTTAACACCTGTAAAGGTGAAATTTTAATTCTTCAATGAAAAATAAACTTACGAATGAATATTAAATTATTTATGTGTTTGCAGACTAACTATGGAGGTAAAAAAGAGAAACAGTAGCAGAGGGTCAGCTGTGCTGTTAAAGAGTATCAATATCAGAAGAGAAGGGAATGGACATTAAAAAAGTTCTCAAGCTTGACTCTGCAATTTCTGGGTAGATGTGTGTATTTATCTTTACATGTGAAGTAAAGTGGTGTAGAAAAGATTTAACCAAATAGAAATAGGTGGAAAAGCAAAGTATACACATGTATACATGTTAACCTAGTGGTACATTTATTGGGGGAATTTCAGCTTTTATGGTAGCCCATTTGATCACAGACCCTTTTTGTGTTCCAGATGCATGACACATTTATAATTGGGTCTGAGTACTAGCATATTGCTCTGCTTTGATGTAGCAATATCTCAGGTCTTGTCTTTTCCTTTATTACCTCCTCTGCACTTTGATTCTTCTATTTTAAATGCCTTTTTCAGATGAAGAATATTCTTCGATTAATATTACATTCTACATTATATTCTGAGAGAGTTAGCAAATATTAAATATTGCTGCATGATTAAACAAAGAGTAATAGAGACAAAAATGAGAATAGCCTTGTACCATCATTTAAGAGACAGTATATGAAAAAAAATATTTCTGTAGTCAATGGAGGCAGAGTCTTTGAGGATATATTTACATATCTGTTGAGTGCCTTCTTTAGGCATCTTTCAACTACCTGGTCTAGGTAGCAAGTTCACGTATATACTTGGCCAGGAAAATCCTACACAGTGGCTATGCAGGTATTTCCCAGGATAACACTGGTTTCACTGGATATCAGTTTTGGGAAAATCTTGAGGGTTTGATACCTGTTTTTTGTCTCAGTGTGGAGAAAAAAAAAAAAAAAAAAAAAAAAAAAAAAAGACATTTTTATTTTGTAAAGGAGAAATATAGAGTTTATGCAGCCAAAATGACCATGAAGCCAGGATAGTTCAGTTGGGATATGAGAGAGAGTGTGGAAATTTTTGCCTGGCTTAATTTAGGGAAGACTCAAATCCGGGAGAAACTGAAATGGTCTATCCTGGAAGATAGTCTGAAATGGTCTATAGCTTGTATTACTTTCTGTTCTTTCCTTCATCATGTCCTAGAGTTTTCTCTTGAAGAATGGAGCTGGCACACAGATGGAGTCCCTGATTATAGACAGTCACTGGAGGTCTTTTCTATACAGTGAAGAGATCATTATACCACAGCATCCGTGAAATTCTAGGACAGGGCATCTGGAAAGAAATACTTTACTGTGAATACGAACATTTCATTTTGGAAAGGAAACAAACTGCCAATGAATGAAAAAGCCCCATACCTGATGGCAAAGAAGTTTTCAAATGAAAAGTTTAGATATTTATTTTTTCCCTAGAATGGCTTTCAGTCACGCAGGACTTTGGAATCTATCTCCTCACATTTTTTGAGGAAGATGTGTCTCAATCAAATTATTCTAGCACTGACATAATCATCTCACCTAAGCCTCTTGTGATTACTCTGTGTTTGAGGCTGAGCAGGTGCAATTCCAATGACATGAAGAAAATGGAGTGTGGGCTAATTTTGTATGTAGATACTGTTAAGTATGGGCAGATGGATTATGTGCCATCCCACAATGACAAAGATTCAGATCCTGTTTCAAAAAATGGCTGAAGAATACTAAGGTAAGTATTACACTGTGTGCAATACAAACTTGTGAGAAATACAAACAGAAATTTTAACCAAGCACAGGATCAAAACTGTCAGCACAGGAAGTCTGAATGGCTAATTCTTCTGCATAAAGGGTGGCCATCAATCACATAACTTGTTTAAGTGGTTACTTAAGTTATGTTTAAAAACTGATGTATTATAGAAATAAGGATGGTGAAGGATGACTTTCCTTTTTACTTGTTATTAAGGATCCATTGCACTGTTCTGTTCTGGATGTGCAGTCTGACCTCAAGAAGCAGCTGTCATGGGATTTCATTGATTAATTTTTCCTGCTATGGCCACAAGACCTTTTCCTGCCTGAGTTTAGTTGATTGTTTTGTTGCATTGCTTTATAGTAAGCTTGCAAATTATTAGGAAGAGTTATCCTTTTTATTCAAACATTCCTGTTGGTCCCTTTGCAGAAAGTGAGCTCTGTCCTGCATTCCACACCCTGGTGCAGATGTATGGGAGATCATGTTTTTATGTGCTTGTGCCTGTCTTCCATCTCTTTTAAAAAGACAAGTAGTATATTGATGGTCTGCCAACAAAATAAATTTTCTGTTTGGATTTACCAGATAGCTGACCCTGACCAGGAAAGCCTAATTTCAGATTCTGTTGAAGGAGCATAACCAGACCATCAAAAATCCAGGTTGCTGCTTCATCACACTGCCTCACACGAAGTTGGCAGAGGTGGGGTTTGGGCTGCCAAGACTGTGCTCAGACAACTTCTTTCTGATTATTTTCCAGCTACTAAGACAGCACTTTTCCTACTTGCTAAAGAAACAGAGCCTACACACCAAAAACAACTAAACAAAAGCCCCCAAACAAACAAATAGGAAACAATATTCACCTGCATATATATTCATCATTCTGGATCAAGCCTTGGATCCAGGGGTTGGGACTCAGCCCCTGGCATTGGGCTCTGTGTGAAAGGCATAGGGAGAGAACACCTGTTGGCTGTCCTGTTGGTACCAGCTGTCAGAATGGCAAGAAGTGGAAAAGTGTTTGAGCCTGAATTCCTCTAGAAAGTCATCAGTAACCTCCTACTCAATTGTGAAAATGGGAAATCAGATCAGTGTCCTATCTTCTGAGAAACAGGGAAGCTTCATGGAAGTTTGTATAACAAACTTTGACTCAATCTGCACAGGTATGCAATGGACCATTTCTTCCAGGGCTGTTCCTTGTTTGCCTAGGGCTTGGTTGCTGCAGAAATACAGCAACACTGTGAGAGAGCACATAGCTCCTCTTAATCACACATCCCCATGGCTCTGAGTGCTCCAGGGCCAACTGTAACCCTCTCCTGTTGATAAAATGAGAGCGTTAGCATCAAAGCTGAGGTTTTCCTCCAGCTGGGAGGTGCTTCGACTGGGAGAGGAGAGTGCTCAGCAGGAAAGGATGCAGGTTCATGCTGAGTGCCCTTGAAAACTGAGCAGTTAGTGATCCCAGCCCTCCCCACAGTGGCTCTGGATCCAGGCCAACAGCATTAAGCAAGTGCTCTCCCTACCCAAGCTATGGGACAAGATTTGCTGATGCAGCCTTGCTGCTTCTGCACAGACACACCTCAACCCAGTTCAGTGGTGCCCAGGTTCCAATTTAGCAGTGAACATGCTGAGGGCAAAACTGCGCGAGGGATGATTTCAGCACATTGTAAGCTCAGTCTTCTAATTACAAGGCTGTAAGAAAAGGTCAGAAGCAAACAAATACAAACATATCTGTGGCCTAAACTGAACACCAGCTCTTTTTGCCCAGTTCTTCTACTCCAAAAGCTATTAAGGTTGAGGTCTCAGCACAGTGTCATCCCTTCCTGTAAAATTTGCCCCATGTCTCAGTCCTTAGCAGGTTTAGAAGATGCAATTATCCATCTCCAGTGGCATTCCCTGCTCCAGTTTCCCTCACAGGTAACTCAGAACTGAGCATTACAGCATCCAAGCAGCTGCCTCTCTGCCTCTTTCCCACATGATCTTTAGTTATTTGTGGGTTTTGAGGAGAGGATGTTGGAAATTTGTGACACAGGCTTTGACATGTAGTGACAGCTACCTGCATGCACTGGTCTTGAGCTCAGATTTGTGACTGTAATCTGAGCTTTTGCTACATCAGACAGTGATGAGGAGAATGGAGATCCCTGCACACCTCACCTTTGTTTTATGTTGTATGTATGCAGGTTTATTTTTATTTTATTTTTGCAAACACCTCTGTTAGTCTCCCGAGTCAACCAGAAGCCACCTGACAGTGGCTACTGCAGCATTAATCCTGCATTGATCAGCCCAGACAAGAAGCAGCCTGCACTGCTTTAAGATCCACTCTACAACACTGATGCTACACAGCTGCTCGTAGGCTCAGAGTTAATGTACAACTTGGCTGCTTGTGCTTGAACACAGAATCCGGGACAGCAGTAAGTAATGAATATCTGGGGATGATGACTTTTCAAGCCCAACATTCTCCTGAGATAGATCACTGCCGTGACACCTTCCCTGGAGCGGCCGAAGGCACAGCCGGTGCAGTGCGCGGTGCCGAGAGCCGCTGCCTCTCCTGCGCTCGGGCGCTGCTGGAGCTGCTGGAGCTGCTGGAGCTGCCGCAGGCTCTGCCTCTCCAGGCCTTGGAGCTCTCCCTGCTGGCTGGGATTGTGGGACTGTGCTGGGAAAACGACAGAGAGTCCTGGGAGGAGATGGTCTCCTTACATGCCAGAAATTGATAGAATCACCATCTCCCCATGCTCTTTCTAATACAATATGCTGTGAATATATTCACTTTCCACAGATTAAATGGAAACTGAAATCTTTAACCAAGAAATGTGTGAGGGGAGTAAATTCAGGCGACGCAGTGAATACAGGAGGCAAATCTAGCAGAATGGATTTTTGTTTTCTTTCTACTGTACTTCATATTTTCAACCTTCTCTGCCTGTCTGCAGAGCTTGGTTTTGTTCTGAAAGTCTTTTCATGCATACTGCATTCGTTTACCACCCACAGATGCTGCCTGTTTATTCTCTTCTGCTGTTTTCATTGATTTAACATGAAAGTCACCTTGAACTGAAAGAGCTTTGCCCTTGCTAGGTGTGCAAATTATTAAAAAATATAAATACAAGCATACAAAATACAAGGTCTAAGCAAGTTTTTGCAGAGATTACTATTACAGGAAGTCATGGATACTGAATCTGATTTGTCCATAAAAAGGCAAGATGCTCTTGGGTTTAATAGCTCATGGAAGGGTGGCAGACTAGACACCAAGCCAGTGGGTACTATATGTGTTATACATTTCATTATTTATCTTGGTCCTTTTCCTCCTGAACAGAAACATATTTTGGTATTTAGTGACTTTTTTTTTTTTTTTTTTTTTTTTTTTTTTTTTTTACTTACATCTTAATGGGTAACATGGGGTAATTTTCCTGTGGATAAATTATAAGAGGAAAGCACCAGAGAAAATTTCTTCCACAAGAAAATTCATGCCAGTATTTACCATCAATCTTTATTTTATGCAGATGCTTTACAGATGAAGGAAATTCAGACCCTTCCTCGACAAACAAGAGGCAGCACTTCAGCCTAACAGCTTTGTATTGAGTGCCTAAATATCTTTTGCACATGAATTTAAAAATATGTTTCCAGACAATTACATTGTGAGTATGCCTGCAGGGCTGGCAGCTGAGTGTTGGCCTATTTGTTCCCTTAATTAAATATATGGCTAAATGCATTCAGCCACAGCTCTGGCTGGGATGAGCAATGGTGTTCTTGCTGATCCCTTCAGTTCTGCCAGCCCTTGTGGTCAGAGAGCAGCTACACTCTGCCACTGTGTATTCTCAGCCCGAGCACAAAAGCTACACAGACTTCCTTTGGTGCTAAAGGACAAAAAATAATTTTCTTTGCCTCTTCTTTCTCATTTTCTTACCATGAAATCTTTAGTTTAATTCTGTCTGTAAGAGCAGCAGGAGATTGCAGGTTTTAACCGCACAGAGAACTGGGTTACACTGGAAAGCTTCAGTGGATGTGCTTTTTTAACTGGCGCGAAACAGCAAAGCCCCAACATTGTCCATGGTTGGTGGAAATTTTGGGAATCCTTTCTCTCATAAATATGTGATATTTTGTGCAGGATATCTGTTGCACCAAGAGGAACTTTCCTAGTGACAAACTGGCAGCTGACTAATAGCTTGTGGTCCTTTTTTCTCCCTTTTCCCAGCCTACCCATTTTGTGTTGTTTTAAGAGATCAATACAATCAAATGACCAGTCTCAACCTTTACCTGTACAACTGGGCTGCAAAAGCCTGGAAGTTCACAGCATGCCAAAGCACTGAACACAAAATTCCTCACCTCCCACCAGCGACTAAAACTTTTGTTCCTGTATAAATGTGACCTCGAGTGTATGTGGTTTGCAGGTGCTTAGCAGTGGCAAACACTTTTTAACTTCATAGAAGTCAGGGAGAAGCTGAGAGGACAAGGCCAGTCCTGCACAGAAACCAGCAAAGACAGATCTCAGAATATTTATGCAGTGGCTCTGGCTAAGTAGATAACAATAAAGAAAGTTTTATTATATGTTGTATCTACATGCACATCTATTGCTGTTTGGCTTTTTTTTTCCCCTTGAATTAAACTACAAACACTTCTACAAGGACTTTGGACTTCTTACAAGCTGTGTAATGCTGAGCTCAGTGGCACTGCCCTTTTGGTCATCCCAGCAGTGGCCCCAGATAAGAGTGAGGGCTTGTTGTTACAGGAACTCTGGACACCAATGTACATGACTTCAGTTAATTCCTTATAATACTTACCTGGTACTTCCAACTGTACAATACTTTTAAAATGTGTCTCATTTGTGATGTTCATGGGGTTTTATGAACTAAAATGTACATTGAAATGTACAAAAATAAAGGTAGCCAAGTTTGTGGTAAGACCCACACTTGACAATTCTCATCTGAGAGTTGAAATCTAAATGCAAGCATCTGGTGTGTGCCCAGGACACAGATTTAGCATCTAAGTGAATGGAAAGGGAGCAAAGTCCCATGATTCAGGATTTTAGATGTGATGCTCATGAATGCTGTACCACAAATATGTTTCCTGAGGAACTCTAAATAAATGAAGGAATTTTAGAAATCTCTCTATATATTCTTTCTCTTCAGACCCACAGAACTGAAACAGGATGAAGTCCAGCTGCCTAAACATCAGTCCAGAGCTATCTAAGATGTCTAAGGGTGTCCAAGACATCTGGTTCAGGCTGGCATATATGACATAAGACTTATTAAAGACTAATTTTGTCTGGCTGCTAGATGCTGGGGGAAATAATCCATAGCACCTAAAATAGCACTGAGCCCTGTCAGTAAAGTCATTCCCTCTGGTGAATACTGCAGGAGAGGCTTAGGTTTGTCCATTTATATCCATTACCATTTATATCTGGCTAATTATGTGAAGAGTGGAAGAAAATGTTTTGAGATTAGGAAACTGCAGAAAACAAAGGCAAATCTAGTGATACTGAATCTTGATATAAAAAAATAATCAAATTGAAAACATTTTCTGAGCTGCTATCCAGAAAGTCATCAAAAGAATAATTACCCAATCTGCAAGCTACATTGAAAAATCATTCAAGTCTACAAATTAGTCATGAATTGTCAAAGTCCAGGGCATCCCTCTGGGCACCCTGGATAGTCACAAACCTCGGTAGAGAGGCCTGGGACCTGAGAAAGAGGGTCTGGGGTCTGTGCAGGGGGGTTTGCCTGGCACAGAGCCCAGGAAGACACAGCCTTTGATTTTGGTCCATGAGAAAAACTTACAACAGAGAGAGGAATTGCAAGTCACAAATGTGTAACAGACAGTAGTGTAGTTATCACCAGGTAGAAAGTTTTGTAGTTTTGGGTTTTCAGAATGTAGGTGCAAGGGAACAAGATGGTGGAATTAGGGTGGAACCCTGAGTTCTTCTTCTCCCTTGGCATCCATCTTCTGCAGTGACGTGGGCACAAGGTAGTTTGACAGGATTGGGTCAAAGTAGAAATGACCCTTCTTGTATAGGTGTTAGACATTGGCACAGAATTGTAAATCAGAGACATGTAGTTTTCTGAATAAAAGCAGAGTGACCTCCCATCACAGGGGGAGTCCCATCATGTCCGAGCTGCTGTGAACACCTTGGCCGGACACAGAGAAACTTGTAAGATAAGAATTTATAAACAACGCGAGAAACCAAGAAAACCAAGACCATGAGACTCCACATCATTCTCGTGTCGAGCACAGATTCAGACTTAAAACCTTTGGAGGCTGGAGAGGGAAAAACACTCCCTCAGACCCCCTCGAACCACCAGCCTTGGAATCTCAAGCAGAAAGAAAACATAAAAACCTGAGAATGAATGACATAAAAACAGGGGGCCAGCCTCTTCTGCCAGGCAATAAATGACAGAGTGAGAAGAAATGGCCTCAAACTGTGCCAGGAGAGGTTCAGATTAGATATCAGGAAAAACCTCTTCACTGATAGGATTGTCAAGCACTGAAACAGGCTGCCCAGCTAATGGTGAAGTTGCCATCCCTGAAGGTGTTTAAAAGATGTATAGATGGGACGCTTGGGGACATGGTTTAGTGGTCCCAGGTTAATAGCTGGACTCAATGATCTTAGAGGTCTTTTCCAACCTAAATAATTCTAAATTTCTATGATTTCCAGAGGGCTTTGTTTGCAATTCTTTATTTTTTTCCTTTACTTTGCTCTTGAGGTGACATCATGGATAGGTTCCCTAGTGCCATTTACACCAAGACACAAGGTACTTCCCAGTATCTGATTTTTCCCTGTTGTGAATTGTATTAAACAGGACATATTCCACAGAGTTAACACAAGTTTTCCTTTAAGCTAACACCCTCTACTGTTCACTCCTGCATATTATCCATAAACAAAACACAGCCATGATTAAAGTGACTACTGACTTTGGTGTGGTACAGCAATTTCTAGAGTATTGTCCTAATTTTAGTTTTGTTATTCTTTGAAATGAGTGCAGCAGTGACTTAGTCACCCAACCTCTCTACATCTTTCAGAAAAAGAAACATGCTGCAATGTCCCTTTTCAATAGTTTTGATGTAGTATACATCTTTATGATTTATTTTTGAAAATAACTGATTTCTGCAGTGCCAAGAACAGCCTGATCATAATTTGATATTGTTGAATGCTGGGGCTTTAATTTAACAACGAGAAGTTTCTGAAGTTGACTTCTCTCATTTCTTATGCTGTATTTTTGACATAGTTGTGAAACTTGAATTGAGTTTTCTTGTGAATGATTGCTCACATTTCAATATTTTGATTTTGGAGAAGAAGGTCCTCTTCTTTATTTAGAGTCCATGTGAATGAGTTATCTGGCTCAGAACTGCCATACAAACCAGACATTTGGCTTGCCTACCTCTGCATTACAGCCACATGCCATTCACCAGCTGTTTCTATACTGATCAGTCCCTGCTTTGAAGATAAAGACAACGTAAATAAAATAGCCCTACAAGTGAATATTATTTGTCACTCAAAGAAGGGTGCTAATGCCAAAAGGACTCTTAGCTCTTCTCTAGAAAAACAGCTGCATGGCAATGGAAGGGGCAGAAGAAACTGCAGAGCTCCCCTTCCCAGTCTCTCAGTAGTGTAACACAAATGTCTGAAGCTCAGTTTTAATCTCCTTATTTCTGTATAAAATACCTAGGACATCATGCTTTCCAACAGTCCCCACCTCCCTTGGCAAGAAAAGGGTTTAAGGATAAACTTTAGGAATGCTTCTTGCTAAGCTCATCAAACTTGTCCTTCAGGGTTCTTCCTTGTATGTAAGGCAATAAAAGGGAAGCTAATCTTAATGAATATATTCTGTGAAATCTTTCCCTCCCCTCTAATCATTACCAGCATCAAATCAGTCACTATTTTTTGTTCTGTGCATGGGGAGGTGCAAGCATTGCTAAGTCTTATTAGCCACTCAGATTTTAGCAGTGTTAATCTCGTAAATTCTTCTGTCTTACTGCCAGCCTCTGAATCTTTTCCTAAAAACTCTCTGGGTCTGTCTCTAGCCCTCAAAAAAACCACTCAGAGTTTTCCTGAGTTTCCTCTGTGCTGAAAAGAAGGCACCATTCTGGGAAATCCCTTTTCCCAATGGCAGCTGTGCTGCCATTTCTCATCTGACTTTCAGGTAACATCAGAAGATTAGTTGCAATCTCTTTGTAGGCTGCTAATCCAGAGCACTGCATTACAGTGCCTTGATGTCCCTCTGAATACGACATTAAGTTGACAAGAAACAGAATAGTGTCCACAGGTGCTACAGAGATATTGGCAAAGACCTCTTGATATCTCTGCCTTGAGCCCCATAAAAATAGTTGTAACACCCCCAATGAAATTCTACAGGTCTACTTGGGGAAAGAGGCACAACTTGAGGCAGTTGAGGCTGTTTTGTCTTGTCCTGTCACTGGTTGCCTGGGAGAAGAGGCCAACCCCCACCCGGCTGCACCCTCCTCTCAAGTGGCTGTAAACACCAAGAAGGTGCCCCCTGAGCCTCCTGCTCTCCAGCTCCCTCAGCTCCTCCTCAAAAGTCTTCCTCATTCCTCAGGCACTGGCAGCATCAACTTTGAAATTTAGGTTTTGCTGGTAGTTACTGCTATGGAAGGTCTTTGACCACTGTAATAGTATTTTCAAGTGTGTTTTTAGTTTGCTGAAATAAAACTCCTGTTGGTATGGAACTAGGACAAGCTGTCTTGAAACCAGGATGATTTCACTGTCTGGGGGAATATCTGCATTCTGGTCAGCTCTGGGCTATGCCAGGCCATGGTAAAGTATCATGCTGTAGCTACCTGAGTGTGTAAGCCAAAGGGAGATAGGGCATAGATAGCCTGGCACTTACACTACAGAAAAAGGCCTCTGCCCCAAAGAGAGACAAAAGAGTCATCCAGCAGGAGCCTGTCTCTCCCCACCAAGATTAAAGGGAGAGCCAGTAACATGCTCAGTTCAGGTACATCAGCAAAGGAACACATCAGTCACTGACCCCAGCCCTCAGACAGCTGGTTTGTTTAAGCAAAGCCTGTGTACAGAATGTTTCCATTGGCAAAGATTTCCTGAGTCTTTGCCCCTCTTATCTGTGGTTGTTTCTGTTTCATAAGACAACAGTTCCCACCTGTCCCAGTGATATTTGTTCTTTGAAATTGTTTCTTATTTCAGCATTTCACCTTTGCCTTATTTAACTTGTATGAGCTGTACTGCTCCTGGCCTGCTTTCATCTCTGGTCCACAGAAGGCCCTTGAAAGACATTGAATAGTGCCAGATAAATAAAGATTCTGCAGAACTCAGCACTCTACTGGAATATTGAACTTTGTGTCACATTTTCAAATGCTTGCTTTTTATGACTACTGTAACATGAGTATTAGTGAGACATATCTTACACCTTGAGCCTTGTATACAGCAGATAGAAATAAAGGGTGTTGCCTAATAAAAACCTCCAAGGCAAATCACAGAATGGCTTGGGTTGAAAGGAATCTTACAGATCATCCAGTTCCAACCCCTGAAATGAGGTGGATAGGATTTTTTTTTCTCCTCTTTCCTCAGTTGTTGAGGTAAGTCACTGTATCTGCTAAGAGGCAATTGACTACTCAAACTGCTGTTGAAATGAGGGTCAGAAAAGTTGAGTCAGAACAAGGACACTTGGAGCTGTTAGCTCCCAGTAGCCCTCCTATACACGTTTTACTTCTTTGATTTCTTTAGTTCTAAGTTGACACAGTTCAACTTGACACAGTGCTTACAGACAGCAGTCAAAAATCTACCACTCATCATTTGTCTCCTGCATCTCAGAACAGTCCATCATAGAGCCTGTGGAGGCTGTTTTTAGATCCAGGTAAAGATATTTCTGAGTTCATGACAGAGACGTCTTTAATCTGTGATTACCAACATTTGGCTGCAGACTGTCAGCTGGGTTTCCTCAGACTCATTCGTGAGCCCAGCACTGGCAGTGACTGCCATCAAATAGCAGAATGGGAAAGGCTTTTAAGCCCTAATTTATATTTCACATCGGTGTCTCTCTATCCTGTGCTTGCTGCTAATGGACCACCATTACGTGACTGGATATGTCAATTCATTCTGTTTGGAGGAGCTGGGCTGTCTCCCTGTCAGTGCCTCAGGCCTGATAGCATTTTGCTGAAATTCCCCTAGAGACAGCACGGTAGTTTTACTTTCACTAAGAGATAGGATTGTCCTGAGGACCAGCATGGCAAAGTAAGTGCTCTTGTGTATACTTATTATCTGGAGCTAGCCACCTGGGGAACACTAACAAGCATTTGCGGATGTGTTTGTTTAAACAGAGGAGCAAGAACATTCACAGCAGAATTCCACAGCTCCCTCATCCTCTGTAGTGCCTCTGCATGGCTCACGGATGTCTTCAGGCGGTTTGACTCACACAAAGGGGTAAGGGAACTCACAGCCAGGCTTGCAGTCGGCAGGAATTTCCACAGCTCTCCTAGGCCAGGGGCCAGTGTCCCTGCTGACCGTGTGCTCCCCATCCCTCGGGGCTCCCTTCTGACAGAGGAAGCGCCTGCGGAGCGCTGTGTGACCAAACCCAGCGAGTGCTCGCTGCCACCGCAGGCGGGGGGCTCCTCGCCCGCCCCTGCCCTGCTCTGCTCTTGGGCAAATGCTTCCATCTGCTGTGGCAGCAGCACCGAACAGAGTTACAGGGTTACCGTTCATCCTTAGGATAGTTCAGCCTGTGATGGCTTGCACTGTGATTTTGCTGGGAAAAATGACTGGCTTTAGGTGAATACTAAGGCTTTTGTAGTAACAAGGACCCAACCCTGTTACACCAAAACCTGTGGGATGTTTTCATTGATTTCAAAGGGACACAGCAGTTATTCTGCATTCAGCATTTATTTTTACTCAAGCCAGGTAAAAGCTAATTAATTTTGGTTAAAAAAAGAATACCAGACTCCTATCATGCTCCCTTCACTGTAACTCACCCCAGTAGTGCACAGTAAGGTAAAATAAATAGAGCTCTTCACTTATAATTAGGACAATACGGAGATTACGGTGTAGAACACTAAACAGGTATGTGTGACCTTTTGCTTTTATTTATCTGCACATCCTTGGCTCTAGTGGGGCTAGTTTATGAAAGCAGCTTGGCTGTGTTCAGCTTTCTACAGTTGTCAGTTCCTCACAGGATCAGGCTGTTCAAAAACTGTGAAAATACCTGTGAAGTGGATTTCACATACCTCATTTGGAGGTTTCTATTCTTTGTTTCTATTTATTCTGTCTTTTGAATCTTTTTGTCTCGCATTTGCACATGTTAACTTCACAGTTTTGTCCAGTGGAGCTCCAATTCTGCAGGTCCTCTCCAAATCATAACTCACATTGTTCAAATGAGAATGGCTTTCTAAGGCAGATCGAATCAGTATTTCTCTTGGGAACAAAACCAAATGAGCTTTTCTAAGGTTAGCAATTCAGTCCAATTATTTCACAGACCTTTGCTCATTTAATTCCTCTGAAGTGGAACAATCAGAAGAAACAGGGCAGAGCTACAATGTGAACAGGAAATTATGATTTCTCAAATTGAAGAAAATGAAATTTTATAACACATTCCTTTATTTATTTATTTATTAAGCCTTATTCTTTTGTCATGCATCCTGGCAGTGCCTTATTGCAGAGCACAGCAGTCTTGAGAGAACTATCAGAATAATGTCAGTGCTCCTCAAAATGGAGCTGTGTAGACAAAACCACAGATACTGTAAATAAACTCAACTCCATTGATTACCTGGGACCTATACCAGTTTGGAGCAACTAAGAACTTGCAGTTTACTCCAGTGAAATGATGTTTTTTTCACTCCTTGGATAACATCATTACATAGAATCACAAAATATCCTGAGCTGGAAGGGACCCACAAGGATCACTGAAATCCAACTGTCCTGGAACTCCAGATTTTCCTTTTCTTACTAATTATAATTTCCAGTCACAAACTATTATAGAGGCTTTCCTTAATTGCAGGCATTGTGGCAGAAAATTAATCTTTAGTTTGCATATAAAACTGAAAAATACTTTGTTGAAATTAGACATGGTAATTCATGGTTGTGTTTTAAAGAGGTGTTTACCTAAGGCCACTGAAATAAATCATCAGTAGTGCCTTGATGAACATAATTTTGATGGATGATATCCTGCAGCTGTTAGCAGGTTGAACCTACTTGTTGATGGTTCTCAGGGAACTGGCTTAATGATTGTTCAAATGAAGCAAGAACTAAACTTGGAAAGACAATTTCATGGAAATTATGAAAATGGGAAAGAAGCAATATTTGCTCCCTGAATAAGCGTGTTTTAATTTATACCTAACAATTCAGAAAATGGAAAAAGAAAACCAGAATTTTTTTTCCCTGCCATCTTCAATTCCTAGGCAACTAGTTTTGAGGTACTGTGAAGATGTATTACAACTTTAACACAGTCTTTTCTCCAGAATTTCTTGCAGCAGTACCACTGAACGCAATGACAGACTTTGGAAAGTGATGCCATTCTGGATGTGGACATTGATTTTGGTTGATTCAGCCTGACCCCCTTACTGTCCAGATCTGCAGTCTCCGCAGCTTTTTCCTGTGTTCCATTCACAGACTTCCCTCTTGTAGCAACCAGAACATAAGGGCAAGATGTACAACCAGACCTTGGCTAAGGAGGAAGCCGGGACCTGCAAGGGGCACGTAACTACACGTAACACCTGGGAAGTGCAACCAGTGCTTGAGCCTTGGGAGGGACAGCAGCAGCCTCAGCCTGGCGCTTGGTGCACACCTGGTTGATGAGCTGCGGTCCCAGTGCTTCCAAAATGCTGCCTGGAGCGCTCCTGAGGGGTCAACCCAGCAGGAAAGGACATGGAAAAGGACACTCTTCGAATGCTTTCTCCCTTCTGCTTTTCTCCCTAGGGTTTCAATTCTGATCCTCAAAAGCCCTGTTACTCTGAAGACTGGTGTGACAGCTATAGGAAACAGACATCTCGCGTTTCTGATGGGGTTTTAAGAGTTTCAGCCATGGCCTTTTCCTCTCCTCAGTCCTTTTTGTGTGATATGGTTCATCTTTCTTACGTAAAATAACCCGAGCACTTAGAATGCATTTCTAATGTTCCGTGGTGTTCAATCTAGCTCAATTGACATGCAGCAAAGTGCAGCAGCCCTTCAGTTAGGAATGACATGGCTTCTGCTGACATTTCCCAGCTGAAGAATCCTTTTATGAATCACACACGCTCTTTGTTTCCAGCTCTTCTGAACCCTGTGAAAAGCAGAATCAGAACTGAACAGGTGGAGTTCAGGGGAGTGTGAAAGCCTTGAGGGACCTTCTGCACAGGAAAATGAGGGTCAGGGAGGTCCTCAAGGAGGTCAGGGAGCGAGGGCCAGAGCGCTGAAGAAGAAACCTATTCATCGGCAGGGCGAGAAGAGGCGCCTCTCACGATGGGGAGGGTGCCGGGCCCGGCAGCCGTGCGGGGAGCGGCTCTGGGTACCGGCCCCCCGGGCAGGACGGCGGAGCCAGAGGTGCGGGAAACCCATTCCCCGACGGCTGCCGGGAGGGACGCGGTTCGAGCTGCAGCGGCACGTCCCCTCCCGCCTTCCTGAGCGTCCCCTGCCCCTCGGCCGGCGGCAGATGAAGGAGCGGCGGGCGGTGTGTGCGGGGAGGGCGGCGGGGAGCGGCTGTCCCTGCGGGCCCCGAGCTCTCCTGGGAGCGGGCCGGGAGCGCCGCCGACCCTCCCGCCCGGCCCGGGGCCGATGCCCAGCAGGAGCCGGAGGGCGGCGGCCGGACCTGCCCCGCTCGGGGCTCTGGGGCTCTGGGGCTCTGGGGCTCCGGGGCCCGGGGACGGCTCCGCCCCGCCGGGGACAGCGGTGCCGCGGGCTGGGGGCGTGTGTCCGCCCGTGTCCGCCCGTGTCCGCCCGCCCGGCCCCGGCCCCGCCGCTTCTGCCGCTTCTGCCCGGGGCTGCGGGTCCCGCTCGGCCCGCCGCGGGCTCACAACTTCCCTCGGCGTGGCACGAAATGTGCCGGGGCGCCGCCGAGCCCCTTTGACGTCTTGATCCTCTCCGAGAACTTAACAGGATCGCAAAGCCCTTCGAGCGGCTTTTCCCGGTGAGCGGGGCTTAGGCGCTGGGGCTGCGGCGTAATCCCCGCGCCGCTCGGCTCGGCTCGGCTCGGCTCGGCTCGGCTCGGCTCGGCTCGGCTCGGCTCGGCTCGGCTCGGCTCGGCTCGGCGGGCCCTGCCCTGCCCTGCCCCGCCGCCCCCGCCGGGCCGGGCCGGCTGCGCTCCCGGTGCCGCTCCCGGTGCCGCTCCCGGAGCCGCTCCCGGAGCCCCCGGAGCGCGTCCGGGCCGGGCGAGGGCAGCGCTGCCCCAGCCCCGGGGCCGCGGACGGACAGGCGGACGGACAGGCAGACAGACAGGCGGACGGACCGGCGCGCCAGGGTTCGGATGCTGCGGGGGAGAGCGTGGGCAGGTGAGTCTGAGGCAGGAGGCAGCACGCCTCCCTTTCTGTCTGCCCCTGAGAGCGGCATCATCTCCTGCATCAGACTTCAGTTCCAAGCCTTAGCTCAAAAGCTTGAAATGGAAACGGAAACTTTGTTTATTTATTTAATTTTGAAGAAAAATGTTAATTTGATTAGTTGATGCAGAGATCTGTGGGCTTACAATTGGATTCAGGGCACAAATCTGAACAGAATTGGGGCTGAGGGGACTCACTCCACTCCTGTTGACTGATTTCACTTGATTTCACTCACTTGATCCTTGTGTCTCTTCCCTTCTCCACTGTCTGGTGCCTGCGGTGTGAGCATGAGGTTGTCAAACCCTATATAAAAAATGCTAGCAAATACTACAGGAAGTGAAAGGGAATAATTTTCCAGGAATTGCTGGTGCTTCAAATAGATTGACCTTGGTTCTAGAAATATGACATCTTTTGCAAAAGTGCTGTAAGGTAATCCGGGCCATAGCCTGCCTAAGAATGTACAAGATACAATAATAACTATAATCGGTGTCTTTCTCTAATGAAGGTTTCCTCATTTGCCAAGAGGAAAAGTATAAAGAAGATAAGGAAAAATGACGTGAACTTTGCTTTACATCTCTGAAGAAAAGATGTTAAATGTAGATGTTGGTACCTGTTGATCTACCTGCTTAACTATATTTTGTTTTCTAGATTTGTAGTTGCTGCATTCAAAGCAAATAGTTATAGGATCGTTATATTTAAATCTGTAATTTTCATTTTTACAACTGAGTAAAACTACATCTGTAGTTTCAGATGTTACAGATTTTGAAATAGCGTAACTGTGTGTCTGCAGTCAGCACAGTCTGATTTTTTTTTCCTCTGGTATTTTTAATGTTGTTTTCTTTGAGTATGCATGCTAAAGCCATCTGATTAGAAAAATACATGTTGCAAATGAAAATGGGATTTAGGATTTTGAATCAGCAAGGATAATCATGGTAAACAAATAGTGAATGACTTGAGGGAGGAACTCAATAGCTTTAAAAAATTATACATCATCCTTCCATATTGGCATGTCTCAGCTTTGCCTCCTGTGTATCCCAGCCTTTGTCATCCAATTTACACCCAAGCTCAGTCATTTCGGTTCAGCACGTTGTCCTGAAGCCTTCTCCAGTGTTGCCATCTCTTTTCATTAGCATCTCTTAAATCCTCTCCGGCAGGATGCCTCCTTACGGCCTGTGAAACGTGACACGATTTAGCTCTCGTGTTTCCCTTCCCCAGCCAAATGGGATGGCTCCAATAGTTTACATAAAGTGGGCAGGGAGTGAATTTAAATGGGAAACTTTCACACGGATGCACGTGCACACATGCAAACACACATGTTTATTTTACAGGCACTCATTCAGGAGGGTAAACCTGCTGTGTTTGTGCTGTATTCATGCTCCTGCTGTGTTCTCTTTTAAGAGTTACCTGGATACTTGAATTCACTGACAGGAGACATTGGCAGAACCGGTGAATTTTAGACAGTGGTTACAGAAGCCTTGCACAGAGCTTATTTTTTATATAGGAACATATAAATGAATAACATATAATAATATGGGGCAGGATACCTGCCCCATGTTAACCCATACTGTCAACAGAAACAACGTGATGTGACTTGCTTGTCCAGTCAACTGTAATTTATAATTTGCTGTGTTTTAATTTACAATGTTAAATTCAATATCCACAGCTAGTTTCTCCTGAAAAGTTTCAAATCTAAAAAAAGAATTCATCTGCAGAAAATGGTCTGCAGAAAACTTCAGTAAATCTTAGAAAATTGAACTATGTTGCTAGTAGTTCATAGTTACAGAAGAGAAACTCGGTCCAAATAATCCAATTTATTTAAATTATTATTTTGGTACTACAAGGTGCCAGAGATATAGCCATCAAATAGATCAAAGGTAATCATGAGCATTTCATTCTAAAACTATATATTATACATACTGAATAATGCAGTGCTTTGTGAAGTGCATGCACATCTAAAGTACCAGTGAAAGTAGAGTATTTGACATCCTTGGTTGGTACTGAGGCTACTAGGCTATGCATATAAATTATATGCATTCTCAGGAGATGTCAGTGCTCACAGTATGTTGAAAATGCAATATGATGGAGCAGAGAGTAATAAATTTTGAAAAGTTGCTTTAAAAAGAGCTCCTAGAATTTAAGAACTATGGATGTAAACTGTAATGAATTCATGAGGGTAAATTGGTACTGCTGATTGTTCCTTGGACTCCCTGAGCTTGATCTAATAGCCTTCAAACAAAGCTGATTTCCATAAGAGTGTGCCAGAGTCCAATCTGCAGGTGAATCACCAAACCTCCAAATTATTGAAGAAAAGGTTGTGCCTTGTCTTCAAGTCACGTTGTTATTTAAAAGTTCCAGTGTCCAGTCTCTGAGGCCCATTTGTTGCCGTTACTGGTTGAATCATTGGAGCTGCAGTCACACGGAACACACACAAGATACATAATGCACAGCTGAGCTACAACTATTAGCAAGTGATATAACAAGGATCATGTAGGTGCAGGTCAAATCCCAGAATAAATCCCAAAGACTTATCAGGGTTGAACCTGAGAGGCTGTGTGAGGATTTGGAACGTGTCTTAACTAAAATGATGTAAGTGATCCTATGCAGCTTATCACTGCTTCCATAGTAATAAATAAAATGCTGGAAGCTTCAAGAACAATAGTATTTTAACCACTACACAAACACATAGGATGTATTATAAAATCATATATAAAGTCTTCTTTTACTTTGTGGTGGTGATGCATATTTTACCTTGAAAAGCTCTTTTTTGAATTCTGCTGTATTTTCTTTCTGTAGTCCATTTACTCTAAACGAATAAGTTTTAAGAATACTAAGTGGTGGTATAAATAGCTTGATCTGTCATTATTACTTGATAAACAGCTAAACTGACTTTGTATCAGGTATCTTAATTCTTGGTCTGTTAACAATTTTGAATTAAGTTAGGTTGGGTTACATATTCTGCCCCAAAAGGGAGCTGCTGGAGTAGTCCAAACATAAACTCTCAGTGCTCTTGAGAGGGAGCGTACAGTAATTCAAAGATCCTTCAGATAGATATCAGATATCAGATCCACAGATATTTGATAGGCTGCAGAGCTCACTTTGATGGCTTAGTGAATAGCTATCAACTTTCTAAATTTGTTATATTTGTAATAGTAAAGTGTGTGCCTGTGTGTTGGTTTTTTTTTTTTTTCCTGCAGAGAAAGTGCAAAATTGTCTGAAAGCCAGGCTAAAATCCTGCTCAGAGGCCTTGACTGTGTCCAGATTGCAGCGGGTGCTGAAAACAGATACTCCTGCTGCCATAGGTGTTATCAGAGCACTGAAAACCCATGAGAAAGTTATTTATATCCCATAATCTACTGATAGCGGGTTCTGGAAAAAGGAGGAAAACTGGTCTTGTCTTGCTTAATTTGAAGTGGGTTGGAAAGGTTTCTCAGTTCTGAGGTGCAGTTGCTCAGCACAATGCAATTTGCTGCAAACAGGTGAATCGACTTGAGAAAGAAGGGAGTTATGGCTGTGAATTGGGTACCACTTCTTTTGGCCTGGAGTTAGAAGCCCAGTTATTTTCAGTATCCCAGTTTAGTTTCAGTCATTTCACAATGTAGCTTCCTTCTTAGGGGCTTATTCCTGCTTACCTGCATTTCTACATTCCTACTTCAGGAAATCCACTGGATGGCAGAGCTCCTAAAATTTGGATACTGCCGCCTTTGTAGCTCTAGTTCTAAAGAGATAAGTGGAACCTGATCTTCAAAATTAGGAAATATTTACATGAATCTAGAATTTGCATATGTTAATTGAACTCATATTTGTTGTCAAACAACTGGCTGTTTTGTTAAAAATAGTTCTTTTATACCAAACAGTGCCTTTAAAATAGTTTGACAAACTGAAAACCTCAGTTGCTATTGAATCCAAAAGGAAGAGGATAAAAGAGCCTGACCATTTGCATATCAAGTAAGGAGTGCTGTCACTAATGTATGTAGTTTGTTACATTTTTAGTAGGATAATACATCTGTCTCATTTAGCTGTAGTTTCAGTCTCAGTGATTTAGGCACTGAAAAGCAATATTCTTGAATGTAGAATTATCAATCTCATTTAGGTAAGTACATTTGGTAGCAAGGCAGAAAAGACTAGGTGAGAGAGCATGTTAAAATTCTGCTTAAGGCATTGGTAAAGATGCCAATCTTTCAAGAGCTAGGAGGAATTCAAATTTTATTTTGCTGGGTGACTCGATTGAGGCTCAGAGGACTATGTGTCTGTCTGTCTGTTTCTCTTGTTAAAGCACTTGTGAGCTAAATACCTGTTCTAAGTGCCTAATGTGGATTTACCAGACTTGTCAGCCTTTAGGTAATCAAGTTTTACCCTCAGTGTAATTATTAGCTTTAAATATTGAGAGCAGAGAGTGTAGTTCCCAGGTAGGAGATATTATTTGTAAAAGGCAGGTACCAGTGTGGGGTGGGTGCAGTGCCCAGGGGCTGGCAGGGGCTGTGGGGCCCCTTGTGAGCAGCAGCCAGGGCTGCTTGTGCTAGACACAGACTGCTCCAGCCAGCTCCAACTCACCCCCCTGCCAAGGTGGTGGCACTTTATGGAGAAAACACTTCAGAAAAAGTAGGATGCCACAGAGGCAGTGTGTGGGGACTGAGGGGGAAAAAAAGAGTGAGAACCATCTCTGCAGAAAGCAAGGTCAGAGAGGAAGGAGCAGAGGTGTTGTGGGCACTGGAGCAGGATTCCCCTACAACTCTTAGAGGGGGGCATGATGGAGCAGACATCCACTGTGGAGGACCCTTTGGTGGAGCCAGGCATTTCCTGAAGCCGGCTGCAGCCAGTGAAGAGGAGCCTGTGCAGGAACAGGTTCTCCTAACAAGAACTGATCCATGGAGGACCCACACTGGAGCAGGCTTATCCTGCAGGACTGCAGCCACTGGAGCAGTTTGTGAAGGACTGCAGCCTGCAGTGAGGACCCACACTGGATCAGGGGCACAGTGAGGAGGAAGGAGTGCAAGGAGGAAACATTATGGACTGGCTGCAGCCTCCCATTTCCCAGCCCCTGTGCTGCTGGGTAGGGTAGAGGAGGTGAAGGAGTTTGGAATGTAGGGGTAAAGTTGAATCTGGGGAAAAATGAGTGGTAGAGGGTTTTGTCTTTGCTTCTCACCATTCAACTCTATGTTAATTTGCACTAAACTGAATTTTCCCTGGTTTAAGCCCATGTTGCCTGTGATGACAATTGGTCTCCCAATGTCCTTTTTCTTCTTGTTTTTTCTCTTAGCCCATGATGAGCTTTCTCATCTTTCTTTCTCCCACTGGGCTGCTGAGGAGGGGAAGTGCAATAGCAGCTGAGTGGGCATCTGGCAGCCAGCCAAGGCCAGCCCACCACTCTACCATAACTATCCTGGTTTTAATTATGAAGCTGAGCTCTACTCACTTCTTAAAACTGCCTTAAACCAGCGTTTAGTGGCAGTTTTGGGATTGCAGGTCCTACATGGTTGGAGCTGTCTCTGAGTGGCCCTGCAAGGTATTTGTGAAGCCTCATGACTCTTCAGGACTTTCCCGCTGGCTGACTCTTCTTAAGCTGCTTCTTAGTTGGTTACTTGCCATATTGTGGATCCCATGTTGAAATGCTAATCTCCTCTCTAGACTATTAAAAACATTTATTGTTAGGGTTCTTAGTGGCCTGGAAGGAACAAATATTTCTTCTTCATTAAATAAATAGCCAGTAATTTGTCAGAACTTTATAGGCTTTATGCAGTGCCAAACCATGTTGCTTCACGAGGTCTCAGCACCTGCACTGTACCCAAATTACCTCACTGCTTATTTCTGTCACTCCTGTGTTAGGTCTGTCTGCCACAGCTGGGCACATGTAACATACTTTCATCCACTCTTCCTACCTCCTTCCAAATATATATTAATGTATTTTACTGCTTAATAGTAGAGTTGTATTTCTGTGAAATTTCCCCCCTCCTTTCCTCCAGTATAGTACAGAATAAGAGTTCAGACTACACTGTATATTGAATGTGAATTTTATAGCTGAAGTGATTGTAAGGGATCTGAAATGAGCTAAAATTTTTACCTACATATTTTTATTTTATAACTTTTTTGTCTTTACCTTTCTGGGGTGAGCAGGCTTCATTTTCCTTTCTCTCCCTTTTCCATGTCTTTAATCCTTCTTGCCGTGCTGTTATTCTGCTTTATCTTTCTGTTTAAGAGGACTTAGAGTGTTCCAGATTAAGAATGCACTGTTGTTCCATGGAGCAGTTTTAGCGGTTTTTGTGTCATTAACACATTCCATGTATACGCTGTCAGTTGTTGTGTCAGCAATCCCACCCTGCAGTGAGGGCTCTACTTCACTGAGCTGTACCTATCATAAGTTCATAAATTGGTTTGGGTTGAAAGGGACCACAAGGACCATGTAGTTCCAACTCCTCTTCCATTAGACCAGGTTACTCAAAGGCTCATCCAGCCTGGCCTTGGACACTTGCAGGGATGTGGCATCCACAGCTTCTCCAGGCAACATGCTCCAGTGTTTCAATACCATCATAGTGAAGAATTGCTTCCTGATATTTAATCCAAAACTATCCTTTCAGGCTCCCCTTCTGAGAGCATATGGTTCATTTGGAAGCATGTAGGGTAGTAGTTTCCATGCTTCCCACCTGTATTAACAGGTTTCCATTTGTCTTTGTTGCACATCACTTGTTATCAGATTGAGGAATTGCTGTAATTGATGTTGGCCACCCTGAGGTTCCCTGCACTACTTTTGTTTCTCTTGCCTGTACAATTTTTTGCCATCCTGAGATCTTATTGTATCACCACTCCTTCTTTCCATCAGCATCATTACCAACAGTTTTTCCTACGGAGTCCTGAGGATTACTGTTATTAAACTTCTGCAGTGATGAAGGTGATTGTTTAGTCCTCCTCTTGCTTTCTGTCTTCTCACTATCCAAAATAGTGTTTGGCTTCATATGCTATTACTTGTCTTTTCTTCTTTAGTGGCATAGCTTTTGAAAGTCTAAATAAGGTTTCCCGTATTCAGTGCTCCACTGGCACACTCAAACCTCAAGGTTTGGAATATCTAATTCTAGTATCTATTAAAAGCATTTAATTGGATTAGTAATATCCAATTTCAGCCATTTCAGTTTTAAGTTTACAGAAATACTGTACTTCATGTTTGTTAACCAAACTTTTGGGAACTGATGCACAAACATGTCTGGAAATCCATGTGCCACACCTCCAGCATTTGAAACATGGAGAGGCATTGTTCACTAATCTCCAATTTCAGAAGCAAAGTGTCTTCTCAGTGAGGGAATCCATGGTGTTGGTAGCAAATTATCTGCATCATCCCAAAACTTCAGAAAAGTTTTATTGTTATTTTTTTAACAGAGTTGCTTACTTTGCTGGGTATTATAAACCACGTGAGCCTTGTTTTTAAGAACTGCTGTAGGTAGACATCAATCTGATTGTGAATCACCAGAACTGATTACAGTGTAACTGTTCAGTCACCAGAACTAACACTTACAGTGTAACTGTTAAGTGTCAGAACTAGTCAAGAACTTAACTCAGTACTAAATTTGCTCTGAAATTACATATTTAGATAAAAGGTTAATGCTTTGTTACTTATCTAATGAATAATTCTTCCCACCATCAAGCTTTTAAAACTCTGAGTTTTGTTTTTAACATAAATTATCTGCACTTTAGAAGTTAATTCTTCTGAGTGAACATTCCAATCTGAGAGTGGGTTGAAAGAATCAATTTTTTAATGTCAACGTGTAATAAAAATGCCCATTTTTCCCCCAGTAAAACTTCAGTTAATCAGCATGAGCAAGGCTCAGTTTAAGGTGATACACAGACATTAACTGATTTGCACTGAAGCAAAATTAGTAATGGAGAATACTAATAAAATTTTTGAATATTAAGTGATACCTAAGGCTGTTTATAGAATTATTTCATTATTTCTGGATTAAAACCCCCCACTTTAAAATATAGGAAATAATTTTAAAAGTTGTATATTATTTTCTATGCATAATCTTCTAATCATGGATAGTGAGCTTTGTTTCAGGAGTAATTCAGGTCACAAAGTTAGTTTCTGAAAGGTCTGTATTCCATTTGGTGTTGAAAGTGGATCTTGTATGGTCAGTGAGACAGAGGATTACAGGTGAAAAATGGACACTACCTAGTGTGAGGGAGTTGATTGATCTTGAAAGAATTTCATTCTAGTCATATTTCAAACAAAAAAGGTTCCTTAATGAAGTTTCAAAACCTTTATTTTCCTTTTTTTAAAAAATTCAAAGTTTTCACTGACGTCTTTCAGTCCTTCATTTGTAAGACACTTGTCTTGAGTCTTAAAACTCATTTTGTAAGTGGTAGATATGATACGAATTTGGAAAGGCAGTGAAGCTCAAATCTGGAAAGGAATTCAGATAATTTTTTTTAAAACTTGTAGGAGATGAGCTGCTAAATATCTTAACAGAGGCTGTTTTGAAGCATTATAGTAAAATCCGCTAGTGTGTGTTTAGTGCAAAGTTTTAATAATACAGAATTATAGCATGGCCTTACATTAAACTAAGGGGTAAATGTCATTAATTATCTGCTTGGTTAATATGGATTTTTGGAATAAAAAGCTTAATCATAAAATAGATAAAATTAGCACAGGGGAGTCAATGTAAAGTGGAATGAGTTGTCCCAGCACATGTAATACCTCACTTTTTTTTGGTTGACTTTCTCACTAACCTTCTTTTAATGATATTTTAAATGCAATTTCACTATGGATAATAGGTATGACAGTGTAGGTAGTCTATAAAGCCCAGAGACTAAAAGAATATGATGTCATGTAACCCTTTTTCTTTGGTCATGATGAATCTTTACTAACACTTTTTTTTTTTTCTGTCTACTGCAAATAAATCAAGAAACATGTGTGTTTGTGTATCACATGTGTGTGTGCCTCACTGACTGTTCTTCAAATGATTGAAATTGCTTTTTGCTTTTTCAACTGTTTTGATAAAGAACTCTTTTTAAGTACTGAGCACATCCCTTTTGCAACCTTCATATTTTTTTTTCCCATTTCAGGTGTCATTTAGATGTTGATATGTAAAGCAAAATGGCAAAAATAAACACCCAGCACTCCTACCCTGGTATGCACAGCCTGTCTGTCATAACTGCTGATGAAGATATCGAAAGGATTGAAAATGGCTTTATCAGGTAATATTTTCCCTTCGTCACAGTCAAGAGGACAGATTGCTTCATAATTTGTGGAACTCCTGTAGCTCTGGGAATGGGAGCTGGAATTATGGGAATATTGTGTCGTGATATTGTTGGCTCAGTGCACTTAACAGACTTGACAACATCCATCCAAAGTACAGAAGAGACGGACACAGAGAGGTTGTCATGGCTTGCAGTTTTGGAAGCAGGAGCTGCATTACCTCAGGAAAAAAGCCCATTTTCACATCAGTGGGGATTACACTAACACATTGAAGAGAAACCTCTTTCTCAAGTCACCACATGGATAGCAGGGTCTGTGCTTCCAACAGAGCGTGTAGGATTTGCTGAAAAAAAGGATCCTTCCAGCACCATGTGGTGAAAAGCCTTGGGAAAGTTTTTTTCTTAAACCAGCCTCTGCAAATTGCCTAGTTCCTGTCATAGGAAGAATTTGTAGTGGATAAAGAATATCAACTTTTTTTTACTGGATTTTCAGTGTCTCACTGTACAGAGGAAACATAATAATTTCTTTATATTCACCTTTCTTTAGTTTTGATAGTTTTAAAGGGGCTGTTTGAAATGTGCCACTGAGCTTGCAATTACCTATTGCACTGTACCAGTCATTCTTCTAGATTGGGCAAAGCCTGATTGGCCTACAGAAAGATGCCTGATGATCCATAGCATCTGTAAAGATGTCTTGGTTTGGAAAGACAGGTATCTGCTAGGGAAAACTGGAGGCCCCTTGGAATGGAGAATGTAAACACCTTCCCTCCCCTCCAAATTATTATAATTTTGCAATTAGGAGCTTTCAGGCAAAGATATGGGAATAGGAATAACAGTTTTTTACTAGGAATATTAAAAATACAAATGTAGTTGTACAAAAAACAAAAAAAAAACCCAAAAAAACCCACCCAAAATCAAAACAAACCTCAAGCAAGCAAACAAACAAAAATCCTAGAAAACCCTGACAGAGTCAGAGATGCAACCTGACACCCTGTTGGTCAGGTATTGGAAGCAGTCCAAATAAATCCTCCTAGGGTAGTAACAGATGTGGTTCTGTTGGAGTAGAGATGATCCAGTAGAAAGGGTCCAGTGGTGGTGAGATGGGTCAGTTCTTCCTCTGGAAATCTAGTGGAAACAGGCTGCCTTGGTGTTTTGGACTCCCAGTTTTTATCTAGGTAGGAATGGTTGGCTCCTTCCACTGGGTGGAGCATCTCACAATGAGATGATGTAATTGTATCAGTCATGTGGTGCGCCTTGATGGTCCATTAACAGAAGATACTCCCCTGGAGGGAGAATGGGTCTTGGAAGAGATAAAGAACCCTGTCCCACCTGGTTTTAACAACTGGCCTGTTAGCAGAAGGCACCCACCCCCTCCCCTCTAGAGTTATGAAGAATGGGTTATACAAGAGATAAAGAAATCACCTTCCCAAACAGTTTCAACAGATGGAAATAGTGTACACATTTTTGGTTACATATTGAAACCCAAAACAAAAGGTTGAAATAAGTTTTCTGCTTTTGGCTTGTTATGGCCAACCCCCTCCTCTATGTGGACCTTGTCAAGCTGTCCCTTGCTGTTCAAATGCACACCCAGGCTGGAGCCCACAGAGTCCTGATGGGCTGATGGGACCCCCTGCATTGTGGTGATTTTTGGATTGCATGTCCATAGCAGTTGCTATGGATGCTCTGTTTGAGTTGGTCCTTTTTTTTTTTCTTCTTGCTTTCCTTACATGATACCTTCTGTCACATAGATGTACCTACAGTAGTGAAAATGGATCTCATTAGTTCTGCACAGTAAGACTTGCTCGTCATAGTTACATTACCCCGTGGTCTCCTTAGGGAGATTTAAAAGAGCCCTGTCCCTTTCTCTCCATGAACAGTGATGTGTTAGAAAAAGTGAAAACACAGATTGAAATGAGCCTCTTCCTTTCCTTTTTTTTCACATCCTATTTGTAGCAGATGCCAGTGATTGGCAGCTCAGAATGGAATTACTAGCAGGGATGTGAGAGTGGGGTCATAAAGGTTTAAATGTAGAATTAAATCCCTGCAGTCATCTGCAATTTCAGAGGCAATGACTTTGACAGATAAGGGGACTGAAATATGAATTGCACTTTATCATCATGGGATAGTCTTGAAGAGGCATTTTTTTAAAGGAAAGTTTGATATTATCAGCATTAATTGCAGGACTTTCATAGATGGGTAAGAAGGTGCAGTCTTGCTCTGTAAAATAGACCTCATATTTATGATTTTTGGATTGTTGAAATGATTGCTGGTAAGTATATACAATATCTTGATAATACCATTCAAAAATTCTGTTATTTTTATACTTAAATTCAGATTTGCTTTAGAAAATGTCTGTACAAAAAGATGGAAACCGTCCAGGATTTTAGCTCTTCCCTATCTTGTATCAAAATATTCAACTATAGATATTGGGGAAAAAAAGCACATTTGCTAGAGTAACAGCATTTCTTCCCTTCCTCCAACTCCTGTTGGCTAGTTCCACAAAGCAGTTAAACACATTACTTAGTTCTTATTAAAATCAGTGGGTGTTAAATTTATGCTTAATGCTAAGGATGTGCTTAAGCACTTTTCTGCTGTGAAATGAAGTGTTACCAAGTGTTCACTGCAACAGTTAACAGAAAGCTGCTACTTGATCTTTAAAATGCTGTGCTTCTTTATGCTGCAGTGATTCATATGCTCATATTCTTACTCTGAATTGCATTAAAAAGTTGGTTCATTTTGTTAAAGCAAAAATAAAAAAAATCCAAAAAATAAATGAATCTCCTTTTTTGAAACCCAGCCTCTTTACAGAAACAGCTCAAATAGGAGGCAGCACATTAGCTTATAGACACATGCTGGCTATCTAAAGTTGAAAGTAGGGTTCAGCTGTGCCCTATAGACATCTGGATTTCAGTCTTTATGTAGGTAGGTGCCTATATTCCTGCTGTCCTGAATGGAGATGTAGTCACTACTGATGGTAAGCAGCACCCAGGGAACTGCTCAGCTTACCCTCAAACTCAGTAACTCTTCAGGCTCCTTTGGTTCTCTTGATTATGGGAGGTATTTAATTGCCTAAAATAGTCATCTAATGCTATTTGAGATCCCAATAGAGTATTTGAAGCATTTAGCTGGCACTTATGGATGTGAGAAGAGACCTATGTGCTCCGGAGAGGTCCAGTAAAGTATTCTGAGGTGTTCCAAATTGTACCAGACTCCTATTGTGAAGCAGCTGAATTAAGCCCTGAGATGGCCATTGGCTATAATAGGAACTTAGATATTTACTAGGCACTGCTATTAACAATATTAGAATTTATTGCTAAGATCACACAAAATGCGTATGTCTTCGTAAATGGGAATAAAAGTACTTAAAACCAGCCATGGTAGTGCAGTCTAAAACACAAACTAGTCCAGTATCTTTTCTCCAGCAGGTCTGCAGGCAATTTCTCCAGGAAATACCAAAAAAGGTGGACAAACTCTGCTATCCTCCCAGCACTCAGCTCAAGAGAGCTCTTGGGCTGAATGTGGGCTCTATGTATCTGGTAATCTGTGATGAATGTCAGTTCCATAATTCGTTCATTGTCCCTTGGAAGAATGTTAACTTTGGCAGCCACCATATTCTCAGCACTGGCAACATAAACTAGGTTATTCAATACTAAATGGTGTTGTGTTATTGGAAGAGAAGTAGAAAACAGTTAACAAGTTGAGAATTCTGGGACCATCAGGATCTATTTTAGCATTGTTCTTTGGATAGAAATAATAAAGTTTTAATTATTTGTTCATTAGTTTCTCAGCTGTGAGTGCACATAAAATTGAGCTGCTAATTGTCCTCTTGTGGGCATTTAGAATGCTCCTGCCAGCTCTTATGAAGATACTGCAAGTATCATTTTAGTCAGTGTTTTCCTGGCAATATAGATTAACAGACCCATGTGAGAGTTCTTGTTTGCATTACAAAGGGGGAAAACAGTGATCCTTAATGGATGTAACAAAGTCTTGTAAAAGTGAATACTAAAGACTGAAAAACACTGAGAAAAACAAGGAGTACTATAAAAAAATTCTGGAGTGAACTGTCATAGAGTCCAGGTTCCAATAACTCCATTACTAGAAGACAAGGATGAAATTTAATCGATTTTTCTCAAATGCTAATTTTTTAAGTGCTAATAAGTAGTCTTTAGCTTCTGAGCTTGCTGGAATGTAGAGCCTCCACTGACTTCAGTTCATATTGGATGGCTCCAAAAGAATAGAAGCACAGGCTTAGCAATATGGTTATCAAATATATGCTCTATTACTAGGGAGAGGACAATTTGGTGGACTGTTTACTGATGCAATGGTGGAGAGAACCAGATGGGGGAATGTCTGGTGAAGGCTGCCTGGAATTCCTTAAAAAAAAAAAAAAATTGTTTTTGCAGAACCCATTCGCTGCGTGAGGATGCATCTTCAGAACTGCAGGGAGTCATTTCTGTGGAGGGAGGACATGTGCCTGAATCCCAGGCCAGCTCCTTCACTGGCAGGGGAGCAATGGCAAGGTAACATACTAACAAATACAATTTCCAATATTAAATTCAGTTTGCTGAAAGAGACTGGTCACAATTTGGAGGCAAAGAAAGAAAAGCCATCACTTTCCAAAGAAAACAGATGGAGTCCAGCCGAAGAATGTGTATAAGAAGTAACAGAAGTTGCATTTGACTTGCATTTGACCTTGATTCATCACTTACTTATTGCTAATAAAAGTCTTGAAATCTGAGAGAGGTTGAATAAGCCCAAACAAATTTGTCAAATATATAAAAAAAAATTATTTTTACATAACTGTATCTGAAAATACATTGAATGCTGGGAAAATGCATGAAGTGAGGCCAGACTGTAAAAAAGGGGGTGTTTGGTTCTGGCTGATAGCTGATGCAGTGTTCGTTTCCTGTCAAATAAAACATAATGGTTGTTTCCTTTTGGTAGATGGCTCTGGAAAGGGAAGAGACAGGTTGTCTTTGTGTTTTGAGTGCAAGAATTTCTCTCAGTTTTTAGAATCCAGTTATGTTTATAATGGATTTGGAGCCCTAGTCAGCAAAATTGAAGCCAAACATTGTCTTAAGTTGTTTATATTTCTGGGACTTTAAATTGAATCCTGAAGTGGAACTTCAAAACCTTGTTGTGTCTGCTTTACATCTGAGACTGCAGGGCTCTGCCTTCAGAAACCATTGTTACACACAACACAGACCACAGTCGCTTTAAGCACAATGTATTTCAAAGAGCAAAGAAAAAAAAGTTACAAAACTAGAGTAATTTAAAAAGTGTTGTTTAAATTTCAGCCTTTTGGACAGTGGAGAATAAACTTGTATTTCCCCGCTTGGTTTTCAAATAATGACTTCACCAGATTTAGGTGACAAAATTTGCAAGAAGTTGAGTTTAGATGAAAAAAAGATTATAAATGTGTGTTTTATGTAAACATAATGCACATAAATATATAAATTCATACTGAGAACTTCCTTCTAAATCTTTTTTATAGTTTCTGTTATAAATGCAATGGCAAATATCGAATTAACAAAGAAACAATTTATTAATAACACGATATCAATCACCAATAAAAGAAAAAACCACAAAATAGGAAATTAGCAGCGCCGCGCCGGGGGGATGAGGGGTCTGCACACCAAGGTGCATGTCGCCCAAATCCACACGGAGCAGGTCGCAGCTCGGGGTTTTATAGGGGTTTTCATGTCTCGAGGCGGAACAGGTGCCCAGGATAGTCCAAATAGTCCAAATAATTTTCGGAGGGGCTTCCCGGATTTGTCTAACTTGCAGATCATATTTCGGGAAGATCCTTTCACATGCGGATGGAGCTCGCCGGCCCATGTTTATTTCAATGTGTATTCCTCGGCAGAGAATTCTCCTTTTCATTTGGAGAGGAATTTCACTGTCTGGGTGCGATGCCAATTCTTATCTGGGTTGGCTAGTGTCTTTGTTTCTCGTAATGGTCCTTGTCCTGTTCTCTTCGTCCTCAGGACTGAGGACGGTGGAAGCCTGGCAGGGGAATCGTTTCTACGGACCATACTTTTTCATATTTTATATTAACACCAATCTAACATATCTTGCTATATTCTTTTATCAGGAATTTTTACCCAATGTCACATTTATCACAGTTTCCTTTATCCTTTTTCAGGATAGTTTGAATCATGTGTGTGTGTAGATAGAGTTATATGTTCTCTGAATATACAAGGAAGTTTGTGATAGAAACATGAATGCCTAGCAATTTAAACATTACAGCAACATAACCTGACTCTTGAAGGTAAATTCTAAGGATGTAATACAAGTGCATCTGAGAGACTTCACTGAGTATCTCACTTTGAGATGTAAAGGCCCCCACTCAGCAAGAATATTTTGTTGCTCCTGCAGTGGTGATACATTAGAATAGGAACTGATGTGTGAACTATTTTCCTGATCCACTGTGGAAGGTGATCTATGAAATTGTGGCAAGTGATTGGGTTCACACAGTTAACTCCATCAAGTTTAATTTCATGGCAGGTGGAGATGTGGAGAAAAATCCTCCTGGGCCGTGTTTGTGGGGATGCTTTAAGCCACCTCACACTTCTGTCTGCTTCAGTCAATTTTGCGTGTGTGTTCCATGCAGGCTGTCACGATTTGTCTTATCTGTGAGGTCGTGGGCCACCAGACACTCACACCATGAAGACCAAAGGCCTGATTCCTTCTTGGAACGTATCAGAGGGCCAGAGCTCGTAGAGGTGTCCACCAGGCAGAGCAACATCCGCTCCTTCCTGGGCACCCGTGAGTGGCCTGGGGGAGCAAACAGGTAAGGAGACATTTATACTTCAAGTGAAGATGACTGAGGTTATCATGTTTTCTTGGTAAGTAGGATGTAAGTTGTATTTTAAGAAGAGGGTAAGGAGCTTAGCGTGGGAGATGAATAGAGTATTCAATGCTGCCCAGGAATCTTCACATAACTAAAGTGTTGCACTTTCAACAGACTTTCTCCTTCCTCCTCAAACACACTGTGACCAAGATCTTGAAGTAAAGGATTTTGATCATGCTGCTTCAGGCAGAATGATTTCTCAGAATGGGAATTTTATCATATGCAGCTTGATGTTGCTAAACTGCTCTCTACTGAGGAGAATGCAATTTCTATTTCAAGAACTTAGGATGTTTCTACTTTTGGCTTTGCAGGATCTTAATGTGCATTATCTGCAAGTGTTAGTAAACTCTAAAGAAGCAGTTGTGCAAAACTTGTCATTGCTTTGTTATTTCTACTCAGAAGTCCATCTGATAACATTACAGAAAGTTTCTGATGCAGAAATGACAAAATCATTTGGATGCTGACTTCACTTACTAGCACATATGCAGTCTTTGGTATGGAAGGCAAGTTCAGTCCTAACTTTTTTCCAATAGAACGAAAGAGAAACCTTTATATGTTTACAGTTATTTGACTTGATGAATTATTATTACTTTATAATTGTATGATACAGTGTTTTAAATTTAACTCCAGCTAAAATGGGAAAATGAAGTCTCAAGACAAAAGCTGACTTTCTGTTGGCATTAGGCTTTGAAGCAGAGACTCCTATATTTTTTTGCATAATTAAAGATTGGTAGGTAAGCAAGTAATTAGTTTCAAAAATCTCAGCAAGCAATTCAGATTAAAGCAAAAACCTTTGAAGGTCTGTGCATTATGCAGGTTGCTTTGATTTGTTGTAGTCCAGCACAGCCTTATTATCTTCACTTGATCTGCTTCTTAAAAATTAATCTCAAGAGCACATTTTATTGAATTAGCCAGACAGTTGCCTGATTTCTCAGGTGTCTGGATCAGTAGCAACTACAGATGGGAAGTAATTAGAGAGAACAACATTGATCATGGTCCAGCAAACCTCTGTACAAGGCTATTTGGAGTGAGTTTGAGGGCACCCATCCTTGCCTTCTCAGTTTTATGCTGTTGCTAGTTGACAGTAACTCTCAGTGGTTGTATCATGAAGGGTTAATTCTGCAGCAGTGGTAGATATGCTCATTACTTATCCACAAGCCTTGACACTGCATCTGTGAAGAGGACTTGAAAGGATTGAAGAAAGCTTAAAATAGTAGCCCAATGAGTACAGGGCTAAAAATAGTGAGGTGCATCTTGCCATGCACTAATAGGCCTAAGAACAGGCTTCAGACATCAGATGTGGTCACAAATGTGTGTGCCAGGCATATGACAGAAAGGAACTGGTGCCTTGAAGCAGTTATGCAAAGGGGCTTATCACAACAGTCAAAATTGACCTTGCTAATCTTATCAGTGCCTATGTGAGAAGCTCGTGAGTCAGTCTGTCGTGTCTGTAAACACGTGTGTGAAATACCAGCAGCCTTTACACTTTTTAATGTGTTTTATTTAACTTGCTTGCAGTCACTGGCCCTTGGCCAGGTTCAATGTCAACTTTAGCAACAACACCAATGAAGAGTAAGTACTGTTAACTTCCAAAGACCTTTCTACTACCAGCACCTTCTCTTTTTCCCTGTGCAGCCTAGTAACATTTGTAGTATAAACTCCTTAGTTCTTCCTAAACCTTTCCTAAGAGTATAGTTTTATTATAGAGAAAGGTCTAGTTTTCTTAGTCAAAAGCATCCTTTGTGCTCCCTGTGAACCTGTTTTTGTCTGAAGTAACCCCTTCCTCTCAGAGGGTATTGAATTTGACTAAGCATTTAGCCCCTACCTTCTGTAGTTCAGCTGGCTGATTTTACTGCATTACCAATTGATGCATTCATTGTTCAGTTTTCAAACGAGATTCATGTATTAATTTTCTTATAGTGGTTTTCCTCTTTTAACACACTGGTCCCTTTTTGCAAATCAAGTGCCCCAAAAATTCCAGGTTATCAAATGAGAAGTGGATACTGATGAGAGCACCAAAACCCGTTTATATGTCCATCGTTTAAAAGTGTGTGTTTCAGTTCAGCAGGTACTGTTGTTTGAAAGACTGAGAGGCACCATAATTAGGTTGGTATTGCCACTGAATATCTGACAGGAGCTGTCCTTTTGAGTCTATTTTACATAATTGACAAGCTTTTTCACAGTGTTACACCAACGAGGAATTTATTAAACAATGTGAAGAGCTTCTGTAATTTAAAATCACCCAGCATCAATGTTTGTTGCTTGTCTTAGACCACAGCAATTTGGAGATATATCTGCTCTTTAGTATCCAGCAGCAGATCTGTTCTTATGCATAATTATAGTAGTTTTTTTTTAATTGCTTTCCAGATGAAAACAAAAAAAATTAAAAGTAATCACTACATCTTCTGATTGTGTCAGAAATACTTCTAGAAAGCTCTTGAGTTTTTTTCCCTCCAAATAATTCTATTATAGGCAGGTTTAAACTGTACGTTTTAAATGATGCTGCAAAACTTTTGTGCACATAGCTAAATGAGAGATCTTCCAGCTCCTAAAGCAACTTTTTGGTTTACTTTGCATAACTTTTATTCAAAAGGAAAATCTGTGCACAGTGAACAGTGACAGAAGTATCCAAACTTTTATTTAGACTGATATAAAAGAAGTGCTATAAGCTTGGAGCTGACCCTGCTAGATGGAGCCCAAAGGACTGGTTAGGACAGAAATACTTCTGCCTCACTCTGTTTTTGACAGTGACTCATGTACCTTGGGCAAAACTTTCATCCTTTTAATGTTTCATTATTTTTAAATGAAGACCATACCTGTCTGTCTACCAGCCCAACAGTCTGAAATCTTCTTGATTTGCAAAGTACTTGACAGGTGAGAAATGCAAATATCGGAGTAATTCAAAGACTATGACAGTGTTTTTATAAGGGTTGATGAAGTAGATTTCTAAGTCTAATGCTGCACACAGCTTAGAAACAGCAAGGATGCTGCTGTGTTGGGGGTCAAAGAGGACTGACACAAACTGTTTTATTAGTTACTGGATTCTAGTTTACTCAGTGTTACTGGTAAAGAAAAAGAAATGTGGACTTCTCATTATCTTAAAAATCTAAGTGTGCCATGTCTTGGCACATGATGCTTTCAAGTCTTTGATTATGGCCAACCTTTTCCTCTGAGTGGCTTTTATTGCCAGACTACAAGTAGATGGGAGTATGATAAGTTGGGAGTTACCACAATAGAAAGATGAACAGAGGCAACATAAATGGAAGAAACTCGTTTACGAAAGGTACCTGTAGTAGACAGATGAGTTTGAAGGAGATCTCAGGCCAGAGAAAAATAAGTGTTGGCATTAGATGCTGTATGAAATGAAGTTTTTTCACTTTTAAAAAATAAAACACCAACATAGGAGGGAGTTGGAATTGTCAAATTATTATCTCCAAAGTTTACCAGCAATGAGACTTTTTGACTGATTCTTGATCTCAACCTAGTTTTCCCTGCATAGCAAATCCACAATTATACAGTGGCCTTACCCTTTGAAAATTCTGCTTACTCATAACTCTTCCTTTCTGGTAAGAATGCCAGGCATTTGAAGTATCAAGGAGCTACATTAATTCCAGCAACAGCAACTGTGCATTTGCCTTTAGATCAGACGCCATGCATGGCAATCTGCAGTGAAATCCTGACATGTTTTTTAAACAGGAAGGAGTTTTGGGGGCAGATTGGAAAATGAAGTGGTGAAGTTCTGGACAATCAGTCCAGAGAAATAAATTCCTGAGAAGTAGTTCCCACTGCTGTGTAGGAATTTGCCTTGGTAAATGAAAAACTCTTTCTTTGATATGAGATGCAAGTAGAAATAGAAGATCAGTCAAGGCAAAGGTTCTTCTCTCCTCCCGTTCTGCTCCCTTGTACTGTGTAATTTTGAATGTTTCAGTGGTGTTGGTCAGCTTGGTAGGTATTTCCCTGGGTGTGGTAGAGTGTGGGATCTTGGCATTTTTTAGCAAATGAGTTTTGGCTTTTCCAAAGTACACTGTGATGGTGCATCACTGTGGGAATGTCTAAGTGTAAGAACTGGAACAGGTGCTCATTGCTGATTGGTGAAAGCTGCTACTATCTCAACATGGGCATCTGTCATCTCCTTTGGAGCACTTCTTTCTCCCTGTAACAACCACATTCCTAGATGGGACTGCCATTCACAGCACAACCCTTTCTGGCTTGAGCAATATGAGCAAGTGTGCATGGAAAGCACAAGTCCTGTCAGCAGCATTATTACATATTCTCTCCTTGCTGTGGGATGTTGCTGTCATTAAACTCATTTGCCCTTTCTTGACACCAGTGCAAAGGGATACTCAGACTCAGTCCTGGCAGTTCAGAGAAGACAAAGCTCCCATGGGAGCAGGAATCCATGGCTTTCATTCAAACCAGACATTATGTGTGGGGAGTTCTGTTATCCACATATGCTGTAGTGTGAGGAACACTCTTTGCCTTTTCTGTCTAAGTGGGGCACTTCCTGCTTCAAGAACTAGACAAATTTCAAATAAAAAAGAAGGAGATCTCAGATGATGGGATTTTCTGCTTGTACTAATGAGCACCGTTCTTCACATCACATTACATGATTCTTGACCAAGGCATGTAGCAAATCTAGCTTTAAGATTAAGTATTGTCAGAATCTCAAGAAAGACATTACCTTCCTGTAGGTTTGAAAAGTATTTGTGAGCCTGACTGCATAGGTAAACATATTTCAAGACCCTTCTGTTCAGACAAACCTAAGAATGGGACAATTCAGATCCAGAGGCAACTAATTAACCAAAATTTTGCTGGTTTTAAAGAACCATGAGAGGGCATTCATCTTCATTTTTTATAATTATTATGAAAGCTTCAGACAGTCATGTTGAGGTTTTGGCTGCACAAAGAATGTTGACAGTTTATTAAGCCATTTCATCTTCTGTCATAATTTAAAAGGTTTATTTTTAAATGCCTGGGTTCTTAAGAGTCAATCAAACTGAAAGCATTTACTTAAAATCATCCTGGTGCACTGATGTCTGAAAAGGTCAAGGTGTGGACGACTAAGGCAGAGAATCAGCCAGCTGATGTGATAGTGTGGTGTCAGAGTGAGAGGTCTCAGCCTGTAAACTCTTTTTTTAAAACTCCAGTTGGATCCCTGTCTTACTCTATCCAGACTCTAGTCTTGTTTCCCAAACCTCCACCCTCTCCCTGAACTGCTCAGTATTGGTAATATTGCTAAGCCTTACATTATGTTGTACAGCAAAAAGGAAGAAAAGAAAGAGGTTAAAGAGGAGAAAAAAGAGGAGAAAAAAGAGGAGAAAAAAGAGGAGAAAAAAGAGGAAAAGAAAGAGGAAAAGAAAGATGACAAAAAAGATGACAAAAAAGATGATAAAAAAAAGGAAGAGTAAGTATAAATAATGAATGTGTGATTATAACATGTCTCCTACACTACAAAATATGATGCAGCATTTAATTGTAACACTTACTGTTGTTCTGTAGACTGCAGATTCTTAGCTTGTCAAATCTTTAATACATTTTCCCTTTGGGATAGTTTCAACTGCTCAGTGAAGTTGTATCTTGAAGACCTGTGTTTAGATCTTTCAGAACAGCTTCCTATGTCAGTGAAAGGGAACTGAGCTACCTCTGGTCATTTTGAGTTGAAGATCACTTTTTAATTATGACAACACTTTAGGACAGCAGCCTGCTTTGCAGAGCTGCAGACTTTTCATTGTTCCAGAATTTCCATAACGATTCAGATGAACCAAAAATCTGATTTATCTTACCATGTAGAAATCTTACATGTAGAAAATTAAAAGTTTGCTAGTAAGTTTAGTTATTTCACTGACTAGTATATTTAATTATTTGGTACAGTGCAGTTCATTGCTAATGATTACTAAAATTTGCTTCAGTTGGTATGGGGGTGGTTTGTTTCTGCAACAAAATGAGGTAATTTGAATGCTTTTGGCAGAAATGGATCCTTTCTTGCTTTGTTCCCATAAAGCTGACCCAAATATAGCACAATTTAATATTATCAGTAATGATGATTAAAAGTAAGATGATGGCAGATAAAAAGGGAATGCATTTGGGTGGCCTTCACAGTTAAGGAGTATGTTAGAGTAATATACTGTAGGTTTATATGTATGTATATGCTGGCACCTGCTATATAGACATGAAGGCATTCCAAATGGAATCTGATTGATCTCTTATTAATCAAAGCTTTTAATTGTTTTTTTTTTTCCAATTAAAAAGCCTTTGTTCAAAGCACACTCTCTTGGCTTTAATTACTGTATAGTGAAAGCCTGAGCTACACAATATCCAAGAGTGTTTTAAAACATTTTGTCAAAGAAAATTAATGTTTTAATGTCTACGAGGTAGTATACTCTGATATATGATGATCATATTCATGGTCACCAGTTTTGAGCTGGTGACCAATTTTCTAGAGGAAATAGCTTAAAACCAATAGTGAAGATGGGTAAGTAAATACTTTTTAGATTAAAGCTGCTTCCTTTACTCACATTGCATGGACATTCAGTTGACAGCAATGGTAATGCCAGAAATACGCACAGATTTTAAATGAATTATCATTACATTTTAATATATTTGCATTCTTGGAGATTAGGAAATGTCCCACAAATACATATTCAAGCATTGCCTGGTTCCATATTCTGCACACTATTATACAGTCCACAGATCACACGTCTGCTGTTGAATTTTGCAGCTGTGGACCTCAAATCCACTAATACATATTTCCTCTTATTACATGCCTAATTGCTCTCTATTCCATATCAACCTTTCTCATGCTGGAGGTGGGCACTTCTGAACATACCCTGTGCCATTAGCCATGCTGTTCTTTAAATCTTTACATTCCGTGCCTGTATGCTTCCTTTAGCATCACTTGTTGTGAGGCCTAAGGAGCCTGTGAATGTGTGAGATTTGCTTTTACATACTAAGATATGTTTCAGCTCTTGTTACACACTGTATGTACACATGCACACAGAGATTCTTACTTGTACAGACATATAGTTGAATACATACATGTTTTACTTGTTCAAATGCATGCTTATACAGCAATTTCCATCATAGAATTTGTGAAAGATCAGTAATTAGCTTGCAAAGGAAGGCTCTTTCTCTAGCAATGAAATGTAACTTTCTGACCAGAGTGATAGTAAGAAACATTTAATAATTAACCTTTTTTCAGTGTGGGACTTAATACAGAAGGCTGTGGGTTTCAGCCTGGGAGATAAGAATGCCTGTGTTTTTCTTTCCATTCTTACTTACTTTTCCAAAAGTTGGGTAAAACAAAGAAATTGAGCTTGTCAGATGGGATACTTGGTATCTCATCTGCACTGCCTGCATGGATACTTTCTCTTCTCAGGCAGCTGTGAGTTCATGGTGAAATGAACAGCCTCAACAAGAGGGAAATCCAGCAGGTTGCTTGCTTACATTTCCAGTGTAAATATGCATGCTTTATTTTCCAGGCAGAAAAAGGAGGTCTTTGTGATAGATCCTTCAAGCAATCTGTACTACAACTGGCTGACTGTAATTGCAGCACCCGTGTTCTATAACTGGTGTATGCTAGTGTGCAGGTATGGATTTAAGTTCATAACAATTTAACATTTCAATAATTATGTTTTCTATGTAATTCACCCTCTAACCTCCCTGCAGTCTCTTTTGGGTGACTTACCTAGAAGGTTTACAGTTCATTTGCCCTTAGGGATGTATGATGTGCATACCACTGGGAATAGATTGCCAGTGTTTCTTTCTTTTTTTCCCTTTTGGACTAAAAGCAGGTGGATGTAACTTGCAGTGGATGTCCTCATGAGCGCTGGTGTGGCCTTCGTGTGCCACCTGCTGGCTGGCGCCTGAGCCGTGTCCTGGCCACTGCACCCCTAACTCTGCCAGGGATGAGGGCTTCCCACCACCCAGGAGAGAACAGAAAGGAGGGATATAGGCAGTGGTGGGGCCTCTTAAATTCTTATAACGCATCTTTTGGATGCTCGAAGGGCAGGAAGATTTAACTCAAGTATTTATGTTCCATGGTAGAATGTAGAAATCAGTTTCAGTCAAAGTAAGGGAGAGGTGTAGAATTGGTTTCCTTACACTGTGTAAGATGGTAGGGAGAAATGAGGATGGCTTGCCACTGAGAAACAAATCTTTTATTTGGGAATTATCTTCATGGAGATGTCTATCCCATGAAATATGATGCACTTTTAATTTTAGGGATATGTGTAATCCTCCTTAAGTGCGCTCAGGTGGCATTTATGTGTTTGAGTTTTATTCTTGTCCAGAACACCTTTGAATTCTGAAAGATCCTGGTGTCTGGACATAGCTCTAGTGTGCATCTCGTGTCTGGACATGGAGATATGCTGCTTGCAATACTTCTGTTCCAGAAGGGTCCACTAACATGCTGCTAGGGCACGTCATGCAAGTACTCTGCTTATGAATTTGGCCTAATTTATTTTTTTAAAATCTTTGTTTCTTTAGAGCCTGCTTTGATGAGCTACAAATGGACCATGTTAAAATGTGGCTGTTCTTGGATTATCTCTCTGATATTATCTATGTTATTGATACGTTTGTCAGGTTCAGAACAGGTGAGTCTTTCTGGCATTTTATTGTGTTTTCAGATACTGCGTGTATATAAAGGATGGAAACAAAAATTCCCCTGTGGGGTCTGACCACTGTAATATCCTGTCAGAATGCAACAGTGGAGGCTTTCAGAAGATGAAGTGTCTGATCAGTTTGGATTTTCTAAGGCCATACATTCCAACATTTGCTCTTCACTTGTCTCTAAATTCAGTTCTGTCATTAATAGGTATGCCAGGTGTTGACTGCATAGCCATTGTAACAGGCTGTGTGGGGAAGGGACAGTAGGGCACTTGGAGCAGAAAACCAACTGCACCCCAAAAATGCTATTTTCTTAACCAAGCTCTGCAGCATCCTGTTCCAAAGTGGTTATTGAGTTGGTCAAGTGCAAGACCTGGCACCTGTCTCAGCCTTCAGTCTGTGATTCTAGGCGTGGGACAGAGGCAGCGCAGCCCCTCTGCCACCTTCTGTGCTTCCTGCAGCCTCTACGAGGTCCTGGCTGGTTTCCCACTGCCTGGTGATGGGATACGGTTAACCCAGGAACCTCTGCTCAGATCCTGCCTTCCTGAAGTGTGAACCCAGAGGATCTTTGAGGGCTGTGCTATGCTATGCATGAAGTGGTTCTCTTCAGCTTCTTGTCCCTGTTTCTGTAATCCAGGCAGGCTGAGATTCCAACCTCAAACTGGTATCTGTTTCAAACTGAACAAAGTCTTAATATAGGCCTAAGCAGTTACGTACAGTGATCCATATCACCAAGTTAGTGAATTGTCCTTGATGCACTTTGGTCCGTGCCAGTGAGCACCCAGTGTCTGGGGACAGCTAGGACACAGCAGAGGTTGGGTGTTAGGGAAGAACTTATATGTGAATAGAAGTGATCATGGTAGCTGGTCTTGAGCCAGAAAACATCTCCTGTCTCATTCTTTTCACTGGTACAGACACAGCTTCAAAATGTTCCTTGAAAGAGTCCAAAACAACACTGATCATTAAAAAATGAGAGTAATTTTAAATATTTAATTTTAACACCTTATCCATTTTTATCTATTTATTTATTTAAAGTTGTGCTCACAGCTTGATGTTAATTATAGCCTGTGACAAGTTGTAAACATAATTACAAGATGGGCTAAAAATGCTGTTATGTGGGAAGCACACAACCCAGGGCAAGCCAAATTCTTAAACTTAGCAAGTACCTTGTTCAGCAGGAAAGTCAGTTTCAGGTACCAGCCTAAATCACAAGAATGCTGTATTTGGGGCAGGATAGAAGGAGGGAGGTATTTATCTTTGTGTAGTTAAAATGTCAACTGTGCCAACTAAATTTACCTTCTGCAGTTATACCTGTTAACAAAATGGGAAAGAATAGACTAGAAATTAGGCATATCCAGGCAAAGGAAGTTATAAATTTCCATGGGCTGTCCTGGTAATGATTATATGGCTGTTAAAGCCTGACTGGAATTTGAATTTTCAGGCCTGGCTTGCAACTGCAGAATTGCTGGAGCCATCTCCCAAATGCTTCAGTGGAGGTGTCTGCTGTAGTTCCAGGCACTCCAAGAAAGAAGTCGCTTCTTTTAGGTGGCAAAATCTTTGTCAACATTTTTAACAGTCCCTCCTGGCTCAGCCTTTGTCTGCTGCCTTTTCCTGTGAGTCTGCCAGGTCCATCTGCCCTAGGGACAGAGGTCCTGGAAACTTTTGGGGAAGACTGAGACTTTCTGCTGTCTGAGGGCATGGTCTGCCTTTGAACTGAGATCTAGGCAGCCCCACAACTACTCTGATCATCAGCTTCTCTATGGTGCATTTCTGTCCAGCTGCAGGGCCAGTTGGACTGCATTTCACCTTTTCAGTGACTGTGCATTGTGAAACACAAAAGATGTCTCAGCAGCTGGTTGTGCTTAGCATACCCTGTGTTCTAATGCTTTTGAAAGATTTTACTATAAGACTTTAGTTCCATAATGGAATAAAAAGCTGAGAGATATTATCTCCATTCAGGAGGAAGGTGTTTTCAAAGTTATTTTTCATAACTGTGTATCAGAAGTTCATCAGTCTGGCCACTTTTCTGTTCAGTTGTATAACTAAAGGGCATATTTGACCAGCTTTTTCAGCAGTTTTCTGGGAGGCAACACATGCATGGCACAGGAACTACTTCCATTTGTAGTCGCCGTCAGTTTGCAGATCCAAAGCCAGATACACACATAGATGAGGCAAATACACAAATAGATGAGGCATTTACAGGTGCACCACACATTCCAGAAATACAGCCATGCTGTGTAGGGCACAAAGAAATGCAGCTTGCTGTTCCTCAGCAGATGCTTCCCTGAGAAAGCTATAAATGGCTTGTAGATTGCTAAGGGGTTAGTAAAATGTGATAATCCCAGATACACTGGGAATGTTTTGGTTTTTTCTCAGTGGACTTTTTCTCCTGAGTGGCCCAATGGCCTGACAGTTGGATATCTCCATTGCAATTACAGCAAGTATTTTGCAGTGCATAGGCTGTTCCCTATGGAACATTTTTAATGCCTTCAGAGGCATAAAATAGCACTGTGGCTGTACTGTCTGCAGTAAAGGTCTCTCACTGCAGTTTATATCTACTCGTAAATTTTTAAAATCTAATACTTTTCAAAGTCTTTGGAATGAAGAAATATTAATGTGCAAAAGTCCACTTAGTAGCTCTCTCTCTAGAAACACAAAGTGCAAACCAAGGAAAATCATGTCCATTTTAACACTGGATACAAGAGGAAAAACTTGACTTAGCGAGGGGAGGTAACTGCATTTCTTTATCTCAAGGATATCTATATTGTTTGGGAAAAGTTTCCAGCAATCCATTATACCTAGTTATTCCTGGAATTTATTTTAAAATATTCCACTCTTATTTTATACACAGTTGCTTAACACTTGCTTAACTTTAGTTGTGACTCATGCACATGATTCATGAAAAATTAGACACTTGAATCTCCCTATTTTTTTTTTTTTCAAAGACACTTAAAAGAAAAAGATACAGCTGTCACAGAATAGAGTGGAAAACCTCAGGGAGCACTGTGGTGATAATAGAGTCATTGTTCTTAGTCATTATATATCAGCTTTGAAACTTGATTGAAATATTTAAATATGCAATGAAATGACCTCAATGTCCGTAGGCAAAACAGTACAAATTTTAACATTCTTAGGCCTGAAATATAAGTCACTCACTACTTTTGATGGTGTTTTTATTCTAACAAGTAAAATCTTTTTATTCTCTGAAGGCTTCCTTGAACAAGGTTTGCTAGTCAAGGATGAGAAGAAATTACGAGAACATTATACCAAAACTATTCAGTTCAAACTGGACGTGCTGTCTCTTGTGCCAACAGACTTGGCATATTTTAAGCTTGGTTTGAACTACCCTGAGCTCCGATTTAACCGCTTGCTGAGGATTGCTCGGCTCTTTGAGTTTTTTGACCGTACTGAGACGAGGACAAATTATCCAAACATGTTCCGTATTGGCAATCTTGTGTTATACATCCTTATCATCATCCACTGGAACGCATGCATATACTTTGCGATATCGAAGGTGATCGGGTTTGGAACCGACTCCTGGGTGTATCCCAACGTGTCCGTTCCGGAGTACGCGCGCCTGTCCAGGAAGTACATTTACAGTCTGTACTGGTCGACGCTCACGCTGACAACCATTGGAGAAACGCCGCCCCCGGTGAAAGACGAGGAGTATCTCTTTGTGGTCATCGACTTCCTGGTGGGCGTGCTCATCTTTGCTACCATTGTCGGTAATGTCGGCTCCATGATTTCCAACATGAATGCTTCCAGGGCAGAGTTCCAGGCCAAAGTGGATTCCATTAAACAGTACATGCAATTCCGAAAAGTGACTAAGGATTTGGAAGCCAGGGTTATTAAGTGGTTTGATTACCTCTGGACCAACAAGAAAACCGTGGATGAGAAGGAGGTTCTCAAAAATCTGCCTGACAAGTTGAAGGCTGAAATTGCCATCAATGTCCATTTGGACACACTGAGGAAAGTGCGTATATTCCAGGATTGTGAAGCTGGACTTCTCATTGAGCTGGTGCTGAAACTGAAACCTACAGTCTTCAGTCCTGGTGACTACATTTGCAAAAAAGGAGATATTGGAAGAGAAATGTACATTATTAAAGAGGGAAAATTGGCTGTGGTGGCAGATGATGGCATAACCCAATTTGTAGTCCTGAGCGATGGCAGCTACTTTGGTGAAATCAGCATCCTAAACATCAAAGGTAGCAAATCTGGCAACAGGAGGACAGCCAACATTAGGAGTATTGGTTATTCTGATTTGTTCTGCTTGTCTAAGGATGATTTAATGGAAGCCCTAACAGAATATCCAGAAGCCAAAAAGGCTCTGGAAGAGAAAGGACGTCAGATTCTGATGAAAGACAATTTAATAGATGAGGAGGCAGCAAAAGCAGGAGCTGACCCAAAAGACTTGGAAGAAAAAATAGGGCGACTTGAAGTAGCTCTGGATACACTGCAGACTAGGTTTGCAAGGCTCTTGGCAGAGTACAGCGCGTCTCAACAAAAGGTGAAACAGAGACTTGCCAGAGTAGAAACCCGAGTGAAAAAATATGGTAGTGGCAGCTTATCAGTTGCAGAAGGAGAGGCTGAAAAACCTGAGGAGGAGAAAAAGCAGTAATGCAGTATTTATATTTCCTCATTTATTGGAGAAAGTTGAAGCACTGAAAGCCATAAATGTATGTAAATATGTGTGTGCATACATAGACATAATTATTTTTATATGAATTCAAGAGAATGGTTTTAAGCATTTTTAACTGAAGCAGTATTTTCTTGTAAATAGAACACTGTCACCTTCTTCTTGGGGGGAGATTTGGTCCAGCACTTGGTGCTTTTTTGTACTGAGAGTGGGTTTCTTACAAGTCATGCTCAGAATGTCTTGTGTTTGGTACCTGTAGGTTATGACGCATTGTCTCTTCCTGTGCATCATGCATTTAGAAGGCATTGAAGATACCTGAAGTAGAAAGGATTAATTTTTTTCCTTTTTAAGAGCTTAAAAAATATTTATAGGGTACCCTGCTTTAACTTGCTACTTTAGTAGCTGATTAAATGCATGAATGGATGTTTGGGTTTCTCAAAATCTTTGTTCGTTCAAACAGTTGGATGACAGCTAAGCAGTGTCAGGTCATTGCAGTGCACCCTGTACATGTCTGAAATAGCTGTGCATTCGGATGCTTTAGTCTGATTCTCTCTAATGAGCTGGGCTCTGCACAAAGGACCATGCTGACAGAGTAGCAGTGCTCATTCATGTCCTTTCTGGCAGGATCTGTGACAGACTTCGCTGCTTTGCAACTGCTTCACCAGAGGAAAGAGCAGAGGATCCTACCTTGTTTTTTTTAGCCCAGTTCTATCCTCACTGGTAAAACCCTCACTTGGAAAGGAGTCCCCTAAAGCTCCCTGTGGAAGGGTAATATGGCTTCACTGAACTTGGGAAGAGAAAAGAGGGCCCTGGTATATGTAGCTCCCATATGCAGGGTGCTGAGTGAACCAACTCCCTGGCAAGTGGGCAGTCCCAAGGGGGGCTACTGAGAAATCTCATGGGCTGGCAGGGCAGGCTGTCCCTGACCGCCAGACAGCTTGCTCCCACAACAGGGTTTCTGCAAGGCAGGGAAAACAAGCCCTGTGTTGCAAAGTCATTCCAGTCAGGCCTATGTTTTCTTCCTTTTTATTTCTTCTAAGGATGTCTACTCCATCTCCCTTTGCTGTTTACTGCCATCTTTTCTCCAAAGTAGCTGTCACATTACCTTGTTTCCATTAGTTAGGGAGAATGCAGAAGATCCTAGCTTTCATTTTCTGTTGTGTAGTATTTTGCTGTCCTGCAACTTTCCCTATGTTACTTTCATCCTCCCATATCTCATTGGCTTTTGAAAAGTATGGAGTAGCAGAGGCTGTTCAGCATATATGGCACGGGATCCTCCAGTGGCATTAGGTATTACTATTGGCAGTGTTCTGACTTTAGTTGTCCTCAGCCCTGACTTATGACATCATCTGGGATTGATGGCCTATTGGAAAACTGGTGAGAAACCCACTGAGAAGAGGGTGGTTTAACTGTGTGGCAGTAGAATGAAAAGACAGTTTTTCTAAACTGAGTAAGCCCTCTTCTCCAGGCAAACAGCTGTTCCCTTCTATTGACACTTCTGAGCCTGGTGAGGGAGACAAATCTGTCAGTGATTAAGGAATGGGGCTTTGCCAGCAACACTGGCAAAGGGACAGCTGGGTAGTAATGTCCACACATGGCCCTCATCTAAACTCCTGTTCTTGTTAGCCTAGAAGCCAACCCACTTAGCGATCTTCCCTAGGTTGAGCTTAACCTCTTTTTTCAAGATACCCACTGATTGTAACAAGTGGTTCAGAAAGTAGCCAAGATCTGTTTGTGGCCAGTGGCACTCAAGAGTATTGGTCCATCAGCTGAATCTTGTCCTTATTTCTTTTAAGGTCTTGAGAGAAACAGGGGAGCTCCGAGAAGCTGGTTTTGGCAGGGGTGTAGTGCCCTTGGTCCCACTTAGGCAGGTAGGGCTGAGGTGGAGCTGGGCTCACTGCAGGTTACCCCTGTGAGCATAGAAGGTGCCCTCACAGGCTGCTCAACTTGAAACTTTCACCTCCTGACAGAGGTGGGTACCACATCCACCCTGGCTGACATTCACAGCTGTGTGACTCAAACCCACTGTATCTGGTAGGGGTTTTGCGCATATTGAGACATTCTCCATCAGTCATAATTTTCTGTAAATACCTATTTACCCAACATAGCACAGCTGTTCCAGCCCACTAGGTACATATGAATAAAACTGTTTAAAATACTCTTTATACCAAATTTATACCTGTTTAAAAACCCTAAAAAACACAAGACTGCTTCTTCAACTGAGGAGTCAGAACAACCTAATCTATCAGTTAAATACATGTTTGCTCTTCCCTTTCCGTGCCTCTTGATCTGGTTTTCATATGCTAGAAGAAGAGCATTTTGATGCTATTGGCTTCAGTCACTTTGAAATATACAGCTTCTGGCATGATGAAATCACATCCTTTAAAGTCTTTCATCTCTGTAAGATGTTTTTTCTTCTTCTTTAATGTGGCTGCAGCATGTACATTAAAATATTTTGAGTAATGTTCAAGCAACTCTGTGTTTTCTCTTACCCATATCCCTCTAGATTTTAGTGTTTCATGACAGACTTTGATCATGTCAACATTATGTGCTTCAGAAAATGGTTAGCTGGAACAGAGATCTGAAGTGACAGAAAACCAAGTGGGAATGGTGGTCTTCCCTCACTACATGGCAGCTGGACACAGCTTTGGTCCTGGGCCCAGTTTTGACACGATCCCTGTGTTTGCAGATACCACACAAGGCATAAGAGCCTGACCATTATCCCATTGTCCAAGGGGTGCCAGGTCCCACGGGGCACAGAACCTTCATGCTGCTGCCACCTGTCTCCTGTTTTCCCCTTCTCAGCTCCAGGCAGGGTGGCAGAGAAGGGACAGTGGCTTGTCTAGCGGAAATAAGTGTGTGCAACTTTCTGCTACTCATAGCTAGGTCACCTATGAAAAATTGCCTGGACCAGACTGGGCTGGGCTGGTCCTTCAGCCCTGCCACAAGAGAAAGCAAGGCACAGGGCAGTTCTTACAGAGCACTTGAACATAGGACGTGAAATTAGAAATAGGCTTAATGGCTACAGCACTCATTTCACATGGGCTTAAGCAGGTAGCCATGGGCTGGCACTGCTACTCCAAACTACCTCTATGTTCTGAGTGAGTCTGAGAGGTTTGAACATCTTCTCCACATGCAAAAGGAGAGGAGATGTGGTGGAGTGGCACACCATGCTTCAGCTGCTGCTCAGAGTCAGCTTTTCCAGGGAAAGGGCTTCAAGCTGTGGACCCTGTACCCTGACAGCACATTATTTCAGCCTTGCTCCTCTCTGAAGTGCTCTCAGTGCTCTCCCGATCCTTTTACCTTCATCCCCTACTATTATTTTACTTTATAGTTTTTACAGCAGAAAACTGCCCTGGAAAATTCAATGACTGGACTTCAGAAGCAGCAGTGACAGCAAAACAGCTCATGTATTTGTACAGCCAAGGGTGGGGTTTTCTTGACAGGGCAGCTCTTTCTTCAGAAACAGCCCAGGGAAGGTACAGTCATGCTTTTAAAACTCTTTTCTCCAAGGCATTGGCTTTGGAGTTTCATTTCCACCAAATATTTATTAATGTACAATATGAGGGCTCTACATTAAAAACTCAACTGCTCATTGTCCTTTCCCCCACAAAAGCATTAGTGCTTTCTCAGAGCTGGTCCATGTGTTGCTGGCTTTGGAAGACACACTTGTGTCTGTATTACTGCTGACATTAAGGATGAGACATTCACAGGCCAAACCTAGGCCAAGTTGTCCAGTGAGGTGACACAGGCAGACTACAGGAGAGCTGCACTTCACCCTCAAGGTTTGCAAGATGACAGCATTTGCACTTGGCTTCAAGGTCTCCCAGCTCTTCTATCAATGTTTCCAACCTGGAACAAACAGAAAGAATCAAACCCTTATCTACATAATTCAGCATTTGAAAAACCCCTCATGTATCCCTGAGAGCAAAAAAATTTATGCACTAAATGGATCTGGCAACTGTACAGGCAGTTAAAGTGCAAGATTACAGTTGTGGCTTCTCTCCTTTCCTGAGGGAAGCCATCAATCTGGGACTCCCTTCTCCTCCCCAGCCCCATTCATAGCCCAGAGCATGAGAAGGGTGCCTGAGGGGGGAAAACCACACAAGCTCTGAGGGCTGAAGATGGTGAAGCCTTTTGTTTCTGAAATTCAGATTTTGCAATAATTTCCAGCTCACAAGGGCTTAGGCTTACTGCTGCCAACTGCCCTTGCAGCTCCACTGCGGCAAATACAGTTCTGCTATTCTGTGTTTGCAATCCTCCCCCTTCCACGCCCTAGGAGCAAAGGGAGGAGGAAAGGCTTGCACTCTTAAAGCAGTTATTTAAGGATGAACACAAACATTAGCTTTACTCCAGAAGCAGCAGCAGTTCTCACAGATTTCCTTCATCAGAAGCTGGGAGATCACCTGGGCTCCTGTAAGGAGAGTGCAGGTTTTAGTGCCAATGGCTCAGCTTCCATGGGTTTTTCCCAAGAGGCTGAGGATGCTATGCAGCTCTAACAGAGACCTGTTTTATTTGTACAGGTAAATCAGGGATAGAGTACTAAAACCAGAAGTGCAGAAACATGGAAGGAATTTACTAATGGATACTATTCCATTTTTCTTTCCTTAGCATTTGTGATGCCTGGTAACAACCTTTCTGTAAAACTGTAACTGAAGAACACTAACATGGAAAATCAGGAAATCACAGCTGTATTCTAGAGTGATGGGCAGCTTCATAAATAGCAATTAATTTCTTAGCTTTTTGTGTGTTTTAATATGCCATTTCTTTACCTTTCTGACAAGGAAAAAAACCCCACATCAGTTCTGTTCTTACCAACAACAGTTACATCCCCTCATTGCCCAGGAAGGGGAACCACCCCAAAGCACTCACACCCAAGCCCCTTCAGGTGAGTAGCATGGCCAGAACCCATGGAAACTACCTGCTTTTCCAGAGACAGAGAAGCACAAAACCTTTTTTTTTTTTTTTTTTGGTGTAGCCTGCCTCCAGGGCTGATGAATCAAACCAATTGTGCTGTAAAGATCTACTCGTTTTAGGAGAACCAGTTGCCAGTTCCTCCTCAAAGTACAAGTATTTTACTTGCAGAACAGTGCAGATAATTAATCCAACTTCCTGCAGAGGCATTCCCACTGTTTTCAGATTACTTGTAGATTTAGGCTGTTTAAAGCAAGTCCTCAGGCTGCTTGTTCATAGGCCCAAAGCTTGGCACAGGAAAGCCTCTCTTACCGCAGCAGCTTTGGGTATTATCAGTGAAGCAAATGATCCAGAAGTGGGAATTTTAAATAACAGCTGCCTCTGACCACACTTGCATCAATGTTAGGAAAAAAGCTTATGTCTAGCAGCAGAGAGCTGCAGAGCTTTTCTAGCAAAGCACTTCATGCCTTTCCAAACACACTGATTTCCTCCACAGCTCATTTATCCTGTCAGCCACAGCCAGGCTTCTCCATGCATGGTTCAACCTGAGCACTGCCAGCACAGGGAAGGCTCATGGTTCATGGCAGATTGACAGAGGAGCTGCCCCAAGCAGAAAGTTTCAACTCAGGCCTTCAAGGCTGACAGTTTCATTCCTATAACCTGACAACACCAGCTGTGTGCACTGGCAGCCCAAGAAGGATGAGTGGATGAGGAAGAAGAGGACCAAGAAAAGAGCCATGCAGCACCTCTGATCAGCTGGTGGCAGTTCAAAACCACAGCCAAGAGCAGGGGTGACAGATGTGCTGGGCAAGAGAGACACCCCAAGTTGCTCAGCTTCCTGTCACTGAGGAAGGCAGGCTGCAATCTGGAGCCAGAGAGAGAAAGCAGACAGGGGAGCCCGGGTAGTTTTCTAAACTGATTTACATGCTGGTGGCCAGAAGGGGTCCAAGCCAGACCAATGGGTGACAGGAATGACTCCAGAAGGACCTGTTCCTCTTCCCCAGCCACTGCCAGTGCTGAGGGCCAACCCGTTACGCAGCACAGCAGAGCTGCCTACTCCATATGGGGTTTAGTCCTACACAGATTCACTCTCACTTGGGCAGGACAAAGGGAAAACTTCAGAGCAAACTCAGGAGGTGCTGAGACCAACTGATGCTGCCATCAGCCACTAGGAGACCCAGAGGCTGCAATCATCCTCGGGATCCAAGATTCCCAGAGGAAAGGTAAAAAACAGCTCAGTATCACTGCTGGAGGCCCCCACCTTGCAGACACTGGGAAGAACCTGCTAGAAGAGCCTGTTTTTACCACCCACAGCCCTGCAGCAGTGAGGCGTGGAGGCAGCAGGCAAACCATTGCCACCAGCTGTCCCCAGTGCCACTGCTGGACTGCAGCAGGACATGGTGTCCAAAAGCACTGGCTCCAGGCCAGCCCCTCTGCAGGAGAAGCCAAAAGCACAAAAGAGAAAGAAGAGACTAATGCATCCTCTGAAGGTGGCAACAGAAGGCAGGGGTAGTTGCAGAGAGGCCCAAACCCAGGAAACCTTCCCTAAGGCTTAAACACTGAGAAATTCTCTCCAAAATCAAAGCTATCAAGAAAACTCTTTCGCATGACAGAACTGCTTGTTCCAACTGCTGCAAGTCTGGAGCAGGATTGCTTCTGAAAGGCCTTAGGATGTTGTCTGGAACAACTCCTGGCACAAGGAGCAATGCTCTCACTCAGGCTGGCTGCTGGCAACTACAGCTAGGGCAGAAAACAGAGGCTGGTGGCTCCAGCCCTACACCAAATGAGCCACACAGAAAATTTTGTTAGAAAGAATATCCTCTTGGGGATTTTAGTTTGGGAACAAGACCCTCCCCAAAGAGATTCAAGGTGTAAAAAAATAGTGCAAGAGCAACCCTTAGCAGGTGCTCACAGAGAGATCTGTGTTGTACTTTTAAAGGAAAGTACCCATACTGGCAAAGCCAAAATGTAGTTTATTTCAGGTGGCTTGCTACAAAATTCATATTGTATTAATGTATTCTTCATGCATAGGTGACAAAAATTAGGAATCAGTGTGCATGGCACAAAAGTGATTTTTCTTTTGAAAATACACTCTCATCTAAAAAACATTCTTGTGCTGAGTTTCTCATTTTTATTAAAATCAGTTATATTAGGAAACAAAACCCCTTCAATTGTAACATAATGGCTTACCTGATCTTTACCCCTTGCTGCTCAGAGTGCATGCAAAGGGAAATATTAAATCAAAGGTAGCAACACATGATGTACAGCAGAGCTCAAAACCTGGAACAGGAAAGTTGCCATTTCATAGCCAGTTACTGCTGAGCACTGTTACTCCCTCTGCTGTACTATACAGGTCTGGAAGCAGAAGGATGCAGTGGGAAGATGGTTTTAAGGGATTTTCTCTGTACACGACCCCAGTGGCACAGCAGACACACCAGAGCCTTTGGTGATATTAAGAAAAGCTTCATGTCAGCTTTGCATATAGCAGTTGAGCCATAAACTTCTGCAGTTTTTATCTTCATTTGACATTGGCCAGTCCAACCTGTGAGCCAAGGCCGCAGGAGCAGCAGGATCCCTCACATGCAGTTGTTTGTAGTTGAACTGTGCTGTCCTTTGAAGGGCAGAAGTCTAACTCCAGCAATTGCTGTCTGACTTTCACAGGTAGCTCTGGTCTCAATTTTTAAGTCTCAAAACTTGCACAAACCTACCCAGCAAAATAATGTAGGAGTTCCTAATGCAATCTTATTGTCCTAAAATAGAATGCTAAAATAGAATGATTTCCACCCTCCACTTGCATCTCCAATGTCTTTGTCTCTTAGACATTCCCCTACACAGAAATCTCAACACAGAATATTGAGCAAGATATCCATTAACACAAGCACACTAGGGAAACTTCAGCTATTTTTCAGAATTGCTCTCAATGCATCCACAAATACTGCAGAACAGAACAAAACTACACTTGTTTATCTGCAATTAAAACCACCTTCCCACACACTTTTTAATTGGGTTCATGAAGAACAATAAAAATCAACAGCTGAAGATATCTTCAGATGGAGCACTAGAGAAAAATACAAGGACATATCATGGGTTTTCCAAATGAATTCATCTGGGTAAGAAATGTCCTGTGTAAAGACTAATGTCAGTATCAACTCTTATTTCTGAAGCGGAATCCCTTCCATGATTCAGGATAAATCTGAATTTTTAAGAATTAATTTTATTAAGTCCCTGATGGTATTATGAATTTTATGACAATTTAATTAAACTTTCAAGTATGAACGAGAACTGTAAGTAACTTATCACAAACGCTTGTAACTCAGACTAAGCATAATAAACTAAGCCCTTGTTAGGAAAGGCTTGATTTTGAATATCTTAACTTGAAAGAAATTCCTGCTCCATCTTGCATGCTGAAATAGAGGAATTTTTCTGCATAATAAATAAGGCACAGCTCAAACATTCCACCCAATTCATATTCATCTTGAGACAACCAGGAAATTTTTAATCCTCTTGTGAGATTAAAGATTTACCTGGAGGTAACTGGCTAAAACAGTGCAATGGAAGCATCTTAAAGCTGGTTATGTAGGAGTTGTCCTCTTCCAAAACATCATCAGCATGGAAACCTGTGTCCAACTCCCTGTTTCAGAGAGCAGAAGCCCAGGAAGGCACCTGGGCAGCTCATGCTGCAGACCTGGGAGGCTAAGCCCACCAGGTCCATCACACCTGTGTGGTATCAGATGTGGCAGGAAGCTCCTGCTTCAGCAGTGAAGCCACTGTTGGATGAGAGGCATGGACTGACTACTGTAACACAGACTTCCTTGGAGCCCTGGGCCCATTCCAGCATCAGCTTTCCTCAGAATGCAGGGTTGGAGGGGGTCCCCTTGGCTGCCACCATCCCGTGTCAGGCTGATGCCTGCCAAATGGAAGACAAGCCCAGTGAGAAGTTCATAAAACACTATTTCTTAGTTAACTGAACTATGCTCACTCCTGACAGCGGTTCCTGAAATCTTTTGCAAGACGCAAAAGCTGATTTTTTAAAAGGTGATGCTGTTTACACAGCATTATGTGCTAACATACCTCCAGAGCTAAACAAAACAATTTCTTCACTCCTAATTAAATCTGAATCAGTTCCACATTAAGATGATTCTTTTCAGGGCATTATTTCTTTTGCACTACTATAATTTTTGAAGCATGAGATTGTACAATACACAGAAGCCTGATGGCCCCTTTGCACTGAGGTTGGAAACATCCAGGCAGTCTGACAGGGTGCAGAAGGAGATACTTCAAGAGGTAATTTTCATTTGTCAAATGAAGCAGTGCCAAGATGTCCAAAATATTTTCTTGTCAACATACTGAAGACACCCTGTGGAGAGACCACCACCACACTGGCATCAGACTACTGCCTTGGAAGAGGAATCTTCTGTCTCACTCAAGAGAGGTATTTTCATGACACATAAATACATTTAAGTCTCCAAGTTTTGTAGACCTAAACTTTTCTAGACACAATGAAAGACATTCCAGGTGTGCCTGGAGCCCAGAAAAATCCCCAAACCAAAACCAATTTAAAATTACATGTTCTCCTACAAACAACCTAACACTGGCTGAAACTTCTGTAGGACAGGAATGCAGCCTGCAGCTGTAAGACTTCAAGATTTATTTATTTTAAACCTTATCAGCTGGTGCTGCTGAACAACTAGTGCACTTACACCAGCACAAAGGAGATAAGGTTTCAATACAGTGGTATTTGGGGGAGGCAGTATTTATTTACATGAGAAATCAGACAAATATTAAGTACTTATACCTTACCTGAAAATGATTCCTTGAAAACCAACTTATGTTTTTGAAGGCCAATACAATTATGCATTGTTTTAATCTTAATGCTATAGGAAAACAGAAAGACCATATTTACAACGTCAACAGTTCAGTTAAGAGAACTTTGTATTGCTATCCAGTTGTGCTGTCTGCACAGCTTTTAGACCTATATAAAAACCCCAACATGAATCTCATACACCTGTAAGCTGGGTGTAACCACAAACCACAGCTAAATCAGTATAAGAAGAGTTACAGGGATAGAACTTAACAGCACTAGACTGTGAGCACAGCACATACCACACAGCAGTATCACGATGCATTCACACTTACAGTGAAGCACCTCAAGGCACTCGGCAAATGTTCTTACCACCTACAGTAAGAGCTGCTCCAAACTTGAAGGGCTCAGCAGGTACTGTTGTCAACCACTCTACATTGAGAGGTAGGGTATCTGGTGTTTTCCTCCTCTGGGACATGCAACAAGGTGGACACACAAGAGGAAAAGCCCTAAGGGCCACCTCTGAGATCAAAGGCCAGAAGACAGACAGCACCTCTCCCTCCCCAGCAAGTTTCAGTCCCGTGTGTCCAGGCCATCTGGCATTGGCTTGAATTTGAGGCGGGAACATCGCTGGACCCCACATCACTACAGTTCACTCGTGGAGAGTTTTCCGTACCTGCAACCCTCAAATTATGCAGTACTACAACAATTTCTAATCAAACAATTTAATATCTAATTTATCAAAGTAAGAAAGTAACTTGTTTTCGTTTTCACTGAACCATGGTGAAAAAAGGTCATTGTTTTATTCAGCATCATAGTTACATAACAGTTGTCTGTTTCTATTACTAGAAAGAATTTATTAAAATAGTCCTGAAAGACATCTTTTCTTTTTCCAATGATTTCAAAACTAAGCCTTTTAATGCCAATTCCACAAAGTCACGGGTTTGATCGGTAGTAGCCAGTTATAGCAATTGTCAAGGCACAAGCTCAGCTCTGCACACCCGCTGCAGCTTGTATTGGAAAAGAGATATGCCAATTACATCTGCACTTACAAATGCATAATCCCTTCATCGTATATTGCAACAGGAGAAATTAACATTAAACACAGACTAAGAAAGGTAAAGGATTTATTTCTGATATGATTTGTAGAGTTAAAGTAAAAACCTACTGAATACTTTATGTAGTAGATGAACATAACCTTAGTACTTACTTTCTAACAGTTTATTTAATGGCTGGAAGTGTACAACATGAAGTAGGCCTCACGTTTATAATTGTTCAATTTTGCTTATTGTTAGATGAGATTAAAATACAGTAGCCGTCCCTTTAGACTATGGTGCAACACTGATCATGTGCCTTGATAGGTAGGAAAAATGATTCATTAAATAAATGATGATGACATAACATGTAGGGAAGACTTTGGATTGTCTATTTTAAATGTCAACATAATAGGCAATTAAGAATAGAACTTCATTTTAAGTGCACTTCCACATGCTTTGTTTATAATATAGCAAAAACTTCCTATCTCTTTTCCAGACACTTCACTCCCTACTCTAAAGCTGTTCAGTTGAAAATGCACTTTCCCCAGTAAACTTTTTTTTTAAAGAAACTAAAATTTCTACCTTTTCATATGCTAAGAAATGTTTCCTAATTAAAAACACAGTTTATTACAAGACATGTGAAGACAACATATAGTGAAATGAATTTTAATTGTTGTGCTGTGACTAAAGTAAAGTTCTCAAGGCTGCAATTTAACATTCCAAGTTCTCCCTTCCATCTTTATTGATTCTTAAGATTTTGCACAGAAACTCTTTGGGGGCTAGAACAGCAGTAATTGCATCACACTGTTTTTCAAGACTTCAAGTTTCAAAAGCAAACTCTTCAAAAAGTACAGTTCTTGATTTGATTAGATACAGGGACAAAAATATAGCACATACTTGAAGGTTACATGGTCTACAAATGATGGCAATATTTTCCTTGGGAGAGTACAGTTTGTTTTCTTGTAAATACTCAAAAAGGCTCAACTTCAAGCAGTAATAAACACAAGCAAAAGTGATTTAACCCTTAAAATAAATATTCAGGAAAACCTCTCTGTACATACAAGTGAAAGAATATGTAACACTTTCACGCTAAAAGAAAAAATAAAGATTTTGTTCATATAAGCAGCTGAAATCTGCTGTTCCAGCCCAATGTCCCCGGTAAAGAAGGGAGGCACAAACACAGGTGACTACTGTAGCTCACTATCTTATGGCCTTTTTGGACAGGGACATGATCACCATCATTTTTTAATCCCTTTTGTTAAACTTATTACAGCATGCCAAATCCTTTGGCATACGTGATGGCCTTCAATAATCTTTCTTTAAGCTTTTCTTTGCTTGAGTACTCCGGAAGCAAAAGTACATTAAAGCATGTGTGAGATGTAGGTAACCTGTGGGATAAAAAATACAAAAATTCAGATCTTGGAACATGCAAAAGAAACACACCTCTATTTTACAAGTCCACAAATAATGAATTTGAAGAAAATGAACTTCCCTTATAGACTCAACTTTCAGATTTAACTAGGTAAATAATTTTAAAGCACAGAATTCACTTCCATTTATTAAAAAAAAAACAAGGAAAATGTACAATTTATTTTTTTTTTTACCTCTCTGTATCTGGGCCATTTTTGGCTATGATCATCTTTAACTTTCCAAGTCCTCCCACAGGGGCTCTGTCTGTGCCTGTTGTAAACTGTAAGAACAGTCTTTTCTGTTCATCTGTAAATGAATGGACTATTTCCCAGAATTCCCTGTCAAAGAATAAATCAAGAAGTAAAACTGTAAACTTTGTAATCTGTAAACTCTTTGTTATAAATAAGAATTTCCAAAGTAAAGATCCAAAGATCTTTGTAATTGAACAATAATTCTAATCAGTCTTAACACCAAGTTTACAAGTTGCATTCATAAACCAAAACTCTCAGAATGTATTTACCAATAAATGAGATTCAGAAATACAAATCAGAAATATTACTAAACACTGCAGTTTAACTGTTCTGAAACATTGATTTGGTTGTGTTCTGCAGATATTTTATATTATTCTTATTTCCTAAGGAATTATACTGATTCAACAATGCTTATACCATCTCCTCTTCTCTACTGATAATACTTGAGAAAACTGAAATTACATGTAAGACATTTGCATCTCCAGTCCTACAGAAATACTAAATCTTATAATATTAAATTCATTATGAAGAAACAAGCAGATGAAGTGTTTTTTTTCTTTACAAAATCAGAAAAAATTACCTAATAATAAGAGAGTCTCTTGTATAGCCACCATCGTATTCTGTAGTTTCTTCTAGTGCTTGAAAATCTAAATTCTGTAAGAAGATGATATTTTTAAAGATGATCACTAATTATATACTCAGGATCAAAAAAAGCTCCACTCCTTAGTGTATATTCAAAATTCTTACCCTACTTCCACAAATAAGTAATTCAATTTCCTCTGGTCTAAATAAATATTTCAAAGGAGATTCATTGGTCACCATGTGGAATCCTCTCCGAAAGGCCTTGAACTGCTTTTCTACTGATTTATTGAGTATATAGTCAGCATAGAGATTGACAAATTCCTGCAAGGAAATAAATGCCAAAAAATCTTAATACTTCAACATTTGCCACTTTAAGTACCTCCCAAAAATACAAGACCCCAAAATACCTAATTCTGTAATTCTACACTAATTATCTGAGCTCAGCTTTTATTCAGCAACACAAAAGAACAAGTCTCAAATACTGCTCAAACAGGTCAAACATCCCACCCAGAAGCTACGGATCCATGTATCAATGCTTTCTTTAAGAGAAGCCTTTTCTGTTCACAACTACACTGTGCTACAGCAATTTTAAAAGTCTTTTAAACTTAAAAATTTTAAGTGAGACCAAACTTTTGTAGGGTTCTACATAATTCTACATAGAGTATATCAAAGAACTACTGATTCTGTTCAAAAGGCTGAGCGTACCTTTCTGTTTTCATTCGTAATAGGAATTTTATCACCGTTTTCCTTTAAATCGTGCATCATTGGATTGCCAAAGAGATCCGTGTGAGATATTTGAAACGTTATCATCATATCATCTTCCACACTTCCTTCATACTCTAGTAAGTCTCTCAAACTCTGATACAGAACCTAACAGAATAAGAAATACATGTCTGTCAAAGTAAGCTTTGATAGATCCCACTGAGTAATACAAGACGACATGAGACCACTGGGCTCAAAAAAGGGATGTTATATGCTATGACACAAGTCACCTAAATCTCCCATAGGAGTCCAAACAATTGTTTAATAAGCTCAGTATCTGTAAAGAGAAACAATAGAAGATATTAAGACAAAAAAGAAACACGGCAATCAGAAATAACTCCCTTAAAAGAGCCTTTTAGTACCCACCAATCTTCCAAAATGCAATGGTCAAACCTGCAGTTTAAGAGCCTTTAAAAACCTCCTCTTCTCTTACATCTTTTGAACATGTCTTTACTTAAGACATCCAGAATATGTTACACTAGTAAGGGGAACATTTATGAGTTAAAAATCAAAGAAACTCCTGTCTTTTATATCAGATAAAATTCATACAGTAGGTTTTTATCTTCTTATTTAAAACCCAAACCAACTAGGAAGCAATCCTTAAGCAACATAGATGGGGCAGTCTTTAATGTAAGAAGACATTTATATACCAAAAATAAAAAATTACGAGTTAGGTCAGAATTTACCAATCTGAATCTGAAATTACCTGCAAGAATTTGCTCTATTCAAAGGAGCAACCAGCCTTCCTCCCCGCTATGCCTTAGGAAAAGCCCAAGACTTCCCTGGAAACCAAAGACTATGCAGCACAGGAACAATTATTTGGCTGCAATAGAGGTGTAGGGGTTAAAGAATACAAAGTGAAGGTGAAAGTGACAACTGTGTGCAACTGTATTTTTACAGTGAAGTAGAAAAAAAATAATTTCCCCCTGGTGTTTTAATTGAAACATGAAAGTTAACACGTAAGCCTCAAACTCTCACTATCTGTATGTTTTTGACTCTTCCACAGGACCTTTAAAAAGGTGCACTGAAAATCACTGGACTTGGAACCATTGGCGAGGGCTGGTGAACATCCTATTCTCCATGCTCTACAGCATTAGAAAAATCATTGGGAGGCTTAACTACTGTGAATTTCATTTTGGGTTTGAGAAGTGAAAACTGAAAGCTCTGAAGTGTTTGAGTCATATGAGAAACACAAAGAGTTAAAAAAAGATTATTTAGAAGAAATCAGTGTAGGTGTTAGATGAGAAATTACAAAGCAGGGGAGAAAAATTAGGAAATGATCTGACCATCCTGTTCCATAGAAATACATTCACTTTTTTTTGATCACAAAAGGTTTTGAGTATGTAATAAAAGTTAGAGGAAACTCGGGCACTATTTCTCAACATCACTATACAGAGAAACTGGTCCAATCTGGCATGCTGTTGTATGTAGCCATTCAAAGCAGACCAGATAATCTATTTTTTGATTACACATGCACCATTTTCAAAAATGAAAGCCAAGTTCTTTCTAGACAGTATCGTTTTACTAATCTTTTTTTTAAATATGAAGATTTTGTATAACTGCTTATAAAAGGGAAGTGTCCCATTGTTTGAAACAAAATGAAGCTTGCTAACAACTCCTACCAGCAACGTGAGGGAAAGCCACTGGTGATCTCTGCAGGTGGAGGAGGGCCTGCACACACACTTGGTGTGCTCTATCTAGTAAAGCACATGTCCAGCATAGTAATTGTAAACAGCCATTGGCTGGGAATGTGTGTGAGAAGATGGACACTGATCACTGCTTTGCTAGGAATATTCATTAACTGTAGGGATATTCATAAACTGCCTCATCTGTCTCTTGCTTTAGACAAAAACCAGGAAGAACATCACACCTTTGCATGTTTACTCTTACTTGCACTTTTTTTTGGTAGAAATTTACCTCTACAAATAGCTATAAATGGCCCAATTTTAGAAGTCTCTTTGGGGAAGAGACATGCCTGTTTATGCTTAATAATTCTTAGTAACATTTAAGAGTTTATGTAGTAAAAAAAATAAAGCTTTATTGATACTGTGCCCTATTCACTGACATTACAATTTTGCCTCCTCCAAACCAAATGTAGCAAGAGGTTTTACTGCTTATGAATTTATTTTAACAAATACACTCTTAACGCAAGTCACTGGTTATTTCACTTTCACTTCTGACAGTGATCTCATGTTGAACTGAAATACAGATTAAATTATAGCATGGAAAATGGACTATTAAACTTAAAGAACATAATGAACTTACAGGATGAGAGTCTGCCAGATCACGGAAAGTTCCTTTTTTGCCCATTAGCTTTCTGTAGACAACCATGGGGAAATGTACATCCAGTATACAGTTGTTGTAAATAGCCAGGCCCAGTACTATGCCAATCAGGGTAAACTGACCCTCAGTTTCAAAAGAGGACGGATTAAACCAAAACAGTTTTGTAGACTCATCATATGTGAACATCCCTGTTTAAAAAAAAAAATTAAAAAATTGAACAATTATGGTTACAATTCAATAAACATGGCACATAAAACATATAATTCCAAACCCATTTACACTAGACTTTAAGACATGCTTAACATTATACTGAACTGAATGGCAAAGAGAAACTACTTACCTTAGGATGACTGGAACTGCTCAAAACACTGTTACTCACATCACCACTAAAAGTGTGCATGAGAACTGTGATACAACATCCTGCAAAACTCACTGAAGCTGCGTGTACACAAGCTTTTATCTCCTCCACTACTGAGGAACCAGCAGCCCACTGACAAGCAGCGATTGTGACTTTGATAAATACAGCAGTACAAGAAAAGAACACAGTCAAAAACGTGGATGAAACAATCTTGAAGGCCTCAAATTACTAAAAAGTGACAGCTTTTCCTCAAAGGCCAATTCAAGCAAAGGAACAGGACAAGATGAAGCCCTACTACTTGATTAGAAGCTACGATGATACACTTAATGCAAGCTTCATTTTCTGCTTTTACACATTTATGCCAAAACCCAATAAAAAGCTTTTTCCCCCTAGAGTTACTATGAATACAAAATGTGTACATACTATTTTACATTTTTAATACAGAAGTAAAACTTAAAACATGCATGCACATCTAATCTACTACCTATCTTTAAATGCAGGGAGTATATACACAGTCCTTGGATCTTAGCTCAGGCACACTTTAGCATTACTATATAAAGAGTATTTCAATACACCCACACAACTTCTGTTTAGATAAACTGAAGTTGAGAATGTATTTGTTTAGCCTTGAAAATAAAAATTCATCAAAGTACTATGAGTTCTTTATTATGCCATACTTCAAAGTAAGTTAATTCAGATTCCAAATCTCTCCAAATTAATAGCATTTTTCAGAGTGAGTAAGACTTGTCTATGGTTCTGTACCACTTGTTATAATAATTGGCTTGCATATGGTGAAGGGCAAGTGCCAAGGTTCAGATTTTTGTTACTGATTCTGGGTACTTGATACTGACACATCCTTTCTAATCCAGTCAAAATAGATTTCTGTGCATTTTCACCAATTTTCTAAGCAACAAAACCAAGAACAGCAGCTTTCTCTTTTAAAATAGTCCAGTGAAACCAAACTAACAGCCAAGAGCCGTTAGGCTTCTTTAATGGAAGCCACTACAGGAAGTACTGTGTAGCATCATATTCCGCATAAAATGTGAAATTAGTATAGGAGCCTGGCAGGGCTCATTTCTATTCTAACAGGAACTATTCTTATCATTTTATAACATTTTCATCTTTCCAGAGTAGCAGATAAGCTGCACACTAAAAGAAGCATGCCCTTGCATAAATGATTGGTGTAGGGAGCAAGGGAAAAAAGAATATGATGGAAGTATGACTGCTGAAACACAAATGTAAAATTTTGGCTCTAACATACCAATTTACCCTTGGTTCGTTAGCTATAACCAAATTTGACATTGCTGTCACACTTTGGATCTCATCAGATTTATTAACCTGGAGGAAGTGGAGGAAATAATTTAAGAACTCCCCATAATCCTATTCTTGCTTTATTGCAGAAGCTCCTTCCTCTTTGGTTTGATTACTAATTCTAGAAGCTAATCACAAAGCAGAGTGAGGAGAGAGGTGAGAGAACGAACAAAGGAACTCTGCTAAGAAACCCTGTACTACTGATTTGTATCCAAACAAGTAAAGATGGTTCTCATTAACAATACACAGTTACTCCTTCCATCATTCCTCCTTTAGGAGGATGACTACTGACAACACAGTGAGCCTCAATATGTGTCAAATACTCTCCTGACCATCAATGAATCTGGAGAGCTTCAGAGAGAAGCAGCAGTGGATACAGAAAGCATAAACATAGAACAATCCAGTTTGGAAGATCATCCAGGCCAACCTTTTGTGAGAAAAATCTCTTAAACCAATAAATTATGAGAACACATACCGATATCTGGATTGAAGATTTCTTCCACAACTAGTTGAAAAAATTCTTTGGAAACACCTCCTTCATCTACCCCTTGCTCTCCTTCAAATTCAACATACAATTGCTTCTTCAAGTCTGCAGGATTTTCCATGGCAATCATCTCCAGCTATTGAGTGAAGAGATAGAAATATTTCATTAGTATATCTGTAGAATAGTTTAGTATCAAATAATGAAATCCAAAGCACCCTCCAAAATTAGGAAGAAAGCAAGAACAAATCACAACAGTAAAATAAGAGAAATAGTAATGCCAAACCACTCTAAACATGTTTCAGAATCTGAATCTGGGGATTAACATCAAGAAACTTATCACAGAACTGATCTGTCAGCCCATTAAAGCTAACTAGCTGTTAGCATTCTCTATTCTATTCTTTTAAGCACTTATTAAAAAAGTTATCATTGTGTTGCACACAATTCACAGAAAAAAGAAGAAAACAAGATGTATTACTGGGATAATTAAATTCATCTGACAATGAAGATTCTGCAATATGATCTACATGTTTGACAATAAACGGCTTTGTGAAGGGATTACTCAGATATGTTTTCAGAGTGGGAGACAGAAAACAAGCCTTTGATGAGTAGTTGCATCTCTCAAACAAAGAGCTGGGGAAAAAAACCCTAAAACCAAAAAATACACTAATATCACAGTCAAATCAACCCCCTCTCCTTGACCCTAATGAGGAAGTCTCAAAACTCTATTGCTGTTATTTCTTCAGTGCCTTCAAACACATCTACTGCACTGATGCTATGAAAGTGAAAATTCAGTTAAGGCCAAACAGAAAGTCTCACATTTTACAAGACAGGGTTTTAAGTCTATATAAAGGCCATTAGAGGCCACAGAATCACATAACAGTTTGGGTTGGAAGGGACCTGGAAAGACCATATAGTTCCAACCCTTTTGCCATGGGCTGGGACACATTCCAGTAGACCAGCTTGCTCAAAGCCCCATCTAGCATGGCCTTGAACAGTTCCAGGGATGGGACATTCCCAACTTTCCTGGGCAACATGATGCAGTGCCTCACTACCTTCACAGTAAATAACTTCTTCTGAGTATCTAATCTAAACCTCTCCTCTATTGTTTGAGGTCATTTGCCCTTGTGAAAACATCCTCTCCAGTTTTTATCAGCCCCCTTTTAGGTGCTGGAAGTTTCTCTAAGGTCTCCCAGGAGCCTTCTCTTCTCTGGCTCTGCAACTTCTTATGTTGAGGACCCAGAGCCAGATGCAGCACTCCAGGGGAGAGTGTCACAAGAGTAGAAGGGGACAGTCACCCAGTCACCTCCCTTACCCGGCTGGCCATGCTCCTTCTGATGCAGCCCAGGGTATGTTTGGATTTCTGGGCTTTGAATGCACATTGCCAGGTCCTTCACTTGCTTACACCAAAAATGAATCCTTTCCAGTAAATCAGAATTCAAGCAAGAATACTTTGCAGCTGATAAGAAATACGCTACTTAAAAGCATAAACACACCACTTACACTTATGCAGCACAATTAGACTAAACATATCTATGTGGCAAAGAAAACTCAACTGCAGTAAATTAAGGCACAGATGGACCTGTATACTCCTCTACCAAGACCGTATTACTTGTGAGATTTGCCTCTGATTTGGGCTACTGCAAATTGCACTTACCAGCAGGTGTCCTTAACATGCTAAATCTTACTTTTTATTTCATTACCCTACCTGATCCACATGTCAACGTTCTTTAGAGACCAGAGTTTTACTACAGAAGTGTACAGTAAAACAGGAACAGAACAGAGAAGGTAAAGGCAACAGAAATGACACCACTGACTCACAAAATCACACCACCAGCAAGACACATTTTCTCCTGCTAACTGCCAAGTCAGCCATACATGATCCAAGCAGCGCAGCAGGGCAGGATGGGTGACAGAGTTAGCGGGGTTATCATAATGGGTTTGAAGGTTTTGAAGCACCTCATGCAAAAGGAGCATGTGGAGAAAAAAAATGCACTATTTGGTATTGAAAACTAAACTTGGAGAGTCTAACTTCATAGCATATAAATCTCAGTTAAAAAATGAAGGCAAGTCATGAAGACCCCAATAATGACAGCAGATGAGATTAGTCTATATTTCAATCAGCAAACTACAACATTTTCTGAAAAACTTAGTTATGTGTTTGTGTAAGCCATTTGTGTAAAAGATTATTTTCCTATGACAACAATGGAGCTTAAGTCATGTTCCAAGTACAACTTGCAACTTCTGAAAAACAGAGAACTAGCATTTATTTGAAAGGTGTAAATACAGGTTAAACATTCAAGTTAGACAGACACAAATTCTCCTATTTGGATCCGTTCCACTTACAACTGACAGCAATAAAGCTGTGGTTTTTTCTCTCTCCTGTCATGATTTTGTTGGCTTTGTAGTCTTTACCACCAGTAAATTACTATATTGCATGATTTATGAATTTTCATGAGTCCTGAGAAAGCATTTCTTTTGGGACAGCAACCCTATGTAATAATGTGAAGACTCTCTTGTGTCATGGAAATGCACTAAAGAATTGCTCATATTTATACATATAGAGCAGTTAAAGAAATTTCAAAATGCTTTTTTGGCTGACAAAAATAGTCAAAAAAAAAAAAAAAAAAAAAAAAAAAAAAAGGAGGAAGGAAACAGTCCTAGTTGAGCAATGCTGGCTAGGCAGATGAGAACAGTGCACTGGATGTCTGCAAGGGAGTCAGGAAAAGGATTACCCAAAAGCCAGTATTTTGAGCAAAGCCTGATGCTCCTTGAAGTAGATTCTATAAGCAGGAAAATGCTAAGCTGCTCAACTCAAAATTGTGGGTTTAGCTGCTCCTTTGAATATCTGTGTCAACACTGATGCCTCACAACAAAAACTGACTGCAGTGGGCAACAGCAGCAAACACAACAGTAAGGAGGCACTGGATTTTAGCAGAACTGCAGGAGTGTTTCTGTACAGGGAAGTATGAACGTCAGTTATTGCTGTCTGGTTCTTGGGTTTTTGCGGCCTTTCTTTCTTTGTTTTTGATAATCACAGCTACCTCAACCTTGTCAACATAGATGCCGCTAGATCAACAATCCAACTGTGTGAATTATCGAAGTTTTGGAAGTTGTTTTCTGTCCTGATGATTTGACTGGCCACGTCATTGAAATAATCATTACATTTTCCAGGGACTTCCTAAAAAGCAGGTGTGTAGTATGTCTGAAGCAGCAGAAGAATGTATGAACTGAAAAGCTGAGAGATGACATCATAAAGAATATCTGTATTTTGTTTGCTGAAACACAACAATGTACCACAGCTTAAGACATGGGGTGATTTTACTTTGTTTACAGAATAACACTGCTTTCCTGAAAGACAGGAATGTCCACTGAACAACAGAAACCAGTTTGGTGACCTGCTTAAAACAGATACTAACTAAACTAATTTCTATTCAGTTAAAAATGATCACAAACCACCTGAAGTTCTAACATAATATAAAAGTTCTCTTTAAGGCAGAGGCAGGAATACTTTCCACACTGGACAGCAAAAATGACAGAACACAGCTAACTTAAGCTTGGAAGTACCAGTGACACATCATGACCTAAGTCGGCCAATACATTTTTCTAAAAACAGGCATGCAAAGTAGTTACAGTGACAAAGCAGCCTTTTCTCCAGCTGTACTGAACAGTTCATGCATTTGGAGCTTGCACACACATCAAGAGGCACATGCTCTGCATCCAACCAAGGCATACCAGTACTAACATTTTTCACCTGAACACACCAAACTTTAACTTGGTCTGAAACAACATCAGATCTCCCTGAGTACTTTGCTGCTAATACAAGAGAGAATCTGCCTGCTTGGGTTCAGGTGTCACAGAAGAGTTTTGGTCATCAATACACTCAGCAGAGTCATTGCAAGCAGGAGAGGGTTCCTGCCCACTAGCTGTCTGCATTCCACATGAAATTTGTCAAAGTGAGTTTCTAATTTGCAAGCAGGTACAAGCCTCGTTCTGCTGAAGGAATGCACCAGGTTTTCACTTGCAAAAGTTGCGTGTCACAACTCACACCCTCTAAATTACTGCTACCTGAGAAGAACACCACATTTAACCTGGGCCATGGGGGTGGGGAAGACTAAACTCAGAAGAAGGGGATGAAAGAAATAGGTCTTGGGGAATGAAAAGGCAGAAGAGAGGATTTAAGGATATATTTCCTTTCATTGCTACCACACTCGCACAACGTGACTCAGCAGTACAGCTAACCTATTAAACCTGCTAGACAGAAAAAAGCATGTTAACTGCTTTCAGAAACTGCAAACTGAGATACCAACTCCCAAATATACGGTTTCCTTAAAAAAAGTGAGGACTAAAGTGTTAAAAATTCTAACATCCCATCCTTGTCCTCAGGTGACTTTTCAGATTAACATACATAAAGTAAGTATACAATAAGTATATAATACAAAGAAAGATGTTTCATTAAATAATTTCCAATAAAAAAGGAAAAATAAGTTTCTGAGCCAAGTTTCATACATGCAAAGAAATTGAACAAGGAATTTGTAAATAAAATTTTTCCTCATATGTATGTGTTTTAGGGAACTAACATTCTCTCAATAAACAACTTTAAACAAGATAATACCTTAAAAGAATTAAAAAGTACTGCTTCAAATTCTTAGTAAGAGGAAAAAAAGTCCTTTGTTAATAATAGTAGCAAAAACCCCCCACCAGTGTTCATATTTGCTTTAATGAAGTCCATGAAGTGAGAACATATACATATTGAATTATAAAAACTAAAGTACTAAGTATTGATAGGAGAAAAACAGCTTGGTAACAACCTCATCAACTCAACTAATGAGCAGAAAGCCATTATTTAGTGTGTTTGCAAGAAGCTGTGAAGGCTGATCAATACATTTGTTTGAAAAATATTCTACATTAATAAGGAAAATATGAGTAAGACCAACTCAACCTCATTTTAGTCAATATTCTTGAAAATGCTTTTATTAGGAAGTTATTAGTTGTTCCATAGATACTCAAAATTAAGTCTTCACTGACTTTACTGTGAAGACACAGTGACACAAATAGTCATTTATTATTAGTTATTTATGTCTAGTGACATAAATAGTTACAATTCGAAAGAGTCTGTAAATATTCAAATCTCTAAAGTTAAAAATTATGAAATTTGAGGGTAAATCTATTGGTACTCAACCATAAGCATGTATATTAAGCACGTTCAGAAACATTGTCATTGAACAGATCTCAGAACATGCTTTTGCTACTGAATATTATTATCTTTGAAAGATTTTTCTTGTATTTTTCAGTGAGTTCATTCCTAAATTTAATACTGTACACCCAAAACTGCAACCATCCCTGATGCAAAGTCATCCAGTGCTGCTTTCACTTAGGTCTGATGCTGTCAGTGCTGCTACAGAAAGACTCTCATCAGAGACAGAGCAAACTGTTTAAAGGCTTAGGACATGAGACTGAAGAGCTGCCTCCAGAACTGTTTCAGTTAGAAAGTAATTGTAAAAATGGCTAAAATCGCTTCTCAACCAGTTACAGAGTGTACCAGTAACCACAACATGCAATGCTTGAACAGATCAGGCACTCTCTGATGAAAACTGACAGCGTGGAACAGTATCTCCCCTGGAACAGCTTCCCAGCTACCAGCAGCTTAGAGATTTCCTGAGGTTTGTGTGTGGCTCACACCAAAATGCCTGTAATGTCCATTAGCTTCTGATGGACCTTTCCTTCTTCAAGAGTTACAGGCCCTAGGTAAACACATCCACCATCTTAAGCTACACAGTGTGGAAAACAAAATGTTATTTTGCTTATGTTAAGCCTGATTCCTGATAATAAAACTAGGGGTTACCAGTTGAGAAAACCAGTATTTCTCATTCAACATCTCCGTCCATCTTTTACATCCTCTCCATCAATTTTTTACCCTTAAGGGGACTTTACAGTTTCTTTGAAGAGACCCTGAGCTTTCCAAATGTATTTCTACTGCATTCTTTGTGATATTAAAATGAGAAGAAACAAATGGAAGAGAATAGGCACACTGTGGTCAACAGCTACATTAGAGTGTTCCATTCACTAACACTTCCTGGGGAATAGTTAAAATATATTCCTTGAGCAATGATACTTTGTATCATCAGTTAAGACATATTAATAGTTAAAAGGTGGATTCTGTACCGGCTTCATACAATAGAACACAATTTTCCCTAAGTCCACATCATTCCACAAGAGCTACCTTGTATCATCTGTTTTAAACAGCACATACTCCCTTCCTCCACTTTGGGTGGCTGGTCTGTGTTCATCTCCATTTTACTGAATATAATCCATTTTCCACTTCTGAGAAATGCCTGGGCTGCACTTGGTCTTGTTGGCTACCACTACAGATTAGTTCAGACTACCTGAATTTAGAACAATTTTATCTTTTCCCTTTATTTTCTCAGAATAAACAGTTAAAATCCTTACTTTCCTCTGACAGTCAGGTCACCATAATTTAGTATCTCTGATAGCTTAAATTAACAGCCATAGAAGGAACCATGGCAACTGCCCAAGCATGTAACTCAGGCTGCCAGGCTGAGCAAGGGCTGCTCCAAGTGCATCACCATTTAGATTAATATGTTTGAACTTAATCTGATTTAAATTTCCTGAACTTCCAACAGGCCAAGAGTGTGCACAGCAGTGACTGCTCTGGCTACATTACAACTTGATGCTGCCCACAAGCTTTTTAACGTAGACTAAGCATATTTTTTTTTTTTGTCCTCGAAGGTTTCAACTTCCACAACAAGCAGTATGTGAAAGAATGCCTTTTCTCATATTTATGGACTTTCCTTCTTATTATCAGCATAAATAGGAAGGTTTGCTTTTGCTCTGCTGGAATTGACATTGAAAAGAACATCCTAAAATTAGCTCTCATGCTTTTTTAGCTCATCTTCTCCCAAAGAGAAAGTATTATTATCCTTCCCTTTTCTCCAGTATTTATGTGCCCAAAGCCAAACATTCAGGGAATAAACTCCATCACAATAATATGACAAAACATAACTGGACATAACTGTAAATCTGATAGGTAGTGAAATTACAAAGAATCTTCTTAAAAAAACTGGTACACAGTATTTTTATATTTATTAGCCTAAGATGGAGTTGAGTTTACAGATAGAAGCCATTTCTGCATTGCAATTTCATTTTTTCTTTTGGTACTGAAGACAAATGTTTTCCCCAACAAGTCATAATATCAGCAATTCCCATGAAGCAGCTAACCCAGCTGGAAATTCCTAGGCATACAGAAAAATCAAGGTAGGTGGTCACTTAAGGTTCTCACAATTGATCTTCACTGGCAGTTAAAATAATCAAATTTAACTACAAGTAACAGCTGGGCCGAGAGGCAAAATCAGGTAATTTCCCCAAAACCTCTCTGGGTCTTCAGTGACAAGTTTTAAAGCCATGGGTAAATCTAAATTTTGCAAACCTTGTGCTTTAATAACAGAACATGGGCAAATGAGTTTTTGAAAATTACCAGCCTTAACAAATAAAGGGAAGGGTCCTAAAATTAAAGAATATATTAAGGTCATATATGGACCTATTTACCGTAAAATGATTTGTATTCTGTATGATTCCCCTCTTCCAAAAATGCAAGAAGAAATGGCATTCAGTTTTAATTTAAGAAGTCAGCATATTCAGAAACAGGCTGCTCTCACACCTCTCTGGTTTTAACAGGTTTGTTAAAGGTCGTGTTCCTTTCTCAGTTGTATCAGTACTGGCACCAAATTAAAATAATGCTTTATTTCTAGAAATTTGCAAGTCCACAAGAAGAGTACACAATTAAAATGTTTTAATTCTAACTTCCATCTGAAAGTCCCTCCATCAGAAGATGATGCAGGACAGTGCAGAGGACGAAAACAGAAGTTGGTCACTCTCACACCCAAGATCTGTGTAGAATCTGACAATGGGGGAATAAGAGCTACTCGACACTTTAAAGCATCTAAATCTGCAACCACTCTGAGCAGAAGCAGTTCTGCTGAGCATAGAAATCTTCAGCATCGTGCTTAGAATTCAAACAATAAAGCTATTTGAGATTCTTCTAGAGGAAATCTAGTATATGTGAATGCACTCTCACAGAGCCCTTTTCAGTCACTCCAAGCCCACACAGTCTGCACTATGAGAACGAACCAACCCAAGCCCCGTGCTGCTGCAGGACTCACCCGGACGAGCGCGTCGTCAATGATGTGATCACGTCTCACTTTCAGTCGCAAATAGGGGTTGAGCTGTTGCCCTTGGACTAAGCTGTAGAGCACAGTTATGCGTCTTTCACTGTACATCCGGATCCTATTGTCATAATACAATCCCAGATTCTTGGTAACAGCATTCAATATGAAGGGACAGGTCATAAATGAGAATTTATTCTCTGTTTCTACTTTGAAGAAAGTGTAGTCTTTGTCCATTTCTAGAACATCATTCAGTGGTTCATTAATAAATTCTTCAAAAGGGATAAGTGGTTTTCTGCAATCTATAGTTTTAACACCAAGTTCAGTTTCCAGTGGGTCCACTCGAGGACCTTTTTTATTTCTTCTTTCCTCACCCAAAAGCTCTTGAAGAGTTAGTTCACTTGATTCTGGGATGGGTTCTTCATCTTCCTCTTCATTATGATCTGTATCCACATCCCCTCCTACTACATTTGCATAGTAAACCATTTTCAAGCACTTTGAAGCAGCAACAACAGCATCATCATCATTCACTAGGTTACGACTATTGAACTCGTTGCTTATGACTTTGTAAGTAATAAGCTGCTGAAATGTTTCCATCATTCTCCGAATTTGATCTGCTCTGTACTTAGACCACAATCTGACCAGTTTTGCTTGAGCTGCAAGGGGTAGTTTGCTCATTGCTTTGCAAAACAACGGTAGAGCCATTTCCAGATATTCTGGGCTATGAAGATTGCCATTCTCCATTACAATAATAAACAAATTCAGATAGTTAGGATCCCGAGAGTACACATTATGGTAAGTCAAGTCACATTCCACATTAGGTGACAAGTACACAAGTGCATTTAAAAAGGCAGTTTCTATTTTTTCATTAGAAAGTAACCTATCATAGACCCGTCTGACTGCTTCAATATCTACAGACACTTCATCTGGGCCTAGTTTTTGGAGGTTATTATCTCCCTGTGTGTTATCACCTATTCTTGATGATGAAGATGATGATGCACCAGAATCCTCTTCCATAGCAGCAGCCGAACAGGCAGCTTTTTCCTTTTCATCTTCATCTTTGTCTTCATCCTTTCCTTGAAGAGACTTGAGCTCCTCCTTGGTGTGCTGCTTGGTTTTTCGGAAACTCTGCACCAGTGCTTCAGCACTTGAAAACACTCTCCCAATCACCCGGATTAAAGGGGAATAATCCTCTTTTTCTCGACATAGTTCAAGAATTTCATATATCTTGTCTTCTGTTAGAAAAGTCACATCTATAAAAAGATAAAGATATTAGTTTTATTTAGATAAAAATCAAAAAGATAAAATACTTCTGTGGTTTGCCCAAGAAATCTGTGTGTCATATCACCATTAAAACTGCAAAAACAGTGTAAGTGCTGAATGTCAAGACAGATCACGATTTCATTCACTGACTTTGTAAAATATTTTATTCATGGATGTCAATCAGAGAATGTGCACAATGGTGAAACTGTTTTGCAGCCAATTAATTACATTTGGTAGTTAACAGTACTGTATTGTCTAAGCAAGTGCAATCAGTAAGAGGTTTAAACCTCAAAAGACTTAATGAATACGGCTGTGACAACAGTCTTCTGGTAAATCTGCACAGTTAATGTGTAAGTCATTAAACTAAACAAACTGGACTGTATCAATCTTTTTTCAAACCAGACCTTGAAGAAAAGACTCATTCACTTGTTTTGTTGTATGTTAGCAGGAATATAAGATTTCTTATTTCTCTTTTTAATGCTTTCTGCAACTGTTTTTAGACTAAATTGATGGCTGAAAACCCTCCCAAAACCCTCAATACATGCTCTGAAATTTATGCTGCCTTCTAAATTACACATACAGCATGGCATGTAGATTATCTCTTTGCATGTTAGGCCTCACTAAGATAAGCAACTTGGGTATACTCATCAACATGCTACTCAGATGAACAAGATGATCTACATATATCATCTGCTCCAAATACCTGTCTGTTCTCCCTCTCCCCAAACTCCTGATACAAAGTAAGTAATTTGAAGGGTCCATTTGTTACTTGAAATCTTAATTTTTCTTTAGAAAAAAGAAAGAAAACATTATTTACAGCTTTCTATGTTACTTTTCAAACAGAACCCACAGATGCTTTCACATTGAGTGATGATTTACAGTAGGATTACCACACGATCAGATCCTGAAAAGATATTTTAGTTTAAGCAGATTCTTCTGAACTGACACATAATTTAGAACTAAAACAGAATCTGTTTAATAGCATCTCTAGAGATCTAGAAAACATCTCAGAACTGTATTTACTAACCATGCTAGAACTACCTACCTCTGCAGAAAATGTATCATTTTAATAAAGACATTTAATAAAATGCTTAATAAAGATGTTGCACACTAAAATATTTTGAAATGCAAACACCTACACTGATACTCATTCCAAGAAGTCATTAAATTAAAAATACAAATTAGACAATGCAAAGACAGACAACCTATGGACTTTCACAGAACCCCAAGCCACTCTTAGAGCACATATAACACAGGAAAGGGTTAAGTTTATGTCTAAGCTTAGATTGATTTCCAAGCTGAAGACACTGACAAGCTCAAAACTAAAATCCATCCTGTTAAAAAAACAGCTCTACTGAAAAACATTATGAAAGGATTCAAGCTTAGTGCAACATCTATTTTTACCTGCTGCAGTGCAAGCTCAGGAAGCAAAACTTGTCCTAAAAGAAGTCTTTAATTTTCTTGTGTTAAGAGAAATTTATCTGCTGATACAGATGATATTCCATGACACAACTCCTCAAAATGAGTACCACAGTCTCAGATTTCATTGACTCTGGACCACAGACATTATTCATAGCATAAAAATTATCAGCACAAGTTGACAATTTTACAATATAACAAATTTCAGATTTCCATACTTAAACAGGAATTCCTCATTGGCTCTTTTAAAGGTTTTACTATTTCAGGAACTCCAGAAAAGTAATTTAAGTAATTATTTCTGAAGGATATTTCTTTCAATTTATTTAGAACTTTCGATCCTATATCGAGCATAAAAGCAAGCTATACATTCTTTTCCTTGGTTTTGCTAAACTTTGCTGCAGATTTCCCAGTAACTCTTGTAGCAGATAGACCTTAAAAAGATTCAGAGTACTAAATTCCTTAGACATCACCCAAATCCAAAGGTAACTAAGCCTCAGATGAGGTTTTAGAATGCATTAAAGCCCTCTGCCTATACAGCTACAAAGAAAGGTCAATACTTGTGATGCTCCAAGAGAGGAAGTCTGAGTCACTGCTGTAGCCAACAGACTGTCTCTGGAGGTAGGTTGAGAAGACTCGTGTACCTGCCTTGGGGAGAGGGGATGGTTAGACAGAATAAGGAAAATTCTGTAGCTGAAAAGCGCCATGAAAAATAAAAAAATATCAAGAGACAAATCACAAAACAGATTTAATGTGCCTCTTGCTCATCTAATACTACATTGCCTTCCATTTCCCCTTCCTAGTGTTTGCTTCTCTGCTTATTCAGATCATAAATAATTTGGGTACAAATTTATCCTTGCATCAGATAAAGAAGAAACTGATGTTGCTATTGACTGGAACATCTTGGGTTGCTTATAACACACTACTATGTTTTATTGTGAATTCGGTAGGGTTTTTTAAATCTTTGCTGTAAACAATTTCACCTTCTTTAGCTAAAATAAATGAATCTGGACTTGTGTTTATACCACTTTTTGCTAGAATACTTAAAGGTGGTCTGCTCAAAGGTTAAAAACCATTTGGCCTAGTTTCTGGACGTCTTTGCATCATGGGTTTTAGTGACAACTGATGTTTTTCAATTAGCATGTATTTACTGTTAGAAATAGTTTGAGAAGCTAAACAGAAGTTAGAAAACATATACAGAACAGTATTTTCTTTTACACTGGCTTAAAAATAACTGTGCTGAAACATTTTTTAGCTTAGTGGATGTATTGTCTATCACCCACTGCAATATTTTTTTCACCTGTTAAGTTTCTTAACTGAGAATCTGGACTTAGAAGTATAACTTTGATAATTTATTAACTGCAGAATAATTAAAAAACTAGCAAAACTGAAACAGTCATACAACAGCACTTCAAGCTTCTCCACATTTCCAAAAATCATTTTTCTTGTAAGACAATAAATGTATGTCGATTTTAACAGAGATGTGGTCAAGATCCAGATTTGGAATCTGTGTTCAGCATTAAAACACCTATTTTTCTGAATCTGTAGTAAAATACTCAGTTGTCTAATACTGTATTTTACTAAAGTCAGCAGAACACCCCTAGAGTGAATTCTGTTGGCTTGTACTTGTGCATAGGAAATGTGTTTTATTCCAGGAAAATTGTAAACATCTTACCTTTAAAGTCATCTCTTGGGCCTTGCATTTCCTTCTTGTTCATTTTTCTGTCAGTGCAGGAATTGTTATGGGCACCTTTGGAATTGTTTTCTAGGTAAGCTGAGCTTGTTCCTTTCTTGGAGGGATGAGGATCACAGAGTTTTGCATTAATCTTATAAAGCTCGAGGGCCTTAATGGCTGCTGCATTGTTATCCATACGGAGAAAAGTTGGACAGGAAGCACAAAATTCATTCGTGCAGGCTTCATTTCCACAGCCCTCGGTTAACTGGTGGTAGTAGCGCTCTATTAGATGCTTTGCAGCTGCTCGCTTCCTGTAGCAAACATTCAAACAGTAAGTACAAGGATTAGTGGAGCTTTCACATACAAAGCTCATTCAATAGCATCAGCAAGGCAGAGATTAGTCAGGCACTGAAACACAAGATTTCTGTCAGAGAGAACATATCAGAAGATTTTTTAAAATGCAGGATTCTCATCTTGACAAATGCAAATATATTTAGCACACAATTCAATTTGTGGGTTCTATGTAGGTAAAAGATAAATCCTGTTTATGCAGTTTTTAGCTTTACATGGTAGTGCTACGGTGTAGACAATCTTGCATAGTTCTGAACAATCTCAACTGTCGATAAAAAAGAGAGCAATCTGGATGCAAAACAAGGCTGAAACAGAACTGCATGTTGCACAGGTGTTGAATCTAATACATAGTACTGAGGAATGGTTGCCACTGACATATGAAAGAGGCATCAAACACAAACAATTCAGACATTTATTCAGCAATACTATTAACACTACACTATTTTACCCATTTTAACAAGCTTCCAGGTGATTAAATTACCATATTTAGTCTATTTAAATCCATACAAAAATATTCCTTGATTAATTAAATTAATGATAAAAACGTAATTACAGATGAGCTCAAGGCTGGATTATTCCTCAGCTTAAATAAATCATATGGTTGTCTAAATAAAAGAAAAAAAATCCCCAAAAGTGTTAGCTGCCAAATCCTTCAGTTTCTCCTGCTATTATAGGTGGCAAGTATGCATTCTGAAAAATCACAGCTGTATTGCTGTACGAGTCTAGTACTCAGTACTATATATAAGCGCAAAAGAAAATATAACTGCCTTATTAATAAGGTCACAGACTTCTACAGAAACATGCAAATAGTAAAGAAATCACTGGAAAATTGCAGGTAACCAGGACATAAGCAGCGGCATGCAGCACCAAGAGCACCATGTTTGACCACATTTCAGAAAGAAACCCCCAAGCCTCAACTTCATTTAAGACAGTAAGTTATTAATGAAAACCACCAACTATGAAAGATTTTAAACATTTTGACTAGATTTAACACACAGACCTTTTACAGAACTTTAGTGACACAGTACTATAAAGATTAGAGCATCACAAATTCTGACATTAACTTAAAACTGCCTTTCCTGATGTTGACGCATGCACAGAACAAGTATTTCAGAACTGAAGTGCTAGACCCACTGGTACTACTCAGCACTTGCTGCACCTTGCTGTTAATAATGGCTGATTAAAGAGCAGTTTCAATGCAGCTACTTTAAAAGCAAAAATGTTCTGAGAGTGACTACTGAGGTGTGTATTACTCAGCAATAAGCCCTCTGCTTCTTTCTTTTCACCCTTTAAGGTCTCATGATCCCAGAGAAGAAAATATCTTACAAGGGAAACAATTACTTTGATGTCTACCTGAGTTTTCAAATGCTCCAGTATGTTCCAAGGAAAATAAAACAAAGAAAAAACCCACCAAGGAGAAAGGTTTCCCCAGCACTTTGACATGGATACGGGAGGAAAAAGGAGTATGAGCAATACCATTAAAACCGTCACTGTGTTACAGGGAATAGCTATATTCTAATCTAAGGGAAGAGATCTGGCCTCTCACATTTTTTATATGTAGACTTAGGAAAATCTGCCACTCTCCATGTACATCTAAAAATAAGTGTTTTTTTTAAATCTTGTCTTTCATATTTCAGTCATTAGTATAGAGGCTTTAAGAAAAACCACCCAAACCACCCCCCCGCCAAGAAACAGCATTTTAATACAACTTGGATCAGTAAATTATTTCAGAGACAACTACGTCTGAATGCAAAATTTTGTGCTTTGATCATTCTTGACTTTCAATCATTCCAGACCTCCAGATTTAAATGTGAAATATTATCATTTGTAAGCAGGTTAACTATTTAATATTAAATTTGGAAAAGGCCAAATTTTTACACCTGAGCTGTGGCCGCCAATACGCACAACCTTTCTGGCTCACACATCTAGTTTGAATAAAGTTAGATCAATGTATAAACACTGATACATTAACAACACATTTTATAATTTTAAACAACACTCCACTTTAATCAGGTCATGTCTGAGATGGCCACAGATAAAGCTAAGACTTGTAAGACAAACAAGCTTAGACTTGCCTCTAACAGTTAACTTCTTAAGGATTCACTATATTTTTTGCTTTTAGTTTTTAGCTACCAATTACTTCTCAAATTTTGCCAGGCCTACAATAAGGCTTGTACAAATAAGTTTGTACAAATACTTTCATTTTGACTTGTGTTTGGAGATTTGCTGACTCAAGTTCTCTGAAACTCTATTACAGACAAAGGTCTGACTGAAGGTTGTATTTTTATTTTTTTTTAATCAAGTATAGAAGCAAACAACATGGTGTACAACAGTACTAGACACAGCAGTATTAGAATTTCATAGAATATCATTAGTTAAAAGTGACCCACAAGGATCTTCAAAGTTTAACTTCTGGCCCTGCACAGAACCATCATCAAAAATTACACCATGTGCCTAACAAACGCTTCTCGAACTCAAGCCTGGTGCTGTGACCACTTCACTGGGGAGCCTGTTCCAATGCCCAACCACTCTCTAGGTGAAGAACTTTTTCCTCATATCCGACCTAAACCTTCCCTGACAGTTTCATGCCATTCCCTCAGGTCCTGTCACCTCAGAGAAGAGAGATCAGTGTCGGCCCCTCTGCTTCCCATCAGGAAGCTGTAAGGTCTCGATGAGGTCTTCCCTCAATGTCCCTCTCCAGGCTGAACAGACCAAGTGACCTCAGCCACTCCTCATACGGCTTCCCCTCAAGGCCCTTCACCATCTCTGTAGCCTTCCTTCAGATGGTCTCTAATAGCTTTGTATCTTTCTCATATTGCAATACCCAAAACTGCACACAGTGTTCAAGGTGAGGATACCCCAGTGCCAAGCAGAGTGGGAATATCCCCTCCCCTGCCTGGCTGAGGATGCTGTGCCTGATGCACCCCAGGACAGGGTTTGGCCCTTTGGGATGCCAGGGCATTGCTGACTCATGTTCAACTTGCCACTAACCAGGAACCCCAGGGGCCTTTCTGTGATGCAGGTCTCAGGAGCACCTGTATTTGCTGAACTTCATATAGCTGGTGATTGCCCAACCCTCTAATTTGATAAGTTCCCTCTGCATGACCTGGCTGCCTTCCAGGGAGTCAACAGCACCTCCCAATTTAGTATCACTGGCAAATCTACTTTGTATACCTTCCAGAGCTACGTTCAAGTCCTCTATGAAGATGTTGAGGCGGGACAAGGATTGAGCCCTGTGGAACTCCACTAGTGACAGGTCACCAGTCTGTGTTGCCCCATTTACTGCAACCCTGTGTGCCTAACTTATGAGCAAGATGCTCACCCCTCACATGATGTATTTATCCAGTTGTGTGCTGGATATTTTGTCCAGAAGGATACTGTGAGACAGCACTGAAAGCTTTACGGAAATCCAAAAAGATGACATCAACTGTCTTCCCTTGATCAACTAGACAGGTTATCCTGACATAAAAAGAAATTAGGTTTGACATGAACCCACGCTCACTGTGACTGATATCTGCAGTGTTTTTCAATATGAAAAACATGTTTTTCATTATGTCCTTCAGATGTTTTTCAATAACTCCCAGAATAGTCTTGTCCATAATTTCACCAGGCACTGACGTGAGACTGACAGTCCTGTAGTTTTCAGGGTCATTCTTCCTGGCCTTCTTGAATATTGGGCTAACATCAGCCAGTGTCCAGCTGACTGAGACCTCTCCAGATTCCCAAGATCATTGAAAAATCCTTGAGAGAGGCCCTGAGATGACATCAGGCATCTCTGAGTATTCTTGTATGAGTTCTGTAAGGCCCCATAAACTTACAGGGACCCAGCTGAATCCTCCCCTCTCTCCTTGGAAGCTACTCCACAGGCTTTTCACATTACCTCAGACAAATGATTTAGGTAAATAAACAGAATAAATAAATTTAAGTGAGGATATAGACCTCATAGAGAAGAGTATTCACCAAGCCTTCCACAAGAGCTACCCTTACTGAGGTTCATCAATAAAAAAACTTACCGAAAATGTAATTCTGAGTAAATCAGTGCATGATTTTACAAAACAGACCTTCCATACTTCATTTCCACTGGTGTACTTCAGGTATTATTATCACTGCTCATTGCCAAAAGCCCCCATTTCCTGTTTCTACATTATTCAGCAAAAGAACTTGTATCATACTCTCTTGCATTGTCCAAAAGTGAAAACTTGATCTCTTTCTACATTCCCCTGCTTATTTAGTATGCTGAAAACTGAAGTTCTTGGCCTGAGGCATTAAAACTGGTTCATCAAGCAAAGTAACATAAAACCACCCTCTATTCTTAGCTCACACTACACCCATGAAGACCGCAGCTCCCTTAAAGTTCCTATAAAGGGATCTGGTGAAGAGCAACTGGTCCCTTAGAAAACTCAAGGCCTAGTTCACTGTACACAGTTACTGTTGTAGCTTAGGCTGTAGTGACTGACTTGCATATACATTTCCAAATACTTATTGTTGTCACACCTATGAAAATGCACCGGTGTGGCTGCAATTGTAAACATTCCACAGACATTATACAGGAATATCCTTATGACTGAAGGATAACTTCCCACTCAGTGGGCCTTGTATAACCTCCTCAAGCAATATGCATTGCTTCAGTGAGGAGGAGAGGTACTTAAAATAGACACCCAACTTCCTTCCTTTAAGTCCAACAATTTCACAAGCACACTTTTCTGTTTAAAATGAAATTAGCATTCACTGACTTAGTTTGTAGTAGTTACAGAAAAAAGAATTGCCTTTAGGCTTTCCATACATTCTTTAGCTAATAAAAAGCCAGATAATAAGTACTTTGCATTTGTAATTTAAATGGTGCCATAACTGTGGAGAACCAGGAGAAACACGTACCACCAAGCCAAAGGTGAATTGCACTGCATTTTCTGAAGTAATTTTTGGATGTCTAAAACCTGTAAAAAACAAGGACTGAGTGTACTGGTTCAAAAGTTCCTATGAAACAGAATGTAATTTGTGTTTCTTGAACACCTTAAACTACATACAGAGAAATACTATGTAAAGGAATCTCTTCCTACAGAGAAAATTAGAGGTTTAAACATTAAAGGAATTTTTGAAAGATTTGAAGCATGTAATAATTTAAAATCCACCTAAAAAGCATTTACATTCAAGCTTACATTTACATTCAAAATGTGCCTGAAGTTTAAAATATCTGCAAAACTGCAAATTTTTTGCTCGAAGTTTACCTAAATTTTAGAAATACATGTGGATGTTTCATACTTGTACAGAAATACCAGCATGAAATAACACACTTCTGAATGGTTTCTACTAAGGATACAATAAATGTTATATTATTTTTACACATTAATCTCACATTGGACAGAAGCGTTGATCTGCTGGAGAGCAGGAAGCGATCTGGACAGGCTGGATTGATTGGGCCAAAGCCAATAGCATGAGGTTTAACGTGGTCAAGAGTCAGGTCCTGCACTTGGGTCACAACAGCCCAGTGCAGTGCTACAGGCTGGAGCAGAGTGGCTGGGAAGCTGCCCAGGGGAGGAGGAAGCTGGAGGTGTGGTCCACAGCAGCTGAATATGAGCCAGTGTGTGCCCAGGTGGCCAAGAAGGCCAATGGTGACCTGGTCTGTATCAGCAATAGTGTGGCCAGCAAGCTGTGATCTCCCTGTTCTTGGACTTGAATCCCATGTCCAGTTTTGGGCCACTCACTGCAAGGAAGACATTGATGTGCTGGAGTGTGTCCAGAATAGGGCAATGGAGCTGGTGAAGGGTCTGGAGCACAAGTCTTACAAAGAGCAGCTGATAGAGCTGGGGGTGTTTAGCCTGGACAAAAGGAGGGTCAAAAGTGACCCTATCACTCTCTACAACCATCTGAAAGGAGGCTGTAGCCAGGTGAGGGTTGGCCTCTTTTCCCAGGCAAGAGGACAAGAAGAAGATGGCATCAAGCTGTATCAAGCTGTGCCAGGGGAAGTTCAGGCTGAACATCAAAAAAAAAAAAAAAAAAAAAAAAAAAAAAAAAAAAAAAAAAAAAAAAAAATCTTCACTGTCAAGCTTTGGAATGGGCAGCCCACAGAGGTGGTGGAGTCACCATCCCTGCCTGTAAGTGCTCAAGAAATGACTGAACTTGGCACTTGGTGTGATGGTCTAGTTGATAAGGTGGTAACTGGTCAAGGGTTGGACTCAATGATCTCGGAGCTCCTTTTCCAGCCTTGATGATTCTATGACTGTTCCAAGATGGCTAATTAAATGGAAATCTACAACAGCCTGTTTTCCAATGGCTATTAGGAATTTAGAAGTGCCAAAATGTTCACAAGCCATTTTCTGAACACACACACAAAAAGTCCCAAACCCCAAAAAGGAAAAAAAAAAAATCAAAAACCCCCCTAACATCCATAAAAGTGTTAATATGCATGGCAACTATGTTTGTCTGCCGGGCAAGAAAAAACACAAGAGGTTTTTTAGTACTAATAGCAAAACAATAGATGTGTTAACATGGGCATAGAGACACATCTGTAACTTTGGAAACAAGATGACCAGCATATCAAAAAACTGTTAAAGAAGGTGTTGCAGATAGTCATCTTTATAAAGTTAAGTATTACTTTGTGCATGTTTCAGCTTCAAACCCTGCACACTGGTTTTCCTGCTTCTGTTTAGCTGAGTAAGAACAGCAGTAAAGCTAGAAAAGACAAGCTTCCAGTAACAGCACTGCCCACACAGAGCTTTTTGAAGAGCCCTGCACACTAAACTGCCAAACACTCCACCCACAGTTAGAGCTCAGCCCTTTGTTCCAGCAGTGCTGTAACACCTTTTGCCTGCCTCAGCCTCTGGAACCACAGCAAACGTGCATCTGGCAAATGTGCATTTGTGTGGAGCTTGCATTTTTCCAACTCCATTCTTTCCAGTGTGGTGGACACCAATAGCAGGGGCGGATTGTAAGCCCCCCTTGGACCACACTGGCTTAACCCAAGGGACCTCCCTTCCCACCGTGTATTCTAGATCCACTGTGCCTCTGGGAAAATCATGTGCTGACAAAGGCATGGCACTTCCTCAGGAAGGGCAACCCTGAGAACAGAAGGTCTGTCCTGGCTATATGGAGCAATACAGGAAGACAGAGAGAAGGACTGAAGAACACAGTCAGCATGTATCTTGCACTCTTGTTTCAGAAAAATTGCCTTGCTACAGTCCTATTAAAAAACAGAAAAGAGTTGCAAAGAATCCAATCCTCAAAAGCAGAGAGAAAGAAAAATGAATGCACAGAAAGCCGTATGAAGACAGGCATACCTTTGCCTTGATATGTGACACCATAAAATAGAGTGAAAATACATGAACAGATAAGAAGTTATTGTTAAACAATCAAGTTATGTAACTTAGTGCTAAAGAGGTTTTAAGAAAGTTATATTAATTGAAGTAGAAAGTCAATGGAGATACATGACAGGAGCAGACATAAGATGCTGACTGTAACAATTCTAAGACCTGAAGGAGTGCTAAGATAAAAAGACTTTGAGCAAACTCTTAACTCTGAGCTAGCACCAAGATGTTCATCACATGGAGACCCAGAATTTGAAACGCCTGGGATAAGCAAGACTTACACATGGAAAGACTTAGCTGTGTAAGAATCTGAATATTTTCTTTAAATTTCTTTTCATTCACAAATGTGAAACATACAGAACTATGCTCTTGGTATAGCTTTTTATATAAAGCTTTTCAATTCAAAAGATGGAAATAAATAAAGCAATTATATCAGCCAACCAGAGCAAAACCAATCATTCACTGTACAAACAAAAAACCACTTGCTTTAGTCCCCACATTTACTAATGAATTTTAGGCATGTAAATAACACAGTAACTATTTTAGCAACACAGCAGGCTTGCAGGTCACAACTCTACCACTCAACCTGCCATTCCACCTTAAGTGGCAAGAGAAGTTATGCAGCAGGATTGCAAAAATTCTCTGTAACAGGTGTAGTACACATCACATTATGATAAAGTTTAAAAAACATTTAGTTTTGCAAATATACTGTATAACTACTAGTCAAATATGTGAATTTCTACGGCTTGACTGGCTCACATTTATTTTAGACAGATAGCTAAAATTTATGAAGTCAGGGCCACTCTGATCACTGGTCTACATAAAAAAGAAAAAGTATTCAGCTATAACACAGAAAAACTTACTACAGTAAATTATTTTTTTTATGTTCGGTTTTAAGGAAGATAAATCATACACACACAAGAATTGTCAAACTTCTAGAAGGAAAAAGTTTTACTGCCTTTTCCTTTTGATTTATCCTAGGTCTTTAAAATCTTTGTTTCACCCCAGTCTAGGTGAGTGTTGCTGATACATCTTTGCTTAAAATGCATAAAACCCAGTAACCCAACTGATAACATCTAGAGTGGGCTATAGCCAGGCTGCAGCCTTATTTCCTGTTTGGCTAGGCCAAGGAAACAAAAGGACACAACTCAACTTGCTGCAGGAACAATAAACCACAATGCAGCATGGGCCACTAGAAGAGCAGGAGTAAGAGACCACGGCAGGGCTTTTGCTCTGTGACCTCTAATGCAGCAACATGCGGACTCCATGTAGCAACAGGCAGTCACCTCTCAGGGCAGGATCCCTGCAACCTTCACTCCTAAGAAAGCATCTGGACAGCACTTCTGTAGCAGATGGTATGAGTGAGGGAAAGGAAATGTTATATCAGGAAAATTGCTTCTCCTAGTGCAAGAAAAGGCTTCACTAAACTGAATTGCTAATAACATCAGAAAAGCCCTCTCTGTTTCCTCCTCCTCATTTCTTAGGTATACAGTCCAATGTGGGGGGGCTCACTGCAGTTTTGCTCCTCCTTAAGTGGGGCAGTTACACCAGAGAAGTCCTTGAGCAATTCCCACTATGTCTCTAGCCTGCAAAACATCTTGAAAATGGCATCCAGCCCACACTATGCAAAATGCTAGACCATTTGGGGGGAAGGCGTGAAGGAGACAGTTTAAGGTCAGAGAAGAAGTTTGTGGCAAAAGAGAAATGAACCCAGATCCTCTGAAGCCTGAGACAGCACACCAACTACTGGGCTACATTCCCTCCATTATTTTGGAACTTGTGCTCTAAGCCAGAAGAGCAGTTGTGGTTTCCTTGTTTGAATTCTATGACAGGACAGTTTGAATAGCTAGAAAAGAATCCTTGTCTGCTAACTTACAGAAGAATAAAGTCTCGAATAACTTCTTTTTTTTTAATGGTCTTCTAATTCCTGCAACCCCTCTGAATTTTAAATTGAAATGAATGTTTCAGCCCACCACAATCTTGATCTTAGTTCATCTTGGCTTGTAACCTAATGAAGACAGACACGAAAAGGTTCAGACCTGTCAGCAAGATGCTCCGTGAATACTGTTGAGTGAAAGAGAGCTGGTTTTCTGTTTCTAGAAGTAACTGGCATATAAATTCACTAAATTAAGTCACAATTTCTTTTTCTTAGTTCAACAATCCATCTGCCAGAACAGATACCAGCAGGTATTGTGCCTTAGTACTGAAGTGTCTTCAAATCCATGCAAGATGTTAGTGAACAGCAGGCAGAAATTACATCCCTACTGTCAAATCTGAATATAGGCTGTAAGATTTCTGACACTGTATTATGTCACCATCTACTGGTTCACATTAAATTAAACCTCTGAACATTCCTTACAACTCATTCACTCTCAAAAAAAAAATTAGTTTCTACAGAGGCTTAAAATTGCAAAAATTGAAAATATTAATCTGGTATTTTCTAAGGTCATTTCACAGTTCTACTCAGATTTTATCTTCTTTTTATTAAGCAGATGCAAGAATGACCGTCATATATGTTCAGAACACTTTTAATCAAGATAATCCAAACTCGTGGACTCATTTACTTACATTCGGCTAGTTTCAATGTTCTCAGAGTGTGGTTCTCCTGGTGATCTGCAAAACCAGATAGAAAACCTTAAGCATTGATTGTTCTTTGACGTCATTACAATATGAAATTATGAAAGATGGAATGCGATGAGTGTATTATTGCCACTAAAAGCATCAACTTTTTGGTACTTGCAGATTTAATTTATCATACTCGAGAATACAGTTTATTACATAAAACATGACAGTATAGTTAAGCCAAATTTCCCTAAGAAGGAGAGCACTTTCTCCCCACTGCTTAAGCAACAGGAGCCATTAAGGAAGAGATCTGCTGGCAGTACTTCCGCATTCAGGCTGCATAGCGCTCCTGTTCTCAGCTAATTCTTCATAACCAGTTCTGTAACCAAAACGTGTACTCAAAGGTTATCAGTGATCAACTGCAACCAGCAAATTCTCAACAGAGCTGGACTCTTAAGGAGTAGCAGCTCAGAAGCAGGGTCCAAAAGAATTGAAAGCAAATCTCGCATTTCTCTCCACCTGAATTCATGGAGCTAATCTCACAGACAGCTTTCCATTTTCTTCAATTCAGCCAAGAGATCAGCCAGTAGTATTCAGTGTTAAGTGTTACTGGCTGGCACAAGCAGCACCTGTGTTTAGCTTGGCAACCCGAATGACTCAATTTACAGAGCAATTCAATGAGTATAGCTCAGTACTAATTTAAAGTAGATTAAATTATAGTTATTTAGCTCCTCCTTATTCCCATCTTCCTTAAGACAGCACTGATTCAACTCTTAACTTTTTTATAGACAGTATTTTTTTTCTCTCTTTGAGGGAGAACTTCCCCCTAGCCAGTGAGTTTGTCGCCAGACAAGCCAGAAGACAAGGCAGTACAAATGCAGCAGTTTTGATTCCCATCATCTTAGGATGCCTTAAAATCAGCCCTCATGGAACTTTTGTGTGGGTACAAACTTTGGTACAGTTGACCAGAACTGCCACGCTGGAAATACTGTGCAAGGAGTGGAAACAGAGCACAGCCATTACAGTAAAACTGCAGCTTAGATGAACAAAAATGTCTTTCATGACAGCTCTAAAAACAGAAGTGAGCTAAAATCTGCAAACAGAACTAACTTTGTAGGTTACACCAGAATCTGCTGGGAGACTTCAGTAAGGATGGCTAAACAGACTTTCCTTAGCTTTACAAGGAAAAAAAAAAATCTTTATTTATAGTAGTGCAATTTCTAAACTTCTCTATTTATTATATAACTATCTATAATATTCTAAATGCTATTGGAAATCTCCATATGTAGCCTGATACATTCCTTTTTTTCCTGTTTCATTTTGCTATTTTACTCATGATTTCTCCTATTAAAGCTTGGACTGGTCTCCAAATTCTCTACTAAAATTTTAGTTCCTTTTCTGAAATACCAGATCTTAACAACTCTTTGGATTCTACTAAACAGACCCAATGCCTAGAAGGCATTTCTGGGAGACAACTTTTAATTCCTAGGCGAGCTGGATACTGTGTGGTGACAGATGAGGCAGAACACAGGAAATTATTTGTTTGTATTTCATTAACTTATAAAATTTAACAGACACTAGGGACAGAATTCTGAACTTCCTATCCAACTAACTGTATACTCATGCTTAAAATGTAAATATCCTTTAATTGGAAAATAGCATAAAACCCAGCCAATCTCAAAATTTGGCCTCTATTTATTACCTCCAAATTAAGTTTCCTTTACTCATTATAACCAAGACGAACAAGGCAGTTGCTGACAAAAATAATGCTCAACAGCAAAACAAATAAAAATTTTCCTTTAACTCTGGTGACCAAGGCAAGCCTCTAAATACTCAGTGAAAAGAATCTTAATTTCTTTTTTCCCACTTATTCACCTGAGCACGTAAGCGTTAGAAGCTGGAACAGTAGAAAGACACACGTTTATATTCATACTGGTTAGCTCCTCTATTTAGTTCCAGGACTTCAGAAAATGGTAGTGAATTGTCTGGACATTTAAGGCTTTGCTCCCTTAATTCTAGCATTGGGACATGCAACACACTGAAGCTTTGGAGAAGCGTAGCGCTTTTAGTTGCTATGAAAATGCAAAGGAGATAGTTTTGTTAAAAGAAAAACATCAAGCATACTGCTCACTTTCAGCCTTTAAAATAAACAGCAGTATGAAGAACTACAGAAAAAGAGCAGATGGGCATCTAAACTCTGCATGTAAAAAAAATAGCCTGGTGATCTGCAGTACAGATGTGTAATCACCTAGCAGTATATCCAAAATCTTTTCCTATCCTCATTATTTGTGAGAATATTATCAGGGCTGTAAAGAGAGAATACAGTATATGTTACTTGGAAAAAAAAACATTTGCATCTATAAGATAAACAATATAAGAAAAAAAACATCTAGCTGGGTCAAAAAAGGTTTGGTCCTCTAAGGTAAGTGGTTCTGCACATACAGGGTGAAAATTCCTTCAGCTTATTGTTTTCTAAAACATGAGTAGACCTACTGTAACTATGATTTACAGAACTACTAATGGACATATTAACTTAATTTTAAAAGGTTTCAAATGACAATGTAAACACCTAATAAAATGAGCTTGGAATACTCAGTAAAATGAAGTGGAAGATCAATCTAATTACAGGAATTGTACTTGTTTGCTGAGAAGCTGTATATTTTGCAATACCCAATTGTTTACAAACAAGATACCTTGTTATTTCCTGTGAGCAGGCAACAGTACTGAAAAACAACTATATAGTACGGCAAGACGTCCTTTCATCATGCTTAAAATCTGAAACAAGAGTTCTGTTCAGAGAAAATCCCAGAGCAAATGCTCTTAAAAATTTCAGCTTTGAATTTGATTGTAGATACTGATCACAAGACACCAACTAATCTGAATACTGCAGTATGAGCTCGCAAATTCAAATGGTGGCTCATTTCCAATAGCACAGGGAACAACTTCTGCATTCTAGAAGCCACTCCTTTTACCTCCAGTGTACCCCTCTAGATGAGAAAACTAATGGTATTCAAGCTTACACACACTTTAACATCATCAAGCCTCCCAGATAAATACTTGAAAACAAAAACTGAACACATGCTTGAATAAGTATGCTAAACAATTTATACAGAAATTCAGTAGGACAGTAAAAACTACCAGAGACTTCTGAGTGATAGTATTGCTCCTAAGAGGGATACCATGGAGCACCGCAGTGCTTGTATTTTAAAAAGCAGGCAAGGACAAACTAAGCGAGCTTTGAAATCACTGTTAGCAGGGGTCTAAGTCAACTTTGCCAGCTGACTTACCTTAAACAAACAATGTAACTTAATATTATTAATAAAACTACCTTCAAGCCATACAAATGAAATACCTTAAAATAAACATTATAGCAGAAAAACTCCAGAGAAACAAACTGATATACTTTATGCTTACCTTTTACAAGCTGTGGCCATTCGGTGACATCAGGGTGATCACAATTTTGAGTCACTGATCAAAACCGAGTTGTGGCACCAGTCCTGTATCACGCTGGGCTAAGCATAAGCTTAACAATTCTAAATAAGTAAAAAATAATTTAGTTAAAAGTCCTTAAAAAATATTTTCAGCCAGTTCTCTAAATAAAAAAAATAAAAAGAAGAAAAATATTGATCCTAAGCATTGTTTTATCAGTGCGATTAAGACTTACTTACATTCATTTTTTGCATGGCATTCTAACTTCTAGAGTAACTCACTACAGTACAATCAACTGGTAAACTTGAAAGTTCAGCAACTTATTTTTAGTCTTTCTAAAAAATCAAAAGCCATACCCATCTCTTGGACCAGTGGAAAACACGCAATATCAAGACAACAAGCATTCAAAGATCTGGAAGTGTGTGCATAAACATGAAGTGTAATTTCTAACTAAAATAAAATTCTAGTAGATGTACTGCTGCTACAACTCAATTAACATTGTTTCCTAGCAAGGCTCTGTTCCCAGGGTAGCAACAAGTAACCTGAACTTTGTTGTGTGCCTCTCCCCAAAAAGAAGTAAGCTATAGCTATGTAAAAGTTTCAGAGGAGTGACCTTTGCTATCTCTGGCAAATCTATTAAGATTCTTTGCTCCATTTTATATCATATCTTCTCTCTCCTCTCCCTTAAATTTTCAAAAGTATATTTTACCTGTCAATTGTTTCCCGTGATCTGGCTCCACTGGTATAAATTGGAGGGTTGGTCCTTTACTTTGTCACGCAGGTGGCAGCCAATGATCACTCAGCAATACTCGTGCCCAGAGCGCCCTGGGACCACCCCAGCTGATTACTTCCATGGCTGAAAAGGAACCAGTTAGTCTCTTACCTACTGCTATTATCTACTCTAAACCAAAGTCAACGGATAAAATATTTCCAAACATAATCCTCAACACTCAATTCATCCCATTCTCTCTCCCCCCCCAAGCTCCTAAGTGTGCTAGAGAAAGCCAGAAAAGACAAAAGGCCTCTGAAGGAGAATCAGATGACAAAGAGCATTTGCTTTCTACTAATAAAAGTTTTGATAAAATATGCAATATTAATACTATATTTAGTAAATAAAGTCATCTTACTTTCTCTTAAGAGCAGTAGCTATGAAGACAGACCTCTGTATAATATCCTGAGAATTTTATTCCTGTGGTAACCCAGATGAAACCTCACATTTGCAGGTTGCCATGCAGCAAAAGCCTCACACAGAATGAAGGTGCACAAAGCTATTGAAGGCACAACTGCAGCTCCCTGCAACACCTGCAGACATAACAATCTGGTGCAAATACTAAGAGAGCACATCAGACAGCTTTAAATATTTAGTAAAAAATATTTATTTCTTTTACTGCACCTTCTTTTGTACTTCAGTCCAACCTATTACAACAGTATTGCAGTAATTTCTTAGCATGGCTCATGATTTTCTGAAGTCTGTCAGAAAAGCTGCCTAGTTTTGCCAATCTACTACAATTTGCCATTCTGGCACAAACTCTGCACAGAACAAAATTTGTCTTAGTTTCAGAATGATGCTTATTAGTTTTATCATTCATTGAGCTAGGTAAAGTTTCATCTGTTGATTTTAATGTCAGTAATATTTGAGTGTTCTCATCATAACACAAGTGCAGTTGACACAAGGAAAGCAAAAATGAAGTAGGCTACCAAAAATGTCCAAAGCAAAACTGAGGTTCTCCAGTACTTATGTTTCATAGGTGTAAATTGTCAAAGTTTAACTGAGTCTATGCCAGGAACACAAAACAACGATTAAAAGTCAGTTGGAAAGGTTTCTCATCTGTCAACATTACGGAACAGGGTAAAGATTTTCCATTTAATGTTTGCTGACCATCAGCTGTACAGAAAGGCAACACTCAAGATGATGATGCAAAACTAAGAAGCTGTAAAACACTGCTCTGCTTATAACATTCTGATTAAGACCCAAAAACATCCACTTTCAGGCAAGCCTTAGTTTTGAAGAAACATGCCTATTTCAACACTGCTTCTAGCACTTTGCCCAAATAACTTCTAGTACACTGGTCAGAGGACAGTGGTATCATCTCCAAAGCCTCACTGGTAGGGAAATCTGCATTCTGTCTGACTACTGGAAGTACCAGCTTATGTTTTGGAGTGTGCCTGACCAACAACTCCCTACTAGACTTGGTCTCCTATATCACCCAGACTACTGACAAAAGCTTATTACAGTAGTCTTCCATTCAAATGGAAGCATGCTGGAACACCAGGCTGCCATCAACCTTAGCAAAACAAAGTCTTCCTGAGGCTGTTTCACATGGGAGAAGCCATGAACACAACTGACAATAGTGAAGGAGCACATGAAGTGCTGGCACTGATTCCACCAGATTTTGGAATGTTAAAAAATACACATTAGGTTGGCAGCTCCACAGTCACAGTCAAGGAAAGTTTGCGCCAAGACCTGATACAGATCCAACTCTGTTAGTCTGATTTACCACACCACCAAACACAATATCTATATAGCAGTTCTGTGATGGGAGGCAGTGTCTGAACTGTCACAAATCTCACTGAGCTGAAGTTAACTCATCTAAGTTTTGTTGTGAAATTTGTATCTACAAACTGAATTTGTCATGGGTCAGAGCTCTGAGTCAGGTAGTTTCAGCATTTCTGATCTGTTGCACAACACCTTAAAACTAGACTAACTGTACTGTGGTGTAAAATTCTCATGCTTCTTTTCAGCAGTCTAGATGCAAAAAACCTTAATGAATCATTTTTCTCTTTCATCTCCTTCTCATCCTACCTTCCCCACCTATCCTTGCTACCACTCCTGTGGGACAGAATATGACTGGCAAGGATTCCCCAGCACAGATGAAAGAATTAATTTTTCTAAAACCTTACTCATTCATGCATCAGCAGAGTAGTGTGTGCTGGCAAAGACACCAGCATGTTGAAACACAGGGTGGGTGGCGAAGGAGACTGCCATCAAAGATTTATACTGAATATATTTCAAAGGACATGGTGACTGCTTGATACAAACAAGGCACAACCCCCCCCAACCTGGTTAAGAGAGTCAAAAGACACTACTTGATTAGGAAAGGAAAACCACACTGTTGAATACACTAAGATCTTGGAAAACGGTATTATGCTGCTTTTCTGTCACAGGAATTTCTCTACAAAAAAACTCCTCTGCAACTTAGCTTATAGAAGATGGGAACAGCAGCCATGGAGCAGATATTTATTCATATTACTCAAACAAATTTATCTGGTCCTCACTGTTATGATCAGCATGGCTTACAGTTTAGGCTTTTACAGACACACTGAGCAACTGAAGGTCTGAAAGGAATTTTGTGCCTATGGAGTATGTCCAAGAAACCCAAGATGGCTGCCAGGCTCTTTAGGACTGGGGCAGGTTCCAGTACAGATACACCTGTGTTCGCCTAGTGACTATTTACTATGGGTAGAATGAACGAGGGCTGCAAAACCCCCTACAGTTAACATGACAATAAATAAGGATCCATGTCTTCAAACCATGTATCTGAAGAACTTTGTTACTTGAACTAGCTAGGTCCCATCAAAAAGGAACAGGATAAATAACGTTTATGCAGTGATTTGGAACAACATCTATTTCTCCAAGATGGTAGAGGTGAATATTTTCTTAAAAAAGATGTTCCTATCAACTCATGGATTTAAACAATGAGTGAAAGAACAAGATGTCAGAAAGCAGGTTCAGATGCATCAAAAGGGGCTAAAAGCAACTTTGTTGCATAGTTTGATAAAAGACCGCAGCACATTTCCTTAAACCTTGAATGTCTACAAGCATGAGGCAAGAAGAGGTCCCCAACTTCAAGTACAGAACCTAAAGCCACACCCTGGAAATTGTAAATACTTATTTTTCAGCAACAAAAAAAAACCAGGCAAATAAATTCCAGGTACCAATCACTTATTTGTTACTTACATGAATTCCCTGAACCTACTACTATCCCTGGATTATTTGATGGTCATCTTCTGTGACAGCAATGCAATCTGGTAGCTGACACATAGTATCTGAGGTCTAAGATCCCCTAGAGGATGAACGCTTTCCTTATTTAAACTTTAACTTCTGATTGACTTATTAAAACAGTGGCACTTGTGGGAAGTGCCACTAGTAAGAATTTAGGCTTCCTTTACAAAGGAATTTTAAGTATCTATCCAAGTAATCTTTGATCCAAATCTAAGATTTTCTTTTTGATCTATGATGAAAAAACAGACGATTCATTGTACAAGGAAGTAACATGATCTACCTTACCTTTCGGTACCAGAATTTGAGTTGCTTAATTAAATACAACCATCTCTCTCAAGAATATATCACTACAGCTTTTGAAGGACTTCTGAGAGTACCTCTGAACATCTCAAGAATGAATTTTATATATTTCAAGAATGACTTTGTGTACCACAATGAAACAACCATCTACACAATAAGAAACGGACTCCTAACAGGAGAGTTGGCCTATTATAACTTGAGATTGAATCAGATGTCCTCAAGAATATTCACCAACCCCCTAAATTCAATCTTGTCATATGCAGAAGAAGGAAAAAAGTAACGTAATAGGCATGTTTGAGCCTATATTTCTTCACATAGTTGGAATTACAAATTACTTTTCTTGCCTGTATGCTATTTCTAATGCACAAAACATAAAAAGGTAAGTTTTCTTCATCCAATTAGTAGGTAAAATTATTACTGATTCTACAGTAAAATAAAACAGCCACTGATACAACCTGATCATATAAATCCTAATGCAGCCAAAAAAACCCCAACCAAACAGTAATAAGGTGTCTATACTATTTTTTTCCCCACTGTCTGGTAAAACAAGCAATTCAACTAGTAACAACAGTGCAAAATCGTATTAGTTAGAAAACCAAAATAACTGGGTTCTATCCTGGAAAATGCCAACCTCAAGTGACTAAAGCAGTCACAACTGATGTACAAATGCACACATGCTCCCATATATTACAAAAAGCATGACAGATATGACTCATGAAGGGTCCCTGGAAGAGTGTCTGCTCATCTGCATAAAGTACTTCACACATCTTCCAAACTTAAGCCCAGTTCTCCAATTATTCAATATTCTTCAAAAGCATTCCAGAAGTAGTAGAAAAGAGCCACAAAGACAGCATGAAGATAGAAGAAAATGCCTTGTGATTAGACAATGAAAAGAGTTCAAAGTTAATCAAGCCTATCAATACAGACACTGGAAGAAACTAAGTCTTCTTATAGCACAAAAAGAATACATAAAGATCTTCCAACTGAAAGAATGCATATAAAGTCCCCATGAATAGAAACTGAAGGCCGACAAATTCAAATTAGAGCAGGAACACAGCATGCAGGATAATGAGAACAATTAACACTTGAATAAATTATTTGAGATGGGAATCTGAATTTGCTACTACAAATAAAAGTGCTATTCTGGAATTTACATTTCAGTAAAAACACAAGTTACTGAGTTTCATAAAGGTAGACTTTTGTGCATCTCAATGCAAAGAGATCAAACACAGATTAACATAAAAGCTCCATCCTATAATATCTGTACACATACTTTGCCTTGATGTCAGTACTCTCCACTGTATTGGTTTTTGCTAGAATAGTTAATTTTCTTCACAGTAGCTAGTGTGGGGCTGTGGTTTGCATATGTGTTAACAGAGGGATGTTTTTGTGATTGCTGAGCAGTGCTTTCATAGATTCAAGGCCTTTTCTGCTCTTCACCTCAGTGAGGAGGCTGGGGGTGCACAGGGAGTGTGGAGGGTTCACAGCTGAGACAGCTGACCCCAGCTAACCATAGAGACATTCCATAGAGACCCAGCTGACCCCCATAGAGACATTCCATATTACATGGCATCATGCTCAGCATATAAAGCTGGGGGAAGAAGTAAAAAGGGGAAATGTTCAGAGTTAGGGCATTTGTCTTCCCAAGTCACCGCTACCTATGGATGGAGCCCTGCTTTTCTGGAGATGACAGAATATTTGCCTGTCCATGGGAAGTGGTGAATGAATTCCTTGTTTCGCTTTTCTTGTGTTTGTAGCTTTTGCTTTACCTATTAAATTATCTTTATCTCAACCCATGAATTTTCTCACTTTTACTCCTCCAATTCTCTCCCACATCCCACTGCGTGGGTAGGTGAGAGAGTGGCTGTTTGGTGTTTAATTGCCAGCTGGGGTTAAACTGTGATATCCATAAATCACAGAGTAACAGAAAAATATCTATTGTTTGCTCCCATTCCCTCCCCTCAGGCCAAAGCTAGAGGCCTGTGTGTTATTCCCATTTTCTACATCTGCCCCTGCAACTTTGGACTCTAGATTTTGCCTCTGACATATGGTTTTGGTTTAATATTTCAGTGAGATGATATATGTATTTTGCTCACCTTTGTAAAAGCAGGAAAGATCCAAAATTACCTTTAGCTTCTGCGTTTGACACTTAGACCACATCTGATATTTCTTCTTCCACTACATACAACCCCTCTGATTTTTTTTGCAGCAGAACCATTTCTTTCTTATTCGTTATACCTGTTACTTCAGGCTCCCTCCAATATGATACACGGTCATGAACAAAAAGCCCCTTCTACACCAGTAGGAGAAATCCATTTACCTATTTAAATGTCTTTTAGTAACTCTCCTTTTATTGGCTACTCAACACATTAAGTTATTGTGCAGTCAGGTAAGTTTTACAGCTTTGCTTCAGCTTTACTACCTAAACTTTTATTCCAGCTGTCCTTTTGCCTATGCTCTATTTTGATTTCTTTTGCCACCCATCTCTCATGCTGCCTTCCATTTAAAGCATCTTTCTGTTCATCAAAGTCTTCAGCATGTTTGTTTAAATATAACTGATATTAAAACCAAGCAACCATGCAATTCTGTAGCACAACATTCAGCTTTTCTGATGTTCCATTAGTATTTATTACTCACAATTTGTGGGGGATTAGAGGGGAATTCTTCATCAATTTATGAAGCACATACCATTTAAAGACTCTATGCATACATACAGTGGCAAGCAGTTAAACATCCAGAAGAAAAGCAGCCAGCAGGAATAATGGCAATAAAGAAATAATGGCTTAGGTTTGAAGAAGAGCCATCGTACACAGAACTGGTATTGACACTGGAGAGCAAGAAGCAGGTGGGTGGTCCCAGTGGTGCTGTGGGTGCAAAAATGAATATACACTACCTGCCAGATGCCTACTACAGTAAAGGACCAATCTATACAAATCTCTCAGGAACATCTGGATTGTGATAATGTAACATTGTAGCTTTTTGAGAGACTTACAATTTTTAATCAGTACACAGTACAGCTAAAGTTGCAGCTTAGAATTAACAGTTTTATTAGAGCTTGTCTATAGCTTCCTACAAAACAGAACTTAAAAAGACAATAAACAACTCTCCTGCAAATTTGAGATTTCTAAACTTTAAGTGTATTTTAAAGTTAATTATCTCGAAAAGAAAAATCCAGACATAAATCCATGGCACAGAAAACTCAAATTAGCTGTTACCTAGCTCTTCCTTGCAATTTAAGTGGTTAGAAAAGAAAGTACACACATGGCTTAGAAACTGTTACTGAAATAACTACATACTAATCTTGTATATGCATTAACAGACCTATTTAATATGGCAGAAAAATTAACTTAGTTGCTGTTTTTCTGAATGCAGTGATGTTAAAAGCATCAAAAAATTTCTATGTAAGCTGTAGAACTACAGAACTTAAAGAGACACTGTGAAGTGCTGTAGTAATACCAGGTATTACCAGAGAACTACACCAGAATTAAATTAGGAAATGGCAATTAAAACAACTACAACTTCAAGTTCCAACCCTGCCACAATACATGTACATATTTTTAAGCTGGCTGGACACTTAAAAGTCTAGACAAAAAGACACCATGTGCCATGGGCTTATGTTAACACTGCTAATAAAGATTATGTTTCTGTATTTCCCACCACTATTTGTAAACTTGGCTTACACTGATGATTGCATAAATTTTCTGCAAGTTCTAAACTTATTTTTCAAGTTATATTCTCACTATAAATATGTTCAGTAACAAATTAAAAAAACCCATACAGCTTTCAGAAACACACCAGTTCTTATCCAATCCACAGAGAAATAAATGGATGGTAGCAGCATGATGATGAGTTTATTAAATCAAAAGGGAATTCATCAATGTTATATCATCAGTATTTATCTTCTTCAAGAAAAATCAAATAAGTTAGTTTTCTAGAGAATTATGACTAACTAATAGATATCATAGTTAAAAAAGGGGAAAAATTAATGTGTGCCTCTTCCTGAATTAATTTTCAACCTTTTTTTAAATCTCAGCAAAGTACAATTATTTGCTCTTACAATTATTACCATACAAACAATGTAAGTGGAAACATAAACATACCATATCTTTCCAGAGCTGCAGAATCTTGTTCTTTCAAATTCTAAAATGGACTTCTACAGTTCTTGTACCTATAATGCAAAATGTTACAATTCAGTTCTTGCACTATGCTCCATACTAATCCGAAGCTCAGTAAAACTTCAAGACAACACACTCAAAAGTGCCTATTTGATCAGTCACCAGTCTGCAACTAAAGGAAACACAGAATCCAAGAATATGTCAAGTCAGTAGGGACCTACAAGGATCATCATACCCAACTCTGCACTCCTCACAGGACTACCTAAAACTAAAGCATATAGAACTAAATCACACTTATAAAAAAGCACATCAGAAAATAATTATGTCAGATAAACTACAAAAGCGTGAAGTTCATACACACAGTGTTCTCTATTCCTTCCCCTGTAGTGATGCAATAGAGTTTTACAATTCCACTCATCCAGTTCATTACAAATACCAATTTCCTTTCTCCTTCCCACCTCTTAATTTGTCCTTTTTATTTTTCTCTTTTGTTTAATATGTCCTTTTTCTTTTCTTTTTCTGGAATTTATAATAAGAAAAAAAAATAACACTCAAAAGAAATCACAGACAGAACCAAGTCTCTGTTCTGGGTATATAAAACTGCTGGAGTTCAGTATGCTTTTCTATAAACCCATTTTCAGAGAAGCCATAATTAACAAGGGACTAAAACATATTTGAATTATTTTCAACAAACGCCTAAAGCACAACCAGCTTTGAGGAAAAAGGTGACAGAAACAGACACATGCATATAACTAAAGAAAGACATGGGCTGTGGATTCCCCACCACTGCAGGTGTTCAAAACCAAGCTGGATGGGGCTTTCAGTAACCTGGTCCAGTGAAAGGTGTCCTTGCCCATGGAGGGGGTCTGTAACTAGATTTTTCTTTAAGGTTCCCCTACCAACCCAAACCATTCCCTGAATCTATGAAATCTAATAATTACATTCAAAAAAAGTTAGTAATTTGGCACAGAATATCACATTTTTGGTACTGTGAAGATTTAATACATAATTTCTTGGCTTAAAACTCTATTAAGAAGAAACAAATCCAACACAGCTGATTTAGGCTGATCTCCAATACAGATCAGGGTTCCCACATAGGAAACCCCAATCTGGTTACCGTAACAGTACATTCAGCTTTACCGTAAAAGATATCAAACCAGCAAGAAATCATTTAGTATCAGCGGCCAAATTATCAGGGAACTGAAATCTTCATCCAGATGATCCTGGACCAGTTTTACCACTAAAGCTCTAAGCACTAACAATGTGAGCACACTTTTTTGTACTTAAAAAACACTTAGTTATACAGGGGGGACTGTACAAGTTTTGTGAAAAAAGACTGCTATTTCAACAAACAATTCTACTAATTATGTAGCTTTCTGTACAGTTAGGATTACTGTGTTAATGATATGCAACTGCATCAATAAAACTTTGCTACCATTCTGGAAAAACAAAGAAGAAAAAAATTTATCTGAACAACATGAGACGGTAACTGATGATTTTCCTGTTCGCAAGTAGCACTTCCGCTCCATATCCACAGCAGAAGTCCAAAATACCTTATATTCTACTAAAGAATAATTCATTCACAGTGGTGCCATTAGACAAACTCAGTTAAAAGTACTCTGACAAATGCAACCAATACTTTCACATCTTGTATTGCAGGACTTCCAGATTCAATGTATACATTTGCTCCTGTACAGACATAGAGCAGCGTCATCTGTATAAAATTCTCTCATTCTCCTCTAAGATACAAAAGCACAAATTTCCAGTGTACACAGAGTAGGAGGACAGCACCAAGCACAGCATGAAGAGTATTGCAAATATATCTACCAGAGATCTAATGATTATTGCCCCACAATAGAGACAAAATACAAAAAAAGTTCCCAACAGAACTGAAGCCATGGAGTAGTGCAAGACCATACAAATAAGAGAGGAAACAAGACCACAAGGGACGGGATGTAGACAGGTTATTTGCATAATAACACACAGCAAAAGAAGAGCAAATCCAGCAACACAAAACTGAAGTTCCTGGACTTCCAGTTCTTCTCCTTCAGTCTCTCCCCACCAGTTACCACTAAGGCAGAACAGAGTTCACCAGTCTACTGAGTCTAAAGTCTACATTCACTCAAAGGCTACATGACAACGCAAAAGGAAGTAAGACTCTGCAATGTTCATCTAAAAGGAATGAAAATTATTTCATGAAGTCAGATGTACTTCAACATTCACCTTCAGTATCTTAATTAGCAGTAAGCCACATCTGGCTAAAAAATGCAAATAACAATGTGACTAAAAGCCTGGCCAACCTTATTGCTTCCACTCCACATCAAAAAAAATCTTGATCAATCATGTGACCAGAGCCAAAAAAGCTGCTTGTTTACAACTATGTCATACATTTTCAATAAGAAAAGAAGACTTCAAGGCACATTGAATTATATTAACACAGAGTAAAGCACTGAATTAACCACACTGTAGCATATGGAATTACAAAATATTTAAGAAATTAATTTTAAATTACAAAAAATATTTTGCAACACTCGTGTGACTTTATAAGAGATATCACAAAATCATCTCTATCAGGTGCTTATATTATGTTTTCCATTTGTGGTTTTGAGTTGTTTTGTTTGTCTGGTTTTATCCAGTAACTGTAATATAACAGGAATAGAAGAAAAAACTCTGAGAGCACTACCTTAAAGAAATAATACCTAGTATTATAAATTTTTGGCACAATTTCAAATATTGAAGTTCAATTAAGAATAATTTTCTCCCACAACTAACATTCTTAACAGTAAACAAAAAATCACACTAGCCAAGTAAAAAACAAGTATTCACAAACATCCTTCTTTCAATCAGATATTCGGGTTATAGGAATTATGCAAATGGAGTATTTTTCACAACCTTACTATGGAAAGGACTCAATCTTTGCAAGCAAGAAATACCAGGGTTTCACAGAAGTGACCCACTCTCTTGGGAGTCCCCTTGTCCTTGAAATCTGATGGGATTTGCAGGTTGTGTGGACTCTTAAGTATGCATTTCTACTGGCTACAATATGCAAGTTTTGCTACACCAGCTGAAACACAAAGTGTTGCTACTCAGCCAGTGTACACTAGTATACCTTGGACTTTCTAAAAATAAACCTGGGTGTACACTCATAGTAAAACACAATATTCACCAGCAAGACTTTGGACATGAGATTTTACTATGAAAAAACAAGCAATCTTTATCTGAATATAGCTATACAACTAAGAAAAATGAAAAATTGTACTGGGAACAGTACAGGTAGTGACAGACCTCCTCAGTATTATCCAGCTTTCCAGAAGTTCTTGATTTCTTTTTAAAAAATGGCAAATACCACATCATAAAATAAAAATATTTAAAGCATTAGTTAGCTCAAACATACAACCAACCATAATGCAAAAGTGAAACTCGTCTACGACTATGATACCCTTTCCCGAAGTACTTTGACCTACGTCCCATTTGAGAAGTGCAGTTCCTTTAAGAGCCACTCCACCACCTGCTAACAGCCCAAGCCTGCTGAACTGCAGCTGCTCCAACCTGGGTCTCAGGGAGCATACCAGAGCAGGAGTACACAAGGAGTGCCAGAGCCTGGCTGCCTGGACAAGCCTGGCATCTCTCAGTGCCTTGCAGCTTGGCAACACAAGATGGATCCCTCTTGTGCCTCCCCTACACACAGCTCCCAAGGGTAAGGGAGAGGGTGTCTATCATCCTGATCTCATTTCATCTATTTCTTTGGTGCAATGATTATCAAGGAAGTATTAAAAAGTCCTAAAAGCAGTCTGCCAAAGGAAGCAAAGAGCATGATCTCTATGGAGAGATGAACTAGCTTCACACCTAGGACTCTAGCTTGGTCAGAAGTCCTGTCACAGTTCTCACACAACACTAGAATGAAATGCCAACTACGTGGACTAATCATTGCCAGACCATTATGCAACAACTATCAAACCCAAAAAGACATTCTGTAATTTTCTGCTTGTGATCCTGCCGATCCACAGGCCACCAAGATCAAATTTCCTTTGGGTTTCAAACAGCTCTTTAGTTTTTGATACTTAAATTTTGTCTTTAGTTGTTTAGGTCACAGCTTTGACATTCTGTCACATGAGGAATGGACATGAAGGCACATAGAGGAGAGGAAGATTTGAGACAGCCAGCACGGCTTCACCAAGGGCAAGTCCTGCTGGACCAACCTAGTGGCCTCCTATGACAGTGTGACTGCATCAGTGGACAAGGGAACAGCTATGATGTCATCTACTTGAACTTCTGTAAGGCCTTTGGTCCCCCACAACACCCTTCACCCTAAACTGGAGATATAACAGATGGACTCTTTGGTGGATGAGGAATTGGGTGGATGGTTGCGTAGAGAGGGTGGTGGTCAATGGTGTGATGTTCAGATGGACATCAATGACAAGAGGTGTCCCTCAGGGGTCCATAATGACACTGCATTGTTTAGAAGCTTCATTAATGACAGACAGTGGGACTAAACATACCCTCAGGAAACCTGCAAACAATACCAAGCTGTGTGGGTGGCTGATATGCCTGAGGAATGGAATGCCATCCAGAGGGACCCGGACAAGACTGAGAAGTGGGCACATGGGAACCTCATCCAATGAGGCCAAGTGCAAGATCCTGAACCTGGGTTGGGACAACCCCTGGTATCAATACAGGCTGGGGGATGAGGGAATTTGCAGCAGAATTAATTACAGAAGAATTTGGAGATCCTGGTTGTTGGAAGGCCAGCCTTGTCCCAGCAACGTGTGCTTACAGTCCAGAACATATCCTTGGCTGCACCAAGAGCAGCATGGCCAGCAGGCCAAGGGAGACCAACCAGTCTGCTCTTCTACTCCTCTGAGACCCCACCTGGAGTGCTGCATCCAGCTCTGGAGTCCTCAGCACACAACAGACATGGACTTGTTGGAGCAAGTCCAGAGAAGGGCCACAAAAATGATCAGTGGGCTGGAGCAGCCCTCCTATGAAGAAAGGCTGAAAGAGTTGGCATTCTTCAGCCTGGAGAAGAGAAGGATCTGGAAAGACCTGTTTGCTTTTGTTTAATACTGAAAAGGAGCTAACAAGACAGAGAAGGACAAACTTTTTATAAGGAGGTAATGGCTTTTAACTAAAAGACAGCAGATTAAGTCTAGATGTAAAAAAGTAATTTTTTACAATGAGGGTGGTAAAACACTGGAACAGATTGCCCAGGGGTAGGAGATGCCCCATCCCTGGAAATACACACAGTCAAGCTGGATGGGGCTCTGAGCAATCTGATCTATTTGAAAATGTCCCTGCTTATTGCAGGGGAATTTGGACTAGATGAAATTTAATGGTCCCTTCCAACTTAGAACTATTCAAAGTCTTTGGAAAAAAAAAATTAAAAGAAAGTAGTAATGCACTCCCTATCAAGCAGTGAAGTGGTACATCAGTTCAAGTTGTCCTATATCCACCACCACTGTAATCCACCTCTGAGTGACAGTCCACTTTTTGTCATACCACACGAGATAAACACGATTCTCAGAAGTAAATTATGTTAGTACACAGAGCATGTTTTTAAAGTTATTTGAATGGATGCAAACAGCAACACTTTTCAATGAAAAGTACTGGGACAGCTACATACTGTGAATGTCCTTTTCAAGTCACCAGATCAAAAAAAAAAATTTCAAAGCTCTGCTTTGCTAACTAGAAGTTTCTCTAAAAAAACATATATACTTCTGTTCTAAGGAAATGCAAGTAGCTTCAAAAGAAGCAGATCACCCCTCTTACCTAAGCCAGTGAAGTGAGAGTCCAGAAGGAAGCCACCCATTTAGTTCCACTCAGCTGAACAACTGCAGTTTCTCCTAATTCTTCACCACTCTGCAAAACACGGGTAAAGAACCATGCAGGACTGTAACGGAAAGAGTATTGGTAAAGACTGACTTCCACCCCCTTCCTCCATTCAGCAGTTTGCATAATACAGGGAAGCAGGCTCAACCTATTAAAGTAAGTAAGAAGTAGTTAATGCTTCCTTTAAGAGACTCATTCATAAGAGTATTTCTTACACAGAACTATGATAATATTTAAATTATAATGTAGTTTTGCACCCAGCAAGTTATTTTGTCAATAAGCTCTATCCCTCCTAACCACAGGAAGGTATAGCTGTTCAAAAATAGCAATTTGAAGTGCTATTTAGTCAGATGTTACACTGCCAAACCTGAATCCTGGATCTCAACATTATTTGATTTTCATACTCTTCCTATGAAGTTATTTTCCTGAAGAAATGTGTCACCAGCTGGTATAGTTACTGAAGTGGTGTTTCATTGCAAAATGTTACCTTTAGACCATATTTGCTGACTTTCTGCTAACCAACTGGACACGTTACACACATTACTATTCCTATGAACCAGCTTTTTTTTCAAACTTTTATTCATGGGCAACACAGCCTTATGAGGCCATCAGGCACTGCCTGTTAATACAAGAAGTCAAAGCAGTAAATGTTAAGGTCAAAGTATTTCAAGTGATAAAATTCACTTCGATCTCACTGCTGTGTCTCTGGGAACCACCTATTTAGCACGCATTATAGAACTTCTGTGAGGAGGTATTTTTTTTTTAGAAAGTAAGCAACATACTCTAGATTTTTTTTATTACAGACTCTGATAGCAAATGTATTACTCTCCTCCTTCCAGGTACAAATCAGAATTTGATTAGTGACAGAAAACCTTCTAACACTGCTTCTCTAAAAACTCACAGCTACATTAAATACACTGGATATTTCAGAAAAATTGTAAAACACACCTCCTTTGTTTAAAAATCAATATCAATTCATTAATTAGAGTAAATACTTGGCCCACACTACTAGAAAGGAAGGCTGATGCTGGAAATGAGATTTATGCCTACATAGTTTATGAATTCTGTTCCCTTTTCCCTCAACTGCATGCTCTATTTTTAAGAATTAGTAGCTTTTATCTTCAGGTGTATGAGGACACTGGTGTGGGGAGGGAGAAACACATTTCCTGCATTTATAAGAAGATGAATTCTCTCTGGATGTTCACTAAGTAAACTAAAACCAAAACTAACAGAAAGAGAGAAAAAAAAATGTTTCCTGCGCAGCAAAAATTAGGATGATGCATATTTACAAAAACATAAAAGCTGAATTAATTCCATGATAAGTGTCATATCATATACTATGCTCTATGTTTATAGAAAATGTTATATGCTTAAACATGTTATAAATTAACATGTTTACAACTCAAAACTCAACTAAAAGGTATTTTCACCCATTATTTATCTGGTTAAGCAGTACCTGTGAATTCCAAGAACTAGTGAAGAATATGTCAACAAAGGACATAATCATAATGAAACAAGCATGATCTTGTACTGTATGTGCTGGGTCATGGTGGTACACATGACATTTTATACTTTCAAAAGAGAAGTTAAATTATATGAAAAAGATCCTGGTTTATTTTCTCAAGCTGATTAAAACAATCAGGAACAATTTCCAGGTGCTCTAACAGGGACTCCAAAGACTGAGAACATCCCTGGACATATTCAACATATACACATAATTTTCAAATCCATTCACAAAAGAATCATCATTCCCATTTTTTAAACAGCATCAGCAATTTAAAAAAAAGGGAAAAGACCCGAAGTCTTGCTTGTTATGAAAAAAAAAAAAAAAAAAAAAAAAAAGGCTCAAACTCACACAACTTTAGAGTTCTGAAGAGGAAGTGGACTGAGAAATCTAGGCTTTAAAACACACTGCTGTTCAAGTCTGATTTTTTTTACTAAGTCACCATACCCTGAAATAAACCCTAACGAACCATTCATAAACATTCAGTTTGGTATCTAGCTTGGTGCTTTTATTTCTATATTCTTGGGAGATGTTCAGGACACTTCAATGAGAAGAAATGGCAAACATCTCTAATAAACAAAATTAACTTCTTAATTCCAGCAGGAAAATGCTACATTAAATAGCAAACACTTAGAGTGGAATAGAAGGTATTTGTAAAAGAGATAAAGCATATGTAATATCGTACAGAAATAATTTCAATTAAAGTAACAGCTCTGTAAGTAGTGGACTAGGTTTTCTTTCACTATTTTTCTGTACTGAGTTGACAGAATGATACTGCACTACAAACTGCATCTGTTTTAAAAGACAAACATGTTATAGTTTTCTCTGCATATCCATATCAATTCAACAGCACACATTTCATACTTTCAACTCAACACACTCAATTCAACTGAGTTTTGCCATATTTTCAAATTTCTAAAAGGTACCTTCAACTGTTTCCACAATGAAAGGGCACAGCTTATTCAGAGCCAACATCTAAACCAAGCAGTTTGCGAGAAGTGTAAGCCCATTTTCCAACAATTTTCATTCTTATCAAATAGTACACCTCTCACTTGTCTCCATCATTTCCCTCTCCCCCCATCGTAAGTGTCTAACAACACACTACAACTCAGAGCGTGGCTTTTTCCTTTAGCAGGGAATCTCTCTAACTGGATGCTATTTGCATGAATTAGGAACTTAATCTTATCTTTTAGACCTCTCCCTTTCAAACCAGTCAGTTAGTCCAAAAAAAAAAAAAAAAAAAAGAGAAGATAAATTGACAATACAATCACGCAGGCCTTACTTTGTTAAGAAATCAAAGCTAAATACGGGTACGATTTTCCACTGAGAAACTTTCTGCTAGACATGCAAGAAGCATGGTAAAAACACTCTGAGAAGCTGATTTCCCACAGAGCTGCAGGTTCGCTGACTCTTATGAAGCAGGTAAGTTTCCATACAGAGGGACCATCCCTTCAGTGATGTGTAAGACACACGCTTAGTTCCAGAATTAGACCAACACATTACACAGAAGGAAACATAAGCAAGTATTTCCATTAACTGGAGAAAAAAGAAAAGCAGTAACTACAAGTCTATAAATTACAGGGTTTTGTCACTTAAAGGAGAATTCTGAAACACGTTTTGTTTCTTAAGCAGTAGTAATTTCTGAATGACCATCATCTTAGACATCTGATTTACAAATCAACCATGAGCTGTAACATCCCTTTGAAACACTTTAACAGAAATACTGTAGGTACGCTTAAAAACTGAAGCCCAGAAAGTCCTGCAGTCAGGAGCGACAGATCACACGCATCAGCAAGGCAGCCTGCTCACAGGTTAAGATCCAACTCAGACTGGACAGAAGGCAACAAAAGCAAGTGATCGGACCCCACTTGATCGAACAGGCCTTGGCGACTAGTTCAGAGACCCTCGCAGTAGTTCCCACTCCGGCAGCCGGACGCGCCGACGGCACCGAGCCGTCCCATGCCCGCAGCAGCCCCGAAGAGTAGTCACCGAACCGGGAAACTGAGGCAGGGGCAGGCCGGGTTCACCCAAGGTCGCTCAGCGAGCCCGGCGTCCCCGGGGGAACGGGAGAAGCTCGGAGCCGCCCGCCCGCGCGGCCCTCCCGCACCCATGTGTCTCACGGCGCGGACCGAGAGGACCCCGGGGCTGCCGCCTTCCCCTCCCCGGCGCGGGGGAGCTGGCAGGGCCGCCTCCCTCCCCTCCAGGGCCAGCGTGAGCCGGGCGCCATCCCCGCTCCCGGCCCTGCGCAGCGCCCACACCGACCTGGGCACCGCGGCTGCTGCTCCGGGCGCTCCCGCCGCCGCTGCCGCCCGGGCTCATGCGGGGGCCGCGCCGCACTCGGGGCCGGGCCGCGGGCGAGGAGGAGGCGCCGCCGCTGCTGCTGCCGGTGCCGCCGGAGCCGCGGCCTGGCGGGGCGGGGAAGGAGAGGCGGGCGGACGGGCCGGGCCGGGCGGGCGCGTCTCCTCCTCCTGCTCCTGTGTCGGCCGGGCCGCGCTCAGCGCGAGTCCCGCACCTCCATCTTGGGACAACGCGGATGTCGGCGCGGCGCAGGCTCGGGGCGCGCGGGGGGGCGCGCGGGAAGGAAGGAGGGAGAGAGGGAGGGAGGACCGGCCGTGTCCCGGCGTGCAGCGCGGGCGGGGGCGAGGCGAGGCGGCGGCGCGCTACCCACCGCGGGCGACCATAGAGAGCTGCCGGGCCGCGCCTTCCGGCCGTGTGCACTCGCGGCGGCGCCCGGCGGAAGAGTGGAGCAGAGGCCGCGCCTGCGCATTCGCGCGAGCGAGGTGGGGGCCGCCATTTTGGAAGAGGGCAGCGCGGGGCGGAGGCGCCGGCCGGGCGCGCGGGCGAGGTGGGGCGGGGCTCGGGGCTGCGCGTGCGCCCGCGCAGGGTGCGAGGGGCGAGCCCAGGGAGGGGCGGCCTGAGGGAAGCGGGCAGTGGCTGTGGGTGCACCGGTACACACCCGTACACACCCGTACACACCCGTACACACCCGTACATACACGTATGTACATACGTGCGCACTCACATATACGTATACACAAACATATACAAATATAACACATACACATGGGCGCACACGCACACACGTGCTGGCCCACACACAGACGCGCACAGTGCCCAGCCGCACACACAGCTCTGGAGGCCGGGGGCAGCTCAGGGACTGGTGGCACGGCAAGGGGCCATCGCTGCTGTGGACAAGGAGAGTGACCGCTGCCAGCTCTGAGTCCCTCGGCAGGTCCCCACCAGAGTCCAGTCTGTCCAGCAGGCCCCATGGCAGCCCGCCCAGCGTTTATATCGGGTTTAATCTGGGCAGGGAGCCATGGCCGGCTGGCAGAAGGGAGCAGTGGCGGGGAGCGGCCGGTGACCTCTGGAGAGGAGCCCATGCTGGAGCCATGTGTCAGCCAGGGCAGGGCCAGGCCTGGGCAGCCCTGCCGCGTCTGGCCCCGCCCGGGCAAGGGAGGAGAGGACGGGGAGAGCGAGAGCTGGGTGACCCATAGGTGGCAAAGCATAGGGATAGCTTTACTGTCCCCGCCTGCAGCGCTGGGCAGAGAGCCGCCACGGTGTAAATTTACATCATTAAATGGCTGGTGTTATTCAAACTAGCACCCTGGGGGGCACAAAGGGCAGAGCTGGCTGGTGGGACTGGAAGGGTTGGGGACTGGGACCCAGGGAAGCAGCCCGAAGGGTGGGCAACAAACCCTCTGGTCGTGTGCAGCCCTGCATGACGCCTGGCTCTCTCCTCTGCCCCACGCATAATTTTTTCTTTGCCTCTTGTGTCATTCCTTTCCTTCCCCTACCTACATCCCGGCCTATGTGTTATCCCTTAATAAAGGCAATTGAACAGAGGTGTTTCTATCCTGGTAGACAGTATGCTTTTTTGTTTTGTTTTGTTTCAAAAAGTATAGACTAGAAATATGAGTAGTTCTCAAATGTTAGAATAAGCTGTTAAAACCATAAACGCAAATTCTCAAAAGTATGATATGAAAGCCAGGTTCTGGGCTAGGAAATAGATGTTTAAGTGGACACGTCTTCTTGGGCACAATTTTGCAAGACTTACTGTGTTTGTTGCAGGGGAATAGCTGGTAAGACCAGTGGACTGAAATGGCATTATTACAAACCAGTGCAGAGGACATGGTGGGCTGATGTATCATTGAAATATTAAGACTGAATGAAGTATTCTTGTACTTCAATGTGGTCTGAAAGCAGGGTACATTGCTGTGTTCAGATGGACACTGGTAATCATCTAAAAATAGTCACTGGCATGAACACAGCCTTCTGCATCTGGAGGCTCTCTCCCACATAGTAGCACAACCTGCCAACTTTCATGTATTAAAATTTCAGATTCAGGCCAAAGTTTATTGTGCCATGATCTTTCCTGTTACCTAGAAGTAGTAATATTGAAAAAACTGCATCTGGAAAATGCAATGGCTTGCTACTTTTCCCTTGATCTGTTTCAGAGCACACATGTCCAGTCCTTATCTCCTGCTTGACTGTAAGGATGCTGTGGGGAGCATGTCACAAGCTGAGTCTAAATAAACATCTTCTGCTCTCTTCTTACCTATAGAGCCTTTATTTCTCAGCTCAGGCTGGAGAGGCATTATTTGCTTTTGGTATATCCATGCTGTCTGTTCCCAGTCTGGAAGTTCTTGCTCTTAATGTGTCTGGAAATAATCTCCCAGACTTTGAGGCGAAGTTGCTCAGCTGTATCCTCCTTGATCTCCTTGAGGTAGCTTAGATCTCCTTCCCTGCAGCCCTTGGGGACCTCTCATGAGCACTGTGATTATTGAGACATGGCAGAAGTGGCCTCACAGTGACATTGGCCAGCACTGTTTGTGTTACCAATTGCTGTCTGATCCCATGAGTTTATGTATGCCCAGTTTACCTAAGTAGTCTCTGACTTCATGCTCCTCATCCAAGAACAGCATCTTTCTCCCTCAAGCTTTGCTGCTCTCCATAAGGATCTGGGAGCTCTAAGACTTTGCCATGCCAGCAGTGATGGCACTGATATACTCTTTTCTGTATCCCATGCCACTGGTGCTCTGTCTCATTAAGGAGCAGTGTCATAATTACCTCAGTCCTCTTTTTGCTGCTGATGTACCTACCAATGCTCTTATTTGTCCTTCACATCCCTCACCTGTTTCAACTCCAGTTTAACTGTGGCCTTTACAATTTTATCTCTGCATACTCAGGTGATGGTACTAAAGACCTACCTGGAATTTACGGCAGTCAATCATTATATGGAAGCTGTCTCCATAACTTTTATCAGGACATTGGGTCACCTTCTTATTTCCTTATAGCAGAAAAGACCAGTATCCAAGATAGGAACACAATTGATTTATATGATGATGGTGTTTTTAAACCTTCTGTGTTTCCAAATAGTAGCTGACACTTTTTGGGTTTTTTCGCCATTGGAGACCATCAATTGCATTTTTTTTCCATGGATTGCAATCCTGAGATCTTGTCCCATGTTAGTATAGAGCAGTTCATAACCCATCTCTGCTCTGAGGTAATATAGTTTAGATGTGTCACATGTTTTCTTCTGAAGAAACCAATACAATTATGAGGAAGGGGCAGATGATAACGGCCAGAGGAAGTGTGGAGGATGGATCAAGTTGATGTGAATGCTGGTGGTTATCTAATTCTCTGGCCAAATGCAGAGGTAGGAGAAGGAGACTTTCCCAAAAAGGACACAGGTGTGAAAAACCTCACATTTCTTTCTATTTTGAGATGTGGGACAAATCACATTGGCAGCGAACAGGCGAAGAATGATACATTAAGGAATATACCTCAGACTAGTTGCAGTATAGCAGTGTTGCATGGATGGATGCTGCATAATGGATTTCATTTTGATTCTGCCGGGCACAAGTTGCCATTTTTGGGGAAATACTAGATCACTTTTAGGTTTTTTAGCATGTGCTTGGGGTTTCTTTTTTTACTTTGAGATAGCGTGACTAGCAGTAGACTAACTGTGGCCATTGATGTGACTAATTTCTTTGTGTTACAGTGGGGATGATTGTACTTTCCCACCTCATTTAAGTATGTTACATATTCTGAAGTGATGAGATACTAGGGTACAGAAATGCTCTTGCTGCCATGAGTGCTTTCAGCTACTTTGCATTGATATAGCCAGCTGCTGGAAAGCAACTGGATCTGCCCAGCTGAGCAGGCTCCAAATTTGGAGAAATGTAACTGGAACACCCAGTGGAAAAGCTACCATTCCCCTCTCTGCTTCCTTGCTAATCCCTGCAACTCTAGGGCCTGGGTATGGACTGCAGCTGAGGAGAACAAATGGTTTGACTGCCTTTTGCAGTGATCTCTTCACAGTACAGGCTCTGGTGAGTTGCTTCAATTACATTATTGAAGTAATGCTCGGTAAAAAAGTAAAAATCAGCTATTATGGCTAATAACCTGGTCATGAAGTGGAAGTCCTGCATCTGAATATTTGTTTTAGCATCTGAATATTTGGAAACAAACAGTATTTTTTAACTGCTGAAGGCAACAAATGCAACTTGTCTCATAGACAAATTGTATGGAATAGGCAGTGGTTCCCAGCAGGAGGGAAAAGTCTAAAAATAGAATCCCAAGCCTCATTCACAATTTAGTTATGATGCTGGAGAAATGCCATGGTGAACCAAGTCTGCTGCATATTAATTTCAGTAATGTTGATATCTCACTTCAGAACTTTGTAGCAAATAATTTCCTGTCTTTATAAACATATGCAGAATGCCGTGTGTGTTCTGTTCTCATTTAATTTGAAAACCCCGATACAAATGGTTTGGTAATACTTTTTTTGGCATTCATTTCAAATAGTTATGTGAGTGAATATTAGATTATGAAGCTCTGTAAGTGAAACCCCTTAGGTGATAGGGATGCACTGAAGTGTACTGAGACTTTGTGAGTCAAGTCAAATGCTTCAGCATCCCTTTGCAGATAGAAGGATAAGGGAAAGGAAAAGATCATCAGTGATGGAATGAAATACTGTAGTTTTGAGTTAGAGCTTAGTCTGTACAACTGGGAGATTCAAGAAATGCCCTTTATGTCGGCATTTCTGAAGGGCTATGCGTGCTACTGAGTCATGAAAAGCATAGTTGTTCTCCCTTTTCTCCACACAACTAGATGGACTGGTCCCTTGGTTAAGCTGTGATCTGGAGGTTCATGTCATCTTGAAGTGGCTCCGTTTCTGAAGACTTATTTCAATTGGGTGACATTGTTTCAGTTCCTCCCTGTGAACTGAGGGAGGTTTCATGACTCATTTGCTGAAATAAGTTTGTCAGGGAGAATCTTGTTTCCCTGAATGCTCTACCCAGCCCAGTGGCCTCTGGAAGGAAATAGGGTGAAAGGAGACACAGCTCACATGCACCTCTTTGTCTCCAAGTCCAATGTACCATCTTTCTGCAAGCCTTGAACTTAGGGCCTCCAGTCTTCTTGAAGATGGAGCAGAATATAGGCATTTCAGTTCTTTCTCAGGAGGTGAGAAGTTTGTGGTTTGCTGCAGGTCTTCATTTGTGCACATGAACTGGAAACACTCTTTCTCTTTTGTTGGCCATTCTGTGGGTTTTTGTTTGTTTGTTTGTGTGTGTTTGTTTGTTTTCCTTTTTGCTTGCTGCTGCGCTGTATTACATATTTCTACATTCACAGTCTGGCCCTGGTTCCTGACTTGTATTCAGAAAGAAGTCTTGACCAGTTGTAGCTGAGAAAGATGCTTAGGAGCAATGATTTTGTTTACTCAGAGATTTTGTGCGGACATCTTGGTGTGTCTTGCAGCACTCAACACAGCTGAAGCTGCCTTACATTACATAGCTATGCAGGTTTGGACTAGCCATTGTTTTGGTTGTAGAAGAGGAGCCTGACTGACAGCTGTTTTTCTGACCACATGCCTGCATTTTTTCCCAAGATATATATAGAAGTCTGTTTGCTGAGCTGAGCAAAATGGCTTTGTGCAATTAATGTGACACACTTCATAATGCTTGGAAGGATGCAGGCAACTGCATTTGTAAACCTGCCATGGCTAATATATATATATATATATATATATATATATATATATATAAAACAATCAATCCCAGTGCAAACGTGTTTTTCTAAAAAAGGGACCAATAATGCCTAGTTGTAATGTTGCTTTTGAGACAAAACACTCTGTTTTTCCAAGAGAATTTGTGTCATGTCCATTTTATAATTTATTTTTTTTTATAAACTCGTTTTATCCTTGGGTTATCCTACACAGTGACAAATTTAATTTATGACTTTTTTTTCTTCTTTGGAATTTTAATGTCATAATTACTTTCCTATTTAAACAGCTCATTCCTTGAATACAGAGTATGGTTTGGTTATTAGCACTGCAGTGGCACCTTGGTGAAATCAGGTTCAACCAGCTCTCCATATTTTTTCCAGTCAATAAATGATTTTTAAAAGATCATCATGACAATTGGAAAGCTGAAGGCTCAGGTAATTAGCATCAATATGCAGCTTTCTCCACACAATATTTTATAAGCTGCTTTACTATTACTGTTGTCTGGGGAGGTTTTAATTTGAAAAGGGCACTCGTGAGGGGTGTCTGCATGAAGATGAAACCTTATTTAGCTTGAGAAGAAGTAGCATCAGCCACAGCTCCAACATCTCTTGTCTTAGGTGCAAGAGGATGTTAGAATAGAAGCCCATCTCCCTTCCTTTCCTCAGCATCAGCACTCATTTTACTATAGATGTTGCCCCTGCAGTTCACACTAGCTACAGCTACACATCAAGATCAACCTCCTGTAGCTATAAGGACCTACCCTGCAGTATGACCTTACTCTAAAGGTAGAATGTACAACTCACAACATTTCTTCATCAGTGTATAAACATCAGATGCTTGGCTGGCTACCCCTTTCAGGAAAACAAGAAGATGGAGAGCTGAAGCTGTTTCATGTGCTTTGCCACAGTGAATTGCCTGGGTTTAGTATCAGATGGAAGTTTAATTCCTGTACTTTGTGTCTTACTCCCTGTCTTACTTCCAAGGAACATCAGAGGAGGAGGAAGAAGGACAAGGACCTAGGAGGCATTGATCATTGAAGAGTGTAGCTGGGGAGAAGAGGATGCAAATGTTAATTTATTACTGGAGTGGGTATAAATGGTGTTTGAACCCAGAGATTAAAAATAGTATAGTTTGTTTGTGTCCTGAGACAACCGCTGTCCCCAGAGCTGAGCTCTCCTCACAGAAACATGGGATTGGGAGATACCATACAGATAAAGTTTTATGCTTGGGCCTCTGCTAGAGTGTGTTGGAGGCTGAATCTGACCCATGTGGCCTTGGCATGTGACCCTGTCACACCTCTGAACCACAGAACTGGAACTTACTCTAGGTTGGTAATACTCATACTGCAGAAGAGATCACCCAGGCTATTTTCTACCCAGCAAAAGCATTTGTTAAGTGTTTGATCTGGCAGAGCATTGAACATCTATCACATTCACTTTGATCCAATAACTGCCCAAACATACATCTATGGTAAACGGTCTTGTTTGCATTTGTTCTTTTGCTTTCAGTTTTTCTTTCTTAGTTTTGCATTTTGTAAGATCAGAAAATAAAACTTTCTGTCTGGCATGCTAAAGAAATACAGCTATTTTCACTGAGAAAGTGAAATCCTACATGACAGAGGAAAATCTGCTTGAAATATATGCAAGTTTTTCCCTGAATAAGCACTGAAATGTTTGGCCCTTGGGATGGAAATAGACCTTGGAGTTTTACCAAGGTGCTTCAGAGATCCCTGCTCCCATTGCTTTTCTCTTTCAAATATGATGACTGGAGCTGTCTGGATGCAATACTCATTTGAACTAAAAATAAATATCTTTTAAATCAGGATCCTCCTTCTTCGATCTCTCAGAAAGTCTGCTAAGGTATAATACAGTTTTTGGTGCTGATTTTCTAGGCTGGTTTTTAATCTGTGTGAACTGTGAAAAGCTGATTTTACTTTATTTACGTGGAAAAGGCCAAGCTTGTGAGTAAATTATTTGTTGCTAAAGATCTGATAAGCTTTTTAGTACTAGTTCTTTCCTAACCTTCAGTACTCATTTATTGCAAGTACTTAAAAATAAAACCAGCTACTTCACTTTGTTTGGAGACATTGAAGAAGAAATATAGAGCTCTTTATGTACATGAGAATCAGATTCAAACAGATACAATGAATGTTAATTGTGACTTGTCATGTTTTCCTTTGTAAGCCTAAAAGTTCTTTGACAGCTTTGAAATTGTGGAAAGAAATATTTTTTAAAAGGCACAGAGCAGATGTAATTCTGTGCCCTGAAAGGCTGAACTGACAGCACTTTTGCAGAAGGCAGCACTGGGTGAGTGCTGCTATGATTTTTCACAAGTGACATCTGATTTAAGAAGTATCCTCACCATTCCAGAGAAGATATTGAAAATTAATATAACCTCATGCTTCTAAATTGATCAAAATTGATGTCATTGCAGGCTTAAAGGCATTGTAAAGCTGGATGAGCACTCACAAGGCCAAGTAGGGTAAGACCCTTAAACAATGTAGGTTCTGTAACAGTGGACATCACAGCATAGTCTGCTGGATTACAGCTTCTTTCATTTGCTGTATGAACAAGACTGGATGCTTGTCTGTTATTTAGGGCTTCTTACCCGTACTGACCATAAAGAAGGTGAAAATGAAAAGTTAATTTTCAACTGGTGTGCTGTTGGACCCGAAGTACTAAGGATTACATCTTTGAAACTCAGTCACAAACTCCTGTGTTGGAGTGGAAATTTTTCCTTCAAAGCACAAATTACCCACTCCAGCTTGGAGTGAACAGCTGAAAATTGCTAAAGAATCTGTCCCTTGGAATGAATGGATATGTGGCAAGATGCATTGTGTAGGATGGGAAGGTTGTCTTTTATTAAAATACCCACACTGAACTGATGTTACTAAGACTTGCATGTTACACTCCAGAAGGAAGATCCTTCAGTTTCCAATTTTGGTTAATTTCATGCTTACAAACACTGTTAAGCTCTTCACTCTTAAACTAAATTAATGAGTCCCTAAATGTAGTAAGTAGCACCCCACTACTTTTTTTTTCCTTATCCATAAAAATATTCCTACTGAACTCAAAAGCAAGATTTGCACAAGAAAATCTTTTCCCTGAGAGTGAATACTGTGGCTTGATTTCCCTGTCGAAGCTACAGGTTTTTCAAAAGCTTGTTTACAGGCATGTAGGGTCCTCAGCCAAGAGGTGTAGAACACAATAAGTGCTTGCAATAATTTATGAACTGGAATTAAAGTAGTAGAGTTATTTCTAATACTGTGATGCTTGTAATGCTGGAAATAGTATTTCATACAGCATGTAGTATACTTTATTACTAATCAAGATATAACTCTAGCTATCATGTCTAAGTAATCTTTCTTTTTTTTTCCCCTCTTTTATTGTCTTTCAGAAAAATTATGCCAAATCCGTGAGCTGAAAATAGATGAAAATAATATCAAAATTAGTGTCAAAATACTCATGGTTAGATATGAGCTCTGAAGTTTGTCACTAAGTAAAGTTCTGATCCTCAATCTCTATATGCAAATAGGGGATACATAAGGAACAATGGCTTTCTTCTTCATGTTGAACTTTCCTTATGTATTGGTTTTGACTGGTTGACTGGGGTAGAGTTAATTTTCTCCACAAAAAAAAAAAAAAAAAAAAAAAAAAAAGAAAAAAAAAGAAAAAAAAAAAAGATATAGCTGATATGGGGCTATGTTTTCAATTTGTGCTAAGGGCAGAGTTGATAATATAGAGGAGTTTTTGTCATTGATGAGCAGGGCTTACAGAGAGCCAAGATCTTTTCTGCTTTTCCTACTGCCAGGCTGGTGTGAAGACTGGGAGTCCATGGGAAATTTAGGAAAGGTGTAGTTGTGTCAGGTGACCCAAGTGGACCAAAGGCATATTCCACACCATACTACATCCTTCCCTGTATGTAAAGTGGAGGGAAGAAGGAGGAACGGAAGGACATTTGGATTGGTGGCATATGTCTTCCCAAGTCATCATTATGCATGTTGGACCCCTGCTGTCCTGGAGATGGCTGAACACCTGCCTGCCTGTGGGAAGCAGTGAACTAATTTCTCCTTTTGTTTTGCTTCCATGCATGGCTTTTGCTTTCCCTATTAAACTGTCTTTATCTCAACCTGCGAGGTTTCTGCCTTTTACTCTTCTGATTCTCTCCCCTGTCCTGCTGGTGGGGGAGTGAGCAAGTGGCTGTGTAGGGTTTGGCTGCTGGCTGGGGTTAAACCATGACATGTTAGAAGAAAAGACCTCTCATGGTGTTCCACAGAGAACATCATGAGATGTCATCAGAGACACAGAGGGCATGTGTGCCTTATCTTCCTTGCATAGACACATGTTTAGGGTGAGTGAGAACTGGAGAGGCCATCTCACAAACTGACACCCATTAACAATTCGTTTGTGCTCGTATTTCAGTTTCCATTCCCTTAAATTATAAATAAATAACTATAAATCTAGCACAAGAGAAGACTGCTTTTCATGGTGTTTATGCTACAGACTACATGTAAGTCATGTGAATGATGAGCTATTTGAACTGCAAGGTCTTTTGTATTACATTTACATTAAACCAAATCTCTCCTGACCTACTTAAGCAAATAATTCTCTTGTGTACAGAGATCATGACTTGTCTCATTTTCAAGTGTCTTTTGCTAGCAGTGGTTGGTCTAGAAAGTATTTTGTTATCCCTAGCTTTTCTGTTTGTATTTATGTGGGGGGGATATTGATGCAGGAAATAAAGAAGAAAAATGTATGATAAAGGCTAATATTTGAAAAGGTTAGTTTGGAGTATTAAAACATACCTCTATTGGGATATCATGCATCTATGAGAAAGACAATTTTTATTTTTATCCTGATGAGGAATTGATAAGGAAAACAACAGTGGCTTATTTTAATTTTTTTTTTTAACAGAGTGCTTGAATGAATCCATATACTGTTAAAGTAAAATGGGGATAACTGGAATAAATTGCTAATTGTTTATATAGACACATTGTCAATCTAAATGAGTATGACCTGACTGATAAGACCCTTATATCTTGTAGATTCTACATCAGTGTCTAGTCTGATGTTGTACAAATTCTTTTTTTTTTTTTTTTTTTTTTTTACCATTTGGGGATGACTTGATGTTTGAAAAGATAAGTGATATTGTTAGCTTTGTGGCTGTGAAAATGTTTTCAGTCAAGGCAGCATAGATAAAAGGGCTGCAGGGAAAGCATCTGGGAGGGATGTCATTGCTCTGCGGGTGCTGACAGAAGCTGATTATTGAAAGAGAGTTGTTCCCTGGACGTTTGTGCCAGGTTCTGGTAGCTGAAAATAGTGGTGTCTGCTGTAGGGCTGTCTGTGAAGAACTACATTTTATCTATAGATAAAGCAATTATAAAGGTACTGTATGTACTGCTATCACAGTATTATTTTTTACCCAGCTGGATAAATAATGTGAGAGGCTATGAACAGCCTCTGTTGATCTGTAGGCATCAGGGCCCTCAAGATGTTGAATTACTAGGCTTGTACTGGATTTGGACCAGAGAAGTGGATTTGGAAGCCAGTGGAGTTTATGCAGCATTGGAGTTGTGTGGGCCCAGGGGACAAACCTGTGTGTGCAGCTGCCTGAGATCTGAGTTAAGCACAGAGTAACAGCACTTGGGGAATTGTAGCAAAGTCCACACCTCCAAGAAGGGCTTCTAATACCTCAGCTAACTGGACAGGAAGAAACAACCCTGACTACTGCTAGCAATTGTATGGCAACAGTGTGGGATCCAAGCAGGAGATTTTACATTTGGGGGTCAGATTCCTGAGGGATTGCAAAACGGCCCCCTCACATTTTCTGCCCTGGGTAAGAGATGAGTCATCCTGTTTGCAGAGTTATGCACTGACTTGGGATGGAATTTTTCAGTACTGACCTAGTAGCTTTCTTATTGGTGTTATGCAGAACAGAAGTGGGCCAAAGCTAACCTTTTAGTGCAGCTATTTAAGTAAATGGTGCAAGTAACACCTTATGTGTGAAACTTGCAGGAAGTCCCAGGGTGTCTAGGTGGATGTCTGAGACACACTGAGAGGGTGTCACAGAAAAGGAGTTTCCTTCTCAGCTCTCCTGGCTTTTGTTCTCGAAGATTTATAACAGGTTTTGCTGGGATAAACCAAGTGGCTTTTCCTGACTGCATCCTGTAGGTCTGTGATGCCCAAACTGAATGGCCTTTAACGTTAGTCTTTAAATCTTTTAATGTAGTGATTAAACATGACAGGGATTAAGTCCCTGCCCAATAGCAGCTCACCTGGGTGTGTTGTTGGTTAGATGCAAAGCACAAAGCCAAATGCTCTTAGGCACCCAAGCATACGGAGGTTTGAAAACGTAGCAAGACCCATCACGTCTGGTGATTAGGAAGCATTTCTTCTCTATTGAAGATAGAGTGGAACAAAAGGGTGGCACAAAGAAATCCTTTCAGAGCAAAAGAAATAGATTGTGAATAAAGGTTGGAACAGAAATTGAAATGTTTTATTCTAAATGTTTTTAAAATATGTGTATATAGTATGGTTTAGATGTATTTATGAGGTACCTGGTCTAATGTGAAAAGAACTTAAAATTTCTTAATTTCCTCAAGTATCCAGGCAAGAAACTAAATTACTCATATAAAGCAAATTAAATAGAGTTTGACACACAAACCATTAACTAATAAAAACATTCTTCTGGTTGCCAAGTCACTTAAAAATCTTTCAGGAAATGTCAGAAAGGAGGTATATGTGTCAGCCATAGAGCCTTTAATTATGCCAACGCATGTTATATTTATTCTTGCAGGCTCAGTATGTTTTCTTCTCATAATTTTATGTGGATTTTATGGTTAACACACACTTTATGCATGATTTAAACCTTGTTCTGGAGACAAAGTCCTTTGTTCCCTTTAGTGGCCTTTTCCTATGGTGCTAATTACTATAGCAACTGAGTGCTTCCCATAGCTTTATTTTCATAACATCTTAAAATGTTGAGGGGGTAGCATTATAGCGCTTTACAGATTAACAACAGAAAATTTGATGTAGAGAAATTAAGTAAGTTTATTCATTTTTAGAAGGAAAGTGCCATGTCAAGAAAATTAAATTGTCCATTGATGAGTTTTGTTTTCAGCTGGAAACCACTCTGGAAGTGTGATGATTTTTTTTTTTTC